>NC_080614.1:4366250-5000834 GCF_027887145.1 Ammospiza caudacuta | reverse complement strand
TTGACCTTGTAGCCTTTGCTCCAGCTCTGGCCAGCTTGAGGAATCACTGCCCAAGAGTGCTTAATTCTCATTTTCCTGGTGTTTCTTGCCTCAAAAGTTTTCCTTGCAGGCAGACTCTGTAAGGACTCAGCCAAGCAGAGCTGTCAGATGCTGAGTTCCCATCCTTGCATGGGCAGCACCAAAGCTCTGCTGCAGCCATTTGGAAGCTCTAAAAACAGTAAGAGAAGAAGAGGTGATGTAAATCAGTGCAGGTGGGAGCTGAGAGTATCTGTTTAACATCCTGGTTTACATTAAATCGGGAGCACTCACCCAGCACCTGGGCCAGGACCACTCCTGGATATCGATTTCCCAACCTGCTGTGCTTTGGTGTTTGTTTACAGAAGGTTTTGACCTCCTGTAAGTTGTTTTGAAAGTGATGCCTCATTAGCTGCATCCTTGGCTACCCTGTTGTTTTAATCTCACTTTATTCCCAGCCATAAAACCCAGCTTTACTTAAACTCCTGTTTGCAGGCATCAGTTTGTGGGGAGGCTCCATCTTACCTCAGACTGAAGGAAAAATGGCATAAATTAGCCACACATCTCCTGTCATCAGAGGTAGTCAAGAACCTGGAGTAAGGCTTGAGAAATCTCATTTTCAAGCAGAGTGCTTGAGCACTTTGTCACGATTTTAGCTGTTACTCAGTGCCTTGAACGCTGCATTTCCCTTTGCCTCGGGGCTGCTGCTGTTCAATAAAAGCATGGAGCGTGGGGATGGAACATTTAGGGAGCCAGACACGATAAAAAAATAGGCCAACAGGCCTTTGGAAAATGTATGGTGTTAAATTGCTGGTTGATCTGTGACTTGGGGTCATAGCAGAATAAATAATACTAAATAAGGGGGCTGCTGGCAGGGCAGGATTTGTTGTCTTGAGTTAACCTCTGATTACTCATGGAAAACAAGCTTTCCACCTTGAAAAACTCCCTCTGCAGTGGATCAGCAAATCTCTAGTCTTGTTCCTATGGCCTTAATTTTGTGGTGGAGGAGGTTCCTGCCTCCATGGAGGCTTTGGAAAAGGCTGTGCTGGATCTGGGAGGGCTGGCTGGCCTCCAAGAATGCCACCCGGGCGTTCCCTTCACAGCTCCCTCTGCATCCCTGCTGCAATGCCTCGCTCTCCAGTAGCTGCCTGATCCCAGGGAATTTTTTCCAGATACCAAGTTAAGCCTTCTTTGATGTCAGTGCCCAAAACATGTCCCTGTGGGATGGTGGGAGTGGGAAGCAGGGTCAGCAGTGGTTGAGTTCATCTTCCAGATGGCAAAACACTTGTGCCCTGCAGACCCAGAGCTGATTTTTCCACCTCTTTCACTCACCATATCAATCTGTTTCCATTAATCATGTGGTGTCAAGGCTCTTATTTGTACAAGCTCCTTTCTTTGCCCATCCTTGCTGGCTCTGGGCAGCATCCTGGGCCAGCCTCTGGAGCCATTTGGCGTCGTTGGATGAAGCTCAAGTGGCCAAGTGCTGCACAGAGGCCTGACCTTTGTTTATTAGAGGAAAAGCAGGAGGGGAGCATTGCTATTTTCTCCTCCTCAGGGCTGGCCAAATTCCAGGCAAGGCTGGAGGGAGTCGTGGGCCTGAGGAGCTGCTTGTCATGTTAAAGAGCTGCCTGAGGGTGGGGAGGAAGGAGTTCCTCTCCTGTCTCTGCAGCTCTCCAGGCTATAGAAAAGCAGATAATAAGGGATTGTGCCCTTTGGACAGCACAGTTGCTGTTTTCCTTCCCTCTTCATTGATATTCCCAAATCCTCTTCACATCCCGGTGTCGCAATGGCTGCTCCCCGTGTTCCTCCCTGCACAGAGACTTCCCAGCTGCTGTCTCCAAGGGAGATGAGCTTGTGTTTTTTCCCCTTGGCCATCAGCAGCCCTGTGAGTGGGCAGCTGGTCAGATCCCAGAGCCTTCTCCCGTTTTTCCAAGCCTTGTTTATCCGGCCAGCACGTGTCGTCCTTGTGCACGTGGTGTCCCAGTGCCTGAGTGTGCCTTCTGCTCCCACCCCTGAGACTGCAGGCACAAATGGCTCCTGGAAATCCTTCTTGGGCTCTTGGAGCTGCCTGAGCAACAGGAAAGATAATCCTGATATCAGGATGGATAAATAAGTGTTCTGTGGGGGGTAGCTGGTAAATCTTGCTTGGTATCTTCACATCCGTTTATTCCCTAGAGCAGATTTAGGGTGCAAAATCTTCCCTTTTTGGGAATGTGCTTGGATAGGGCACATGGAACTGTGTTGAGGTTCTGCAGTGGCAGTTTGGGGTTCTCAAGGATGTGGAAGGCACCTGGTTTCATGGAACTCAGAGTTTTTATCCTGGGGATCAGCAATGGTGTCACCATGAGGATGTAGCTGTGGATAGCCAGGATCAGAAAACAGAAACCCTTTGCCTTTTCCCCACATCCCTCCTTGTGTTTGATCAGCTGCTTAGGCCATGGTCTTGGAAATCTAGAGAGCATTTTTGTAAATTAAAGTCATATTATTATTATTTTTTTTATTCTCTGTCTAAAGGAAGCAAGGAAGGAGTTGAAGGTGACTTTAGTGGTTTTTGCTGACGTGGTGTGGATTTCTTCCCCACATTTGTTCCTTGTAATCTCTTCAATCAAGGGCTGCAAAACATCCCTGAGCATGTTGTGATCAAAGCTTTTCCTTGATTCTCTCCCTGCAGGTGACCTGTGCATCTCTGAGAATGAACGGAGGGTGGTTTCCAAGGAAGCCTGGGAGAAACTCAAGCAATATTTTCCAAAAGCCCCTGAATTCCCAAACAACAAAGAGTGCTGTTCCCAGTGCAAGGTATTTGCCAAATACTCCCTTTTTGTTGACTGTAAATACTGCTTGTATTTCTGGTTTTCCTTTTTAACACAACCCTGTGCCATGGAGGAGGATAAAGTCACCTTTAGTGGGAGCTGGGGTGTAATTCACTGTTTCCTGCAGATTTTGGAGCGTGAAGGGGAGGAAAATGAAGCTCTGCATAAGATGATGGCCAGTGAGCAGAAGACTTCTCTGCAGAACCTGTTCCATGATAAATGCAGGCCTTGCCTGGGCAGCTGGCCTCAGGTAGGGATCAGGAGGGGGATCAGAGGATGCAGACAAGCTTGGGAGAGGTTTTTGTTGGCTTTAATCCCTCTCCTGCCCAGAGCAGCTGTGGCTGCCCCATCCCTGGAAGTGCCCAGGGCCAGGTTGGACGGGCTTTGAGCACCTGGGATGATGGAAGGAGATCCCAAACCAGGAGATCCCAAACCATTCCATAACCATTCACTCTGTGCATGCCAGCAGAGCTCTCAGGGGTGCTGTGCTGAGGTGTGACTTGCCTGGATTAGCTGTGCTGGCACAAAGCCCTGCAGAGCCAGGGGAATGAGGAGCTGTGGCTGGCCCACAGTCAGGGAGATATCAGTGACATGGTTGTGTCCATCCCTGGAAAGAGGAAACAGCACAGCCACTTCCTACAGCTTTCCATCAGCAGGAGGATGCTGGAACACACCTGAACTTCACCCCACCACCACCTTTTGCTGTTGCTTGGGCAAAATTCAGGTGTGCTCCAGCATCATCCTGTGTCCCAAAAGCTCAGGGAGCTTCCCAAAATGCTGAAGCCCTCCAAAGAGCAGCAATGGCTGTACAAACCCTCTCCTAGCAGCTTCTCCAGGAATTTTTGGAGGTTTGAGGTGCTCAGAATGAGCTGTTGGCTCCAGTCCTTGGCTCCTGGAGTGGTGCTGATTAATGGCTGACTCTAAAACCCTGCCAAGGTGCATTGGCAGGTGTCTGCCTCCATCCCTCACTGCTCCAGCTGGGAATAAAAACTGGGGCAACACAGATCCATGGCTCAAAACCAAGGAGACCCAAAATGGTTTAAAAGGAGTTTTCCTTTCATGCTGAGCTGGAGAGCTCCAGGTCCTGCCAGTGTAGGTGGTTGAGGTTGTATGTGATTGGATTTGCTTTTGGAGCTGGAGAAAGTTGGAGCTCATCACTGTGGGTCAGACATAGAAGGGTCTCCACAAGCAGGGTTAGATCCTCCTTTCCCTTTTTATCCTCCTTTCCCTTTTTATTCTCCTTTCCCTTTTTATTCTCCTTTCCCTTTTTATTCTCCTTTCCCTTTTAATTTCCCAAGGCAGCCTCATAGAAGAGAGCTGAGGATTTTCCCCTCAAGCCTTTGGAGTTCTCCTGATCCAAAGAAGTTGAGGTTTGGGGAGGAAAACCAGCAGAAATCACGAGATGAAGGGAAATTAAGAAGTGTATATATATGTTTGTGTGTATAAATATTCCTTGGATGTGCTGAGTTTTCCTACAGAAAGATGGAGCAAGTACTTAAATCTGCCTTTGGGAAAGGGGTGAGGATAAATTAGAGCATGGAAATAATTTTGTCACCCAGCTCTTGGGGGCAGGGTGCTTTCTTGTCCAGGAGCAAACAATTTAAAGAAAGATTGGGACAAAACCCCACAGATTACCACAAAAACGCTGTCTCATTTGGTGCACAGCTGTGATTTTGCACCCCTGCTGCTACCAAAAGGAAAAACTTGTGAATTTTGATGTTGGAAGCAATTGAGGGATGTTGGGGTGGACTCACCCTGTGGGAGTGAGGGGTTCACCAGCTCTGAACACTGAGCCCCCAGCAAGAGGAACCACACTGGGGAGTCCTGGCTGCTCCAGGGAAATGCCCTTTCCCACTGGGAATTGAAAGTAATTGGATCAAAAGCTCAAGTAACTTCATAATAAACACAAGATTAGCAATGGCAGTGCTTAGTACCTGATCCCAAGTTATTTTGCTTGGCTTTCTCAGCCCACTTGGATGGAGTTGTCATGGTAAAGCAGCACTGAGGTCTCGAAGGGAGCGAGCGCTGCCGAAAAACCCAACAGTCATTTTTGGGTTCATTAAAAAGATCCTTTTCCCTCCTCTTTTCCCCCAGGAGACGGATGAGCTGTATATTGTTTCGCAGTTCTTTGTAGAAGAATGGAGGAAATTTGTCAGGTAACTTGGCTGGAGGGTTTTGGTGCTTTTTATCTCTCATTTTGGGGGCTGTAGATGTTTTGCTTCTGACTGACAGCACAGTGAGCTCATGGAAAGAGTGAAGCTGGTTTTTGCAGGACTTGTATCAGTTGTAATGCAGTGTAAGACTCTGAATTTCCTTGTTTGCTGTGTGTTAACCAGATGGTCAGATAAGCTGGTAACCTGATTAGTTTTTTCATCTGTCTGGAGCTGTATCCCAGAGGTCACCGCTGGGGCTGGAGATGGAAATCTCTGCTGGTCAGAGTCATTCTGCACCACAGAGGAACGCAGATCTGATTTCCTCATCACTCATAGCTACTATTCCTTGTTGGAATGCCTTGTGTAAATACTCACCTGTGTTTTCTTCCTGTTTTCCTGAAGAACTGTTGGGGTTTTGGTGGGATAACCTGATCCAGCTTTCCAAACCTCCTCCCTTTTGCAGGAGGCCGACGCGCTGCAGCCCCGTGTCCTCCATAGCAAACAGTGTCCTGCTCTGTCCCCACGGGGGGCTCATGTTCACCTTTGCTTCCATGACCAAAGAAGACTCCAAACAGTGAGTTCCTTCCCTTCACACACTCTCCTTTTGGATAGGAATGAGCTCTTCCCCTCAGTCCTGGTGAGACAATGAACTTGGAGATGATTCTCAGGATCCCCTGAAGCTGTGAATTTTGCTTTTACTGGTCTTAAGTGTCAGGATCAGCTCTAGAACTGGTTTTCCAAGTACCCAAAGCTGGTTCTGTTAAACCCTCCTCTTTAGGGCTCTTAAGAAGGGAGCCAAGGGTGGGCAAGCTCAGATGAAAACAATCTCTGCACCTTTGGAGTGTGGGGTGGGTTTTTTTGACCTTTCCTTGAGCCTCGGGAGAACATTCCCAAAGGAACGCTCCTGCTGCTGAGGCACAGCAAGATGAGGAGTAATCCTTTCCCTCAAAATGAACACCAAGGCTTTTCTCAGAGCCACCCCAGCCTTCCTGCAAGGCAAGACTTGTCCAAGGATGCAGGGTCAGGAAAATAGAGCTTCCTTCAGCTTGGTTTGTTCCTGACAATAACCACTCTAGATTTGGCCAGGATGCAGAAACATTCTGCTTCCTTACAATTTGCTTTCCGTGAGCCTTTCCCCCCTGGAGCGCTGGCTGCAGGGCTGGACTTCATGCTCCACAGCTTTGCTTCTGCAGTGATGCAGCACTAAAAGTAGGAAATCTTCCACTCCTTTCCTCCTCCATCCCTCCCTCTGGCACGACAGGAGCACAGCAGTGTCACTAATCACAGGCTGCTGTTATCTGGCTGTGCAGCCCTCCCGTGGAGCTGCGTTTTTGGGCGGATTTTGCAGTTTTTCTTTCATTGACAGATCAACAAGCCAAAAGAGGGGAGGGATTTTTTTGTGAGTTTAGAGCTTGGCTTTTCCAATGTCATAAAGCACCTGCCTCTTCCTTTGCACAGTATAGCTCTGATATGGCCCAGTGAGTGGGAGAGGATCCAAAAGCTCTTTGTCGTGGATCACGTCATCAAAATCACCCGGAGCCAGACGGCCGAGGGCGCCCGCTACGCCTCCGAGCCCCGTGAGTGACCCCTGGCAAGGGCTCCCAGGGCTGGAAACTTCTGTCCCAGGGCGGCACTGGGACACACAGAGCTTGGCAGGGTCCCCCCTGCAATGCTGTGTCCAGTTCTGGAGTTTTAAGCACAGGAAGGATGTGGAGCCATTGGAGCAAGTCCACAGGCTGGAGCCTCTCTGCTCTGGAGCCAGGCTGGGAGAGCTGGGGGATGCTCAGTCTGGAGAAGAGAAGGCTCCAGGGAGGCCTCAGAGCCCCTTCCTGGGTGTAAAGGGGCTCCAGGAGAGCTGCAGAGGGATGTGGGATGAGGGCCTGGAGGGAGAGTACACAGGAAATGGCTTCCCACAGCCAGAGGATGGGGTTAGATGGGGTATTGCAGTGAAATTCTTTGCTGTGAGAGTGGGCAGGCCCTGGCACAGGGTGCCCAGAGCAGCTGTGGCTGCCCCTGCATCCCTGGAAGTGTCCAAGGCCTGGAGCAATCTGGGCTAGTGGAAGGTGTCCCTGCCCCTGGCAGGGGGTGAAGGAGATCCTAAAGGTCTCTCCCACCCCAACCACTCTGGGATTTGGTGTAGTTACTCTCAGTTAGCACTGAGGGCTCTGAGGAGCTGCAGCAGTGAGATGTTTTCTGTTTTCTCCTTGGTGTTTGCCCAGAGCTGTGCCCCGAGTGCCGGGAGGGGCTCCTGTGCCAGCAGCAGCGGGACCTGCGCGAGTACACCCAGGCCACCATCTACATCCACAAAGTGGTGGACAACAAAAAGGTAGGGAGGGATTGTCCCTCATCCCTGCTCAGCCAGGCTCCAGGAATGTCCCCAGGGGGCTGGCACAGCTCCCGTGTCCCCAGGGATGCTGCTGCTCTGTGGTGGTGGTGGTGAGGGCAGAATCTCCAGCTCTGCAGCTCCAGGCAGCTTTGGCAAAACCAGCAAACTGGGACATTGTGACTCTGAAAATTCCATCTCCTCGAGGCTGCCTTTTGCCAAACCAAATCCTTTGTGTTTTCAGGGATGCTCCCAGCTGTTTTCTCTGTCTTAGCTGTGTCCCCAAGCTGTACCTGCTCTCCTCCCCCTCCAATATTTGTCATTTCCTTTCTTCTTGCTCAAGTGACATTTTAATTCCTGGATAGAAATGAGCTCTTTCCCTTCAGTGCTGGTGAGACAATGAACTTGAAGATGATTCTCAGGATCCCCTGAAGCTGTAAATTTTGCTTTTACTGATCTTAAGTGTCAGGATCAGCTCTAGAACTGGTTTTCCAAGTACCCAAAGCTGGTTCTGGTAAACCCCATTCCTTAGGCCTCTTAAGAAGGGAGCCAAGGGTGGGCAAGCTCAGATGAAAACAATCTTTTTTACCTTTTCCTTGATTTCCCCCTCGCTGGCAATCCCAGGGAAGCACAGGGAGCTGGGGGCTGGATGAGCTCCTGCCTTGGATGTGAGATGTGGATCACGCAGCACCGTCTGGAGCCCTCAGCCGTGGGCTTTCAGCCTCAATCCCCAGCCTGAATCCTCTTGGCTCTGCTGCACAAGAGGGTTGGGTGTTGTATTTTTCTGGCACTGGACAGGACTGTGCTCACACGTGGGGCTGGCAGAAAAACAGGCAGCTATTCTTTATGGAGCAGCTGGAGCTGGAGAGAGGGGGTGAGAACGTGCCCACGAGATCCCCCAGTAACAGGGCAGCCTCAGCAGGATGGGAAGCAGCAGGAATGCTGGCCAGCATCACTCTCAGCAGCACTGGGAGCCACTGTGCCCTTCCTGCTGGCTTTGCAAAATCAGGGAGTGTTTCCCAGCCCCTCACCCCTTTTCCTCCCTCCTCTGCACCACCTGGTTCTTCCTTGGGGTGAATGGTGCTGCAGAGGGAAGCCTTATCCAGATCAAATCGTTGTAGGGTGGCACTTCTGGAATTCAGAGGGCTCTGGGGAATGTTTGGAACTGGAATTGCATCGTTAATTGCAAATACATTGATGGAGAAGAGAGCTCTTGGCATCCACATCTCCTGCAAAGCCCAGTTCCAGCTACAGCATAGCTGGGAATTTACATCCAGGCAAATCTATGCCTGGAGTGACTTTCACTGACCTGAGCAACCTTTTTATTTTTGTATTTGTGTAAATTATTTAGATTTCATTTACTTACAGCCTCCAGCCCCATAAGTAATGGTGCTGTGTGTCCCTGCCAGGCTGCTGCAGGAGCAGATAAATGTCTTAATTCACAGTAAATACTTTCTCCATGCTGAGGCTTTTGTAATACACTTGGATCAGGCAGCTGATGGGAAAGGAATCAGTCAGGGGCTCGGGAGAATTTGCTTTGCCTGGAAAGGAGGACAGGAAGCACCTGCAATTCCACAGAGGGGGATTCCTGAGCTGAATCCCCCTGAGCTTCCACACAGCTGGGGAGGGTGGAGGAGCCTCTGCAGAGCTCTTGGAGCAGCTCCCAGGGTTGTTCTGGGCTCTCTGGATGGAGGTGGCACCCAGAGGTGTCCAGGAGCTGTTTGCCAGGGTGGGACAGGCCATGTGGATGCTGTTGGTTGCTGTTGGAGAATGATTTTTGTGACTCCAGGTAATGAAGGACGCGGCTCCAGAGCTGAACGTGAGCAGCTCGGAAGCTGAAGAGGAAAGGGAGGAAAACAAGCCAGAGGGGGAGCAAGATCCTGATTTTAACCAGGTAGAGATGAAAAATCCCATCAGGTTCCTTGATTTTTGCATCATCCTCTTGAGTCAGCATGATGGGATCACCACCCTCCTCCTCTGCATCTCACTGGCAGTGAAAAAGTGTCTTAAAAAATGTCTTAAATTGTCATTTGAGTGGTCAAACCACACCAGTGCTGGGTTTGGAGAGATGAAATATGGATAAGGATTCATGTGCATGTGGAAGTCTGCCCCACACTGGCATCAGGACTAGGAACTGAGGTTTGAAAGCAAATCCTTTGGTCATCTCCACACTTGCACGCTTCAATTGGCTTTCAAGGGGTTTTCCATCGCTTCTGCCTTCCCTTGCATGACCAATTGGCCCAAAACTCCCTGGGATCTGGGAAGGTTCTGTTGATCCCCAAACACCTCAATCTTCTCATTTTTTGCCTCATCTCCAGGCCAATGGTGGCACAAAACGCCAGAAGCTCTCCCACCAGAGCTACATCACCTACCAAAAACAGGGAATCAGGAGAAGCACGCGGCACCGCAAGGTGCGGGGCGAGAAAGCGCTGCTCGTGTCGGCCAGCCAGACCCTGAAAGAGCTGAAAATCCAGGTGAGGCCAGCCCTCAGGGAGGCAAAAACACACAGGGAGGAGTGTGGGGGAGCAGGGAAGGGTCTGACTGCCCCAGGAGCTGGGCATGGCTCGGGTTTTGGTTGTTAATTGCTGCCCCGAGATGTGCAGGGTGTCTCTGAGGAACGAGTCTGGACTCTTCACTTTTCTGTCTTGAGGTTGTTTATTAATTCTTATCTATAAAATTTTCTTTCTGCTCAGCAGGGCAGCCACAGGCACTCTTTGTGTTGTCCTTTTATACTACAAACTACATATAACATATTTACACTTAATTCCCAATACCCATCACCTGTGTTAGACAGTGCACTTCTACTCTAAACCAATCCCAAAGTGCCAACATCACTGCAGAAAATGGAGAGCAAGAAGAAGAAGAAAGGCTGGACACACCCTAATTCCTCCATCTTAACCATAACCACCACACCAAAAATCCTAAAATCTACATTTTCACCCTGTGATAAATTTATTATTATAATATTTAAACTTCTGTGGCTTTCAGGTCCTCATACAAAGTTGGCCACTTGCTCCAGGGGTCAAAATCAAATCCCCAGGTGCTCTGGGCTGTGTGCCAGGGTCTCTGAGCTCCCCAGTGGGGTCCTTGGCAACTCTGGACACCCAGAGGGATGCACTGAGTCCTGACAGGGGTGGGAGGTGCAGCAGCTCCAGGGTGAGGTGTCCCTGTGTCCCCAGATCATGCACGCCTTCTCCGTGGCCCCCTTCGACCAGAACCTGTCCCTGGATGGGAAGATCCTGAGTGATGACACGGCCACGCTGGGCAGCCTGGGAGTCATCCCCGAGTCTGTCATCCTGCTCAAGGTACCACAGGGCTGTGGAAATGGGGACAAGGGAGCCAGCTCCTTGGAGGAGGAGGAGAATCCTTAATTTTTTTTGTCCTACGGGAGGAAAATCCCTATTGTTTTTTGTTTTAGAGAAGAAAAATCCTTATTTTGTTTTAGAGGAGAAATATCTTTGGGTGTTTGAGGAGTTTTTATTTTGGTTTTTTGTTCTGGAGGAGGAAGATCCTTAATTTTTTTGTTTTAGGGAAGGAAAATTCTTAAATTTTTTTTAACAATAAGGAAAATCCCTATTGGTTTTTGTTTTGGAGAAGAAAAATCATTATTTTGTTTCAGAGGAGGAATATCCTTTCAGAGCAGGAATATCCTTGTTTGAGGGTTTTTTGGTTTGGTTTTTTGTTCTGGAGGAGGAAGATCCTTAATTTTTTTTTTTGTTTTGTTTTGGAAGAGGAATATCCTTTTGTTTTGTTTTGGAGGAGGTGGAAAAGCCTTAATTTTTTTGAGTTAGGGGAGGAAAATCCTCATTATTCTTGTTTTGGAGGAGGAGTATCCTTAATTTCAATTGTTTTTGAGGAGGCAAATCCTTTTTATCTTTGTTTTGGAGGAGAAAACCCTCTTTCTTTTATTGCCAAGAGTACTTTGTAGCTGATACATCTGCTAAGCCCAAAACACAACTGAATTGGGGAGTGAGTCTTTGCATGGAGCTCCCAGTGTTTGGGCAGCAGAGCTGTTCCCTGCTCCTGTCCTGAGCAGAACTGTGATCCCCTGACTTCTGTGCTGGTTCATTCCCTGCTCCCTGTGCTGGTTCATGCCCTGTTTTCTGTTCTCATCCATTCCCTGATTTCTGTGTTGGTTCATTCCTTGGTTTCTGTGCTGGTTCATTCTCTGATTTCTGTCCTGGTTCATTCCCTGCCCCTGTCCTGAGCAGGGCTGTGATTCCCTGGATCCCAGTGCTGGTTCATTTCCTGCTCCCTGTGCTGGTTCATTCCCTGATTTCTGTCCTGGTTCATTCCCTGGTTCCTGTCCTGGTTCATTCCCTGCCCCTGTCCTGAGCAGGGCTGTGATTACCTGATTTCTGTCCCGGTTCATTCCCTGGTTCCTGTCCTGGTTCATTCCCTGGTTCCTGTCGTGGTTCATTCCTTGATTTCTGTGTGGGTTCATTCCCTGCTCCACTCCTGAGCAGGGCTGTAATTCCCTGGTTCATTCCCTCTCCCTGTCCTGAGCAGAACTGTGATTCCCTGCTCCCTGTCCTGGTTCATTCCCTGCCCCTGTGCTGGTCCATTCCCTGACCTGAGCAGAACTATGATTCCCTGATTTCTGTCCTGGTTCATTCCCTGATTTCTGTCCTGGTTCATTCCCTGCTCCCTGTCCTGGTTCATTCCCTGTCCTGGTCCATTCCCTGGTTCATTCCCTGTCCTGGTCCATTCCCTGGTTCATTCCTTGTCCTGGTTCATTCCCTGGTTCATTCCCTGTCCTGGTTCATTCCCTGCTCCCTGTCCTGGTTCATTCCCTGATTTCTGTCCTGGTCCATTCCCTGTCCCTGTCCTGGTTCATTCCCTGCTCCCTGTCCTGGTTCATTCCCTGATTTCTGTCCTGGTCCATTCCCTGTCCCTGTCCTGGTTCATTCCCTGCTCCCTGTCCTGGTTCATTCCCTGATTTCTGTCCTGGTCCATTCCCTGTCCCTGTCCTGGTTCATTCCCTGCTCCCTGTCCTGGTTCATTCCCTGTCCCTGTCCTTTCCTCCCCAGGCTGACGAGCCCATCGCGGATTACGCGGCCATGGACGACGTTATGCAAGGTGAGCGGGGTGGGGAAGGGCTGCCCAAGGACTGGGTTTGGGAAGGTGGAACGTGGGGATTGTGCCACTTCTAATGCCTTCCTTCCCTTTCCCTCCAGTTTGTATGCCTGAAGAGGGATTTAAAGGTGAGTCCAGGTGTTTTTTCCCCTTTGTGTCCCCTCACATAAATCTCACCCCATCCCCTTCCCCTCCTCACCTGCTGGTGCTGTCTTTCCTTCCCAGGGACTGGTTTACTTGGCCACTGATGGTTTTCCAAGAGGAGCCACCAGAAGGGAAGAGGATTTGTCACATGGTAGGGCATTAAAAGAATAAACCAGGTGGATACAGTACTTTTTGACTCTTCCAGAAGGCAAAAATCCATCGTGAGACGTTTGCTCCCCAAACAAAAAAAAACAAAACAAATGCCTTATGTCAAAGCAGATTGCACTGAAGGACATCCTGCTTCAGGACAACGTTCCCGGGTTTATTTAACAAAGAACAGGAAGGTTGGGAAGTTGAGCAGCAGCAGTTGGTGTGTGTGGCACAGGGATGGTGCTGCAGTAGCTCCAGCCCACCCTGATCCCTCTGCAGGAACTCTTTAGGATAATCCTGTCTTTGATCCACTCCCACCCTTTCAGTCCAGCATGGAAGTACAGGAATTGTGACTTCATGAGGAATGTCTAGAGAGCTCTCAGACAGCAAAACTTCATTTTCTTAACCCAGAATGGAAGCTGGGATCTGCCTCCCAAAGCCCTGCCAGGCCTGGGAGCCGCCCCCTCTCCGCATCCTTCGCTGTCACTTCCACGCCTTGGACAATCCAGTAACCACCTGGGCTCTGGGGACTGTGGGGTTTTTTTTAGAAATTTGGGATATTTTAAAGATTCTGGAGAACATTTTCCTCCAGTCTGGCGCTGCTGGGAGCGTTCTTGGCTCAGGGCAGTCAGAGCTGGCCAGGGGCTGCGGGTGGGTGCCGGGTTTCCCATGGGAAGAGGTTTTGTTACTCTTCTCTCCTCGTTTTTCAGCAATGCACTAATTTCTTTTCTTTTTTTTTTTTTTTTTTTTTTTCCTTTTTTTAACATCTCCCAGAAAACTTTTCTCCACATTAATATTTAGCAGGAAATAGTATCCCACTTCCAGACTGATCCACACTGGGCACTGCCAAGAGATCTCTTCATTAGAGATCCTCTTCCTTTCCAAGCTTTTCCTTTGTTTCTGCAGAAAAATACAATGCAGAGATCACATCAGCTTTATTTTTTCAAGGTTTGCAGGAATTTGGGCTGCAAGAAGAGGATGTGGGCCACAAATTCCATGCCCAAAACCCCACTAGCTTTGATTTCCAGTGTTCTATTTCCAGTGATATATGCAAAGAATTCCATCTGCTCTTTGCCCAGCGCCTTCCTCCCTTATCCCTGCTAGGTTTGAGGGTGAAACAGCAGCATTTGAGGGGCTCTAAATTTCCTAAAAAGTGCTATTTTGGGGCAGTTTGAACCCATGGATTCTTTCCCAAGCTACAGACATGGCAAATCCCATGCCAAAGCCACAGGAGGCTTTTCTTCCCAACCTGAAGCACTCGCTTGTGTACATATTCCTTGGAAATTCCATCTTTTCAAGTTGCTGTTAATTTTTTTAATGTTATATATAAAAAAGTCTCTTCCTTGAGCTTACTCTGTCGTGGGAAGGAGCCCCGTGGGGCGTTGAGGGCTGTGGCGGTTCCGGCAGCGCCGGATCCTGCAGAGGATGCAGGTGCAAGGTGTGAGCCAAGGCCCCATTCCTGGTTTGTCTGTTATTTGCAAATATTATCAGATTAAAGTTGTCATTGGAGCTGTGGCAGCCTCGTTGCAGTGCAGACACGTGGGCCCAGGGTGCCTGAGCAAGGTGGAGGTGATTAATCCCATAAATCCCACTTGGAGCTGCAAGAGGGACCCTGCTGGAGCAGGAATCCCCCCCCCGCCTCCTTTGCAATGGGTTTTATGGAGCTTGGGGACAGCATTTGGTGGCCCTGGCTGTGTCACATCAACCCCTGTCCCCACCTGGGGGGGGTCCCTGAGCCCCTGGGGGAGGCAAATGGGTGCTGGAGGTGGGGGGCAAAGAGAGGCCTGGGGTCTGGGGATGGGAATTAAGAAATGGGGTGGGAGTTGGGGGCTGTGGGTGTGGGGGGGTTATGGGTGGGGGTCCCAGGGAGGGATGGGGCCACCCTGCTTGTGGGAGAGGAGGGGTTAAGGTTGGGGGGTGCTCTGGGTGCTAGGAATGGGGAATTATGGATTGGGGGTGTTCTTGGGGTACCAGGGAGGGAGAGGAGGGGTTTGGGCCCCGGGGATGGACATGGGGGTCCCTGAGTCCCAGGGAGGGGGGTCCAGATGAGCGGGGTCAGGGCTGGGAAGAGGGAAAGGGGGGAAACCAACTCTGGGTGCTGGGGGGAGACGCGGGGGGAGCCCCATGAGCCGAATTTGGGGGGGGGATGTGGGTGATGCCAGAGCGGTACCCGGGTACCAACCGCGGGCGGGGGGATGGAGATGGATCCGGGGGGACAGGGACACGTTTGGGGGGGACAGGGACACGTTTGGGGGTCCCCCGGTGTGCGGGGCCCGGGGCGCTGGGGAAGGAGGGGACACCCCGGGGGTGACATCAGGGATGGAGCGGGGGATCCCCAGCTCCGGATCTCAGTTCCCGGTGCCGTTTTCCCGGTGCCCGTGGCCGGCGGTCCGTTCCCGGTGCCCGTAGCCGTTCCCCGGTGCGGTGCCGGTTCCCGGTACCGGCTCCCGGTCCCGCCGCCCCCGGAGGGGCCGCCCCGCCCCGCCGCACGTGACGCTGCGCGGTGGCAGCGAGCGCCGGGGCCCCGCTCGGCTCCGCTCGGTACCGGCCCCGCTCCGGGACCGCCCGGCCCCGCCGCCCCCGGTAAGTGCCGCCCTGCGGGGCGCGGGCAGCGCGGTGCCCCCGGGGATCCCCAATGGGGATGTCCCCCCATCCCCGCCGCGGCACCGGGGGCTCCGTCCGCCCGTGACCTTCAGCGCTGCCGGTACCGGGGGAGGGGATGGGGGGGAACGCTCCGGGCCTGGGGGAAAAGAGCCGGGCTGGGGGCGGGGGCGGCGGGAGGAGCCCCCCATTGAGCCCCCAAATGTCCCCTCCATAATTGCACCCCATAACTTGCCCCCCCCACCCAACCTGCCCCCCCTCCCGGGTACCCCAAATCCTGCCCCCCTCTTTGCCCCCCATCGCCTCCTCCCCCTGTTCCAGTCTCCCCGTTCTGACTCCTGTGTCCCCCCAAACCGAATCCCGCCCCCCCAGCCTGGCCCCCACATCTCGAACATCTCCCCCCCTCCTGCCGGGCCAGACCCCCCCGTGGGTGGGGGGGGAGCGATGGGGGAGCCCCCCAGGGTCGCCCCCAGCCCGGCGGGGTCACGCAGCGGCCCGGGGGGCGCACGGGGCCGGGTGGCGATGTCGCATTGGCACGGGGACAGCGGGTCACACCTTGCACGGGGCCGGGTCCCACCTGCGCCGGGCCGGGCTTGGCTGCGGGTGTGTTTGCACAGGGACGGGTCACACCTGCTGTGCTGGGGCTGGCTGGGGACGGGGACATTGGCACCGATGTCCTGTTTGCACGGGGACGGTGACAATTGCACCAATGTCCTGTTTGCACGGGGACGGTGACACTTGCACGAGGGTCCCTTTCGCACCAGGGACGCGCTTGCACGTCATTGTGTTTGCACAGGGCCGGGTCACACTTGCACCGGGGCTGTGTTTGATGGGGACAGTGCCATTTGCGATGGGGACAGTGCCATTTGCATGGGGCCGGTGGCGTTTGCACGAGAGCGGTCACATTGCCACGGGGACAGCGACATTTGCACGGGGCCGGTGACACCGGCACGGGAATGATCGCACCTGCACCGGGAGAGAGCCTGGGCAGGGGGTCGGTGGCACTGGCACGGCAATGACCGTGCTTGCACCGCGCCAGTGACAGTTCCACGAGGGCTGGTGGCACTGGCTCGGGGTCAGTGACACTGGCGCGGGCGTGATCACATCTCACGGGGTCGGTGCCACTATCGCGGGGTCAGTGCCACCTCCCGGGGTTGGTACCACCTCACGGTGTCGGTGCCACTGTCGCGGGGTCGGTGCCACCTCCAGGGGCCGGTGCCATCTCCTGGGGTCGGTGCCACTTTCTCGGGGTCGGGGCCATCTCACAGTGTCAGTACCGCTGTCGCGGTATCGGTGCCACCTCCTGGGGTCGGTGCCACTGTCGTGGGGTCAGTGCCACATTCCGGGGTTGGTGCCACCTCCCGGGCTCGGTGCCACTTTCTCGGTGTCGGTGCCACCCCCCGGTGTCGGTGCCACTGTCGCGGGGTCCCGGCGCTGTCCGTGGTGCTGCCCCGCGCCGCCGCCTCCCGCCGGCAGAGGGCGCCCTCCGGGGGTGGGGGGGTGGGGCTGGGGGTGTCCGGGGGTCCCCGCGGTCCCCACGCGGTGACCTCGCCCCGCCGCCCCCGCCCCGCTGGCCCCGGCACCCGCAGGGTGGCACTTGGCTCGCTGCCATCAGCAGTTGGCTCCAGGGGTAGCGCTGCTGGCCGGGCGTCCCGGAGAGGGGCTCTGGGGGAGCTCTCGTGTCCCCAGGAAGCGCCATGGGACCCCCTGGACGCCCTCACACCACCTAGACACGTCTCCAGCCAGCAGCACCTCCCGACCCCCAGGTAACACCCGAGGGTGCCCCCCACCCGTGGGTGCCCACCCAAGGTGGGCAGACAGGTACCCAGAGCCCCTCTCTCGGCAGGGCAGCAGGATGGCCCAGCAGCGCCATGCCATGCCCCCGCCTCTCAAGGTAGGTGTTGTTGGCATGGGGGGCACACAGCCAGCAGCACCCTGGGGTGCCACCATGGGCATCACCCATCCCAGTGCCCACGGTGGCCGTCACTGCTCCATGTCTTGCAGACGGAGGAGGATTACATCCCCTACCCCAGCGTGCACGAGGTAGGGCAGGGGCTGAGGGGCAGTGCCCGGCTGGGCTGGGCTGGTGGGGTGCCCAAAGCACCCACCACGGCTGTGGGCGCAGGTGCTGGGCCGGGAGGGGCCGTTCCCCCTCATCCTCCTGCCGCAGTTCGGGGGTTACTGGATTGAGGGCACCAACCACCAGCTGAGCGGGGCCCCCGACTCGCCCCCCACACCCGTGCCTGGCACCCGGGCAAAGCTGGAGGGCAACCACACGGCCAAGATCTACCGCAAGCACTTCCTGGGCAAGGTGAGGCCCTGGGGGCTGCAGGTGTGGGGCTGGGCTGGGGGATGGCCCATGGGTGTGGATGGGCAGGAGCTTGGAGACCCCGTAAGTTCGGGTGTTCCTGGACGTGGGTGTGGTGTCCACGGGGGTGGGAGCCCCGTGGGCCATGGACAGGGGGGCTCGTGGATGTGGGTATGGCAACGGTGCTTGGGGTGGGCTCTCCATGGGAATGGAAGGACATGGAGACCTCATGAACAAAGCAGCTTTGGCATATGGCTGCTTGTGGACATGGGTCCTCCATGGGGTGGATGGAAGGAGGTGAGCATTGGGTCTCCATGGGCGGGAGAGCCCCTGGCACAGGTGCCCATGGAATGGGTTCCCCACAGGTTTGCATGGGCATGGGGGCTCCATAAGTTTGTGTGTCCATAGGACCTGGATGCCCCAAGGGGTGTGAGGCTCACTGAGTGCAGGTGCCCCATAGGTGGTACCTGACCTGTGGGTACAGGTGCTCATGGACACAGTGCTCCATGGAGATGGGATGGGTGCTTTTGGGTGTGGGGATCCCGTGGACACGGGTGTCCTATGGGTGGACATGGATATGGGTGTCCCATGGGTGGACATGGGCCTGAGTGTCCCATGGGTGTTCATGGGCCTGGGTGTGCCATGGGTGTGGGTGCTCATGGACATGGGTGTCCCATGGGTGGTCATGGACATGGGTGTCCTACGGATTTGGATGCTTACGGACACGGATGGACACAGATGTCCCATAGGTGTGGGTGCTCATGGACATGGATGTCCCACAGATGTGGGTGCTCATGGGCATGGGTGTCCCAAGAATTTGGACGCTTATGGAAATAGATTTCCCACAGATTTGGGTGGTCGTGAACACGGCTGTCCTACAGATTTGGATACTCATGGACATGGGTATCCCATGGATGTGGGTGCTCATGGACACCTATGGTGCTCATGGATGTCCCACAGATGTGGGTGCTCATGGACACGGGTGTGCCATGGGTGTGGGTGCTCATGGACATGGGTATCCCACAGATGTGGGGGTCCCATGGCCAAGTGCCCCCATCCTAAGCACCCTTGGCTCCTTCCCCCAGGAGCACTTCAACTACTACTCCCTGGACCCGGCGCTGGGACACCTGGTGTTCTCGCTCAAGTACGATGAGCAGGAGCAGCTCCACCTGCTGCTGCGGTGAGCGGGGCTGGGGAGGCACCCATGGGAGCTGCCGGGCCTGGGGGCTGCCCTGACCCCCTCCTCGCCCCGCAGCACCCGTGCCCGCACCCTGCACGACGTGGTGCCCATCTCCTGCTTGGCCGAGTTCCCCAACGTGGTGCAGATGGCCAAGGTGGGTGCGCCCCTCCTGCCCCCCAAGGCAGCACCCATGGGTGCCCCCCAAGTGAGCTCCCCTCCCTCCTTCCCACAGCTGGTGTGCGAGGACGTCAACGTGGATCGCTTCTACCCCGTGCTCTATCCCAAGGTGAGCGGGCTGCAGGGAGGGGGCACCTGGGCACCCCTGGGTGCCCCTCCCCACCTTCTGACCCCTCCCCACCCCGCAGGCATCCCGCCTCATCCTCGCCTTCGATGAGCACGTGCTCAGCAACCACTTCAAATTTGGGGTCATCTACCAAAAACTGGGGCAGGTACGGGGCGGGGTGGGCGGGGGTCGGGGTGGGGGGAGTCCCTGGGTGGGTGCTGGCGCCCATCCCCACCCCTGCAGACCTCCGAGGAGGAGCTTTTCGGCACCACGGAGGAGAGCCCGGCCTTCGCCGAATTCCTGGACGTGCTGGGTCAGCGGGTGCAGCTGCGGGACTTCAAGGGGTGCGTGAGGGGATGCCAGGGGAAGGGAGGGACCCTCGGGGTCAGGGTGCTGTCTCACCCACCCACCCACTCACCCACGCAGGTTCCGAGGGGGGCTGGATGTGACCCACGGACAGACGGGCAGCGAGTCGGTCTATTGCCACTTCCGTGACAAGGAGATCATGTTCCACGTCTCCACCAAGCTGCCCTACACCGAGGGGGACGCCCAGCAGGTGGGCACCCATGGGGGGTGAAAGGAGGGGGGGACGCTTGGGTGCTTGAGAGCAGGGGTGGGAGGTGGTCCTGGGCACTTCCATGGGGTGGAGGGGACTCGTGGGTCACCATGGGTGGTGTGGGCATCTGTGGGGCTCAGGAGATGGCAGGGCACTCATGGGTGTGGGGAAACATCTTTGGGATGCAGAGGGCTGTTAAGGCACCCATGGGTGCCAGGGGGGAGCTGTGGGATGCAGGGGGCTGGTGGAGCATCCATGGGGGCTCGGGTGCATCTATGGGGCACAGGGGCTTTCATTCCTTTGATGCCCCCGGTGTGACCACCCTCTGTCCCTCCTGTCCTGCTGTGTCCCCCCGTGTCCCTCTGCACCCCACCTGTCCCCACAGCTGCAGCGGAAGCGCCACATCGGCAACGACATCGTGGCCATCGTCTTCCAGGACGAGAACACCCCGTTCGTCCCCGACATGATCGCCTCCAACTTCCTGCACGCCTTCGTGGTGGTGCAGCTGGAGCAGGGCGGCGCCCAGGGCACCTTCTACAAGGTACCCCCCGTGCCTCAGTGTCCCCGTGCCCGTGGGGGCCCGCGGGGTGTCCCCGTCACGCCCTCACCCGCCGCAGGTCTCCGTCACCGCCCGTGACGATGTGCCCTTCTTCGGCCCGCCGCTGCCCGACCCCGCTGTCTTCAGGAAGGTGAGAGCCCGTGGGTGCCACCGGGGAGCCCCTGGGGACCCCCACCCACGCACCCACCCACCCACGGACCCACGGTGCCCACGGCCTGCCCGCACCCCGCAGGGCCCCGAGTTCCAGGAGTTCCTGCTGACCAAGCTCATCAACGCCGAGTACGCCTGCTACCGCGCCGAGAAGTTCGCCAAGCTGGAGGTGCGGGCACAGGGTGCGGGCACGGGGCACAGGGCATGGGGATGCGGGCACGGGGCTGAGGGCATGGGGATGAGGGCACAGGGTGAGGGCACGGGGCTGCGGGCACGGGGTGCGGGCACGGGGCTGCGGGCACGGGGCTGAGGGCATGGGGATGAGGGCACTGGGGGCACCCAGAGGGGCTGGGCACGCCGTGGGGCAGCACGAGGCTGTGGATGTGGGTGCTGTGGGTGCCGTGCCCGCTGTGGGGCCCGCACACAGCGTGGGTGGGCAGGGGCTGGGTCCCCGTCTGGGCAGGACGGTGGTGCCCGGGTAGGGGGTGTCTCACGGGGGGCGGCAGAGAGGTGGGGAAGGGGTTGTGAGGGGCGGCCCCGCGTGGGTGCAGCGCTGGGCTGTGCGTGCCTGGCGTGGGTGCAGCCGTGCGGCGTGGGATGAGCTCGCGTGGGTGCAGCGGGCAGGGGTGGGTGGCAGCGGTGGGTGAGGGGCGCTGCGGGCGGCGTCGCGTGGGTGCAGCAGGGCGGGGGCTGGTCCTGCGTGGGTTGAGGCTGAGTGGTGCGGGGGTGGGTGTCTGGAACGACACAGCAGTGCGGGCTGGGTGTGGGCTGGGTACGGGTGTGGATGCGGGGCTGGGTGCGGGGATGGATGCGGGGCTGTGTGCGGAGTTGGATGCGTGGTGGATGCGTGGTGGGTGCGGGGCGGGGTGCGGGTCTGTGTGCGGGCCGGGTGGTCTCGCGTGGGCGCAGCAGTGCGGGGCTGGCGCGCAGGAGCGGACGCGGGCGGCGCTGCTGGAGACGCTGCACGAGGAGCTGCAGGCGCGCAGCCAGGCCATGCTGGGGCTCAGCCCCGACGATGAGCGCCCCGACAATGGCGGCACCGCCCCGGGCTTCTTCGAGTCCTTCAAGGTGGGGCGCGGGGGTCCCGCAGTCCCTCACGCAGCGCTGCGGGGCCGGGTTCCCTCCCCAGGACACGCCCCCGGCACTGACCACGCCCCTGCATTGACCACGCCTCTTTGCTGTGACCACGCCCTAGGCCTTGGCCCCGCCCCCTGCGCGCGCAGCCGATCTGCGGGGGTGTGGCTGCGGCCACGCCCACCCCGGGTCCCGCCCCCTCACGGACAAGAACGGCCCCGTGACCGCAAACCCCGCCCCGTTTCTGTAGAAACCACGCCCATGTGGACCACGCCCCTTCATCGGCACAAGCCCCGCCCAAATTGCTGATCGCGCCCCGCGTCTTAAGCCCCGCCCCTTACTACAGGCCCCTCCTATCTCGCCTTTGGCTCCGCCCCCCGGTACCCCGTTCCCCTGCCGGTACCCGGTTCCATCTCGGTACCCGGCTTCCCCCGGTGACTGATACCCCCCGGTGCTCAGTTTCCCCCAGTACCTGGTTCCCCTCCCGGTGCCCGGTTTTCCCCCGGTGCCCGATTCTCTCTTCCCGGTGCCCGGTTACCCCCCCGGTGCCCAGTGCCCCCCAGTACCCGGTTCCCCTCTCGGTACTCGGTTCAGTCCCTGGGTCCCGGGTGCCCCTCAGTACCCAGTTTCCCCTCCCGGTACCGGTTCCCCCCAGTACCCGGTTCCCCCCCCCCGGTACCCGGTTCCCCGCGCCCCGTGTCCCCGGTCTCTGACCCGCTGCCCCCTCAGTCGCTGCTGGTGCCCGGGAGCCGCCGGGGACGCCGCGGCAGCGCCATCGGGCTGGGCTCGGTGGAAGAGGTGGGTACCGGTACCTCGCTGTCCCCCCGCGGTGTCCCCCCGGTCCCCGGTGTCCCCCCGGCTAACGGCGCCCCGCAGGCGCTGCTGGTGCCCGGGAAGAGCCCGTCACGGCGGCGGCCCGGCCCCCTCGGCTCCCGCCGCTCCAGCGCCATCGGCATCGAGAGCATCCAGGAGGCGCCGGCCGGCAGGTGAGCCCGCTACCGGCCCCGCCGCTGTCCCCTCCCGATGTCCCCTCCCGGTGTCACCTCACTGCCGTCGCCTCCCCGCAGGGACGGCCCCGCAGCCGCCGACGGCTCCAGCTCCACACACAGCTCCCCCGAGAGCCGCCGGAACCCCGACAGGTCCCGCGGCTGGCACCGGGATGGGGACACGGGGACAGGAGGGCACTGGGGGGGGGAATGTTTGGGGACCGGAGGACACTGGGGTGGTGTGGCAACGGGACAGGGTGGCACCAGGATGGGGTGACTCCAGCACCAGGTGACATGGGGACTGGAGGACACTGGGATGGCGCAGCTCAAGGATAGGGTGGCACCAGGATGGGGTGGCACAGGGATGGGCACTGGGACAAGTGAAGGTGACACAGGGACCGGAGGGATGGGACAGCAAAGGAATGCAGAGGGACAGAGTGGCGGCGGGGTGGCACAGGGACAAGGTGGCACCAGGATGGCTGGCACATGGCAGCATGGAGACACCAGAGGGACAGGATGTCACAGGGACAGGCTCACCCAGAGGCTGAGTGGCACCGGGTCCGTATGTCCCAGGGGGCTGTGGGGTGGCACTTGGGTGGCTTGCATGCAGGTTGGCATGAAGGTGGGTGGCACAGGGACACATGGCACGGGGATAGCTTGGTGTGATGACAAGGGACATGGGAACAGGGTGGCACAGGACTGGGACCTCCCAGGGCTGGGATGGGCTGGGGTGGGGACAGGGTGCCACAGGGATGGGACATGCCGGGGCCAGGGTGACACGAGGATGCAGCGTCCCGGCCGGGGTGGTGTGGGGACAGGGTGTCCCGGGGCCAGCACAGCATCGCAGCGGGGCCACGGTGGTGGCCACGAGGCGCGGTGCCAGCCTGTTGTGGCCTTGGGGACCGTCCCTGGCCTTGGGGACTGTCCCTGGCAGGGCCGAGAAGCCGGAGCCGCCGGATTTCTCCCGCTCCTCCTCCAGCGCCAGCAGCTTCGGCAGCGCCGCGGAGGAGCCCGGCGAGCCGGGACGGGTACGGGGAGCCCGGGGTGGGGTCCTGGGGGGCACTTTGGGGTGGGCAGCGCCCCCTGACCCCCCTGTGCCCCCTCAGGAGAGCCGCTCGCCCTCGGGGAGCCACCGCGACGCCTTCACGGACACCCCCTGGCCGGATGAGCCCCCCGGGACCCCCCCAGGTAGCCCAGCACCCCCAGATCGGGGCACTGCAGGGCTGGGGGGCTCCTCGGGGTGCTCACGGTCCCCCCCTTTGCCCCAGGCCGCCGCCCGCCTGACTCCCCCTGCCCTGAGATCAAAATCCAGCTGGAGCAGCCCCCCCAGAACCCGGTGAGGCTTTGCCCCTCTCCACCAGCACAGAGTGGGGGTGCCCACCGTGGGGTGCCCCCACTGATGTCCCTCCCACAGGGCTCATAGTCACCCCCCGACCTGCGGGGGTGTCACTGCTTCACCCCCCTCTGTGTGCCACCCCCGTGCCAGGAGCTGAAGCCATCGTCCCCGGTGCAGGATTTGGGGGGGGGGAACCCCCAACAAAAATTGGGATGTGCCCCCCTTCCCCTCCAGACAATCTCTGTCACCCCAAAAACCCTTTGGGTGAGAGGGTGATGCACCACAAAGGGGCCTCCCCTCTGCCGTGACCCCAAAATGAGGAGTGGGTCCAACCCCAGCATCATCCCCTCCCCTAAAAAAAACAGAGGGGACTCAAATCCAGGGTAACCCCAAAGTGGAGCTCCCTCTCCCCCCCTTTATTTTAAGGGACAAAAGTTCCGGAATGTGCCGGAGGCTGGAACTGGGGGGGAGGGGGAGGAATATTTTTTCACACCCTCCCAAAACTGTGTTTGTGTTTCCCGTGAGTCCTGTATAAAATAAAGGTTTATTTATCGCTACACTGGGGGGTGTCACCAATATCCCCAAAACCCCAAACACCAACGGGGGCTGTAAAAACAATCATTTTGGGGAAAATGTTGGGGTTTCACTGAGCAAAGCCTTCCTTTGATGGTGCCCATTTTTGGGGTGCTGTGAGTACCCCAAAATGTGCCAGGCAGTGCCCTCAGCCCCCCTCCCCGGTGCCTCTTTCAGCTCTGCTGGGCAGCCCGGCGTCAGGAGCGGCTTTTGGCCACGGCCCCGTGGCCAGCGGCGCCCTGCCAACCCCCCGGCCAAGGCAGAGTGGTTCCCACCCCCCCGAACCCCCAAAAACCACGCGGCACCCCGGGAGTGGTTAAACATAGCCCGGGTTCTGGGAAGGGCCAGCAGCCGGCCCTGCTCGGGAGCTGGCACTGCCTGGGGGGCAAAGCGGGGATCAGAGCCCCCCAAATTCTGCCCTGATGGGGTTAGAGACCCCCAAATCCTGCCCTGATGGGGTCAGAGCCCCCCAAATCCTGCCCTGCTGAGGTGAGAGCCCCCCAAATCCTGTTCTGATGGGATCAGAGCCCCCCCCAAATCTTACCCTGCCAAGGTCAGAGCCCCCCAAATCCAGTCCTGACAAGGTCAGAGCCCCCCCAAATCCACCCCTGCTGGGATTAAAGCCCCCCAAATCCTGCCCTGCTGAGGTGAGAGCCCTCCAAATCCTGTTCTGATGGGGTTAGAGCCCCCCAAATCCAGCCCTACTGGGGTCAGAGCCCCCCAAATCCTGCCCTGCTGGGATCAGAGCCCCCCAAATGCAGTCTTGCCAAGGTCAGAGCCCCCCCAAATCCTGCCCTGCCGAGGTCAGTGCCCCCCAAATCCAGCCCTGCTGGGGTCAGCACCTCCACCCGCTCTGCAGGATCCTGGTTAATGAGGAACTGACCCTTTAATTATAAAACTGGTGAATGAATGAAAAAAGAGGGAGGGGTTCAGGGGCTTTGGGGGGATTTGGGGGAGGCAGGGCAGTGTTTTCCCAGCCATCTGCACAAGCACAGGAGCTCAGGGGCACCGCGGGACCTCTGCCCGTGCCAGGGGTCATTTGCACAAGCCCAGGGACTCGGGCACGTGTTTGCACTGCACATTTTCACTGTGTGTCACTCACAGTGACAGTCACACGTGCACGGTGCCTTTTGTACATGGTGACATCTGCACGTGTGCAGGGCACTACGCACAGTGACATCTCGGTGACATTTGCACACACAGGGCACCTTTTGCTCGGCTCAGGCAGTGTCTGCAAGCGCACAGTGGCACTGGCACAGGGACATTTGCGTGTGCAAGGCACTGTTACCCACTTGCACGGTGACATTGGCACAAGCACAGTGACATTTGCCCACTCCCAGCACCTCTCCAGCTGCACAAGCCCTTTCCCCTTGTGACCCCACCCACTAATTATCCCCCTAATTACCTCACCCCAAAGAAGAGGGCATGCCCAAGGGCGTCCCACCCCTCACATCCAGCTTTGCTGCTTTTACCCCCCTTTCCACAATCCCAGCCCCTCCCAAATCCCTCCCGGCGCAGCAAATTGCTTTAACCCGAAGAATTTTAAAACAAAATAAATCACTGAGCAGACAACAAAACCCAAGTTTAGGGACAAATTAACCCGATGAGTTAATTTTTTTTCCCATCTTCGTGTGGTCCCTGGCTCCTCCACGCATGTGACGAGTTGGGCACCAGGGTCAGTCCTCAGCCAAGGGACCACAGAGGCATTTTGGGACCCAGCCCCACAGCGTTTCGCTCAAAGAGGGGGTTTTATCCGCCGAGGCTCCGGCTGCCATCCCAAATCCCGCAGTGGGTTTGGGATAGGCCAGGGAACGCTGCTAATTATAGGGAAGGAACCATGTATTTACAGAGGCAGCTCCCAGCACCAAACCACCGGCGGCTGCTTTTGCTCCGCTGAGTCTCTCTGTTCTCTCTCTCTCCTCTTTCCCGGGCGCTGCTGTCCACAGAAAAAATAAAAAGGGGGGATGAATTAAAAATAAATCCCCCCTCGGTGATTTGCGAGAGGCACTTTAGCAGAGGAGGAGGAGGAGGAGGAGGCCGAGGAAGGGCAGGAGGAGCGGGGTGGCGGCGCGGGTGGCAGCGTTGCAGTGGCCTCGGTTGGAGCCGATGCAGGCGGCGTAGGCCATGGCGTGGGGGATGTAGTTCTGCTCGTGCACGCCATGCAGCAGGTGGGCCATGGGCCCGCGGGCGAACACGGCCACGTCCTCGCCGCCGTGGGTCTCCTGCCGCAGCGGCACGGCCGACTGCGCCTGGTAGTTGGCGTGGGCTGGGGGCAGAAGCGAGAATCGTTTAAGAACCCAGCAGAAGTGAGAATTGTTTAAGAACCCAGCTCGTTTTGGCCAAGCTGGGCTGATTTTCAAGGGGTTTTGGTCCAAAACGCACGCACCGAAATCCACGGCAGAGACGTTTTCTCGCTCGCCCGCCACGATTTTATAGCCGGGGCCGTTGCCGTAGAGGATGGAGGTGAAGGGTTTGCGATCCACGTCGCTCTGCATCGGGGCCAGACCTGGCGGTGGGGCACGGTCAGCAGGACGGGATCCCTCCATGATGTCCCTGAGCTGTCCCTAAGGTGTCCCCAGCCTGTCCCCAGGGTATCTCCAGGCTGCCCCCAGGGTCTTCCCAAGCTGTCCCCAGGGTGTCCCCCCCAGCTGTCTCTGGGCTGTCCCCACGCTGTCCCCATGGTGTCCCCAGGGTGTCCCTCAGGGTGTACCTGGGCTGTCCCTGGGGTGTCCCTGAGCAGTCCCCAGGGTGTCACCCAGCTGTCCCTGGCCTGTCCCCCAGCTATCCCCAGGGTGTCCCCAAGCTGTCCCTAGGCTGTCCCCACAGTGTCCCCAGGGTGTCCCCCGGCTGTCCCCAGGCTGTTCCCATGGTGTCTCCAGGCTGTCCCTCAGCTGTTCTGGGGTGTCCCCACGATGTCCTCAAGCTGTCTCTGGGCTGTCCCCCAGCTGTACCCATGGTGTCCCTGGGGTGGCCCCAGTCTGTCCCAGGGTGTCCCCGAGCTGTCCCCAGGGTGTCTCTGAGGTGTCCCCAGCCTGTCCCCAGGCTGTTCCCCAGCTGTCCCCAGGCTGTCCCCAGCTGTCCCCACGGTGTCCCTGAGCTGTCCCCCAGCCGTCCCCAGCACCCGGGCCGGGCAGGGCTCACCAAAGATGGGGTTCCCTCGGGGGGTGTAGCCTCCAAAGGTGAACACGTGCGAGTGGTCGGCGGTGACGACGCTGAGCGTGTCCTGGGTGGACGTGAGGCGCGTGGCCAGCCCGATGGCCCTGTCCAGCTCCACGGCCTCGTGCAGCGCCTGCTTCGCCTTCCCCTCGTGGTGCCCGTGGTCGATGCGGCCGCCTGCGGAACCCAGCACTGCTCGGCCTTGCCCTCCTCTTCCCAGCCTTGCAAACCCCTTTATTCCCTTCCTGTGTCCTCCCCTCACCCCATTTATCCCCCCCTTTTTACATCCCACATCCTCCCTCTTGCACCCCAGCCCCTTGATGCCTCCTTCTCATACCCCTACCCTCTATCTGTTTTAGCACTCCACCTTCACCCCTTTTATCCCTCCCTTTTTTGCACCTTCATTGCCCCCGTTACCCCTCTTTTTGCATCCCCCCATATCCCCTTTATCTGTCACTTGTGTATCCACCACCACCCCTTTATCCTTCCTCCCCGTCATCCCCTTTTTCTGCACTCTCATCTCGCCATTATCCTCCCTTTATGCACCATCACCTTAAATCCCTGTTTTTGTTCTTTCATCACGCCCTTTATCATCCTTGTCCATCTTCCCATCCTCACTTTTTGTACCTCCCCTTCATCCAATTCCCCACCTTTTTGCACCCTATTTTGCACCCCATCACCCCCTTTTTCCTCTCCTTTTTGTATCCCTATCACCCATTTTCTTCTCCTCTTGCACTCTTCTTTTATAGAATCCCTCCCTTTTTGCACCCCCATTGTGCCCCATTTCTGCACCGCCACGAACTCCCCCACCTTCAACCAGGAGGAAGAACCCTCGGGGGTTTTTCTGGAGCATCCTGATGGCCACGGACACCATCTCGCTGAGGGACGGGTCTGTATCATTGTTCCTGTCCAGCTCGTACATCATGTCCCCTGGCTCGAAGAGGCCTGGGGACAGGGACACTGCTGGAGACATCCTTTTCCACCAAAAGAAAAAGGAGGGGCCAAATCCTGCTCCTTGTGCTGACTCGAGTGTTTCACACACCGCTGGATCCAGGAAGATTAGATAGAAGCCGGACAATCCCAGCCCTTCCTTCCTCCTGCCCTGCTGGATTCCACATTCCAGTCGGGATGGGAATTTCACTGCTGACAAAAGAACTGCATCCCTAGGAGGGAGATGTGCCCCAGGGTGGGAGCAGCAGCATCCTTGGGGGTGTTACATTGTCCTTGGTGGGCAGCACATCCTTGAGGGCACACCAGGATGGGGCACCAGCATTTCCAGGGAAATTGCAGCCTCTTTGGGAGGTGGCAGCAGAAGCACCACCCTTGGGGGTGTAACAGCATCCCTTTGGGGTACCAGCATCCCCAGGGAGGTAACAGGATCGTTTGGGGGGTACCAGCATCCCCAAGGGAATAGAACCGTGTTTGGGAGCTACCAGCACATCCAGGACAGGGCACCACCATCCCTTGGAGGATAACTGGCCACTGCAGCTGCCCCAGCAGCCCAGGGCAGGATAGGGGTACCCATAAAGCACCCAGCTGATGCCAGGGCACCCATGGGTGCAGGGACTCACCCAGCAGGAAGTCAACACGGGTGAGGTTGAGCGCCAGCAGCCCTCGCCGGTGCCACACGTACTCAGCAACCTGGGGACAGGGGACAGGCATTGCCACCTCTCCATTGCTTCTGCCATCCCTGGTGTGCTCCCCAGGATATTCCAGCCCTAGGAATGGCTCTGCAGGGTTACAGGGGGGTGATGTGTGTGCACCCCAACCCCAGAACCCCTGTCACCTTGCCGCGGGGCTTGGCCTCCCGCCACGCCTGCACCAGGTTCCGGCCGTCCAGGCGGGTGCCCCGCTGCTTCTCCTCGTGGGGATACTCCACATCACTGGCATTTCTGGGGTACATATATTTCCGCCCTCCACCCAGGATCACCTGCAGAAGAGGGGTGGAAATGCAGTTTTAAATATTTTAAAATTATTTTTAATCTCCCCCTCCAGCTGGAGTTTAATAGAGGAAGACCCCAAAGGGGCGGAGCGGGATGTCCAGGAAAGCCCTGGAGTTGTGGGCAAAAACACCCGAGGAATTTCACCTCGCTCAAAATAACTCCGAATATCTCCCTATTAATTAAAACCCAGGACAAAAATAACCATTTCCAGCAGGGATTTGGCTTTTTGAATACTTTTTTCCCCAGTCTGTGGGAAGGATGCTCCACATCGGGATCCCCACATGAACCCGCTGGGATGGAGCCCCGTCCCGCGGCTCTCCCTGTTTGCTTTGGAGCCTGATTTATTTGGCCTCTGTTATTTATAACCAAGCAGAGATTTTATGGTTTTTTGTATTTTTTCCCCCTTTCTCTGTGTAGAAGGTGAATTATAAAGCTGCAAAACACCAACGCCAAAATTATTAACAAAAAAGAAGGGAAAAAAATTCTTTTCCCCACTATATAATTATTTCCAGGGACAGAGTTAAAATTATATTAAAGGGAAAAAAACACAGCAAAAGAGGCTATTAAAGAGCTAAATAACAGGCTGGGATGTTTTGCTTTGGGGCTATTTTGAAGGACAGAAGAAGATTTATTTACAGTGCTGAATTTCTGCATAAATCCACAGTAAGGAGCAGAACTTGGGGAAAAAGGAAGAATTTTGGGTCTGGGAAATACGGGAAGGGAGGAGGCTAAGATGGATTTGTGGGGCTTGATCCTACAGGTGCTTGTGTTCCAAGATCTGTGTTTGAATTTCCTGGTCCCATGTCCACCTGAAAGTGCTGGTACCTCACCTATGGTGGTCCTGGTCCCAGATTTGATGAGGGCCCCAACTCTGCACCCATGGGTGGTCCCAGCCCATCACTGCATTGGGGTCCCAACTCTGCACCCATTTGTGGTCCTGGCCCCATATCCACCCACAACCCTGGTTCTGCACCCGTGGCTGGTCTCAGCCTCACATTTGCAGGGGTGGTGCTTGTCTTGTACCCACTCACAGTCCTGACCCTGCACCCCTTGGTGGTTCCAGCCCAGCATCTCCTGGGAGTCCTGTCTCTTCAACCACTGATGGTTCCAGCCCAGCATCTCCTGGGAATCCTGACTCTTCAACCACTGATGGTTCCAGCCCAGCATCTCCTGGGAGTCCTGGCTCTTCAACCACTGGTGGTCCTGGTCCCCCATCTACCCACAGCCCTGTCCCCACCCTTGGGTGGCTCCAACCCGCACCCCAGGCTGTCCTGGTCCCATCCCCCTGCCTGTAGGGCACATTCCTGGTGTCCTGATCCCTACCTCGATGTCAGGGATGTTCTCCACCAGCTGCCGGGCGATGTCCTTGCAGCCCCCCTCCAGGGCGTCGGGGGGCATCTCCCCATCCGAGTACCAGTCGCGGTTGGCAGAGTGGGCGTAGGCGGCGCTGGGCGTGGCGTGGGTCACGCGCGTGGTGGTGACGATGCCCACGGCCTTGCCTGCGCCACCAGTTCAGGGGACAACGGTGAGAACACCCCCAAACCGCCTGCTGGAGCTGCTGCCCAGGAGTCTCTCCATCCCTCACCTGCCTCCTTGGCCCAGCGGAGGATGGAGGTCACCTCCTGGCCCTTGGTGGTGTTGCAGCGGTCCCGGGTGACGCCGGCGCTGACCCCCAGTGTCCCCTCGTTGGCTTTGACACCGCAGAGGTAGGCGGTGGCCGTGCCCGCGCTGTCGGGCACCTGGGCGTTGGTGTTGTAGGTCTGGAAGGTGGGAGATGGATAAACCCCATCGTTATCACCACCATCATTGTGTTCAACACCCCCAGTGCCACTGACAGCACCATTCCCACCCTGGGGCTTCCCTCCCTGAGCTGTTTGGCTGCACCAGACCCCCATCCCACCTGTGTCCCCTCTCTTTTGCCCTTTGCCCCCCATTTCACCCTCTGCTCCCTCCACCGTGGGGGCACATCCCTCCCTCACTGCATTTTGCTGCTTTTAGCCTTTTTTCAGTCCATCTTTTGGCAGGGAGACGGAAGCCACTGCCACGGGCATCCCCACGGGGTGAGCTGAGGTGGCTGCTGGCTTCCAATTTAATTATTATTTTAAAATGTTTTGTTCAGCAAAACGAGCCCGGCAAGAAGCAGGGGGGTCCCGTGGTGGCGCCCCGCAGCCGGCGGGCTCCTCCTGTCCCCTCCCCGTTCCCACGGCCGGCCCCTGGCACGGCCAGCGGGCACCAGAGCCAGCTGCCTTCGCCCGCCCCTGACCTAATTTCAGCTCGGTCGATGCCTCCCGCCCGTGGCCTTGCGGTGGGTGCCGCGTCCCCGTGGGGGCTCACCTTGGCCAGGGCCACGAAGGGGAACTTGTCCATCTCCAGCAGGCTCTCCTCGCCCTGCCCGTGCAGCTGCCCTTTGAGGATGCGGGCGGCCGTGACCGTGGAGACGCCCATTCCTGCGGGACAGTGTCAGCCGCGCCAACCCCGCACAAACCCCGCTCATCTCCACTTAGCCTGATGTCCAGTTTATCCCATCGCTCAGCTCATCGCAGCAACCAATTTTTGCAAGCCCAGTTTATTGTGCAGCCAGTTTATCCCAGCTCCCAGTTTATCCCAGTAGCCACTTGTCATTGCAAAGCAAGTTTATTCCAGCTCCCAGTTTATTGCAACACCCGACTTTTTGCAAATCCAATTCACTCCAGCACATGGTTTATCCCAGCACCCACTTCATTGCAATCCCAGTTTATGCCAGCATTCAAATGATGGCAAAACCAATTTACCTGAGCACCCAATTCTTTGCTAGTTCAGTTTATCCCTACACCAGGTTACTGCAATCCCAGTTCATTGCAGAACCCAATTTTTTGCAACCCAGTTCACCCTGGCACCCAATATTCATTGCAAACCCAACTTATTGCAGCACTCAACTTACTCTAAATCCAGTTCATACCAGCACCCAGTTTACCCCAGCACCCACCTTAACACGAACCCAAACTGATTGCAGCAACCAGTATTTTTTGCAAATCCAATTTCTCCACCACCCACAAAATAAATTGAGTTTACTGTAAACTCAATTTACCATAGCACCCATTTTTTTGTAAATCCAGTTCGTTGCAGCACCCAGTTTATCCCAGAACAGATCTTTTTGCAAACCCTGTTCACACCAGCACCCAACTTACTGGAACCCCAGTTTATCCCAGAACACAACTCACCACAGCACCGATTTTTACACAACACCCAATGTGTCAAAGCCCCAGTTTATCCCAGCACCCACTTTATCACCCCACTTCATGCACCGCTCCGGGGTGGGTGCTCCCTCCCATCTCACCGTCCCCCAGGAACAGGATGAGGTTCTTGGCCACGTTCTGGTTGAGGCGCTGGAGCCGCAGCGCGTTCCTCAGGGTCTCCTGCGCCTGCCGCCGCCAGTACTCGGGGTCCTTCTCCCTCTCTGTGGGGGAACGGGCTCATAGCACCCCACAGCACAGCTTTTGGGGGGCTGCCCCTCCAAACATCACCTACCCGGGACCAGCGATGCCGAGCAGAGCTGGGCGAGGAGGAGGAGGACGAGCAGAGCCTTCATCCTGCGGCGCTGAGCGGGTGCTGCCAGGAGAGAGCTGCAAAGAGGGTGGCACCTGCTCGTGCCTCAGTTTCCCCACTGAGAACTTTGCCCTGGGGTCAGCCAAGCGAGGACGGAAAGAAATGTCCCCTCCGATGTGACCCCCGTGGGGACATGCCAGCTCCCCCCCCCACCCTGCCTCCCTGGCCATCAGTCCCATGAGGCGTCACCTCACTGTCACCAACGGATGGCCCCTGTGGCACAGTGAGGTCCCCATCACATGGCCATGTCCCCATCACATGTGTGCTCCCCTTCCATGCCCATGTCCCCATCATGTGTTTGTGCACCTCTCGTGTGTCCCCATCATGTGTCCCTGTCACCCCTGTGTTCCCATCCCACATCCATGTCTCCACATCACATCTCCAGTCCCATCACACACCCGTGTCCCCACTACGTCCCCTGTGTGTGCAATGTCCCAAATGTCCCCACCACCCACCCCTGTCCCCATCCCTATCACACACCTGTGTCCCTGTTGCATTTCTGTCCCTGCTGTGCGCCCACGTCTCCACATGATCACATCCCATGACACATCCATGTCCTCGCTGCACGCCCGTGTCCCCAACCCGTGCCTGTGTGCCCGCCACACGCTCATGTCCCCACTGCATGTCTGTGTCCCTGTTGCGCACCCAGGTCCCTGTAGCATCTCCGTGTCCCCGTTGTCCCCACCACACTCCCGTGTCCCCTGGCACTCTCCTGTCCCCAACACCCGCACATCCCCTCCCCTCCGCCGCACGCCCCCTCCCCGGAGAGCCTCCCTGCGTGCCCCGGGATGGCAGCGGTGCCCCCGGGGGTCCTTACCGGGGGTGGGGGCTGTCACACTCGTAACCGCACTAACTTGGGTCCCTACACCCACGTCCCTCTGGGCGGCGGGAGGAGGCCGGGCCGGGGGGACCGCGAGCCCTTAAATCCCCCCGCACCCGGCCTTCGCCTCCTCCTCCTCCTCCCCTTCCTCCACCCTCCCCCTGCTGCCAGCGAGGGGGGGCGGGAGGAGAAAAGGCCACAACTGGGCTTGCTGGTGCCCTCTGCCGGGTTATACTGGGAGGACTGGGAGGACTGGGGAGCACCAAGCCTGGCTACAAGTGCTGAGCAACCCTCCCCCTCTTCACACGCGGGAGTTTGGGGTGCCTCTTGGCGGGGTAGATGTGTGTTTTGCCCGATTTTGCATTATTTTCACCCAAACTATGCTAGCTGCTCCAGCGAGGCGTTGGGGTGGGGGTGATGGAGATGAGTGGGGTCTCCCTGCCTCAGTTTCCCCGCACGGGCTCCTGCAGCAGCCCACGAGAGATCCCTGGTGGTATCCCGCGGCATTGCTGTCGGTCCCACAATAAACACGGCGTCGCGACGAGCGCGGGGGGACGGGGTGACCCCAGCCTTTCCTCAGTTTCCCCGTGCCGTGGGCCCGGGGGGCTCCGTGACCCGCGGAGCCGTCCGTGACCTCCCAGAAGGTGGCGGTCTCAGCCCAAAAATCCGCTCCCCGTGAGCCTCGGGGTGCAACCGGGGGAGCCCCAATACGGCCGCGATGCCAGGGGACGGGCACGGCGCCTTGCGGACCCTCTCTCCTTACCCCTTCCCACCCTCTCTTCACCCCTCAGCACCCCCCGGCCTTTTGGCAGCCCAGCAGAAGCGATTTGCAGCCCCGTGGGTGCGATGAGCGCGTCAGTGCTCAGCGCAGGGGGCGGAGGTGGCACCGCGTGTCCCCATCCCTGTCCCCACGGCCGGGCAGCCGCCGGTGCTTTTCGGCGTGGGGAAAGCTGCACCCACCCGTGCTTTCCAGCCGCGGGCGTGCACGAGTGGCTGCAGCTGCGGGCGTGCAAGCAGCACACGCGCGCTCTTGCACGACCGCGCGCGTGCCCGTCGGTGGCCCCGCTCGCTCGGCCACGCGCGTTCGCACGGGCGCGCTCCCGCGGCCGGAGCCCCGAGCGCTCTCCCCGCGGCCCCGAGCGCTCTTCCCGCGGCCCCACGTGCTTTCTTTCGCCCTTGCACAAGCGGCCGCCGCCGGGATCGCGCCTTGCACGCTCGCCCCAGGACGCCACATCCCCTCCGGCCATGGAGCCGGGGCTGCCTCTGGGGGATGCTGCCGGCAGCGCCGGGGCACGCGGGGCCCCCCAAACGGGGCTCGGGGCCCCCCGAAAGAGTTAAAGGAGGCGTGCGGGAAGCCCGTCCCTCCGCGGCCCCATTGGTTTCCCATCCCAGGTACATCCTTTGCTCGTCACCCTCGCCACCCTCGCTAGGCCGCGGCGGCGTCACGAGCGGTGCCGGGGCTCAACGGGCGCTCGCCCCATCGGGGCCGGGGCCGGCGGGAGTGGGGTGACGGCCATGGTGAGTGGGGGGGCCCAGCGACACCCCCAGATCTGGGGGTGGCTGAGTGGGGGCCGCTCGGCCGAAGCGGGGCGCCGGGTGATGCATCTCCCGTGAGATGCTCTTTGTAACCCCATAGGCTCCCCCCCCACTGCATCGCGGGGGACCCCCCGGCATCCCCGCGGGACCCCCTTTGGATCCCCGAGGGACTCCGTGAGACCTTCATTGGACCCCTAAGGGATCCCCCATTGCATCCCAAGGGACCCCCCCCAAGACACCCCCAGGGACCCCCGGTGCACCCCCGAACACCCCTGGGTGCCCCCCTCGGGCCCCCCCGCCGCTTTTTCTTTGTGGCCAGGGGGGTCACCAGTGGATGCCCCCCTCTGGGTGCCCCCTCAACTCCCCCGCCGCCCCCAAATCCACTCTTGACCCAAACTCGCGGGGGTTTGCTCCGTGTTTCCCTCTGCAAAGAGAGGGGGGCGCCCCCCACCCAACTGAACCCACTTTTGTGGGGCTGTTTGCGAACACCCCCAAACTGGGTTGTACTCCTCCCTATTTTTTTATTTTTTAAGTTTAACCCCTTATTTGCTGCTTTTTAAGCTTTTCTCAAAAAAAAAATTATTTTATCTGCACTCAGGGCTTCCTACAAAACAGGGGGCTCCTCCAAAACACTTTCCCAGCACCCCTGATTAACACCGACACCCCAGGAGTTGCTAATTACCCCCGGACATCCTAAGTAGCAAAGCTGAGCCTCGCTGGGCGCTGGCTGCGGGCTGCAAAGGTGCGGGGGCACCCATGGGTGCCGGGGGTGGGGCGGGTGGGCACCGCTTTGCCAGGCGGGGCTTTGGGGGCGCGGGGGTGGCTTGGGGGGCTCAGGGGGGAGTTGGGGAGCTGGAGGGGCTGGAAGGAGGCGAGGAATCGCCATGGCGATCGTGGCCGCGCTTGCTCCGAAATGGCGCCCGGACGGGAATTGAAAGCGGCCGGCGGAGGCTCGGGGTGCCCGGTACCGGAGCGGGGCTCCCCCGGCGGGGCAGAACCGGGCGCTGGGGGCCCCCCGGGCCTTCCTGGGGGTGTGCGGGCTCCGAGCACGTGGGGCTTATTGTTTATAGAGCGAAGGAGCGATCTGGGGTAAAACCATTATTTAATGCTGATTTTTATAAGATTTTTATAAGTTGTAAAGAGAGTGAAAATCCCTTGCGCGGGGGGTAAAGTGTGGGTGTCCCCCACCCTGTTGGAGAGGGGAGAATGGATTTTTATTCGGATTGAAGCAAATAAAAGCTTGGGGGGGGGGAGGTGTATGACAAAATCTACCCCACAAAAAGGGGTGCTCCTGCTTCACCTGCTGGAGAGGATGAGGAGCACCCCGAGGTGCTGCTATGGCCACAATATGAAGGATATGGGTGTTAAAAACACCTCCCGGGCCCGATTTCCCCTCAAATTAAGGATGCTGGGGGTCGACCCTAGTGTCTCCCGGGGGTGTTTTGGGGAACTCGGGCTCAGTTTTGATTCTCTGATGGCTGGTACAGGGTTGAGCCAGCACATCTCTTGTGAAAGAAGAACAGAAAGGGATTCTTGTTTTGGTCTTTTTCCTTGTTTTCAGGCTGGGGTAGGCGGGGTGGGGGATCGCTGAGGGGAAAAAAAGATTGCATTTCCTCAGGAAATGGAGTGAAAGCTGGGATTCCAGGAATTTGGTGTTGCAGAGCCGTGGGGGCTTCATGGATCCCCCCCCTCCTCTGCGTGAGCGGGGATTTGTGCCCGGAGCTGCCAATTCCAGCCATGTGCGAAGAACTAAAATAGGTGGAAAAAAGTGAAAGGGGTGGGAAAAAATAGGATCTAAACAGAGATTTTCCCCACGATAAAATCTTGCAGTTGAGGCTCTTTTGCCTCACGGTTCTCAGGCTCCAGGCGGGCGCCCAGGGGAGATTTTGGGGCTGCAAACGGAGATTTCCGTACAACCGAGGAGGGAAACCACCTCTTTGTTTTAACCCTTTTTCTTCCCCAGGTGGGTTTTGTGGTTAATTAAACTGAGGCTGGGATTTGGGATTCGGGGAGAGGATTAGACTTGTTATTAAGTGTGCAAAGGGAGGTTTGGGAATGCTGCTGTTGGAAACAAGGCTGAGAACCGGTGCTTTCATTCTGCCTGGAGAAACTGAGGCACGGCTGTGCGGGGTTTGGATCAGCTCATCCCTTTGGGATTGATGGCAGCGGGATGGGGACATCCAGATGGGTTTAAATCCCTTCCCTGCGCTGATTGCGGGTGAAGGGTTGTGAGTGGTGCCACTCGGGCTATCGGTGGCAGGGTCAGGGTGGATTTTGGGGTGCCCAGCGCCTCGGTGGGGAGTGGAGCGTTGTTTGCTCCATCGGGAGACAATCTGGCTGGATGGCAGGGCAGTGCCAGGGGGAAGGAAACAGCGGCGGCGGCACGATAAGGGCCGGCTGCCAACCCGTGAGGTTTTCCTTGTTTTTCTGCCGGGGATGAGATAAGAGCCGGGCACAGGCACAAGATAATGCCCGGGGGACACGGCGCCGGGAGGGAGCCAGTCCGCAGCTGAAATTCCTCGTGCTGTCGCTTTTGGGTGCTCGCAGGGACGTGTCCGGGTGTTTTACGGTGCGCGGGGTTCATAGAGCCGGGAGTGTCGGGGAGAAAAGCCATTTTCCCTGCTGCCAGCCTTGCCCAGGTGCCTGGCACTCCGGGGTGCCCTGGCACAGGGGGGTCGCGCTCCCCGCTGCAGGGCGGAGGTGGATCCGGATTTATTCCAGGCTGAAGGGGAGGTTGCACAACGCGGCCCCGGGGGAAAGTGAGGCGGGTTCGGGCTTTGCTCAGCTCTTGGCTCCGGCCCTCTTTGCTTTCCATAACCATCCTCCGGCGTTTGTGTAGTGCTTTACTACCTCTGAGCCATTCGGGATTTTGCTCCCTGAAGGAGGAGGTGGCTTTGGAAGGTGTGTAAACCTTCCTTCTCCTTCATCTTTTCCTCATTCCAAGGCCACTGAGCACCTCTGTTGCTGATCTCCTGTGCAGATGTCGACCTACAAGCGGGCAACGCTGGATGATGAGGACCCCCTGGAGTCTCTTGGTGACAGTGATGGATACCCCAATGGCTTTCAGGTATGGCTTCATGTGTCTTTTAGGGAGGAAAAAGGGGATTTTGTGTCCTGGCAAGCAGCAAAGGGGGTGCAGAAGGGTTTTCTACCTTTGACCAATATCTGGGGAGTAAAGTCCAGTGTGGGCAGAGCCATGTTGGCTCCTGCCACTGCTGCCCTTCGCTCTCCTTTTGGCACAGGGAGCCAGCAGGGCCATATCCTGCCTGCACTGTTTCAACACTCCACCTCCCAGCTTTTCTGCTGCCAAACCCCTTCCCAGTATGGCTGGGGTGAGCAATTATCCAAGCACTGGGAGTTTTGTCCCCACACAAAAGGGGATTAGGTTAATTCCTCCCTGAGCAGTGAGAAAGCAGCTTAAAGAGGGCTGAGGGTGGCAAGAAAAACTCCACCAGTGCCAGTGTCCAGCCTCACCAGGAAAGGTTCAGGTCTGGAGAGATCCTCTCTGTCCTGGCCCCAATCCCAGCTCCATCAGTCTCTAGAATGGTGGTTTCTGCCCCAAATGTGTTTTTAGTTTTCCCGGCGGGGCCGTCTCCGCTTGCCGTCACATCGAGATGTTTCCTGGGGATGTTTTTGGCTGAGTGGGAGTATCCTGTTGAGGCATTTTGTGATGCAGCCCCCACCCTGTCCCAGTGCTGGCAGCGGGGACGGGGACAGCCTTGGGGTTACGCTGTGCTCGAGGAGGGGTTCAGGGTGGCACGGGACAGCAGGTGAGCCCTCCAAAGCGCTCGTCCCGCTCCCTTTCCTGCCATTGTGCCGCCCTTCCTGCCCTGTTTCTGGAAGGCAGCTGCTGCCTTTCCCAGCCCAATCCATGACGGATCCCTCGCCGGGGCTAAATTTCTGCTGTGGGCTGTGGGGAGCAAAATGGGGGCTGCGTCAGCGAGTTTTTCTGCCAGCGGGGAGACGACGCTGCTGTTCCCGCAGGTGAACTTCCGCGGCTCGCGCGGCAGCCGGGGCTGCTGGGCCGAGCGCACGCGTACCGAGAAGCAGCTGCTGGTGCTGCTGGGGGTGCTGGCCGTGCTGCTCGTGGCCTGTCTGCTGGGACTCATCTTCCAGTACAGAGCCAGTAAGTCCTTTGCTCATTTTTGGGGGGCCAGAACGCCCAGAAAGGGAGGATCTTGGGTTCAGTCTCTGCCTGTGAACACCGAGGCAGAGCAGCTTGTCCGAGCAACAGCAGGGATGGTTTGTTCAAGCTTTGAGCAAACAGCTGTGCAGGGATCCTGCTTTCTTGACCAGAGTGGGTTGCTGGGGAGTTCCCAGAATATGTTATTTGGTGCAAAGGTGGGATGCTTAGCTGCACTCCTCAGCTCAGGACAGGATTCTTGGGTATCAAACAGGATGTTCAGGTGTGGGGTGGGATCTTTGGGCTCAAGACAGCATGGCATCACTTCACCCCAGGGCGAGATGCTGAGATGCAGGATAAGGTGTTTCTCTGATCCTTTATCCTGGAACTTGATGGCTGAGCACAGGATGGACTGTTTCTCTGTTGCTTTGATTTTTTAAGATTTTCTAAGCCTTCTGATGTTGACATCTTGTAGCAAACTTTCTCACACACTTTCTGTAAATAACGCACTGTTTTGCATTCCTTTATAAAAGAAGAGAAAGTTGACAGACTAACAGTCTGTCCAGTGTCATTGGAGAGGTGGCACTATCACCTTTCAATCCACTATCACTCTTGGGAAACTATAAATGTTAGTGTCAGAAAATAAACTTCCCTTTTTTCTTCATCTTGAGGACAGCAGTGTGCACTTGTGTTCTTTCATGTCCTATAACAATATTTCTCTGCATCCTTCACCCCAGGGTGGATGACTGGGCACTGGGCAGGATCTTTGGGCATAAGATGAGATGCTTGCCCTGGGATAGGATGATAGGGCAGGATGCTCAGACATAGATCAGCATGCTAGTCCATATTGCTTGCCATAGAGCATGGTGGTAAAGGTCCAAGGTGGGATGCTCAGGAACCAGGTGGGATATTTGCCTGCATCCTTCAGCTCAGGGCAGGATGCTCTGTGGTGCTGCTCATTTTGCTCAGCAGAGGAGCTGACCCTGTCCCTGTCCCCCAGGGCCACCTGCCATGTGCCTGTCAGAAGCCTGCATCTCCATCACCAGCTCCATCCTCAGCTCGCTGGACCGCACGGTGAATCCCTGCGAGGATTTCTTCAGCTATGCCTGCGGGGGCTGGATCAAGGCCAACCCCCTCCCTGATGGTCACTCACGCTGGGGCACCTTCAACAACCTCTGGGAGCACAACCAGGCCATCATGAAGCACCTGCTGGGTGAGTGTGTGGGAGCAGTGGGACCCCGCAATGCTAAGGGGCCTCAGTGGGTCCCGGGGAAGCCAAAAACATCTGCATGCAAATTCAAGTTTGGAACTGAACTCCAGCATCAAACCAGTCTGTGACATGTGTGCTGTGAGGACATTAAGAAAGGGATCCTGGCTGTGTTTGCTCTCCTAGATGGTCCTGAGATTTTTGACTGTGGTGTTGCTAGTCTGTGGTGCTGAGTAGGGAAAAGGCCTCTGTGCTATAAACCCCATGGTGGCATTCCCAGGAGCTCTGAAATTCAGGATGTGCATTCCAGACTGCGTCCAGAGGCTGTAGTGCCCCAGTATCACCCCAAGGATATGTGTTTTTCCTGTGCTATAACTTCCAGCCTTTGTGAGTAGCCTTTTAGGGGACTGGCTGCTAGTTTGGCCGTTTTGGGGGGCCAAAACTCCCCCAGCAAAAGGAGGGTCCTGGCTCAGGCTCTGCGTGCGAACGCCGAAGCAGAGCGGCTTATCCCAGCAACCGGCGGGGACGGTTTGTTCAAGCTTTGAGCAAACAACTGGCTCCTTATCAGCACTTTCCACTGCGCCAGGGCTGATTATCTGGAAAGAGAAGGTTTGGGAAGAGTGTTGTCTTTTGAGAGAAAGGGGGTGGCGCGGGAACAGCTTCGTCCCTGGCTTTTCCCGCAGAAATCTGGCGCTGGTTTTACCGGGAGAAGAGACTGGGCCTCCAGCCAAGTGGTCGCGGTCGGCATTTCCTTGAATTCCTTGGAGCTGAGGGACCTTTAGTTAATAAAACCACACAGCTGGGAAGCCAAAGGTGCAAGCTGTGTCATCAGGAAAATAAATTTAAAAAACCCCAAAATCCCTCTGGGAAAGTAGAATTTTAGCTGGGGAGATGAAAGGAAGGTTTTGGAGGCAGAGGAGAAAAATGGGTTTATTGTTCCTTTTTGCAGGAATAAATAATATAGGTCTGGGGGGCACCAGCACAGAGGCAAGGGCAGCACCCGGGGCTGGATGATGCTGGGAATATCAGAGCTGCTGGAAAAATAAAAATGCTCTTTGTTTTTTCTTTCTTTATCTTTTGTCCCCAAAGAGTTGGAGCAGTCACTGTGGGTGGGAAAGGAGAGGGGGGCAGGAGGCCAGGAAGGGATGGGGCCAATGGGATGCCTTGGGGGCATGGTGGGGACTACTGGGACAATCCTTGGCGATTTTCTGGAGCCTGGCCTTGCCCAGAATGGAGCTGAATCCTTCTGGGTCCAGCAGATGCCCATCCCTGGAGCCCCATGTGATTCTCCCTGGGTACCTCCCACAGAAAACACCACGGCCAATGTGTCCAGCGAGGCAGAGCGCAAGGCACAGCGCTATTACCAGGCCTGCATGAATGAGAGCAAGATTGAGGAGCTGCGTGCCACCCCGCTCATGGAACTCATCCAAAAGGTTTGTCCTTGTGGAAAAGCCATCTTCCCTCTGCAAAATGGGGGGGAAAGCTCAGTCATGGGCAGTCCCAGCACCCTCCATACTCCATTCTTGGTGCTTCCTGCAGAAGAGCATATCCAGGTCAGACAGGTGGAGATTTATAATCCTATAGTGGGGCTTTTTAGCCCCCTTGCAAGATGTTTCCCCCCAGGATGGAAATTGAAGCAATTTCAGGTGGTTGTTTCTTACTCAGAAGTCGTTTGCTGTCTGTCCCCAGCTGGGTGGCTGGAACATCACAGGTACCTGTGCTGGTGACAATTTCAACGAGACCCTGCGGGAGGTGACGGCGCACTATCGCACCTCGCCCTTCTTTTCCGTCTACGTCAGCGCCGACTCCAAGAACTCCAACAGCAACGTCATCCAGGTGGATCAGTCAGGGCTGGGCCTGCCATCACGGGATTACTACCTGAACAAGACTGAGAACGAGAAGGTGAGGGTGTCAGGGGAAACGTGGGTTGGCTGGGGGATGCCGTGGGTGGGTGAACCTGCTGTGCTGATCCCACCTGTCTGACCATGCAGGTGCTCGCCGGGTACCTGAACTACATGGTGCAGCTGGGGATGTTCCTGGGAGGCACCGATGAGGACTCAACACGGCAGCAGATGCAGCAGATCCTGGATTTTGAGACGGCCTTGGCCAACATCACCATCCCGCAGGAGAAGCACCGGGATGAGGAGGTCATCTACCATAAAATGACAGCAGGAGAACTAAAGGTAGGGATGGAGCTGGTGAGCTTCCCCATTCTGCTGTGGTTGTGTGGTTCCCCATTCTGGGGTGGATGGGTGGAGGTGACGCAGCTCCTCTGGGAATCCTGACACCAGCTGACACAGCCTGGGAAGCTCTTGTGCAATAGCTTGGCCCACGTCCTCCTTGGGGAAATCCTACCCTGAACCTTCCTCCCAGCCTCTGGACCACCCCTGGGGCCAGCAGCTGTCTTACTGCAGCACTTATGTCCTCCTGGGACTGCTGCCCTTGGACGTCAGCCTGGTCACCTCCCAGTGTCCCCAGAGGGGCTGTAACTTGTGTCAGCATCTCTGACACCCACCCCACTTTCTTTTCCTTCTTTGTGGGAGGAAATTGTTTACTCCCCTTCAACCTTTCAAGGATGCTGCTGTTATAGGAACTGACCTCTGCAAAATCAGCTGAATTCATCAAATGGGGATTGATGCAGCCACTTCCAGCTCAAGAAGCAGCTGCCACCCCCTGAGATGGTTTTTAGGTCCATAGCAGCGCTGTGGCTTTTGCAGGAGCTGGCACCAGCTGTGGATTGGATGCCCTTCCTCTCCACGGTCTTCTACCCTGTGGAGCTCAACGAGTCAGAGCCCGTTGTGGTCTATGCCAAGGAGTACCTGGAGCAGGTCTCTGACCTCATCCTGGCCACGGATAAGTGGTGAGAACCCCCAGCCTGTACAGAGACCTGGGTACCCAGGGTGGGCAGGAATGTGCTGCTGCCTACTCACCCCCTCTCACCATAGTCTCCTCAACAACTACATGATCTGGAACCTGGTGAGGAAAACCAGCCCTCTCCTTGACCAGCGCTTCCGGGACGCCGAGGAAAAATTCATGGAAGTGATGTATGGGACGAAGAAGGTGAGGGTGAAGTCCTCAGTGCCCCTGAATCACCATTAAAATGGTGATGGCTTTTTATCCCAAGGCCCTCTCATGTGGCATCCAAACAGTAGAGATGTGGGGCAGCTTTTGGGGTGGCAGAGGGTTGGATGGGCCAGGTGGTGCGAGGAGTGGGAATGTAGAGGACTTTGTTCCGTGCCACCGCTGATGACCACCTCCTGTCCCATGCAGAGCTGCCTCCCACGCTGGAAGTTTTGCATCAGTGACACGGACAACAACCTGGGCTTCGCTCTGGGGGCCATGTTTGTCAAGGCCACCTTTGCTGAGGACAGCAAGCAGGTGGTACGTCCCCAAGGCAGCAGCATGCGAGTCCCAGTGCTGGGAAGGTCTCTACAGTGGTGGAACTGTCGGGGCAGACAATGTTTCTCTGTCCACTGTGGGTGGGAAAGGAGTTTCTCTGTCCACTGTGTTGCATTCACTGTGCATCTCTGTGTGCCGGGCTTTTCACCATGTGTTGTCTTGGCCTCCCAGCCATTTCTTCCCTGTGGTGTGAAGGTCCTTGACCTCTCTGGGACAGGAAGCCAGCTCTTTGGACTGACGCTGTGCTGCCTTGTTTTGTCTAGGCGGAGGAAATGATCGCGGAGATTAAAACTGCCTTCGAGGAAAGCCTGGAGACCCTGCAGTGGATGGATGAGGAGACAAGGAAATCAGCCAAAGAGAAGGTGAGGCACTGGTGGCTGCGCTGGGGAGAGGATGAAGGTGGAGGATGGCATAACAGGGCGAGCCTGTCCTGCATCTTTGGCACTGAGAGCACTCTGGTCCTTGTCACCCTCCAGGCAGATGCCATCTACAACATGATTGGCTATCCGAAATTCATCATGGACCCCAAGGAGCTGGATAAAGTGTTTAATGACGTGAGTAGGTCAGATATGTCCCCTGGGTTTTCTGTAGGAGGTACAGGATGTGTCTGTATCACCATGGCCTCAGGGCAGCCTTGAACCCCAGGTTTCCTCCTGAAGAGTCTCGCTGATGTCCTTGGCCCTTCTCTTGGGATTTCTCAGAGAGCTGTGGGCCGGTCCTGGGGTGGCTGAGGCTCTTGGGATCCCTGCCTGGGAAAAGGAGGAGCTGTTTTCCGTAATGGTGATTCATTTCCCTCCAGAGACTCTACAGATGTAGAGAAACAGGAGAAGCCATAGCTCTGCTGGCTCTGGAGGCTCAGACATGACTGTGAAGGGAGGAGTGGGGCTGGGCGATCACCACACACCACTCACGCCTTGTTCTTTTGCAGTACGAGGCCGTGTCCGACCTCTATTTTGAGAATGTCATGCAGTTTTACAACTTCTCAGCCAGGGTCACGGCTGACCAGCTCCGGAAACCACCAAACCGGGACCAGTAAGTCCTCTGCTCCACTTCCCTGTTGTACTCAGTGGGGAATATCAGCATATCTGGAGCACTGGGATTTAGTGTCCACCAGCCTGTGCTGGTTTTGAGGAGATACATTTAGGACAATGGCTTTGCAACAAAAGTGGATGTTGTTGGAGCAAACACTGGTGATGGCTTGTGTTGCCATGTTGGCCATGTTTTGTTCCTGCAGGTGGAGCATGACACCTCCGACGGTCAACGCGTATTACTCTCCCACCAAGAATGAGATTGTCTTCCCTGCTGGCATCCTCCAGGCCCCCTTTTACACCCGTGCGTCCCCCAAGTAAGAGCCATGACAAAACAGAGAGGGCAGGATTCCCAGCTTTCCTCCTATATCCAAATCTCTGACTAAGTTTCATGGCTGTGGAGAGCAAAAGCTGCTCTCTTAATCTCTGCATTACCCTCCTGCAGGTCCCTGAACTTTGGTGGGATTGGCGTGGTGGTGGGCCATGAGTTGACACATGCCTTCGATGACCAAGGTATGACCACAGCCAGGTGGGTGGGCAGCTGGAGGGGTGGCCAATACGAGATGAAGGATCCACTGTGTTTTTGCAGGCCGGGAATATGACAAAGATGGCAACCTGCGTCCCTGGTGGAAGAATTCCTCCGTGGAGGCCTTCAAGCATCAGACAGCGTGCATGGTGGAGCAGTATGGCAACTACACTGTCAACGGTGAGGCGGTCAATGGCAAGCACACCCTCGGAGAGAACATCGCCGACAACGGGGGCCTCAAGGCTGCCTACCGGGTAGGACCACGGGGCTGGGGGAGATTCAAAGGGGGACATGGTGTGGTGGGATTTGTGCTGTCTCCTGAGCCCGCTGTGCTCCCTGGTTTTCAGGCATATCAGAACTGGCTGAAAAAGAATGGAGATGAAGAAACACTCCCAACTCTCGGCCTCACCAACTATCAGCTCTTCTTCGTTGGCTTTGCACAGGTACATGTGGTGGCCTTGGGAGGGTGATCACACAGATTTTTGGAGGTGGAGTATGCCCAGATGGGAGGAGGGTGTGATGGCAAAACAGAGTCCTTCATGTAGTGGATGGAGAATGAGATTGGGGTGGTGCTGGTTACAAAGGAAGAGAGAACTGCAGCTCGAGCTGCCTAGGCCCCTGTCACGCAGGCAGAGAGGTTGGATTCATCACCAGGTTGGCCCCATGGTGATGGTGTCAGTACTCAGCCCCCTTGCCCTCCATTTGCAGGTGTGGTGCTCAGTTCGCACCCCAGAGAGCTCGCACGAGGGGCTCATCACCGACCCCCACAGCCCCTCACGCTTCCGCGTCATCGGCACCGTCTCCAACTCGCGGGAGTTCGCCGAGCACTTCAGCTGCCCCCCGGGCTCCCCCATGAACCCCCTCAAGAAGTGTGAAGTCTGGTGATGGGCGAGTGCCCCAGGGAGCCGGCGGCTGGTTGCTTTGTCCTCTGCCAACAGCTGGGCTTCCCCCGTCCTTTGAGGCTCAAACCACTTCTCCATGCCACGGAGAGCCCGACTCTTCAGCCGGAGCAGTGTCTGTGCCCCGGCTTTGTCCGAGGTTCAACCCACTGTGAAAACTCCTCATCCCCTGCTTGTTGGTGACATGGCTTCGGTTTGGGGGTCTCTTCTTTGCCACCATGACCGGGCCAAGTGCCGAGGCACAGGCATCTGTGGGCACTGCCTGTATTTACACACACAGCGCTCCAGCCTGACCCACCACATGGAAAACCCCTCTGTTTTGGAGGTGATAAAGGGAACCCCCAGCAGTGGCAGGTTTGTCTGCGTGTCTAAATACACCTGCTGTACCACCTTCTCTCCAAAGATGCGCACACGAGGGTGGAAAGTATTTTAAGATGTATTTTTTTGGGGGAGGGGGGGAAATACATATATTTTTTTCATGTGTTGTGGAATACACTGGAAATTTTCAGGGAAAATGCATTTAAAAGCCTTTTTTTAGTAAAAGATTAGTATATTTATTAATTTTTTTTTACTTAGTGCAGTAGGTGCAGTACCCTGTGGTGACAGTCCCTTGGCAAGGGAAGCTGGGTAGGGCTGTGGATATCTTTCCAGTCTTGGATCCTGTGTTTCTCTGGGAGGGACTATCCTTAGAGGATGCTGATGGGAAAATTAGGGACAGCAGGCCTGGGGACAAGGCTGGAGGATGCTGCAAGTCAGAGAGGCTGTGCCGAGATGCTGCAGCTCCTGGGATTAGCTTTAATTTCAGAGCGTAAAGGGAAAAATTGACGTAACCAAAGATGTAACCAAGGTGGTGATGGGGTGGATGAAGCATCCTGTTCTCCCTCCTCTCTCCTCTGAAGCCAGGCCAGCCAGGATTTCCTGGCCCTAAAGCTTCCCAGACAAGTGCAGGCGGTTCCTGCCGCTGCTTCTCTCATGCCGAGCCTGCTCTCTGCCTGGGAAACTGCAAGCCCCAAAAGCACCACGTGCCCCCAGACCTCTGTCCCTCCACAGCTGCTTTGGCACCAGTGTGAGAAGTGATCAGGATGGGGCTGAGGGACTTTTTTAAGGGATGTTTTTAATACCTGTTTGAGGGGAAAGCACTGACAGGAGCTCAGGTGCTGTGTGTTGTCTTCTTGCTCTAGACAAAGCAGAGACCTAGAGGGATTTTTAATATTTATATGTAAAGGGAGGGATGGAAGGGGCTGGGTTTTTGTAACTATTTTTTCACCCTACGCGTGAGGCTTATTGTAATTGAAATAATAAATACTTTTTACTGGATATGGAGCTGATCATGACTTGAATTTTCTTATAGCAGGAGGGTCTGCATCCATTTATTTGTGCTCTTCTCCCTGTCTACACCACTGAGACTGTCCTGTGCTGACAAAACTGAGCCATTGAGCCTTTTCCTAGCCTGTGCTTGGTGACCTATGCCTCTCTTGGAGGCTAAATCCAGGGGATTTTTGCCCAAAAACCTCACTCTCACTGCAGGTGGCTCTTTGCTTTCCATCTCTATGGCATGGCCCCACACAGCTCCCTGGCAGGGAGGTCTTTCCCAGATGCTTTTCCTTCCTCCTGGGTGAGTTTTTGGCTGGCTGGGCTGCGGTTGGATCCAGCGGCACAGGCCCTGTGCAGGTTTTCCTCCAAACTCCCTTATTTATGGCTTGGTGATGCTGGTGGGATGCTGCCAGCTCCACAACAGGCCAACATTCACTCTGAACAGATGCTCCATGGCTTCAGCAGGCTTGCCCAAAAAATGCAAGGCAGGACCTGGACTGCAGGCTCCCTGCAAGCCTCACCCCTGGGCTGATGGTTATTACCACACCAAGTGCTGGGTACTCCTTTGCTGTTTAACCTAGGAGTTGTTGGTACTTTGGTACTGGTTATAGTTTATTTAGGGGGGATGTTGGTAGTGTTTGTTTATTCAGTGTCATTGGTGGTGAATCCTTATCTGGAAGCTTGGGGTAGGTGGGGTGTTGTTGGTTATGGTCTTGGGATAGGGCTGGTTGTGGTGGTGGGACTTGTTATGGGGGGGGTGTTGGGGTTATTAGCAGATGAGGGGACGGGTTTGTTATTGGGGGCTGGATTTGGGGCAAAACTAGGAGGCTGCAGCCCACTGGTAGCAAACTTTTGGGGCTACAGAGTGCTTCTGCTGCTGGCACGGGCAGGACTGAGCCAGCAGTGAGCTGGGGACATGGGTGTTGCACAAATAAGACATTAAAATACATCTCTGACTGTTTTTACCGTGTTTTCTCGCCCAGATGGAATGGAAATGTAGTAATAGCCCTCACTCTCTGCTTGCTCTGTCGGTGTGAGGCCCTGGGCTTCCTGCAGCGCTGAGAGCGGCCGTGGCCGCCGTTGTTTTCCCTGAGATCCGCCTGGAAATGGCGCAAACCCGCAGAGGGCGGTGGAGCCGAGAAAATCGCTGCTGCACATCCAGGGCTGGGCTGGCAGGAACCAGCGATGTTACCCGATCCCTGGTTGGGCCTGGATGTGGCCCCACGTGTTTGAATTGTGGTGGAATACCTGCATTCCTAGGGAAAGAGAGGAACAGCGTGGGTGTAAGGCAAAGAGGAATAGAGTGCGGCTGGGTGAGGGTGTTTTCCCAGCTGCAAAGCAGCAAGGAAGGGAGCACAGGCATCAGTCACATGGAGATGCTGTTAGAAGTGGTTTAACCATCCAAACAGGAAACACTTTGGCTCTCTGGGATTTAGTTGCAGGGAGGGACCAGGCAGGTGATGGTTCAGGGTTAGGAAGGACTTTGAGGGTGACCATGAGCTGTGTTGTGGTGGGGGACACCGTGGTCAGGGACAGCCCTAGGGCAGGAAGGGCTTCGAGGGTGACCATGAGCTGTGTTGTGGTGGGGGACACTGTGGTCAAGGCTGCCCGTGCTGGGTGCAGGTAGGAGGAGTTTTCCTCCCTGGGAGGCTGCGGGCACAGGGAGAGCGGGCAGGAGTGAATCATCCCGCTCTGTGCCAGCTCCTGGTGTGGGCTTGCCTGGTCCTGGGTGGTATTCGCTTTATTGTGCGCTCAGCTGTGCCCTGGAGGGCTGAGTCGTTGTTTGCCGAGGGCTGAGCCCGGGCAGGGGGAAGAATGGGGAAAGCTCCAAGCAGGACCTTTTTGTTTTTCTTTTTTTTTTTTTTTTTTTTTTTTTTTTTTTTTTTTTTTTTAATGTTGGGTGTTTTTTTTGTCTGGAGGGTGTTGGAAGAGGAACAGTGGGGGAAAATCAGGAGAAGTCAAAAGAGGGAGGTGCTGCTGTGCTGTGCTGGGTGAAAGCAGGCACCTGGAGCATGCTGGAGCCTACAAACAGAGCTGGAGATGAGGGCTGTTCATAGGTTCGGTGGGGCCAAGAAGGCTGGTGAGAGGCTGAACCCAGCCATCTGAACTGCCCCTCTCCTTCCTGCTTTGTTCCCTGCAGGTACGATCTGACCCCTGACACATCTCAACAGTACTGAGGTCACCTAGTGGAACAAACAGATTATACAGCCAAAATCTCCCCTGAACAAGCCATACCTTCCTGAAGGCAGGAGGATGGGGAGTGGGAGGTGGGGAGCAGGTTCTAAATCCCACCTTGCAGCTGGGACCTGCTCATTTCACTCAGAGCCAAGCTGAGTCAAGGCTGTATCTCCTCACTCCTCACTCACTCCCAGGACCATGGCTTTGTGCTTTTCTCACTTTATGCTCTGCTCTTCACGAGCATCCCTTCAGGGGATACCCCACTCCTGTGTTTTCTGAAGTTCACCAACAGCTCTGGCATTCCCACTGCACTCTGTGCTGTGGGGTTGTGTCTCTGCTGTGGCAGGTACAGGAGACACTGTGGGGCTGGAAAAAGGGCTGGTGGTGCTCTGAAACAGGAGCTCAGCACTGTAGGTTCCAGCTGCCCACGGTGACACATCAGTTCCCAGGTGCTAACAGAGCTAGCAGGAAAAAGAGGAGGAAAAACAAAATGGAGAGGCGGCAAGAAGGGTGTGAATCCAGCTGGAACTCGCTCAGGCTCCAAAATCTGCAGGATTTGTTGGCCAAATCATCCTACATAAGGTAGAAGGGAGACATATCTGCTTTTTCTTCTCAGGAAAAAATAAAAAGAAGGGGAAAACATGGCTGGGGAGAGACTTTGACTCTGGAAGGGCTTTAAGGCAGAACTGGGAGCATGGCTCCTTCCCCTGGCCAGCACATTTTGGGAGCTTCAGCAGACAATATGGTGAAAATGCCATTTTTTTCCTTTCTAAACAGGCAAAAAGTGTTAAATGCAAAGATCCTGGAGTTGGGAAGCTCTTTTGCAGCTGTGTTTACAGGCAGCTATTTCTGTAGAACAGAGGCAGCCATGGATGTCAATTTGCTTTTGAGATGAATTTCCTTCCATGCAAAGGGGGGTGGCTGGAGAGGGGCTGTGCCAGGAGGTGGTCATGGAATGGCACCAGCCCCCCAGAACACACAGCTCTGCTTGTACCCTCCAAATAATAACAGCCAAATCTTTACCAGAATTGTCTCCCCAGCAGGAGAGGTATTCTGTGAACACAGCAGCTCTCTGGGATGCTGGGAGATCTATTGGTACCTGGGCAAAGCCCATATCATGAGAGAAGTTCCTCCTTTGACTCCCATTTTTGGGGAGTGGAGGAGTATTTGGCCTTTCTTTTTGGTGCTCCTTATTTCTCTCTTCAGTTTTCCAGGTGGGGAATTATTTAATGTGGCAGGCTGAAGGCTGCTGAGGAAAACTGACTCAGAAAAAAACAGTCACAGCCCCCCTCTAAATATTTGTTCCTGGGTTCAGATAGAAATATTCTGAAGTCAGGATTTCTTTACAGGCTGGCAGGTCTTGGTTGGGCTCTTTCCCCTCAAAAAGAAATCTGAGTGTTTGCTATTTCCCCCCGTTTCCCACAGGCAGTGTGAGGTATGTATGAGCTCACTGCTCCCAGGTATTTCCCTTACCCCACGCTGAACAAAGAGCACAGAAAGGGACACAGAGCAGCACATCACCTTCCCCTGCTGCACTAATGCCTGCTGGCACTGCAGGAGGTGGCTGTGCCCTCCGGGTAGCTTGTGAGTAAATGATAAAGTATTCTAGTTGCAGGGCTGCTTTTAATGGAGACCTGTGTGGCAGCTCCCAGCTTTCCTCCTGAGAACACACCTCAGAGGAGGGAGAGCTTTTGGACTCACTGCAATCCTTGGGTGTCCTAAACCTGTCCTGCACAACCCCATTGTGATTTATATTTAATATTCAAAATTATTTCTCTGCATATAAACAGGACCATTGCACAGACAAGGATGGATGAGGCTTCTCAGGTTTTCTTTAGTGCACAAGACCTCTTCTCTCAGCTTGTGGTTGTACCAGCTACTCTCCAGGTGCCTGAATACACCACCATGAGAGCTGTTCACTTCAGTAAAAGAAGCTTTTCACGTTTCAGGCTTTATTTATGATTGAAATAAAGCATTATCTTCCTCCTAAACTTGCAGCTGCTCAGAATTTGCAGCAGACGGGACACAAATAAGCTCTGGGAAGGTTTCCTAGAGCAGCACCCCAGGCTGCAGCAATACCTGTGGGCACAGGGAAGGCGCTGGGAGCATCTCCCTGGGACGTGCAGCATGGCAGGAACGCTGGAAGGTGCCAACGGGTTGGAATGAGCCCTCGGCAAGGCAGGACAAGTCAAGACAATCTGGCAGCTGCTGGAATCTGTTCTGAGGTGCGTTTTATCTCCCTGAGATGGTACAAACCACCTCAGGTGCTGCCAAGCTCAGGTGGTGGCCGTGAGGAGGGTTCTGCAGGTTAGGTGTGAAATGGTGAGCGTGGTGGTGGGACTACCCTGGGAGGGTGATGGCTTGGTGTGACCATGGGGTTAGGTGGACGCGTCTGCCCACAAGGGCAGGTCTGGAGGGACCCCATTGCCACAGGTGGGCTGTGTCCCTCACAGTCACCCTGTCACCCTCAGGACTGTCTGCCCTCATGAGGGGCTGCGGTGGTGGCCCCTGTCAGCTGCCCCGGGAGCTGGGAATTGGGCCTGCGAGCTGTAGGGCTGGTAACGGAGCTGGGGGCGAGGTTTTTTAGGTAAGTCCCTTCCTCAGGCCCGCGGTAGGGTGGATACTGTGGGACTCCTCACAGCCAAGGGGGTCCTAGACTTCCATGTTGCATTCAGGGCTGCCGGCCCTCACAATGCCTCGGAGGGGCTGCGGTGCTGCCCCTTCCAGCCCCTTCAGACGCCAGGAATTGGGGCTGGGGGTGAGTTTTGGGGCAGGGGAAGCCCTCAGTGGGGTAGCTGCTGAGGGACCCCAGAGGGCCACTGACAGCCTCGGCCCAATCCCTCACTCTCAAGCACTGCCGAAGTCTCTCCGAGCAGAGCCGAGTGTGCTCGAAGCTGTGCCCGAGCCGATCCCGAGGGATTCCGAAAATCACCAAGAAGCTCCGAAGAGCTACGAGCGGGGCGGGATTCCCTCTTCCGAGTCCCTCCGAAGCCTCCCGACCTGTCTCACGCCCTCGCCTTCCGGAAATAACCGAAGTTTACCGAGCGCGGGGGTCACGGGAGGTGCTGGGCCGAGAGGGGAGGGAGAGGGTACAGGGCAAGGCGCTTGCGCGCGCGAAAGCCTTTCCGGAAGAACCCGAGGTTTGCCGAGCGGCGCTAGCAGACGAGCGATTCCGGAAAGAGCCGAAGATTGCCGATCACAGGTGGGCCGAGCGACTCCGGAAAGAGCCGAAGGTCGCCGATCGGCTCCGGGCCGAGCGGCTCCGGAGCGGCCCGAAGGCGCCCGAGCGCCCGCCCGGCCGGACAGCTGGAGGCGGCCGCAGCGCCATGTTTGATGCTCCGCTACTCCAGTGAGGAAAATCCGCCGGCATCGCCCCCGAGCCGCCGCCGCGAACGGCTCCGCTGCCCCCGGCGAGGGCGACCGCGACCCCCCGCCGCCGCCGGCTCATGAGCAGCGCGGCCTGAGCCGCCCCCCCCTTCCCTCCCTCCCTCCCCTCCCTCCCTCCCTCCCCGCCGGCCCCTCTCCCGAGCCCTCCGGGAGGCGCGTTGTCACGGAGACCGGCGCCGGTGCCGGCCCGCCGCGCTGCCCCGGCTCTCCCCCGGCCCGCTCCGCGGCTCCCCCCGGCCCCGCTCCCCGCCGCGGGGTGGTGGCTGCGCTTGGCCATGAGTTTACCGCAGAAGGCGGCTTTGAAACCCGGCGCGGCGGCGGCGGCGGGGACCGGCCCCGGGAGCGGGGCGGCGGCGGGGCCGCCTCCCCCCCCGGCTCCCCCTCACCCGGCGCCGGCGCCTCACCCCAACATCAGGGCCTTGCCGCCACAGCCGCCCCAACAGTATCCTTTGCCCCGGGGGCTCGGGGGTGACTCCCCCTCCCCACAGCGAGCGGAGCCGGGGGGGTGAGGGCTGCGGGGAGCCCCAGGCCTGGGGGCGGAGGGGGGTGAGGGGTCGCGGGGCCCCCCAGACCGAGGGAGGGTTGGGGGTCGCGGGGCCCCCCGGAGCCGGGGGGGTGTGCGAGGTGGGGGTTGTTGAGGGGTCCCGGCTCTTTTTTGTGTGGCTGTTTGTGTGTGGGGCCCCCTGCGAAGGGGGGCTGCACCTGCTGGGATGGCGCCGGGGAAGGGGGGCCGTGCGCCTCCCCTGTGGGCTGGTTTGGAGGGTCAGCCCTTTCCAGGGGGTCCCTTTTCCCCCTCCCCCAAAGCAGCGGTGACCCCAAGGGTAAACTTTTAATTATAAATCGTTCTTCAGTTTTGCTTCTGGTCCTGCCCAGGTAAGTGCTTTGGTTTTGTTGTTTTTTCCAGGCGAATTTAAACCCAGTTTTTTTTTTTATTATTATTATTATTTACATCTGTGGACGATTTTCATGTGATTTATTTTATTTTATTTCATTTTTCCTACTCGGCCGGTGGGATTAAATCTCAGGTGGAACGTTTCGCTGAGCAGCTTTCCCTGGCAGGCCACGCGTGATGGGGAGGAAGAGGAGGAGGCTCCCACTCCCCAAAATCCCCCCAGCAAAAGCGGCCGCTGCTACAAAGAGAGGCCGGCGGGGGCTGCGAGTGTTTTTTTAAAGGTCTTGGGTTCTGTGCTTCGAGTAGGCCCCGAGTCAGGAGGGAAATACTGCAGGGATCAGCAGGAAAGTGCCTGCCGGCCTGAGGTTTTGTTTGCAGCGTCCGACAGCATCCCGTGGCAAACTGGCTGTTCTCTCCCTGGAGTTTTTGGGGGGAGTGTGACGTGAAAAACACACTTTGTGAAATATCCCCGTGCTGTGTTAGCCGGGAATGGTGCAGGGACGGCCGGGAGTGTGTTTTGCTATTAATGTTTGGCGGTGTGTTGGATTTTAAGGTGGAAGCGCCAGGGTGGTTTTCTGTGCTCTCAGAGCTGTGTTCCCTGTGTATGAGCATTTTCCTGCTCTCACTTTCATTTTGGAGGTGGGAAAAGCCAGCTCTTTTATAACCAGTTTAGGTCCATTGTTTTCTTGAACTTCCGGCAAGAATCACCCCTGCCATGACAACAAATTCGTTGCTTAAATCATGAGACTGTTGACGTTAGGGATTTGTTTGGGTCAAGTGAAAACCCCTGGACGTTCTCTTTGCTGGCTGATTTTTGCCTGATTCGTGGCATTCCTTAATTCCAACCGGTGCTTTAGGAATATAAAAAGTAGAAAGGTGCTGTCAGTAGAGTCAGCGGGGTCGTGGTGAGTAAAACTGTTGCTCGGGGAGAATTTGCTTCGGTTTTGAGGGATGTTCCAAGAGTTGGAGTGGGAATGCCGTGCACGGGCTGTGCCCAGCAAGGTGCTGGTTTGGCTGGGAAGGGGCTTTTTTCTCGGGAAGGTGGCGCTTGGGTGCCCTGACAGGTGAAGTTTGCAGTTTGCCTGGGCTGTCCGAAGCATTTTATTCTCCGTGTGTTGCTGGGGGGACCCTGCTGGGTCCAACGGGGGCTGTGCTGCTGTGGCTGTTCCTTTTGGTGAATGTTGCATGGAGCACATGAGGGATGAAGTTTGGGGTTACTCCTAAAAACAAAAGGGCTTGGAAAGGCTGGATAAGCTCCTAGAGGAGTGGGGCTGCTGTGTGTCCTGTCCTGGGGACCCAACTGACCAGCAGGGACAGAGAGAGGGAGAAGTGTTAGGTGGAAATCACAAGTTGGTGTTATAAAAGTGGGGAGGTTCAAATGACACAGTTTCATTTTTATTTCTAGACATGCCTGTTTTGAAAACATTGTGTTTGACCGATATCTCTCTCCTTAACTCCCGAACTACTGATCTGTGCTTGCAATAGATCCAAACACTTTATTTTTGCTGCTTATTCTGGTGCCCTGGCTGGTTTTATCCTCCACCAAAACCTGTGTTTGATTATAAACAAAAGCTGTTACCTCTCAGTGCTGCTCTGACTGAGGCTGGGAGAGGAGGGTTCATCCCTGATTTACTGGAGTGCAGGGGGTCATCTGAGTTCAGCCTTATTTTTAGCCCTCTTTGGTTTCTTTTTTTTTCTCTCTGTTTTGATACAACTGTTGAGCCACTGTTACCTCACAGCAGATAAAAGAGTTGCAGGTTTCTCTCTGACTTGGGCTTTTTAAACCAAAGCAGTTTCTTACTGGTGAACTTTGTAACTTTGGAAATACCTGTGGTTTCAGACTTAATGTATCATGAAATTAAACGATATCTGTGTAATTGGAAAAAAATCAAAATTGTGTGAGGGAGAAGTGTTTAGCCTGTGCATATAACAAGGCATGAGGGAGGGAAAATTAAAATACAGGAGGAAAAAAGATTTTTTTTTTAGAAAATAATATTTTTTGAGAGAAAGAGAAGCTGGAAAGTGATGGACATGAAGAGCAGAAATGTCTGGATGTGAGATTCATTCTGTTTCCGGCTAAATAGGAAGTTATTGGAGCTGCTGTAAGACAAGACAGACTTGTGAGGAATTTCCTTAACACAGTGGCTTTAAGAAGTTAAATTTCCTGTGTAAAAGTAAGTTGGGATAATTCTGTGGCTCTGGTGGTGGTGAGTACTCAGCCAACCTGATTTCAGGCAGAAACTGTGCTCAGAAGTTGTCAGTATGGATAAACCCTTCAGCTGGAGTCTGACCCTTATTTGGGTGGAAAGGACAAGCGAGGGTGAAGTGACACACAGAAGGGATTTTATAAAAAGTAAATCCCAGTCTGCCCTCCTTGGCTTTGACTGCCAGACTGCCTCTGCAGGAGAAGTTCCAGTGAAGTTGCAGTGAGACTTCTTCCATAAAAAGGTGCAGGAACAAAGGTGCTGCAAGGGCTCTGTGGGTCTTTGTGGTTTTACCTCAGTGGCACTTCTGACACATGTCACACTCCACCCTGTTCTTTACTCTCCCACTTAGGAATGGAGTATTTTGGTGTGTCTTACATTAAGCTGTTCTTTTAAAAGTCCCTGTGCTGTGAATAAATTTTGTGGATCAATATAATCAGGTCACCAGTTTCTTCCCAGCCTAGACCTGGGTAAACATTGGCTTGTAAGGGACAGCCAGGTTGATGGATGGCACTTGGGGTGACATCTCCAGCTGCTGGTTAATGTGACACTGGTTAATGGTTCAGTCAGGGCCAAATCAGGGCTGTCTGCAGCTCAGGGCTGCTGTCAGGAGGGTTTTGTTTTCTTTTCCCAACTTCCTCACGTTTTAAGGGAGTTCCTGGTTGTTGATGCAGGCACCAGTAAACTTGACTTCAATCTGGCTGCTTCCATATGGGATTGGGCATCTCTGAAAAATTGGGTGTTCCTCAGGCCATTGCAGGTTGTGGCAGGCTCAGGGTGGGTGTCAACAGACTGTTAATAATTATTTTTTTCTCTTCTTTCTCCTTGTTAATTCCTTTTCCGAGAAGCAGAGAGGAAGGATTGGTGTTTGGGGGACTGACCTCTGTGAGTTCCATCATTGCTGTGCAAGGAAATGTGTGTTTTACTAACATTGCCTCAGTCATTTAGTTTCAGTTTTTCCTGCATTGTTCAGCTAACTGTGCTGTAGTCCCTTTCAGAAGTGCTGTGCTGGTTCCTGCTGTGTTGGGTGGCATCTTCTGGATGCAAGGAGCTTCCCCAAGGCCCAGGAGGAGAGCAGAAAATACAGTATGGCACTGAGGAATGGCTGAGGCTGTGTGGGAAGTCAGGGTGAGTTCCTGGCAGTGCTTGCCCAGTCTTGGGATGCCAGGCCTGCCTTGGAGATCTGGTTAAATCAAGATTTTTGTGGAGGACTGGGTGCATGGGGTTCTCTGTTGTCTCTCCATGAACCAAGAGCTGAGCTGGAGGAGAAAGTGCCCAATAATTTTGCCCAGCAGAGAATCTGCAGCGTGCACTGAAGGGTTGGGGTCTCTGAGAGTTGCTGTGATCCCCTCTGGAAGTTTGGAGCCAATGCCATCCTCCCTCCTTTACTTCCATTTTGAGTGGTGTTTTCCCAGAAAACCTGAGGGAGCAGCTCTGTGCTCTCTGGAGTTTGTCTGTGGATGAGTTTGGATTGAGGACAAGGGATTTAGGCACAAAAGTCAGCTTGAAGAGCCTGGTGGTGGCTCTGGTGTGGAGCACTCCCTGTACAGCTTTGACACCAGCCAGAGCACAGCTGGAAACCTCTGCCAGATGCCAGTGGCAGCCACGTATAGTAGGAGTCCTAGTAAAATATATGTATTGTGTGAGTGGCCTATGAGTTTCAGTAAAATATATGTATTGTAGGAGTGGCCTATGAGTCCTAGTAAAATATATGTATTGTATGAGTGGCCTATGAGTCCTAGTAAAATATATGTATTGTATGAGTGTCCTATGAGTCTTAGTAAAATATATGTATTGTATGAGTGTCCTATGAGTTTCAGTAAAATATATGTATTGTATGAGTGTCCTATGAGTTTCAGTAAAATATATGTATTGTATGAGAGGCCTATGAGTTTCAGTAAAATATATGTATTGTATAAGTGTCCTATGAGTCCTAGTAAAATATATGTGTTGTATGAGTGTCCTATGAGTTTCAGTAAAATATATGTATTGTATGAGTGGCCTATGAGTCCTAGTAAAATATATGTATTGTATGAGTGGCCTATGAGCCTGAGTAAAATATATGTATTGTATGAGTGGCCTATGAGTTTCAGTAAAATATATGTATGGTATAAGTGGCCTTGCCCCAATCCTAGTTGTTCTAGATGGGCTGCAGCTGTGATGTTGTTAATTGGGTGGCAGCTGTGGCTAATGAAGATAACTGGGATAAAAGGGGGTGGGCTGGCTGGTCAGGGAGAGCCTTGGAGAAGCCCTGAGGAAGAAGCAGGAGCAACACTGTTGTGAAGAGCTGCCTGTGAGAAAACCACTCAGAAGGTATGGGACTCTAGAAATATGATAACAACAATATGAATGCAACAGCCATGTGTGAGGAAAGTGTCAGGAGCATTGTGGTTCCCAAAGGGAAGGAGAGGTGAGAGGAGGAAGGAGGGACCAGGCTGAGATCAGGGGTATCCCTTGCTCTCTGTTTCTGAGTTGAGGAGGGAATGTTCTGAGATCTCAGCTGGATGAAGGGAAGGGGGCAGAGGTGTTGCCTGGGAAGTGTTTCTGTTTGGAAGTGTTGAAGCTGTGGAGATCAAACATCTTGGGAGGGTTGGAGAAGAGACTTTGCCTGCTCCTCTGCAGGGGAGGAACAAGCACGGATTGGGGAGTGAGTTGCCAAAAAATAAAGTGCCTTAAGCCCTCTCTGCCATCTCCCCTGTTGATGTTCCCCAGCCTTGGCACATCTCAGTGTTCTTTCAAGCAGCAATAGCTTTAATTTATTTAATGACAAAAGTTAATCATGTTAGAGCGCAGATATGTCACTTGACCAGCTTTGTAAGATTTTTGTGGTGAAATCTCTTGGAGAAAACCATTTTAAAAATGTGATTTCAAGTGGCTTATTTTCTTCTCATATCCAAGGACATGATTTTGTATATTCTCTGGCAGAAGTCTGGGTGAGGGTTACTTTATCCATTTAAATATATGTGTATTTAATGAGCAGCTCTGATTTGGGAGCAGAGTTTGTGTAAGAAGTTGTTGAGAGAGTAACAGGAGACTCAGAATAAATAACTTTCCTTTTAGATGTTGGGATGTAGAAGGATTTTAAGCTGGTTTTTATTTTATCTGTGATGGATTTTGTCCATCATTTTCAGGCTGAAAGGCTTTTCTGTTAGCAGACATTGGGATGTGTTGAGCTGGTGCATTTGCTTTACTTTTGTTTAGCAGTAGGAGTTAGCAGTGAAGATTTCCCTTTAGAAGGCAGGGGTAACCTATATTTTCTTTTTCTCCTAATCCAGCAATTTCAGGGCTAGTCAACTGTCAACTTTAGTTGTGTGTAAATCCACTAATATGATTAGAGTTGCTGGAATTTTTACTCTGGGGAATTACAGATGGGGTATCACTGGTTTACAGGCATTGCTTTGGTAGGAAACTTTATCTGTGACTTGAATGTGGTTGCTGGCAATTGCAAAAGCTTTTCTGGAATGAATGGGGAAGAGAAAACTGGTGTTTGTTCCAAGGCATGAACTTGTAGGGGGAGGAGTTGTGTGCCCTGTGCTCTGGAGGAACCAGGGGAAATGAATTTTTCTTGTTTTTTAAGGGAATGCAGTTGATGACACTCTCACAGTGCTGTGTTTTACACTTGCTGCAGTTTCAAGCACTTCTCTGTACAACTTTTCCTTCCCAAACCCTGGACTCCCAAACAGGAGCTGATGATGTGGAACAGCTGGAAGAAGAAAATCGAATGTGTTCTTAAAAAAGAAAAGGATCAAAGGGAGGAGAGCAAAATCAGCTTTTAGGCTAGTGAAATTTTCTGGTGCATGTTATTGCTCTGGTTTATTCTTTACCTTTGGAAGGTGTCCCAGGGCACACTCCCTCTTTTTGGAATAGGTGATGGCACGCTGTTGCTGATGGGACTTGAGTCAAGTTGCTGCTGGGCATGGAACTAGGTTAATGGGACAGCGTGATTATTTTTTTTTCTTTCCTGAAAGGAAAATTACATGCTCTGTATTTCTGTTGTACCTGAGGAGTTGCTTTTACCTTTGTTTGCTGTGTAGTTACGGTGGAGAGAAAAGTATCCCCACACTGAGATTGTATCAGGTTTAAATCCATTCTGCCACCAAAAATAAGATATTTTGGTTGTTGGTTGTAACAACGTGATGTTTCCTTTATCTACATGAGAGTTGAAATATTTGTAGAGCTTTAGATAGGCTTGAAAAAAAATCCAAGTGGCTTCCAGAATGTCTTGGAAATAAAGCTTATCCCCTCCTCAGCCGATCCTGGGAGCCCTCTCTGAGTCTCTTGGAGTGTTGAATGGGTTGGGACTTGTTGAGGTGCACGAGCAGCTGCTCCTTTCCAAGTGCTTGAGCTCAGCAGGAATGAGGCTCCCATGCTCTGGAGTGAGAGTGTCTGCACAGGAATAGCTGGAAAAGTTGGGAGCACAAAGCTTGTAGCAGGGGAGGGGACTGAATGTGGTGGGAACAGAAATTTCCCTGGAGTTTGCTCTTGTTACTGTGAAAACACTAAGCAAGGAGGAATTAATGCAGTTAAAGGTCTTAAATAACACAGATTTTCCTAAGTTTGGGAAGGCTTTTGGAAGGTGGAAACTGATAAATGTTGCAGGGCTGCTCTGTTTGGGGTTGTCAGATGATGATTATGTGGTTTGGTTTACACGTGAGGGTGACTGTGAGTTACTGAGTTGGAGCAGTCAGAGGAGTCTGATTGCAGTGTCTGTGTCACTGGTGATGGGTGAAAATCCATTTCAGCTGGTGCTATGGCTTTGCTAATGGTGGTCTGAAAACTGATTTCCCTCTTTTATGTGTTATTATAAGTCATAGAAGTTACTGTGCCTTGAAACTGGCTTTTCCTGGGCTTAGTTTGTTCTCTTGCCAAAAGGCAAAAATGAGAGAAGTCTTTGGTCTTTCAAACCAAGCAGGAGGATCTTTCTATGTGCATCAAAGGGAAAGAGTTTTTTAGTGATGCTCCTTTCAGCTTTGTTTTTTTAGTCACCTTTGTTCTTGGGAAGGCTCCTAAGGATCCTGAGGAAAGGACCTTGTGAAAAACACCCAGTGCATTTCTCCTGAGGGGTGAGACCCAGCCCTTCTGTCCTGGAGCTGCCACGAGATCTTCCACACAACTGTCAGGTCTGATGTGAAATTCAGACTGAAATCTGGCGTGAAGACTTTTTGGGAGTCTTGAATTCCTGTTTGGGGTGATGTACAGGCTCCATAGTGGACACTGAGTTTTGCAATGTGCAGCTGAATCACTGGGCTGACTCAATGTTTTATGTTGGAAAGGGAACTCAGCAGGGTTCTTGGAGTTGAGGGTGAGCAACCTATGCCAGTTGTTTGGGGGGAATTCAAGAACTGAAACCAAAGAAGCATTTAAAGCCTGCTTCTTGTGACTTTTAATGTGAAATTCATGGTGCACCTTGAACTCTGGAGTGTGCTGGGAAGGGGATTTCAGCAGCTTTAGCATGGCTCATTTGGAAGATGCTTTTGGATGTAGTATTTCTTGAGCTGGTGAGACATCTTGAGTTCTACTTGCTCTGTATAATATGAAACCAGCTTCAATTTGCTTTCTCTGTAGTGCTCATACAGTTATAAATACCTGTCACTGGACAGTCTTTTTCCAAATAATCAGTCTTTCTGGGCTCTGTGTTTTGTATTTTAGAGTTGTGAATGCAAATAATTCAGCTGTCAACCTGTCCAGCTTGAGCTTTATGTTTTTCTTCAGTGTTGTGTTTTAAAATTGATTTCAAAGTGCCTTTATGTCTGTCTCTTCAAAAAGAAAAAAAGACCTAATTTGTGCTGATATGCAAATATCACAAAGCCTAAGTTTCAATGAGTTTAAGCTGTTTGCCTTAATTCCATTGATTACCTTTCCAAAACACTTTGTCAATTTTGAAAAAGTTCATCTGCTCAGATAAACTCCTCTATATTTTGATATTTGGTTGTGAGGTTGTGCACCATAAAAATTAATTCCCATTTTGCCCCAGATACCCCATCTCATGGAGGTGCCAGCAGTACCTGGCATTGCCAGCAGTCACCAAAGCAATTGGCCCTTGGCACAGCCCCTCCCTGCCTTGCTGCAGCCAAAGCACACTTGATCCACTCACACTGATGTTAGGAGCATTAAATAAATGAATGAATTGTACTGTCACCAAATTCCCATCCTGGCAGCTGAAGAAATGAGAGTTTTATAGCCAGGACCCCTGTCCAGAATGTCATCCAGGATGTCAGGGGTGGGAACAGTCAGCAAAAAGCTTTCTGGTGAAATGTGTGAGCCTTACAGAGAGTTATGGTGTGGAGTGCTGTAAAAGCTTGAATTACCAGACATCTGACGCTCCAGGATGAGTATTAATCAACCTAGGAAGGGTGTGGAGAAAGGAGCTGGAGCACAGCAATAAAAAATAAAACAAGGGAGCAGGACAGACACAGAGAGTGGGGAGAGCTGGGTCTCTGTTGTCAGGTCAGCTCTGTCTTGTTGTTTGAAAGGAGTTTTTGGGGGAAGAATGCAGCCAGGCTTGGAAGTGTTGAAAGCAGGGATGGCTCTTGGTCTCCATCAGGGAGTTTGAGGTCTCACTGGTTGAGCTAAAACTCCTAAAGGTCACTGATGCTTTGGAAGCTCTTGGAAAAGTCTGCTGAGCTTCTACCACTGGGAGGAGAGTTGCAAATATTCCTTCAAAGGAGGAGAATTCACTCTTCAGGCTTGGATTGCTTTTTCTTGTGGTCTAGCTCCATCCTTGCTTTTATGATGTTGTGCTTAGGAATGGGAGACAAAATATCTCTATCATCCACACTGGCTGTGAGTGGGTCTGAAATGTCTCTGGGTTGTGGGGAAAAAGGAGGGAGATGAAATGTGTTCCAACCAGTTTGGGGAGCCAGATTGCACTGCAGCCCCTGATAATGTCAAAGGTGCTAGGGATATCCAAAATGTTTGATTTGATCCATTCCTGTTCTGCAGTGTTCCAAAACATCAGCATTTAAGGGAAAAATACTTCTGTTATTCTTCCCATCCACAGTGTTGGTCTTAACTATGGTTAATTTGAAAAAAGGCTGCTAAAATGGCACTGGGATTGTTTGGGGCCAGTTCTCAGGGCTTCCCTGTCCGTGCTGAAGGTGGTGATAGCACTTGTGGCCATGGTGGTGATGAAATCCAAATGTTTGTAGGTGGAAAGCTCAGTCTTAAAGCCCTGCTGTGGCTGTAGAGGTACTGCAGTCTGAAATCAGCACAGCTGGGGTTTGTATCCTCAGAAAAGGAGCTGTGGTGGTGCAGATGGGCCCCAGCAGCCAGGCAGGGACAGGTCCTGCAGTTTCCTTTCCTTTCCCATGTGGGACAGTGCACAGGTACATCTTCACTGACTGTTGGTTCTGTGTGTGGCATCACATCAGCAGCTGCAGACTTCCCTCTGTGTTCTGTCCCTGTTTGTGGCCTGAATCTGTAGAATCCCAGAATGGTTTGGGTTGGGAGGGACCCTAAAGCTCATCCTGTTCCACAGGGACAGCTTTCACTGGACCAGGTTGCTCCAAGCCCCATCTGACCTGGGTGAGCCAATGGAAGTAAACCAGGATTTCTTTGAATGGGAAATGCTCAGAAACTAATTTACTGCTCATCTCCAGACCCAGGTGGGGTGAATATGTCACTGCTGTTTCTCTTTCTTGGCTTGCCCTGCACAGGTGTGTGTGAAGTGTGCATCTCAGATTCCTTAGGAGGGGAAGTTGGAGGTGCAGAGGGTTGAACTGAGGAGACTCAGGGCTCTCATCCTACCAACAACCCTCTGTGAATTTGGTTTTTGTGCAGCTGTGTGGGCTGCCCTGCCCTCCCTGGATGCCAGCTTTCCCTGGATTTCATTTTGTATGACACAGAATTTTAGTTCAGGGGAAGTCATAAGCTCTGCATGTGGCAAGAAGGGACTTAGGATTTCATTTCATGTTGATAAACTGCTGAAATAAAGATTATGGGCCAAAACCCACGAGGAATTACAGCACTGGGAATGGAAATGAGCATCAACATTCTGGAGAATCATTCTTCCAGGATTCCTTGCTCAGCTGATGGGATGACCATCATTCTGGGTGCCAACACTGCTGTCACCACAACAGAGTGACCAGCAGAGCATTGCATTTCCCCATGAGGTCACAGTGTGAAGTGTTGGAGACACCACAGGAAGCACAGCTGAGTGAATGAGACAGTAAAATACCAGGCTGTTTGATATTCCTGCTTATCATCCACATGGAGAGCCTGGCTCAGAAATAGATGGATGCTGCTGCAGGGTCCCCAGCCCTCAGGACACAAGCAGGGGCTGTCCCTGTGGAGCAGAGCAGGGTAAAGCCTGCGAAGCTGGAGTGATTTATTTGTGGTTTTGGGGCACAGAGTTTGAGGTGAGTGGGCAGGGCCGGTTCTGTGGTAATGGCATGCACAGGAAACAAAAAGTCAGGTGGTTTTTAGTGCTTCACAGCAATTCAGACTCCTGGTGAAAGTTGCCATGAATGAGCTCTGCAGTGCTCATGTCTGGGTGGGAACTTTCTTTTCTGTGGTGTAACAAGGTGCCCCAGCTGCAGGAACTGCTGGCACTGAGGGGAAGCCAGAGCTGGGAGGTTTTACTTTGTGAGTTCAGCATGAGGGAAGGTAGGATGTCATACCCATAGAGGTTTATTCCAGGCTGTAACCTGAATAAAAGCTTGTGAATCTTTCTCTGCAATGGGATCCTGTTCCTCCTGCTCTGCCTTCCCCTGCTTGTGCCTTTTCAGTTATGTCACCTGTCTGCTTTGGCTCTTGTGGTTTTAATGCTCTTACCTGGTTATGTGTGCACAGGGCAAACTTGGTATAGAAATAACTCTGTGTGTGTTAAGTAACTGCTCTGAAGGAAGCAGCCCCAAACAATCTCAATTTTCTCTTCCTGGTGGGGCTGTTGGGACTGGGGTGTTTCCCAGTTTATGTCCCCTGCTGTAGTGGCAGTGGCTCTGTGCTTCCCAGCCCAGACCAGTGTGTGGTTATCAGCTTACCTCCCTCTCCCTGAGCTGCTATCAGGCCAGAAACTGCTGTTTCAGCTGCTGGTCAGGGGACAGCTACACTGAATTTGGGCACCTTTGTTTTCATTGGATTTGTGTGAGGTAGTGCCTGGTTTGGCTGTTTAATGTGAATTTCTTTAAGCTCAATGATTGAAATTCAGGAGTATTTGAAAATAACTGTTGTATCTGCAGTTGCATTTCAGAGTGGGAAGGGAGGAAGATGGGTGTGGCTTCAGCTGTGTTGTCTGCTCTGTGGCATTTTATTTAAAAACCTCTTTTTTCCTGCCAGACTAGATGTGCACAAGCATCTGATGCAGCCAAAAGTGCAGAGAACAGCTGAGGAACCATTCCTGTTCCTTTTGGAATAGACCAAAAGCCAAAGTTACTCCAGAAAGGAGTGGGCTGGTGTGTGTGTCTGGCCAGACAGGAGATCAGAGCCTTCTCCTCCCTGGCTGTCTCCTCCCAGTCACTCCTTGTCATCTCCATCAAGGCAGCTTGCTTACAGCCTTGCTTTGGATATTTTTACAGCATCTACCAGGAGGTTTGCTCAGTCTTGTTTAGCTGCTGCTCAGTGTGAGACTACTACTGTTGCTTTTTTTTTTTCCTGCTTGAAAATTCAATAAAGGAAATTATCATCACAAGTTGTGGCTCTGACATTGCCTCATGTCAGATCTGCCTCTGTCTCCCCTGGCCCTTCCTTGGCTCTGCCTGGGAGTTTGGTGTGTGTGATGTGTTTTTTTGAATGCATGTCTCCTGTTAGAGATTCCTACTTTCCCCTCATTTCTTGAACAATGTGGTTTCTTCACTCTGAAAACTCTTTCTCATTCTCTAGGAGTGATGGTTCTGACCAACATCTGGGATGAGGATCTTCCATTTTCCCCAGGGATGGATGAAATTAATTTGGTTGGTGCCTTTGCCTAGAAAAGTGACCCAGGAATTTTTCCTAGCACATCTCTTTTTCTCCCAACCCTTCTGCAGTGCCCAGAGCAGCTGTGGCTGCCCCTGGATCCCTGGCAGTGCCCAAGGCCAGGCTGGATGGGGCTTGGAGCAGTCTGGGATAATGGAAGGTGTCCCTGCCATGGCAGGGGGTGGAATGAGCTTTAGGGCTGCTTCCCACCCAGACCATTCTGGGATTCCCTGATTCACTTCCACATTTAACTGTTTCCAGCAAGGATCATTTTACTGTCACAGCTCAGGGAGGACTCTTGAGCTGCCAGGCCAGGGGTGGGTGTGGTTGTCTTTGTGGGGAGTGTTATCAGCTGGGGCAGAAATGCCTTCCTGAGCAGCTGGAGGGCTTTTGGCAGCCCCTTTGCATTCCATGGTCTGCAGAAGGAGGTTTGCAGTGTGCAGAGGTGCCTCCATGTGTGCTCAGGGCGCTGGCAGCTGGCACACCATTCCCCTGCTGGACTGTTCCATGCAGAAATATGGTTTTTATCACTTTCCAAATGCTTGGAAGCCAAAAAAAGTCTCCTCTTTCTAGGAGAGCTCCATCAAGGAAAGCAGTGCGAAGATACCTCTCTGTTAGGTAGTGGATTTATTTTCCCTTCTGTTGTAGTTAATCACAAAAATAAATGCAGTTAAAAGGATCCAAAGGACTTATTTTCTTACTGCACCATGCCTTGTTCAGAATGCTTTTTTTCCTCTGAGTTTGGATCCTTTTTAAATGCTGAAGGGCATTTTTGAGACTTTGTTTTAACTTCGTTTTACATCGTGTTTATATGAAACAGACAAAAAACCCCCAGTGCTTTGCCAAATACTTTTGGAAAGAACAAGCTTTGTGGATAATTATTTTCATGTTCTACCTGCTCCTTGGTGTGTTCAGATGGTGGAAGAATCTTCTCTCCCCTGAAAAAGGCTTTGAGAGATTAACCCTAAAGTAGGCACTCGAGGCAAGTTGATTAAGAAATATACTGAACGTTAGATTTAATCAAGATTGAGTAATGGAGTTAGAATTGACTGTCACTCCTGGAATGCAGTTATTTTTAGGTGGGGATGGGGATGTGCTGCTCCCCAGGTTTTCCATACCATGGCTCTGAAGGCAGACTGATCCAAAGGATGTTGGACGGAGGATCTGCTCCAGTTTGGTACTGGCAGCTTCATCCTGTTAACACATCCCATAATAAATGTGTTGTGACAAAGTTTGGCAAATGAGAGCAGGGGGATTCCACTGCAGCACCGAGTGTTGTCACCCAAAATACATCTCAGATACATCAGTAGAAACATTGAGCTGCTATTGATGGAGGGACTTCATCTCCTTTTGTATTTGCCTTCCTCCCAAGGGCAGTGGAGCACAGCTCCAGTCTCTGCTCTGTGAGCAGGGACAGCACCCAGGGAAGGGCAGGGGCTGGCCCAGGGGGGTTTGGGTTGGAGATCAGCAAAGGCTCTTCCCCAGAGGGTGCTGGCACTGCCCAGGCTCCCCAGGGAATGGTCCCAGCCCTGCCAGAGCTCCAGGACAGGCTGGGATTGTTGGGGTGTCTGTGCAGGGCCAGGGGTTGGCCCTTGTGGGTCCTTTCCAGCTCAGGGTGTTCCATGATTGTCAGAAACACTTGGTGAGGCACTGAACCTCACATTTTGATCACTTAGTTCAGGCTCTGCCCTTGTTGCCACTGGTGTCATAGTGTGAGGTCCTGAACCTTTTCCCCATGTTGGTTTTTTTGGTGGTGCCACAAGGATCTTGTCCAGCTCGAGGCCTTGGCCCTCTGTGGTGCCTCCTTTGTCACCTTGCAGGGTGCTGTAACTGAGCTTTGTCTGGGTGTTTTATTTTCCCTTGCTTAAAGGTGAGAACAAAGCTGTTTCTTTGCTGTAACTTTTTATCTTCAGCTCAGGAAAGCAGGAAGTTTATCTGGATTAAATGAGACAGTGATAGGCTGGGAGAGGTGGAAACATAACTCTGGGGAGTTGGGACTGGATGATCCCAACCTTGGCAGGGGATTGGGACTGGATAGTTTAAGGTCCCTCCCAACCCAAACCAGTCTGTGGTTCTGTGAAGCTGCTGAAGCTGTTTGCTGTTTGTTGCTGTTCCAGAGAAGCCAGGTTGCAGAAGGATTGAGTGGAAGAAAGTGGGGTCACTTGCATGGGAGGTGAATGAATCAGGATTATTTTAAAGGAGCTTCCTCACTTTCTTGACACATCCTGACTCCAGAGAGAATGAGAGCAGCTGTCTTGCTAAATTTGTCTTAGATACAAGGGAATTGTGACACAATAGTGTTTCCAGGGACTGAAAAGTAAAGATCAGCTGCAGGTGTTGCATGATATTGTCATTTTGCTTGTGTCTCGTAATAATATCGATTTCCCTTTGCAACCTTCAGTGGCAGTGGGCAGAAAAGGCCAAAGCTTGCATGGTTCATCACATGGTGCCCTCAAGCAAGCAGTTGTTCATCTGTCAGCTGGAATTGTGACTTTTTTTCTGCATTATTCCCAGGCTGGCCTTGCCTTTGCAATGCCCAGGATGTCCCTTTGTAGGTTTGGGTTTGTGGGTCAGTGTAATCACAGTGAAGTTCCCCGTGAGGGAAAGTCCTCTCAAGAGGCCTCAGGTGTGCTGCCTGTTGTGAGCTTTAGGAGCAGTAGGATCAGAGGGCAGGCTTGGATTTCCATGGGAAAAGCACAATTTCTGGAGTCACTTTGCATGGTGCCAGGGGACAGGACAATATTTTAACATCATCCCAATCTCAGAGTTTACTCAGACACCTGAGAAATGGGGTGAGATCAGTGAACATAGATTGTGGTATCTCTATACCCAAAACACACATCACCCTCTTTGCAGTTCACCACCAGTGAAAGCAAGGAACATAAAACCAGGAAATCTCTTCAGATGATGCTTTGAAGAAGCTCATTTGGTTCACACATTTTGCTTGTGTCCCTTTAAGCCTGTTTGTGCCTGGAGTGTTGGCTGCAATGTTTGTACTGAAAGCAGGAAAGCCCAACAGTTGGGATTTAAATCCACCTGCTCAGTGCCATCTACACTTGGAGCTCTTCTAGTGGCCCTAATAACCTTAATGAGGTTTTTGTGTGGCTTTTCTTAAGTCCTAATTTTGTTCCACGTGAATTTTCAGGTATAAGCAGCATCTTGGAGTTCTCCTGTACAATGTAGTGTATTTGAGAACTGTTTTTTTTTTCCTTTGGTTGTTATATTAACTTTTATCATAGATTGATTTTAAATGCTGGTGTTTCATAATTGCATCTCAAAACTTGTGTTATCTGGACTGTACAGAGCAGAATTAAGTAGAACAAATGCATCTTGCTTTATCTGGACACAGGGTGTACTTTGCTACACATTATTAATGTTCTCTTATCTATGGTGCAAACACTGAATCTTTGGAGTACGGAGTTGTTATTTAATGTTATTTAATGCTGTGTGGTGCATGTAGTGATTGGAAATATAAATAAGTAGAACTGACTCTCTGGGTTTGTTCTCAATGACCAGCACAGCAGCTCTACCTAAGGAAGGTGAAAAGGAATTTCCTATTTGTATCCCACCACTGTTCATCATGCCAGAGCTGCCAGTGGAAGCCCAAGTCATTGCCAATCAGCACTAGGTGTTTTAGTTTGTTCTCTATTTCCACATTTCTTTAGGCTTTGGTTCCAGGCTTGTGTATTGTAGCAGCTGCTGCCTTCATGGGAGTTTTGAGTGCACAAAGAATTACCTGATTTCATGCCAGATCATCATGGAATATCCTGAGTTTGAAGGGCCTCACAAGGATCATCAAGTCCAACTCCTGACCCTGCACAAGACAAGCACAGGAATCACTTTTTTTCTACCCCAAGGATAACTTTCTATTTTTTCTCTGCTTCTTTATTCTTTCTCACCTTTGAGGGTATTCGGAGAATTGTACTTGAGAGTATTGGATTTGACCAAAAAAAAGGGAAAAATAAAAGATGTGCTGCCAGAGCAGCTGTAAATTCTCACTTCAGCAGCAGCCATGGGTCCATGGCTGTTCACTGTGCAAGGGACTTGGTTTGTCAGTTCCTCTTCCCCTCTTTACAAGATGCCTATCCTATATTGCCATTCCTCACCTGTAAGGAAACAAAGGAGGCAAAAAATATTCCTGCAGTGGAGGAGGAGAGAGTGCAGGAGTGTGTGTGTGTGTGAAATGCCTCTTTGTGCTGCCAGGGGTGTTTGGATATGACTCCAGGCTTGGTCCCTCTGAGTGGATTTCCCAGAACAGTAACTTTTTTTGCACATCTGGCTGTTTTTAATGAGTTATTCCTTCTTTTTCCAATGAAGCAACAGATGAGCACCTTTAAAAGATCTTTATCTCAATGGTGAAGAGCAGGAGGCTTCTCTATATTGAAAAATCCTGAAAGGAAACGGCATCCTGAGCGAGCTGTAGCCCGTGTGAATGGGCTGTCAATCAGTTTAATTAAAACTCTGCTTATGGTGGGGTTTTCCTCCTTTTTAGTTTAGCTACAACACAGGGAGAAGAAAGTTTTAATCTTTACAAGCTATTCTTGCAGAAGTTGTTCCTGTGATTGCAATTAAGAAACCCTTGTGTTTTAGGCAAAAATAAATTAGCTTGTTTCTTTGTATAAAGAAATATCCTGCCCCTTGGCCATCTCCAAAAATAGATGTGGAGTCCCTGAAAGTGAAGTGTTTAAAGGCAGCATATGGATTAACTCATAGGGTGGTGCAAAAGGGCAGGATTTAGCCAGCTTTGCCTTTTGTGTGGTTATCCCAAGACAGGCTGCTGAGGGGAAATGGAGCCAGTTTGTGTGTGCTGTGTGTGGAACATGCAGGAGCTCCCTGGTTAGGGCAGGATGAGCCTGGTCTGGAGAGATGGATAAATATTAAAGCAGTGGAAATAGACACTTTGTTGGTTTTGCTCACTTAAATGTTTCTTTTGAACATGGGTGAGACTCCTTGCAGAAATCTCTTCCTAGAGTCTGTTTGTGTCAAAACCTTGGCTCTGCTGAAGCACAGAGGGTTCAAACTTTGCTTTTTTCTCAGAGGCTCCCATGTGCAGCAAGAGCCCAGTTTGGGAGAGAAGAGGAGCAGCCCAGCATGAATTCATGGCTTTGGGTTTTTACAGTAGAGTATTTGTGTTCCTTGGGACATGTGGGCCACAAAAAGGTTTGTGATGGCCACATCTTCCCCCACATGGAGGATCTTGCCTTATGGACCTTCCTGGTGCTGGTGGCTGTGTGGCCAAGGTGAGGAGTGTGTGTATCCCTCTTTCAACATCTGTGAGGAGAAACATGCCCAGCAAGCATCAGGCCCTTGGAGCTGGTGCTCACCTTTATCACTCTGCATTTCAGACTGGTGGTCACATGTGTCCATGTTTAAATGGGACACCAGTACCAACTGGGTCCCTCCTCCTTTGACCATTTCTAGATATTTTGGTTTGCTGCTGAACTCTGCTGAGTTTTATGGTAGCATTAAGAAAATGAGGAAGGGGGTGTTAATTCTGTTTGGTGGAGTCAATGCTGGATGTGTTTTCTCTTGAACTGTGAAAGGCCAGGTTCTTTTAGCCCAGTGGGGAATGATGCTGAAATGAGGAGCAGGTCTCTAAATGTAAAGGACTCAGAGAAGGAGCACAAACATTTCCTCAGTCCCAGGAGTGGAACAATAGCTCATTGTTGGGAGGAAGGGATTGCAGAAAAGCCAGCAGACTCAGAAACAGGGAGTTATTTTCTATAGCTTACTATTTATATTGCACTTGGAGGCTTTTTGGGGACTAGCTGTCCAGTTGCTGGAATGTGTGTCCCTTGGTGGAGGAAGGTTGGGTGTGAGCAGAGCGCGCCCTCAGTGGGCACTTGGTGTGCCCAGGGCCAGGGTTGTGGGTGCTTGGAGCTCCATGCAAGTCCCTGCTCTGCCTCACAGCCTGGCAGCTGAGGAGACGTCCCCTAAAGAGACAGAACTCTTCTTCCTCCCACCCTCACTTTCTTTCTGCTGTCTATGGGCTGCTGAATGGCTTTGCATTGACCAGAGAGACAAAGGAGCCTTTCAGGCCGGGCTTTGGGCACAGCCAGCGCTCTCTGGGCTTTTGTTAATGCCTCAGTCCCCCCTTTCTCTCCAGGCTGCCTCACGCTCATTGTTAATGCAGCTCCGGAGCAGCACTGATAGTTCTGAATTCATTTTGTTTGCTCAGTTTGCAGGAAAAGTTGCAGAAAGCTGCAGAGAGAACATGTTGCCTCTTAGATTCTCCGCAGAGTATTTTCTTTCATGCCTTTCGCAGGGAAAAGTGGATTGTGTAAACAGATCCTGACAAATCCGTGCCTGAGCGTGGCGGGGCAGCGCCTGTTCCAGCCCTGGGAGCACTAACTGGCTTTCCCCCACCCTGCTGGATTAGGCTCCATGTTGTCCTGGTTAATTTTGTTACTGCATTAGGCAGCTGAAGACCTAAGCCCTTACTGAAACAGCTGCTCTGCTAAGCGGCAGTGCTGAGTTGGGAAGTGCTGTGCAACAGTTGGGAACTCGCTCAGCATCACCCCAGACTGACTCTGATTTTAGTGGCTTTAAGGCTTGAAGATCCAGAGTCTTAAATAAATTAAACCAACTTTAGATAGATGCAGCTACATGGGCATGGAAGGTGGGAGAATCTCCTAGGTCAGCATTTCCTACTAGTGCATGGAGAAGACCAAAAGCAAAGCTACTTTTCCAATTCCATGTTAATAAACCTGAAAGGTGCTGGTAAGTAATCTCTATGACACATCACTATGGAATTGGTTCCTGGAAATGAACTGTTAGGAAGCAGCTGATGGAGAGGACTGATGTGTAGCAGGCATGCAAAAATCCAAATGCTGCTGGGGGTAAGAATGAAGGGAAAATGGTTGTTTCTTATCCTTAAGGTGGGCAGGTTTTGGAGGAGTTGTGCCCCAAAATCAAATGCACTGTTGGGTGAAACAAACTGGGAGAACAGGACAGGGATGAGTTTGATTGTGCAAGTGAGGTAGTGTCAGCAGTTGAGAGGTGACCACAAAGGCTGTTGCAGGATTCAAAGCACCTCAGTGAAGCTGGTTTTTCTAGAAGTAGTTGGGGTTTTGGTGTTCTGAACCAATTTTTAATAGCATGTAAAGCTGTGTCATCTTTGGTTACCATTGCCCTTACTGGAACATGAATTGTGGAGCAGGGAGAAGTGAGGCTGTATCTCTGCACCTTTTAAAGGACACCAGAACCCTCCATAGTGAATATGTGATAAATGGGGTGAAAACCAATGTTCAGACACATGGAGGGGCCTGAGTCAGTCACGTAGGAAATCCTTATCAAGAGAGCATGACTGATTTTTTTTTTTTTTTTTTTTTTTCTTCACCAAATGGAGAATGGCTTAAACTTTTCAATAGATGGATGCTGAGCACACTGGAAAAAGTAACCCCAGACATGACTGCTCATCCCTCCCCCTCTGCCAGCTCGTGCCTCACCAATAGAAAGTACCCATCCTTGAGTGCACTTATTTTTAACGACTTGAAGGCTTGAAGATCCATAGTTTTAAATAAATTAAACCAACTTAGATACAGCAATGTGGGGATGGAAGGTGGGAGAGCCCCCCTAGGTTGGTGTTTCTTTGCCACCTGTCTGGAGGGATGTGGGTCTGTCTGACTGCAGTGTCTCCATCCTGGAGTGAATTCCCTGGATCCCTGGCAGTGCCCAAGGCCAGGTGGGACAGGGCTTGGAGCAGCCTGGGACAGTGGGAGCTGTTCCTGCCCATGGCAGGGGTGGAACAGGATGAGTTTTAAAAGCCCTTCCAACCCACACTCTTCTGGGATTCTGTGACCAAAAAAGGCACTAATATTTCATTAATTACTCAAAAGGGATTATTTATGCAGAAACAACTTCACAACCGGTCAACCACGCAGTGCAAACACTCCTCATGCCTTGGTGAGCATTGTCTTAATTCTGTTATTCTTGTCAGGGAGCCTGGTTCTGGTTTTTTGGGTTTTTTAGCTTTGGAAGTCATGCCTGGGGTAAAATCCCTGTGTGGCAGTGGAGCCCAATAGGGGGAGTGTGAACTTTAGCTGAAGCCTTGTCTGAATTCTTTCCAGTTGCCTGTATGAAGGATGGGCCTCACCCCATGTCCAGAAGGCTAATAAATGTAGGGGCTTGTAAATCAAAAGGGAAATGAATCTGAAGCCCTTGGGGCCTTTGCTTTGCTTTAAAAGTGTGAGATGTGTCCATGAGCTGACACTCAAATTGTCCTTTCTTAATAGTTTATTTAAAATTTATGCCCAAACTTACCCAACGAAGTAAAAATAAATTGTGTCCTTGGCATCTTCAGTGAATAAAACACTTCTTGGCTCAGTGGAAGAGGGTTTAGACCTCGGGACTGGACCAATGAGCTGGGCTTTGGCACACACATAGCCCTGACTGAAGCAAGGAATGCTCTTCTAATCCCCCCTACCCCCAAAGCCACCCAAGCCACAGTGTGGTTCAGCATCACCTGTGGCACAAATCCACCCAATGCCCTTGTTCTGCCTGCTGAAATGCAGGTTTTCAGATCTTGGGTTTCTTTCTTGGGAGGAAATCTGCTACCCTCCTCTGCAAGTCTTTCAGGAAGGTTTCTTCTAATAAAAACCTTGGGTTTAGCAGCCCTGGTGTTGGCTTTGACCTTGAGTGACCTTTTCACTGCTCATCTTTTCCTGTCTTTGATGCTGGAGTGCTGCATGTTTGTGGTGATTTCCACAAGCATGTGCTGTGCTCAGGCAGACGTGGCTGCACTTCCAGACTTAAAACACCAGAGCTCAGCCTCAGTGTGATTAGGTTGGAGTAAAGAGAGATTTTTGTAATGCAGAACCATCAGGCTGGAACTCTTAAATCAGATAATTAATTACAGTGGGAGTGTTAGAGTGTAGAGGTAGGAGGCAGCTCTGGGATGGGATTGATGCAGCTGAGTTAGGAGGGTCTTGACCACACTTGTGTGGTGCTTGATCCTCTGAGCTGTGAGTTTGTCCCTCTGTCAGCCATGGGAAGGCACAGTCCCTATTTTAGTCCCTTAAGCCTTTGCTGTCCAGAAACACAAAATCCCATTGCATGCCTGTTACAGTGGCTCAGCTGCCCTGGCACAAGAACCCGGTGTGTCCAATGTGTCTGATTGACTGGGGGGCAGTGAAAACACCACGGGAGCTGGGGCAGCGGTCCCTTTCTGATCTTGGAGGAAGCTTTGCTGTTTCCCTGACGTGGAATGTAGGAGATGAGTCAGTCTGTGACAAGAGGAGCTGCTCCTTTGTTTTACTGTGGGGTTAGTACTGAGCATGGCCACATTCACACACTGCTGGGCTTTGAAGGAATTCGATGGACTCCTTTTTGTTTGGGTCCTTCCATTCTCTTCCTTAACTTCCCTTCAGTGAGTTTTCAGCTCCAGCTCTTCTCCTAGGCAATAAGCACTAACCTGCTTTTTCACACCTTCTTACTAATTGTCACAGTACTTTCCATGCACATGGTTCTGTTTCAGGTATTTGTCCTCTTGAGGTCTGTTTACATTGTTGGTTTTTTTCCTTTGAAAGTTTGCACATCACTGGAAATAGGAACATGGAGATTTAATCTGTGGGGGTACAGATGATTTGTCATGACCTCATACCAAAATCAGTGCAGGGAGTGGGGTAGGGAACCACGATTCAGGAATATCTGGCAGCTAAGTAGCTACTGGATTCCAAAAGCTTTTGGGGGGTTTAGAACCCCACTTTTTTTTTTTCTTCCCAAATGCCATAAATATCCATTTCTTATGCTCTGCCATCACCCCCATCTCTCCAGAGAAAGAGCGAGTCAGCTGTCCCTGCTCAATGGAGGCATTGAGAGCCCGAGTCCCGGAAGCTGGGTCAGGAGTGCCTCATTCAGCTGCTGGGAGGCCCCAGGCCATGAGGGGAAGGCAGGCAGGATCCCACTGGGCTCTTCTGCCCCTGGGGATGAGCAAAGAGTCGTTAGTGCTGCTGGTTATTCACCCTGCAAAGTGTGTAAGTGCCAGGCTCAGAGCTGAGGTTTTTAATTCAGGCAACAAAGCATTGCCACGTCCCATGGGATTGCTCCCAAATCCCTGAACACACCTCATCCTTGGAGGCTGAGCAGTGTTAGGAGGAGATCCCTAAAGGATTTTTATTTTTCAGGACTCTTTTCTCTGCCATAAGAGGGAATTTATTCTTTAGTAAATAGCAGAAGGTGACTCCCTGCTGTCTGTGGGATCATGCATGGGTTGCTTTGGGATTTGCCACGGTACATATCAGCCAGTGTTTATAGGTGTTGGCTTTTCCTTGGGTGCCATGGCAGCAGCTCAGCTCACCTGTGTCAGGGGTGGTCCTTCAGTGTCACCTCACCTGACCTGTGGCAGGGATGTCCTTCAGTGTCACCTGACCTGTGGCAGGGATGTCCTTCAGTGTCACCTGACCTGTGGCAGGGATGTCCTTCAGTGTCACCTGACCTGACCTGTGGCAGAGATGTCCTTCAGTCTCACCTGACCTGTGGCAGGGATGTCCTTCAGTGTCACCTGACCTGACCTGTGGCAGAGATGTCCTTCAGTCTCACCTGACCTGTGGCAGGGATGTCCTTCAGTGTCACCTCACCTCACCTGTGGCAGGGATGTCCTTCAAGCAGTGCCATGAGGGCTTTCCCCCCTGCCCTACAAACCATGGTGTGCTTCCCACTGCCACAGGGCTCTGTCCCTGCAAGGTACAGATCAGGATTACATTTACCCACTGGGCTGAGCAGCTCCTGCTTGGAGAGCAGCCTTCTCTGCCCTTTATCTGTGCACAGATCCTCACTTGCCCTCCCTAAAGCGTTTTGATTTCTTGTTTTTACACAAGGCCTCGTGTCAGGTCACCGTGGTGGTTCAGGAGTGTGTCTGGGCACGTTGGGTGTGAATCAACCCAAATGGAAGTGTCCACTTCAACAGCCTTTTTAGGTATCCAAGGCTGGGCACTTCAGGCTACAGCAAGTGTGATTAAATGAATTGGAATTCGAGATGTGGAGCTCCTGCTGGGGATTTCCAGTTGGGTTTCCCCTTGAAGAGCGCCGTTGGTTGTATCGGAATAGGGGAAGGATCAATAACCCATGGGATGAAAGGGAAAAAAGTGTTATGTAAAAGTGAGATGGCTGATGAAATACTGACCTTGCAAAATGCTTTCTCTTGGCTCTGTGCTCTGAAATATGGAGGAACACATTACAGGACATGGATGCAAACACTTGGTTCCATTTAAAATATGGAGAGGCAGCATACGTAATATTCCACTTAACAGGAGAAGCAACTTCTCAAGCAAACTCTGATCCATGACCCTAAGAAACCTCACACAAATTCACAGGTAGTGTGTGTGGTTTATAAAAATTCAGACATTTACTTAAATAAATCTTGAAATCACACGTGTATTTACTATAAATGATTCTGTTGTTGTCTGTATTGCAATTAATCCATTTAGTGAAGGTGTGTGAGAAGCTGTGAACAGCTCAGCACACTTTAATTAATGGGGATGGTCTCTGAAGAGCTCTGTGGGTTAGCTGGGCTTGGATGCTTTGGAATTTTACAGCATCTGTTTTCTCTTTTTCCTGAAAGGAAAACTCAGTTATCTCTGCAGTTTTGCAAACTCCTTGTCTATGGGTCCTTAAAAATTCCTTTTTAAAGTAAACAAACTCAGCCAAAGAGACACCAAAGTGCTTTAGATTAAATGTGAATTTGCCTGGCTTTGAGGGAGTTAGTTTTTGGGGACTTTTCTGCATTCTGATAATTTGTTGCTAAAAATGTGATGATTTTGGGGGATTGGAGCATTCAGGGGTGCAGGTCTGACTGTGCCCATACTCAGCACCAATTGCAGGAAATGTCAGCTGATGTTACATAACAGGTACAGAATTGCACATCAATCCCAGGATATGGTTAGTGAGGCTTCTGCTGGCAGAACTGGGGCAAAACTGCTGCAGGTATTCGTGATTAGCCCCTATTTTATTCTTTTAAAGGAATATTGGATTTTAATCACAGATGGAAAATTCATAAATCCATCCCTTTTATTGGTTATAATGCAAATATACAGGTAGGACTTTGTCCAAACTTGGATTCAAACCTTATAAATGCTCTACAATATTTAAGGAATATACTTCAGCAATGTCTAGGGAGGTGGAAAGTTACTTTACTGGTACAGCAGCATAACTGCTGTTCCTGTACAATATTTAAGGAATATACTTCAGCAGTGGCTAGGGAGTGGAAAGTTGCTTTGCTGGTAGCAACTGCACTGGAAATGGGGGGGCACTGGGCTGCTGTGTGATCCAGAGAAGCTTTTCCTGCCCTGGAACATCAGGGCTGTGTTTGTGCTGCCCAGGTGAGCGCTGACCTCGGATACTCCTGGCTTACGTTAAAGCCGCTCGCTTGCGTAAGCGCTTCTTCCACCTCACTTCTTGTGCCATCAAATGACACTGCTTGCCCAGGAAAATCTCAGTGACCTTGGCATTTGCTGGGAAAATAGAGGAGCATGAGGAGTGAGATGACTCAGGAGAAAAGGGAAGGGCAGGATACTTTTGGTCTTGAAGCATTATGGAGGATTAGAGAATGAGAGCTCTTTATGCTGATAGGGATGTGATAACTGTTGGAAAAGCCACATGTGGTGCTTGGGGCATCCAGGAAGATTGTTTTCAGTTAAATCTGCTTAAAAATCTACATCACTCTGTAGTTTTTGCTGTGCAGCATGGGGATTCTTTAATTGTTCCTGAATTTAAGAGGCTTTAATATCTCCAATAGAATAGGTATAAACCTTCCACCTCCAGCATGGAGATTTCCAGTGATGCTGGAAATACCTGTGTGCCTGACCCCTCTAGTGATGGATATGGTTACTGAGGACAAACAGCCCAGAATGCTTCCTGGAGATCTTTATCTCTGTTTCTGTGGCTCTGTGAGGGAGTTCTGGTGTAATTAGCCCTGTCCTGGCAGCTTTCCTGATGGCTGCCCCTGTGTTAGTGCTGCTCCTTGGGATCATGGGCCTTAGAGCTGGCTCCCACCTCGAGGGACCCCCTCAGCATGGGCCCAGTGTCCCAGGTAACACCAGCACTTCATCAGTTTAGAGCAGAGTGCAGCCACTTGCACGAGCTGCTGCTAAATTGCTCTTTCTCAAGCTGTGCCAGAAAATTTCCTGCACTGAAGTAGCACAAGCTGGAAACTCCTTCCTTAATAAGCAGCTTGTCCTCCAATACCAGCATTGCTTCCTCTGAGGACCTTCATGTGAAAATAACACAAAAAAGAGGAAGCTGGCTGAGTAGCAGCCACATATATCTGCTATTATGGGATATTTTAAAAACTCTGATCCCCTTGGCCACTTTTATTATATAGGTAGATTATATATGGATTTATGTTGGACTTGAGCTTGGGAGCAGCCACAGGTTTGGTGGTGTGGACGTTCAGCAGCTTCTGGGCATAATTCTCATATGGAGGAAGGCTAAATGACAATTATCTCCTGGCTTCCTTGTACAGGGATGAGGGAGGGCTTCAGCCTTCTGTCTCAAGTTCCATTAGGCTAAAACCTTAATGAATTTTTGTCAAAGAACTTGATAGTTAAGCAGAAGTGGTCACCTCCTCCCTCCCCTCCCTTCTGCTTTGAAGTCTCCAGATGGCTGGAGGGAACTGCCTACGTAGGGACAAGTGCCCTGTAGCTCCTTGTGCCAGCTGGGAATGTCCCACATCTTGAATTGCAATACCTTCAAGCATAGATTTCAATGGTAGATTCCTTGATTTAACTTTTTTTCTACTCTTGACTGGTTTTTGCTTGTAGTGTCCATTGAAAAGATTCCCTGGATGTGAATTAGTGCTCAGTGCTCCATTTAGTGTCACTTGCTATAAATACTGTTCCCACAGAGCACTGAGAGGTGGGAGCTGGGATAAATCATGAGCTCCAGGCTGGACCCTGTCTGTGATCTCTCTTCCCTCCCTGTTCCAGTGCTGATCTCCTTCCCCACAGTGCTGAATCCCTAAACCAGAAAAAGGAACCTTTTAAAGCCCCTCATCTGGCAGATGATGTGGAATTGCAGCCTGACCCCTGCATAAACTTGTCTTCCCTGGGAATTCTCCCTTCCAAACCCCCTCCTGTGTTTCAGTCATCACTTGGGTCATCCTGCACTGCTGTTTGGTCAGGGGCTGTGCAGGGACAGATCCCAAATACCCATGGCAGCTTGGCTTGTGACCATAGCATTCAGCTGATGGTTTTAAACAATACTGGGGCATTTGCAGGAGTGGAGCTGCAGGGTTTGGACCCATTCCACAGACAGGGATGGGGCTGTGCACTGCTGGACACAGCTCCAGATGTAAGGGTGCCCTTCCCAAAGTGTGTTTCCAGAGGAGGCAAGAGATGACACGTTCAAGGTGGTATGTGAAACATCTGAGAGCTTTAGTGTGCTAATGAACTAATGGCACTGAAATGAACTGCTTGTTAAAGAATTAAAGATTTCAAATCAGGTGGTAGCATAGAGACCAGTCTCAGTGTTGAAGAGAAGCAGTGGGAAATGTGTACTCAGATAAAGTGTTGCTTTCCCCATGTCCTTATTTGTTCTTTGGTAAATGCACAAGTTTTGTGTCCTGTCCTGAGGCCTGAATTGCCTTGAGGCTCAAGTGGTCTTTGTGGTGTCTGTGCTGGTTCTTGCTCATTTGCTCTGCACCACTTCCCTTCACCTAGACAGACCCCATTCCTCAGGAATAAGCCACATCCTGCAAGATTCACCTCCCTGCCATCTCACATGAAGGACTAAAATAATCCTGCAGAATCACAGGGCTCCTTGTGACTCCAGCTGCTGTGAACATGCCCATTGCTGTACTTCCTTTTCTCATAGACTCAGAATCTGCTTTGGCCCCTCAGGGCAGTGTCCTGGCTCCAGCAGGACTGTAGTGGAGGTGAGGAGACACAGGAGAAGGGAAGAGCTGGTGTGTAGGAAGGGCCTGGTGTGCAGCCGTAGCCAGTCCCTCCATTGGAATGCAAAGAAGGCAAAGCCCCAGAGCAGGACAGGGAGCTCTGCCCAGCTGAGAAAGGCCCCAGCCTCTGGTTCACAGGGTGGGTGTGGGATCTTCTGGGGGTGCTTTCATGGATGTGGTTTCATGTTGGGATTAGAGATGTCCCCTGAGTGCAGTGGGAAGGGTGGATCTGCCTTTGCTGACTGGGCTGGCTGCACCCTGGTCTCAGGGTGATGATCATGTGAGCGTTTGGTGATTTAAATCAGCTCACAGAATCCATGGAGAACTTCACCCAGCCAAGGAAAAAAATAGTTTTCTCTTGAATCACCAGGCTGAGCTGGTTCACCAAGGAATCTTGTGATCTTTACTCCTTTGTGAGGAACTTTCCCTGCTGAGGGAGCTGGCAGAAGCTGTGGGTGCCAGTGTTTGGCAGTGAGGTAGGTTTAGGATCCCATGGAAGCTGACCTGTGGCAGGGGAAGCACTCCACCCTCAGGGAGCCATGCCTTGGTCTTCTTCCCTTTCCCCAGGGACACTGGGGCTACCCCATGACCTGGAGTCATTCCCCCTTGCCCCTCTAATTAACAGTGCTCCAGAAGGTTTCTAAACCCTCCGTGGAGGTGCAGGGTGCAAGGGGAAGCTTTTAGACCCACAGCTGGCAGCACCTTGGAAGTCTCTGTTTCTTTCCCTACCTGGCCACCCAGGCATGGATGGATGGAGGACTTGGGCTTTTTGCAGCTTTTTCTGGTTCTGATCCAGGATTGTCCCTTGTGTTTTGAAAGCATGAGATGTGCAGTGTAAGAACCATATAAAATAGTAACAGACACTGACTTCAGTCACTTGCACAATAAATTATTATTATTGTTGTTGTTGTTGTTAGAATTAATATTATTTATTACATTCATTTTACTTGAGTAGACAGATGAGAATTTTTTGTGTTGGAAGGGCAGCAGGGTGAGGTGGTGTTGTAGATAGGCAGTCTGTTGGCTGACACAAAAAGGGTTTTTATTTTTGTCAGGGCCACAAAATAAGTATTTCAGTGGCAGGGGAGCTTCAGAGCTTTGTCTCATTTCAAAGGGGTGCAATAGTTGCATAAAAATCTTCTAATTAAAAGAAGCAGCTGAGCTATTTAGGCTTGTGAACTGCTACTAAAATACTAATTATTTTGGGATGTGAGAAGGTCTGGAAAAGCTTCATCAGGAATCATGAAGCTTTCTCCTGTTTAAATCAAGTTCATGGGTTATATAGAAGCCCAGAATAGTTTGGGCTGGGAGGGACCTTAAATCTCATGCAGTGCCACCCCCTGCCACAGGCAGGGACACCTTGCACTGTCCCAGGTTGCTCCAAGCCCTGTCTGGAGCAGCTGAGCCAGGAACTGCTGCCCCTCCAGCATTTCCTATAGGAGCCCTCCTGCCTTTGTGGGAATGTGCAGATGTTTGGGTCATCTTAGAGCACAGAAAGTGATTTAGCAGCTGCTGCCAACCATGAGAATAATTTTAGAAGAAATGTCACTGTCTCTGGTCAGCTGAAAGCCTGATACTTACTCAGTTTGGATGATTTTAACATTTGTATCTGTATTTGCAGCCTTCAGATTGTTCATTGCTAGTGTGGTCAGGGGCACCAAGGATGGCTTGGTGGCTCTTCTGTAATTGGGAAGGGCAAAACTAAAAGCTGTTTGTTATTACCTTTATCTTGCTGAGGTCTTTTTATCCCTTGTGCTTCCAGATGAGTGAGCTGCTTCTAGAAGAGATGCACATGGCTGTGGGGAACAGCATCTTCAAAAACCCCCTTGTGGCTTGAGTCAGAGCATTGCTTGGGTACATACATGGTTATGGTACAGCACAGCCCTGCTCAGCTCCTTCCTGAGGGTGTGTGCTGCTCCTCCTTCCCCAGTCTCATCAAACCTCTGATTAAATCCTTTCCCTGCTTTATATGCCTGTGAATCACCTGTAAAGGTGCATTTACACATAGTAGGATCCTTACAAACACACTCTGACTGTGTTTTGATCACTTGGTACTTGTTTTAAGAAGTAAAGAAATGATATCTTAGTGTAGACCTTAAAATGAGAAACAAAAATCCAGGTTTGTCTTTAAAATATGGATGTAAAAAGCAGCAGCACCAAAATCCTTCATTCCCATGCCTTGGCTCTCTCCTTGGGCAGAAAGCAAAGAAAAGCTTCATCACTGCTGAGAGCAGCACAGCTCCAGCAGAGATCCACAGTCATTCCATGAAATTCTAGGGGGTATTTAGCCCTGTATCACATGGCATGAGCCCAGCTTCCTGGCATTGCCCTGCCTGGGACTTTGGGGCTGTTTTTGTGGCCAGGCTGTTCTGAGCTGGCTGGGTGTGTGTGCTGCTGGTGGAACACAGCTCTGCTGCCAATTTACTGGGTGCATTTTGGGAGTTCAGGCCTTATCTGGAATTTCTCCATGGGATGTTGGCCCATCATAGTCCTCTGTAACTTACAGACAATTCTCCAGATTCAGCTGGAGTCTCCAGAGCTCACCTTGTTGAGTCTTTTTCCTTCACCTTAATATTTTGGGCTCTTTATAAGGTGCCTGTCCTGGGGTTGTGGCTAGAGATCTGTGAGGAATCACTCAGAGTAGCAGGGTCTGTTGGAAGACAAATAGGGCTGCTCCAGGCTCCTGAGCATTGCCTGTTTTCTGCAGCCTAATGGGAGTTTCAATTAACATGGACAAGTACAATCATAAATAACCCTCCTAAAATTAATGCAATTTTAAGGCTTCATTGGCACATTCCCTGTGATGCTGTTGCCTCTCCTTGGCAATGCCATGATTTCCAGCTGAAGGGAGCTGATGAGATGTATTGACTTTTTCATTTCTTAGAAGAGTCCATGTATTTTGAGAATAAAATGTGAATTGAATGTGAATTGAAAGAAAGAGGACAAGTCAGCTGGTGAGAAGTTGTCTATAGCTGAGCAAGAGATGCTCTCCTGGCACATCATTCACTTTGTTACCTGAGCTGGCACAGGCACAACTCACGGAGCCTCCATGGCTTTATTTTCGTAATTACTAATATTTCACAGCTGGGTTGAAATATTAATTTAACTTTATTCAGGCTGTGTTGTGAACACTTCTGGGAGCCTTGAAAATACACCTCAAAGTTCAGAGTTACAGAAATATTCCATGCATCACCTCCAGACCTGTCCCTTACCCACCAACCCTGCTTCAAGGAGAATCCCAGCAGGATTAGCAGGGTTTAGACACAATTTCTTCCACCCCAAACAACCTCTCCAGATCTCAGCTGAAAATTGCCACTTTGCCTCCATGCTGAGGTTGCAGTGGAGGGAGACTGAGATGAACTAACAAAATCAGGTTGCCCTTAGAAACACATTTGTATCGGGCAGGAGAATTGATTGGGGTTTGTGCCTGGCTCGAGGATGGGTCCTGCCAGCCCCCGGGGTGAGGCCAGGTCTGGGGTGATTTAGTGCCAGTGAGCTGTCTCTCTGCTGGTAATTTAGAGATGCAAAACTGAGCCTGGAAGTAATGAGCTCTGCCTAATTAGGTGCTTGTCTGCAGGTGGAACTATTGCAGCTGGTGCTCCCAGTATTGCTGGTTTGTGTTTGAAAGCATCATGGAGTCAGTGGGATGCTGGGAATACAGATAATTAATTTGCAACAAAGGGATTTTTTTTTTTTCCTGTTACCTTCCCCCTAGCCCCCAGCTTTCCTTTGGCATTCCCATTTGGTTTGACTGTGAGATTATCACACATGGACCAAAGATGGAAGGGAAGGGATGAGGGGAAAGGGGCTTCTTATACAGGACAAAGGGGAATGGCTTCCCACTGCCAGAGGGCAGGGATAGATGGATACTGGGCAGAAACTCTTCCTTGTGAGGGTGGGCAGGGTGCCCAGAACAGCTGTGGCTGCTTCGTCCCTGGAGTGTCCAAGGCCAGGCTGGACAGTGGAAGTGACCTGGGGTAGTGGGAGGTGTCCATGCCCGTGGCAGGGGTGGCACTGGATGGGTTGTGAGGACCCTCAGAACCCAAACCACTCTGGCATCCTGGGCTGTTCTGTGGAGTGTGCATTTAAAGGGATGTGAGTTGGAGGATTTGGAGACGTGTTGGGGTGCAAACAGGACGTGCACTGTGGCTGTGGCTGCTCTGACAGAAGGGCTGGGGATGTGCCAGGTGGGCTCTGCCGGACCTGGACGTGCCAACACCCGCATCCACAGATTCCCAAAATGTGGTGGGACTCCCAGAGGGAGAGGAGCAGGACTCTGAGCAGCAGCAGGGTGCTGAGGGCAGGAGAGGGACAGCACGCTGTTCAGTCAGCTTTGGAAGGTCACATTTTCCTTTCAAGCTGCAGTTTTCAGCCCTGGAAAGCTTTTTCCAGCAGGCTTTGAGGTTCATGGGGATTTGTGTGCCCATTCTCTTTGGAAAGCCCTCCTGTTCCCATTCAGCTCTGTGCGTTGTGGGGCAGACAGCAGGGAAAGGCAGTGCTTGGGATTATTTGGAAGCTGATGCTGAGATTAATGATACATAATTAGGTAAAAAGCTCAAGATGTGTTTTGAGGCAAGTTTTGTTACGAGGAGAGTGTTCATTTAGAGCATGGAATTAGCTGGGATAAGCAGGGAAAGCCTCACTGTAACATTTGGATCCAGCCAGAGCTTGGGGAGGATGATTTAATGAGGAGCACTTAATGCAGACGGATGGACAGGATGATAACTTCCAGTTATCATCTCAGAGTTCAGTTGGGGAGCAAGAAACAGGTCCTGCAGTCAGGGATTTTGAATGGGGCAATAAAGGAATGGTGAAACATCAACAATATTTATGTAAGTACATTTCTGATACAAAAGGAGAAGATAAATACCTTATTTAAGGTTTTGTTCCAAGTATAAAATAGCCCATAAACAGGAATTTAAAGAGAGTTCAGTGATGCAGTTTAATACACAAAACACATGAAGGATTAAAGAGGTTGTTTGTACAAACACTTCATTGATCCACTTAAAATTTATATGTCTGATAAATGGCAGCTGGGCTGTGAACATTGACTACACATGTGGCACTAAGGAGCTTTATACTGGGCCATAAAATGTTGAAACAAGCTTAATAATGGCTTTTGCCATCAGATCCCTCTGGAGAGAAGTCGTTCTGGAAAGTGGCAGACCCTGAAGGTTTGCATCTCTTGACAGGAGTGATGTACTGCTCTATTAAAAATCTTGGTACTTTTAAACCATGAACCCCATTTTTGCCACTTTGCAAACACTTTTTATTGCATTCCTTTGTTTTTAAAACATTTGACTTGCCAGAAATAGTCCTTAGATCAGAATTAATTATTGGTGTAAAGCTGCCATGGGCTTTTAAGCAATTCCTCACCTGCAGCTCTTAACTGTGACCATATTCCTGAGTGCTCGTGCCAGCAAAAGTTGTATTTTTTTTCCCTGGTATAGTAACAAGAAACACCAAACATTGAAACACCAGTGCCCCACTGGAGCTTGACCTGTGGTACAGTCAGGGCTCAGAATTGTGCTTTGTTTTGACATCCCATCGCATTGTGCAAGAGCAGTTGCATCCAGCTGAGAAAACGGAAATAAAAGCACTTTTCATACAGAGGCCACCTCATTCCTTCAGACTCAGCCTGATCCCCTTGTCGGGAATCCACTAGCAAAAAAACCCCTGAGCAGACAAAAAACCCCACCCAAACACATCCTAAAGTAAAACATCCTAAAGTAAAACATGATCTCTGCAAGGAAAGGAGATGGGATATGTCATTGGATGGAAGCAGGGAATGGTTAGGGAGGGTCAGCATTTTATTAGGCGGGGTCTTCAAATGTTTTCCTTGAGTTATGTTGGTCTTGATTTTTGTAATATGAATTATCTTTCATCTGTTATGAGCAAGAGCAGCTCAGCTGTGAAGGGTCAGGGTGCTGGAGTCCTGTAAGAGCTGAAAATGTGGAGGTGACAGGAAACAGGGGAAAAATCAGTGTGGGACTCTACAATAAGGGGCTGGATTCTGCAGATGCACAGGAGGATTGAATTATGGTCACCCAGGCAACATCAATCCTGCCTTTCCCTAAATTTGGAGTTACTTGCTTTGTAACCTGAATTTTGTTTTTCCTTGGAAGAAGTCAGTTTGTCACATTTCAGCATGGAGAGATGATGACGCTGTTTTGATGTTATAGATTTTAATTTTTCCCAGGTAATGTGTCACTTGGTGGAGTTTGCTTTGGGATTTTGTTGTTTTGTCTTCTAAAGGCTGTAGTTTGCTTTGCCAGCATTCCTTCCTCAGGCTTCTGAAACGTGATCTGTCAAAAGAAGGATTGATTTTGAAGGGAAAATTGATTGCTGAAGTAGTTGCTAAGTAAAGGAGTTTGTGGTGCTACATTTGGGAGTAGCAAGATGAAAGCTGAGGGAAAACAAGCTGCAAAATTTCCTGCTGAGGAGTTTGTGCTGAGATTTATTTCTTCTGATAGGGAGCACTGATGCTTTCTGAGCTCCTCATTCATTGCCGTGCAGCTTTCCAAACCACTCTGTGCTGTGGGGGAGTTCATCTTTCTCCTTTACCCTTTCCTTTACAAGCTTGGCTTGATTATTATCCCCCATCAGCTTGCTGAGAGGAGCAGGATGCTTCTCCCATCCCTGTTCCTCGTGGATCAGGATGCTGCTCCCATCCCTGCTCCTCACGGCACAGCCCGGAGCTCGGGGAGCAGCGATGGCAGCGCCGGTACCGAACCCGCGGAGCTCCCCCGGCGCTGCCGCTTTAAGAGCTCGGGCGGGGATGGGCAGGGAGAGCTCCGGAGCCAGCCCGGCGTGGCACGGAGGGGATGAGGCTGTGAGTGAGGGGGTGATGAGGCTGTGAGTGAGGGGGTGATGAGGCTGTGAGTGAGGGGATGATGAGGCTGTGAGTGAGGGGGTGATGAGGCTGTGAGTGAGGGGGTGATGAGGCTGTGAGTGAGGGGATGATGAGACTGTGAGGGGATGCAGCCATGGGCTTCGCTGATGGATGCAGGGAGAGGACGCGGCGCTGAGCCGGCTCACGGGCAGAGCTCTCTGGGATCTCATTGCTAGAGCTCTCTGGGATTTCACTGCCAGAGCTCTCTGGATCTCACTGCCAGAGCTACAGAGCTCCCTGGATCTCACTGCCAGAGCTCTCTGGGATTTCGCTGCCACACCTCACTGACAGGACTCTCTGGGATCTCACTGTCAGAGCTCTCCAGGATCTCCCTGACAGGGCTCACCAAGATCTCCCTGCCAGAGCTCTCTGGGATCTCATTGATAGAGCTCTCCGGGATCTCCCTGCTGGAGCTCTTCAGGATCTCACTGACAGAGCTCTCTGGAATCTCACTGACAGGACTCTCTGGGATTTCACTGCTGGAGCTCTCTGGGATCTCCTTGCCAGAGCTCCCTGGATCTCCCTGCTGGAGCTCCCTGCCAGGTAGGACTGAGCGCGCCATACAAAGTCTTGGCCCTGCAAGTGGAGGATGGTGGAGCTGGGAAGGATGGGGTGATGCCAGGGAAGTTCCAGCTGCTGTGACTGGCAGAGCTTTTCCCTTTGAACCTTTTCAGAGCCTTGATTACCCAGCTGGCTCAATGAAGTGTTGCTGGTGTTGGGATGTTCACTTCCTGCATTTTAATTGTATGGGGAATAGAGAAGAGGCTGCAGAGGAGAAACACAGTCCTGGAAAGCTCCCTGCTGTCACATCCATGCATGCTTGGATTTTATAGATTCCTTGCTCCAAAAAGCTGAAAAGCTCAGATTCTTTGTGGTTTCTTGCCCTTCTGTAATCTTGCTTGACAGTTTTTCCTTGGGATTTTTAATGCACACTTTCAGTACAATTGGGGATGCGTGTGGGGATTACATAACCCTGGGGATATCAGTGGGAGACTGGCTGCATTTCTGGGCAGGGATGAAAATCAGGAGTTCTGGAATGGTTTGTGTAAGGTGTTTGCATAGGTGCCTGTGAGTACTGTGGGTGTTTCTATTCCTGGGAAGAGGTGCTTCCTCAGCTGTGAGCTGGAAGGGGAGGAGAGGTCAGTGGAGTTTGGGGTAAAATGGTTGCTAGCTGCTGAAATGAGCTTAGGTGAAAAGCACCACTGGAGGGAAAATGAATCCATTTTGGGAGCAAATGGAATAATGTTCTCACTGCCTTCCTGCAATCTCGGTGGAGCAGAGCAAGCTGTACAAATTCCTGCTGGTTTTGGTGTGTAACAGCACAGAAATCTCGCAGAATCACAGTTCTGGAGTGTGATTGGAACAAGCAAAGAAATGTGATAGAAGGAGGAGATTTCTGCAAGGAATTCCTGCTGACTGTCATTTCACTCAGCATTTGGCAGTCACTGATTGCTGCAGCAGCTCCAGGCTGGATTTTTTTTCCTTAATCACTTTACAGAGCAGTCACATATTCCCCTCTCCTCAGAGTGTGGCTGTGGCTGTCTAATTAACAGAGATCCTCCTCTTTTTAGGGAGATTTTTGGTTTCCAGAAAAATTCTGTGTGGTTTCCAGCCAGCATTCCTTCTCCCACTGGGTCTCTAATAGCTCCTGAAATTCCCCAGCTTGTAATCACTGCTGCAGCCAGATGGGGACTAGGTGGAACACCCATTGCATCTGTGCCTGCATTTATGAATCTGCCAGAAGTATCTCACTTAGGTGAGATTTTAGATCTATATTTCATGAGTTAATGAGCCCTGCACAGCGATGAGGAGGATCCAGCGCTGGTACTGGCAGGGTTTCCATCCCTCTCCAGATCCTGGAGTGATGCTGATGGAGCAGGGAGAGCTCTGAGGACTCATTCAGCCTGACACCAGCAGAGCAGAGGCTGCAGCTCCACTTTACCAGCTGATGGTGCTTTAAGAGGTTCTTGGATTGAGCAGGCTCTCCTTGCTCCTGCTTTTCTGCTTCATTGCTCTCCTCGTCTCTTCTCCCTGTGGAAGGAGCTGTGAAAACTGTGTGAGGTTTGGATTTTCTTTGCTTTTCCTCCACTCCCTCTCCCTTCCCACCCTCCTGGGTGATTTTGGAGCAGAGTTGCCCAAATCAGTGATGTGGGTGGCAGGATATAGGGGAGGAAGGGCACAGGATGCTCCTGAATTGGATCTCAGCACAGCAGGGTAGTAACACAGAAGAGCTGCCTGAATTACTCAGGGCTGTTCCTGGTGCTCCTGGCTGTGCTGAATCCAGCACTGCAGCAAGGCTGGGCTCTCCCTCCTGCACTCACCTGCCTGTGCTGGGGCAGCCTGAGGGCAGCAATCCCAAGGCTTGTGCTGCATTTTGGGATGTGCAGCCCCAGCAGCACCAAAATCTGTGTGTGTGACCAGATGAGTGAGTGCCCTGGGGGTGCTGTGGGTGTGGATGGAATGATGCTGCTGGATGAGGCTCTGCTTCCCACCTGCCTGCCCTGACCTGTTCACCTCCCTTGCTGGAGTATCCACGCTGTCACTTAACCCTTTCCTGGAAGAGCCTCATCAGCACAAGTTGTGATGAGCTTTGGTGTCACCCTGGCTCACTTCTCCCCCAGCAACAGCAGCTGTGATCCCAGAACAGGCTCCTCTGGCAGCTGGAGGGAGAGGGAAGGGGGTGATTTCCACTGGGGAGCAGGAACAAGCTCCAAGAGCCTTTCCACTTGCCCAGCTCCTGTCAGGGAAGCTGGAATCTCTCACTGGTCCAGCTCCTCTCAGGGAAGCAGGAGCCTTTCCACTTGCTCAGCTTCTTGCAGAGACTCAGTCTGTGGATGCCACAAGTAAGATGCTGGAAATAATCACTTTCTCCAAGCATTATTTCATTAAGGCTTACTGGAATTGGAGGCATTTTGTTCCTACCAGTCTTGTGTCCTTTTGCAAAAAGGGCTTAAAAGGTTTCTTCTGGCTTTGATGAGAATCTTTCCTTCCTAGGAGTGATCTTAAACATTGACTCTAAACTCTGCAAATCCATCCAAACTGCTCCTTCCTTCAGGCAGCTCTTCCTGGGTGCAAAAAGAGTAGTTGCTCTGCTCAAAGGAGATTATTTCCTCCTGACTTATATAAGTTCTAAAATAAGAAAATAAATCCCAACCTTGTCAGGGATGAAACCGTTTTTCCAAACTCGGGAATGATCCCTTTTGAAGCAGAGATTGCTTCAGTGACTTGTCAGGAGTGCCTGGAGAAGGGAAATCTCAGCTGTGACACCAAGGGAGGCAGCTCCATCCTGGGCCTTGGGCTGTCATCCCTGTCATAGGGATGTTCTGGGGAAGAGGGACAGCAGGAAATTTGAGTTTTCATTCCATCTTCCAGTGTGGTTTAATCCTTCTGTCCCAGATTTTGGCTTTTTTGTTGTTGGTTTCCAAAGATTGGGGGTGAGTGCAAGATCCTTGGCATGAAGGCTGGGAGTGATTCTGTTGAAATTTGTGACAAATCTTACTGTTGTTTGGCTGAGTCAGGGTTTTAAATCCCATTTGGTTGTTAAAAACCTCTCTGTTTATCAAATGACACCACTTGGGCCTGAGCTGGTAAGTGCAGATGAGCTTTAGACCCTGCTAATGAATTCTTGCCATCATTAAAAAAGGCAAAAAGAGCTGTAGGGTGAATGAGCAGCCTGGGCACCAGAGGGACCAGATTCTGTTGCTGGTTCTGCTGCCCTGGAGGTGGCCCTGGCTGTCCCCTGTCCCCTGCCACAGTGACAGCCCAGGGCCTCCCTGCTGAGGAGTTGTGAGGGTCAGGGCTGGGCTCTTCCCAGCATAATCCCATCAAGCAGCTTTTTATTGTCTTTGGTGCTCAAACATTGAATCTGTAACAAAACTGAGAAGTTTTAGAGTGACTTCTGAGCCTGTTTGGTGAGGAGGAGCTTTTTAGTGACGAGTTCAGAGCCAGAGCAGAGCAAGGCTGTAAATTTAACTCTGTCTGTGTGTGTGTGGTGCTGTAAATTTGCTTTAGCCCTGCTGGAGGAGGAGCTGAACCAGCTGGGATGTGCTGTGGGCAGGGGCAGAGCAGGTTGTGTCTGAACAGTCTTTACTTCAGCCTTAACATTTGGTCCATTTTTAGGGGAATAGTTGGATTGTGGAGCTTGGGGTGGCTGTTAAGTTGTGTCAGCACCAGCAGGGTCTGTCCTGTCACTGTGGTCCCTGCAAAGCTTTGGGCAGCAGCTTTAATGTGGGGATCAAACTTGGAGTGCAAAGAGTCTCTAGAAATCTTGACCTAAACTCAAACTTAGCAATGTGCTTTTCCACGTTAGAATAAAACTAAGAAGTGTTTTAATGACTCTATTTTCTTTTTTAAGTATATTAACATGTGAAGTCTGTGTCCTTCCATGTGTACAAGAACCTCAGTCAATCCAGCTGTTCTCATTTCCCATGAGATTTTGGTGTGTAAAATACAAACAGCGAAAAGGTGAAATAGATTTTGGCATTTAGGAAAACTTTTCAGCAAGTGCCTTTTCTGTGACAGCACGCATCGGGTATTGTCTGGATCAGTGTGAGGCCACAAGGTGTTACCCAAGTCAGGCTTTTTTATTCTTTTGGATCCCTGCATCCCTGTTTTATTCCACAAATAAACCAGATTCTGTTCTGTGGGTTTTTTGTGCAGAGTTTTTTTCCCTTTTTTCCCCCTGCCTTTACAATTAAGAAAACTCTTGCAATTTGCCTTTGAGTCACCCTGCAGCAGCTCCTGGAAACCTCCCATCCCTCTGCCTGCCCTTCTGGTGGGTGTATGAGGAAAGGAGTCACTGGGTGAGGAGAGGCAAACAAGGGAACAATTGCAGCAGGATTGCTGTGTGCTTGGCAGAACAGGAGCTGCCATTGTCCACAGTGCCCTGCTGATCTGTGGGGTTTGCTCTGAATGCTCAGGGCTTGTGGCTCCGGGGCTTTTTACCTTTCAAACAGAAGCAGAGCTTGGGGGGGACGCTGTGGACAGGCCCAAGGTTTTGTGGATTATTGGAGTTTGCCCCAAGGTTTTGTGGATTATTGGAGTTTACGTTGCTTCCCTCGTTGCCAGGGTGGGACAGCTGCCTCTGGAGCCTGGCACATCCCGAGGGGCTGGAGCTGCCAGGCTGTGCCCCCAGGGTGGGGTGTCCCTGGAGGGGTCCCCTGCCTGCCACACTGCTTTCCTTGACTGGCTGTGTTGCAGAATCCCCCGAGGTCCTGTCCAGCAGCCCCTGGAGGATCGGATCTTCACTCCGACCGTCTCGGCTGTGTACAGCACTGTGAGTACCCACGGGGCTGGGCAGGGTGGGCTTGGGGCTGGGCACAACCCCAGGGCAGCCAGAAATCAGCCAGCAGAGAAAATGCAGCCTCCTCTGCCCCTGAAATAAATGGAGCTCAAATTTGGTGGCATGCGAGTAGGAAAAGAAGGGGGGACCCTGTGGCTCTCCACGGTGCAGCCGGGGGAAAGTTGGGCTCTGCTCCAGGGAACAAGGACAGGACAAGGGGACACAGCCTCAAGTTGTGCCATGGGAACCTCTCACACTGGATGTTGGGAAAATCTCTTTGCTGAAAGCATGCTCAGACATTGGCACAGGCTGCCCAGGGCAGTGGTGGGGTCACATCCCTTAAAGTGCTCAAAAGATGGGTGGATGTGGCACCTGTGGGCATTGGGATATTGGGGGAACCTTGGGCTTGATCTTGGAGGTCTTTTTCTGACCTTAATAATTCTATCATTTTATGAAGAACCTTTTTAGTTGCATAGGAGCAAGAAGGAAGAAATCTTTGAAAGACTTGTGGGTCCATTGCTGTTTGTGTCTAATTTTATTCAGTATATTGGAGAGTGGGTTTTCTCACTCTCCCAGTAGGAGAGTGTCACTGGAATGACAGTTTTGGCCATATTTTCACTTGGGTGACTCCATCTCTTTCCCTTCCTATGATCTCACAGACTGATTTTTTTGTACACTAGTGGCTTCACATTTCTAACACCTTCTTATGAGAAAAATAATCAGGAAAGATTTGTTTTCACGTGAAAAATTCCATTGCACAGAGGAAGAAATATTTTGATAGTAAATAGAATATTTGGGATAGGTGCCTTTGGCTTGCTGTCCTAGATGATTGCTAATGTATAATATTGATTATTGTAGAAATTTAGCTTAGAAACAGTGATGTTTGTTTGTGAATATGATGGTCTTTTCCTTTTACCTATTTCTTTTTTTTTCAATGGCAATAGCTGGAAGCCCAGGGTTATAAATAAGCTTTGCTTAATCAGCACAGCCCTGGGAAAGTCATATTTTGCTTTTCTGATTGGGATAGTGCAAATATTTTTAATGCCAAAAAACCCTGCTTTTAAGCTGCTCTTTTAATTATTTGGAAAACAGGAAGAAAAGCTGTAGATGGGATAAATTCACCACATTTTATACAGAAACATAAGCTGCTTATAGAAAAACATAAGCTGCTGTGCAAGGTTTTCTCCTTCTCTGTTTGCAGGAGTGACTGGGGATGGGGTTCTTGGCTTGGGCACCTGGGGCTGGAGCTGTGGGTGCCCCCGGGTCCCTGGCAGTGCCCAAGGCCAGGCTGGGCAGGGTTTGGAGCATCCTGGCACAGTGGAAGGTGTCCCTGCCATGGCAGGGGTGGAACAGGATGAGGAGGATTCCCATCCCTCCCAACCCAAACCATTCCATGATGGTTCAGTGATAATGATGATATTTAGCTCTTCCCTTTTTTTGGGTTGTAGAGGAGTTTTGTGCTGCCTCCTCTGCTGGGGCTGTCAGGGGTGCTGAGCTGGGCTCTGGGCAGGATTAAGGGTAAAAGTGCTGCCATTGGTCTGGAAATGCAGCAGCTCAGGTGGCTGTAGGGGCACAGGGACTCAGGGGTGTTCATTTATGAACATTTGGGGGCTCTGGTGGCCATGGATTCCCATCCAGGGAAGGTGGAATGGGTGGGACACAGCTCACAAGGGTTGAAGATTCTGAGGTTTGAGGCATTGACAGCAGTGAATCCACAAAGCCCAGCTGCAGCCTTTGGGCAGCCTCTGCTCCAATACCTGATACAGAAATGTTTGTGTGCAGAAAAGCAAAACCAGAGGAACAAATTCTGAAGAAATCCTTCCCTGTGAGGGTGGGCAGGCCCTGGCACAGGGTGCCCAAAGCAGCTGTGGCTGCCCCTGTACCCCTGGCAGTGCCCAAGGCCAGGCTGGGCAGGGTTTGGAGCAGCCTGGACAGTTTAAGGTGCCCCTGCCATGGAGCAAGATGAACTTTTAAAGTCCCTTCCAACCCAAACCATTCTGTGAACATAAATGTACAAACACTTCTAATAAATAATGCAGTTTGTATTATCTTTTATATACCCCATACAACACTTAAAAAACACTTTAAAAATATCTGAAGTCCTTTAAAGAAGGTTATTTTTTTCATTTCTTTCCTCCCAAGATATAATGCAGATGCCTGTGGGGAAAATATGACTGTAAAAATTTAAATTAATGTAAAATAGAAAAGTAACTGTGAAGAATGACCTAAAATAGCTTTTCAGTGTGGAAAAATATCACTCCTTGCTATGTTACAGGAATAGAAGACAGGGCTGGAAATATCTCAGTTCCAGGATCTGAGAATGCAAAAGTTTGAGAGAAAATTTCATGTTTTGGGGAAAGGAGAGAAATTTCTCGGCTGGGTTCTTTTCAGGCTTCCATTTGAAGCCCCGGGCAGATTTCAGATTCAGAGGGAGTCCAGGGAAAAATGAATTGGGGTGGAAAAAACACATGACAAATTCATTCATGAAAGGTCTCAGTGGTTTGTTACACAAGGAGCAGCACCGTGTGTTTGAGGCCTGGCTCTGCATTAAACAGACTTTTTGAAGAGCACTGTGAGATCACAGAATCTTGAAGGTTGGAAAAAGCCTCCCAGATCTTCAAGTGCATCCTCAGTACCCAGGGGCTGCTTTTCCCATCAGTGTTTTATTTGCTGGCACATCCTCCGTGGGATTCCACGTGGATTATGGATCATCACTCCCAGAGATGTTTTTCCAGAGCATGGCTGGTGTGGGAAGAGTTTTGGGGTCCAGAAGCACCACGTGATGACTCTGAGCTGCCCCCATGTTGTTCCCCTATGTCGTGCGTGGGGTGGGAGCAGAAATCACTTGAGATATGGGCAACCCACAGATGTGCCCCCAATTTTTCGTTAGATAAAGAGAAAAAATAGTTCAATTATCCTTTCTGTGCCTTTCCATATGCATTATCAGGACCTTAGTTGCACATTCCAGAGCTCTTTTTTCCCCACAGCTACAAAAATGGGAATGGAAAATCATGTGGCTTCCACTGTGAGCCCCAATAATAAAACTAAATCATGTGGCTTCCACTGTGAGCCCCAATAATAAATCTAAATCTGAGGAACAAATTTTCCTGTAGGACAGAGGTAGGAGGTGAGGAAGAGGCCCAGTGGGATGAAGTTTGTCTGAGAACTTGGAGATGCTCAAACTTTACAACAAGGCTTTGGTAGAACCTCTTTATCAAGGAAATCATGCTGGTATTAAAACCAAACCTACCTAAATTCATCATAAGTCATTTTTATTTATTTATTGTGACATGTTATACTGAATGGGTTGTTGGTTTGGGTTTTTTAATTAATAAATCCAGCAGTAAAATTATATGAAAGCAAACCACAGTTGGAAATAATTATTTCCATGAACTAACCTTGTAATAATAATTTTCCCTCATCAATAATGGAGAATGCTCTATTGCAGAGCTATTTTTGGACATAAAGGTTTGGGGTTGTCCTGTAAACTGCTTCTTGCCTGCTGTTTCCAAATCCTCTACACTGCAAGAAATTAGGGTGGCTACTTGTGTGACCTCTGAAAAATCCAAAACCTGCAGAGTTTAGAAGGGGCATAAGAGTGAAATTCTGATTTTGTTGTAAATTATTTCAAAGAAATATATCCAAGGGAGTTTTTAAAAAAGATGTAGACCTCTAACAGGAAGGGAACTGCACAAAAGGTGAGTGTAAATCCCACCAGGCACCCCTGTCCTGTGCCCAGGGGAATGGGGCTGAATCTGGAAAATGAGATTAAGGAGCAGAAGCAGAAATGCTCTTCAGATTCAGCACAAGGAACTGGATAAGAGGAATAATGGTGCTCATGGACATCCTGTCTTTGCACAAATAACTGGTTTTGGCAGGTCATGGTGGAGGTTTGTAACTGCTTTGGTAGCATGTTGTGATTGGAAGTGCTGAAGCTTGGACCAAAACTACTCTGGGATAAATTCTCATGAGCTGAGGAGCAGCACTGAGGCTGCCTCCAGTGGAAGGTGCTCCTGCCCATGGAATAATGGGATGAGTTAAAGGTCCCTTCCAACCCAAACCATTCTGTGCTTCTGTGAATGACTTGTGGATGAGAACTGATTGGGAGTGAGTGTTAACAACACAAGGTGTGTTTGTGTGGGGAGAAGTCACCTGGCAGGTGCAGCCTGGAGCAGGGTCCAGCGCTCATTGAAGGCCCTGGTTAGTGTCTGTCCTCATGTGCCTTTGGAGCAGGATCCTGTCCTGTCAGGGTGCCCAGTTCACTCCAGCTGGGGACAGAGAAGGCAGTGGGGTGCTGGAGAGCCCCTGTTGGGGAAGATGAAACAGGAAAGCCTTATAAATATGATTGCCTGGAAAAGATTTTGAGAATATAGAAAGTATAAGTGGGATTGAAATGAAAGCAAGCTTTGAGATCCCTCAGTTACTGAACAACTGGAAAACAATGGCATGGCCAGCTGAAGGTGATCCCCTTTTGATGGAACAACACCCTCTGCTTGTAGACAGGCCCAAGGGTCAGAGCAGACCCTACAGCTTGGCAGAAGGGGCCCAAAGAGGAGTTTTTAGGGTTTAAAATGTAACACAGTGTGGTAATGCAATGATTCTTATGGGCTGTATGTAAATGCTATAGGATTTGTATGTTGTACTAGATTGGTTTGTGAGAATGAGAATATTCAACACAGAAGATTTGTGGTATTGGAACGGGAACTCTCGTATGCTTTTGCTCTCTTACCCTCTCATCCTCTCTCCCCCTCTCTTCTCTCAGCCTGCTCCAGCTGTGTCTGGCAGCTCCCAGCAGGTCCCTGCACTTGGCCCTTTGCAATAAACCCCAAATTCCAGACCTGGCTGCAGAGATCTCTCATCTCCATCTGTCCCAACTGTCCTACCCCCCCGACCCTCCTTGTCCCAGATTTTCAAGGACTAAGGGTTGACTCCCATTGGCTCTTGGGGTGTTTGGTTGTTTCTGTCCTGGGGTGCCCCTTGGTCCCCCTGAGTGTTTCACAGCCAGCAGAGGTTCCACGGTTCGTGTCCTTTGAAGGGACCTTCCTGCAGTGAAGAGAATCCTGTAGAAAAGGGATTAGGGGGGATTAGCTGCTGCAGCCTCCCTGTGCTCAAAGGAGGGATCTGGGTCAGGAGGCCGAGGCTGTGGGATGTGCAGGAGGGAAGCTCAGTGCCTCATCCTGCTCCAGCCTGGAATCATGGAATGGTTTGGGTTGGAAAGGTCCTTAAAGCCACCCAGTGCCACCCATGGCAGGGACACCTTCCATTATCCCAGGTGCTCCAAGCCCTGTCCAGCCTGGCCTTGGACACTTCACAGATGGGGCAGCCACAGGGAAACCAGGGTGAAGAGTAATCCCAAACTTGTATGAAGTGCTAAACCCAAAAGGTGTAAAAGAGCTCAGAAAGAAAAGAAGAATTCCAGACTGAGTTTTTATTTTGTATTTCATTACCTTTTTCCTTTAAAATACAGGATTAAGGCTTCTGGAAAACTAAAATTAGCTCTTGCTACTCATGGAAAATAGAAGGTGATGCCCTAACAAATTAATATGTAATTTTGAACATCCATTTTTAGGAGAACAACTTAACCTATAGATTTAAGGAGGATATTTGCTTCCATAGTAATCTCAGACCATTAAGAAACAGCAAACCACACCCTGGGTTCTATGGGGGCAGATACCCCAGGAGTGATGAGCTTAGACAGTCTCCACCTTTTACCTTTGTTAAAAATTACTGAAGAAAACACACAAATTCAGCAAGTTTGTCTTCCTTTACTACCTGTTTACATTAAAATCAGTGTCTTAAAATTCAGTTTATTTTAAATATTTTGTTGTAGGAAGAGGAAGGTGTGGAAATACCAACATTGCTGTAGCTGCTGAGAAAGGCTCTCTGTGCTTTTCCTTCTGGAACAAACATCAGTCCTTGGTTTGGGTGCACTGAGCTAGACTTGGCTAAACTTAGGAGGTCCTGGAAAATCAGTGGTAGGCTCCTATGGGATACTCTCCAAGTGAGCTGTTGCCAAACTATCAAGCTGGTACAATTTTATAATTGTTCTGCTGCCTTCATTAGGCTTTCAAGCCAGTTTTAGTAGGTCCAGACCTGTGTCTGTCATGTGTCTGCTGCACTGCACCAGGGTATCTCATGGACTCATTCAAGCAGCTGCAGTTTTCCTCTCAGTTCAGCTTCCAGATTTCAGATTTCAGCTTCCAGATTTCATATTTCCACATTTCAGCTTCCAGATTTCAGATCCAATCACGAGAGCATTTCTTGATGTCTTTCAGTAACCTCCACCTTAGGTTATTTTCCCCAAGGCAGTGCTGGAGTCACCCCCCCGGAAGTGTTCAGGGGATGGTGTGGGGATTTGGCACTTGGGAATGTTGTTTAGGAGTGGACCTGGCAGTGCTGGGTTTATGGTTGAACTAGTTTGGATTAGGTAATGGAGGGCTTTCCAACCTTGGTGCTTCTGGGATTCTATTCCACAACTCTATTTGCATGTTGTAATTTCTGAGGAGGAGGAGGAGGAGGAGAACTGCTGGGTGCTCACGGTGACCTGGGGTATTGGTAGTGCCCCTGTCCCCATTGGCAAAGCCCTGTGTGGGCTTGGCTGCTGTTGGGTCAGAGAATTTTGGATGGCTCAGTGTTTGCACTGCTGAGAGCAGGGAGGTGAAAACGGGCAGTGGTTCAAGTCCCACAGCTGTCACAAAATAACCTCTATAACCAAAATAACCAAAGTTTCCCCCAAGAAGTGCCATTGGAGGAGAATGGTGAAGAGCAGGGGCACAGCCTGCCTCTGGGGCTGTGGATAGGAATGATTTCCTTTTATTTCTTTGTGTTTTGGGTTGTCTGTGCTTCCTTCCCCTCCTGGCTGCATTATTTGGTTTCCATCACAGCCCAGAGTCCCTCCCCAGCACCGAGGGCTGCATGACTGACACGCCAGCTCTCTCAGGGTTGACACAGGAGTCATGGGACAGACTTTCATTTTCTCGGGGATGGGCTGTGGAAAGTTTTCTGGAGCTCTGTGTGAGGCTGGCTCTGATCCAGCCGGGGCTGCGTGCGCACACCTGCCAAGAGAGATCAGCCCGAAAAAGAGATGATTCATCCCTGGCAAAGGGAAGGATCCAGTTGGGGACACAGGATGAGGTTCTGTGCCTGACCCACCCTTTCCTCTGATGAGCACTCAGGGGCTGTAAATCTTCCCTCAGTGAAGGCTCCTGGCCCATTCCCAAGCCCTGGAGCTGTTGCATGTTGTGATTTCCTGGGATTTCGGGGCTGGCACAGCTGCTGTGGTGCTTTAGGAGCTGGAACGACACTCTGGGTGCAATAAAGTGACTTGGAAAAAGCATTAAAGTGGTGAACTCTGTGACTTCTGCTCTCTTGGAGCTAATACTCATTAAAGAGCCAGGAATTTCCTTCTGCCTTCTTTACTCTGCTGGGGACATTCATGCACACATTGGGCTGCGCAGTGCCAGTGACCTGTGTGGGCTTTAGCTGCCTTCAGCTCACACTGGGCAATGTTAGATGGGATATTGGGATAAATCCTCCCCTGTGAGAGTGCCCAGAGCAGCTGTGGCTGCCCCTGGATCCCTGGCAGTGCCCAAGGCCAGGCTGGGCAGGGCTGGGAGCAGCCTGGGACAGTGGGAGGTGGCACTGCCCATGCCAGGGGTGGCACTGGATGGATTTAAGGTCCCTTCCAACCCAAACCATTCCATTATTAAGTGGTGCTTTTCAGCAAACAAATAAATGAGAAAAGGCCAGTGAGAAGCAAATGCTGAATTTCAGTAGTGTGGGTTTTAACCCAATCTGTCAGAATTTAATTGTGTTGAACAGCTGGAGGTGTCACCCAATAGTTGTGTAGCTCTTTTTTTCCTTTGATTCCCCTTTTTTTTTCACCATAGCCACTCTCTAAATTATATTTAAAACAGTTCCATAGTGGAGATAGTAAAGTGGAGCAAATATTTATGTGCCGTGAAAACATTTTTCTAATATTTTGCCTAATGTGTTTTGTTGAGCTTTTTAATAGAAGTTGAGAAAGGAGATAAACATATGCAAGATTTGCTTTGCTGTTTGATTCTTTGCTTGTGGCAAGCCCTGCAGATACCATGGCCTCTTTGCAGTAATTTATTTTTCCTTTTTGGAGGGGAATATGAAAATTTCTCCCTTACTTTGTTGCTGGTAATATGTATCAAACCAAGACAATCTCCTTGCAAAATCCCAATATTTTTTTATATGGCTTCACATGGAGGGAATAAAGGTTCCAGGCTTAAAGGCAGAGGGATCTCACACGTTTCCATCAGTGCAGCTGGTGCTCTGCTTTTTTGGTCCTTCCACATTTTCCTGAATCACATAAACAGTTAAATAACTTGTGCAGTGCTTCACTTAGACAAGTCAATATTATTTTGTCTCTCTAGATATGTACAACGGGAGTCTCTGCAGACTGATTACTAATGTAATGTTTTACTAACAGTTTATCTCCACACAGGTAACACAAGTAGCAAGACAACCGGGTCCTCCTGCCCCATCCCCTTACACTGCACATGAAATAAATAAGGGACACCCAAATCTTGCTGCAACGCCACCGGGACATGCATCGTCCCCTGGGCTCTCACAGGTAAGACCTGGCGTTGGAGCAGAGCACTGCCAGCCTCCCCTCCCCTCCTGTGCCATCCTCAGCTTCTCTGCTCAGCAAAAAACTCATTTATGATGTCTGGGACCAGTGGAGAAACAAAGTGAATAAAGGGTGTGGCTTGAACCTTGCAGTGACCTATCAGCAGCACTTAGATTAGCACACTAATACCATCAATTGCTATCTATAAATTAAATTTAAATTGGTGAATTTATTCCAATTTATTTCTATTTATACCAATATCAATTTTTGAATTAAATTGATGTTGGCATGTATAAATTAAATACAAAATTACAGGCATTACTTGTATTTTCATTTATATTCTGAATTTTTTTTTGTACCGGCATTAGTTCCTCCTAGAATCTGTAACAGAAACTAAAAGCAACTTGAAAAATTAGAGAAAATAACCATGGATGAGGAGGAATGTGTTTTGCTGTTGGATCAGGCAGTGACCAGTGTAGAAGGTGTGGCTTGAACCTTGCAGTGACCTATCAGCAGCATTTAGATTAGCACACTAATACCATCAATTGCTATCTATAACTTAAATTTATATTGGTTAATTTATACCAATTTATTTCTATTTACACCAATTTATAAATTAAATTGATATTGGTGTTTATAAATTAAGTACAAAATTACAGGCATTACTTGTGTTTTCATTTATATTCTATATATTTTTTTTGTGTAGGCATTAGTTCCTCCTAGAGTCTGTAATAGAAACTAAAAACAACTTGAAAAATTAGATAAAATAATTGTGGATGAGGAGGAATGTGTTTTGCTGTTGGATCAGGCAGTTTGGGGCCAGTGACCAGTGTAGAAGGTGTGGCTTGAACCTTGCAGTGACCTATCAGCAGTGCTTAGATTGGCACACCAATACCATCAATTGGTATTTATAAATTAAATTTATATTGGTAAATTTAGACCAATTTATTTCTATTTCTACCAATTTATAAATTAAATTTATATTGGGATTTAAATTGGTATTTATAAATGAAATACAAATTTACAGGCATTACTTGTATTTTTATTTATATTCTGAATATTTTTTGTGTAGGCATTAGTTCCTCCTAGAGTTTGTAACAGAAACTAAAAGCAACTTGAAAAATTAGAGAAAATAACCATGGATGAGGAGGAATGTGTTTTGCTGTTGGATCAGGCAGTTTGGGGCATGGCCTGACTTCCAGGATAAACACCCCAAAAGTGCCCTGTCTCCTGACTTCTGGATTTTCCAAGGGGATATCAAGATGTTGCAGTTTTGTACAAGATGGTGCAGTTCTGTAATTCTAAGAAATGGGGCAGGAAAACAAGTTGCACAAATGATTTCTTGTAAAAGAGATGAGACAAAGGGCTGCTTACAGAAAAGTCCAGAACAGGAGATAAATGGGGGTTCTAATAAGAATGGAGAAATAGAGTTTAGTGAGATATGTGGAATAAATTGATCTCTTTGTAGCCTCTATTAGATAAATATTCTGCAGTGCTGACTTGAGAGTGGAGAAGCTTATCTGAAAAAGGAGGGGGCAAAAGAGGCAGGTAATGGGCTGAGAAAAAAGGGAGATAAAAGGTACTGGGATGGGGAAAGTGGGATGTGTAAGGAATGAGGTGTGAGCTAGGGGAAAGCCTGGTGTTCCCTCTGCTCTTGATGGATTTATATCACAATAACTTGTGTGGATCAAGCAGGAAGGCCTGAGCAGGTCAGCTGTTAAGGAGAGTGGGTTTGTTCTGAGGAAGAGGAGCAGGATGAGAGGCTGAGGGTGGGTTGGGAATGGGGAGAGCCTCAGGTGGATCTGAACCCCCAAAACATTGAACTGCAGCTGCCCTCCCAGAGCAGGAGATGCCTGGAAACATCAGGAAAGGAACATTTCACTGAGTGATGCACACTCCAGATAAAGCATGATGGGGCACAAACTCAGGTTGTGTTTGGGGTGTGCAGCTGCTCATCCTCCATGGCTGGCACATCAGAGGCTGCATTGGTGCTGTTGGGGCTGTTCTTGCACTCCAGCTGCAGGGAGTAAAGGCTCTGGGCTGAGGGAACAGGGAGGGCACAGCAGGATTGCAGAGCAAACCCTCAGGTGCTGCCTGGCTTTTGTCATGGATCAAGACATTCCTTCCTGGTAAACCTCATCAGCACAGGAAGCTACTCATGTGGCAGAGGAGAGGGGAAGAAGAGAACATTCTGGGCAGCCTCTTTAAATCTACTGTAATCAAGGGATTTCTCTTCTCTTAATATTTTGCATGGAGTCAGTGCATCCACAGAGAGTGGGCTCTGTGCCAGATGTCCAGGCAGGTGGATAATGTGAAGAGCCAAATGCAGGTGTCTGCACTTGGGACACCACTGAAAGGGAATCAAAGCTTTATAGAATAATCTGTTCCCAGGGACAGTTTTCTGTACCTCTGAACTATTAGAGATTTGGGTAAATTTATATTCTGAATGTTTTTCTGTGTATCTCACTTGGACCCCTGTCAGGAGTTGAGTTTCTGTGTTTTGTTATGGTAAGACATTCCCAAGTTAAAGGGAGATTTGGGTGGAAGTTTAACCTGTTCATTGCATGTGTGATTTGTCTCCCGGGCTTCAAGGAACACCCTGGTGCTTGTGTTAAGGACCAGGTGAATGGAAGTTTCCTATTTCCACACCTCTTGTAGTTTGTGAATTTCCATCATGTTTTCATTCATTACTTTCTTTTAGAAAGCGATGAGAGAGTAATTTTTGAGTAATTTTGTCTGATTCTTGGGCACCTTCAATCCTGCTGTTTCCCTTCAGATAAAGGGACCCAGGCTGACATGGGATTCAGATGAATGTGTTATTATTAATTCCTTTAACAGCAATAAAGCACAAATAACTGTATTTTACCCACCCATGCTGTGTTGATGATTGAACACTGAACACAGGTTGTCTTTGCCTTTGTCCAGTCATGCCTAACATAGCAACGGGGTGTTTGTGCATAAAAGATAAGGACAAGAGCACTTTGTTTGAATTAGAGTCTGATTAAGGGTCATTGATTTCTCCATCTGACTCCTGAGTTAATAAATACTCACCAAAATGAGTCTTTGCAAGGTAGGGACTGCTCTTGAGGCAGTAGTGAGTGACAATACTGGTGAGTGTTTGAGGCTTTGGATGTCACCTGGTGCTAAATGGAGTTTGGGCAGAGATGGAATTTGTGTCACTGTGGTGGGGCAGCTCTGAGTGCTCAGCAGAGTCTGTCCTTGCTGTTCCCAGCTGGGATCTCAGCATCTCCTCACACTCTAGAGCTTCTTGAGAGGATCTCACAGAACCATGGAGTGTCCTGAGCTGGAAGGGGCTCACAGGGACCAAACCCAACCCCTGTCCCTGCACAGACACCCCAACAATCCCAGCCTGTCCAAACCCTCTGGAGCTCTGGCAGGGCTGTGCCCATTCCCTGGGCAGCCTGGGCAGTGCCAGCACCCTCTGGGGAAGAGCCTTTGCTGATCTCCAACCCAAACCCCCCTGGGCCAGCCCCAGCCCTTCCCTGGGTGCTGTCCCTGCTCACAGGCAGAGATCAGAGCTGCCCCCAGTGAGGGCTCCCCTGTGGCTCCTCCAGACACTGCAGCCTTAGCAGAAGCCATGCTCTGAAGGAGAAGGTGATTTAACAAATGCTTTGGTTCCACCAGTGACCCCTGACTGTCCTGGCTGCTCCAGAGCTGCCTGTCCCTACACATCAGGTGCAGTAATATCTTGAATTCTAGTAAGTTATAAAAGGAATTGCTGTCACTTGCTGGAGTTCCAGAAAGAAGTTGATGTGTGATGAGATGACAGCATTGTGCCCAGTGGTCTGAAAGGGAGGGTTTGGGAACAGGGATCAGGGAATGTATGGGGTTGAGAAGTCAGATACAAGTGAAGGTTGGAGCTTTGTTTGCTTTCCTTTAGCTTTATCTAAACAGACAGAAGCAGCTGGGTCTGTGGTGCTGTGGTTGTGTGGCCCTTTCTCTTCCTCCTGCGCCATTTCCATCTGAGGCAGCCACAACAAGAGCAGGGCTCCTGCTCCACCTCCTCTGAGGCTTTCCCAAGGGACACCTCCAGCACTTTGCTGCCCTTCAGGATTAGTTTGTGCAGCACAGTGAGGAGGCCTTGGCAGCCACGTGCAGCAGTCCCACACCCCCATCTTTGCAGCATCTCTGCTTCCCAAATTCCAGGGCCTTGAAGTCATAGTGCTGAGCTCTGGCACAGGGGAGTGTGCAGCACATGCTGCTGCAGTGATGTTATGGCCAGATGTGGCCCCAAGCACATAAAATTTCATATTCCTGGTGGGTTTTGCGTGTTTTTCCCTCATTCTGACAGGGAGAGGAGGGGCACAGCCCCTCTGCCTCTGCTCCTGGCTGGAGGCTGCAGAAGGGGCTGGGTTGACTCAACTGGGGAGGAAAGGAGAAGCCATTGGGAAAGGAGCAGAGAGAGCAGCTCCTCCTTGGATGTGGCTCCCAGAGCTCAGGTAGGGCCTGAATTGACAGTCAGGCCCCATCCCATGATGGATGGAGAATCCAGAGCAGGCTGAGCATTCCCAGAGCCCCTCACAGAGCAGCTGAAATGCTGTGAATCTGCCCCATTCCAGTGCCTGGCACTGATGGATGGGGCAGCCGTGGCAGGATGGGATAATGGGAAAGCAGAGCAATGCCAGGGCAGCTGGGCTGGGAGCAGCAGGAAGGAGCTTCCCTCTGTCCATGGGGTGAACAGAGGAGGAGAGGGCTCCTGCAGAGGCAATGTGCAGAGCTCAGGGCACCAGGAGAAGGCAGTTTCACCCCTCTATGACCTGGGGGTGTTTTGCAGGATCCCAAGGAACAAGTGCAGTGGGTTCTGGCATGTGAGGGTGAATGGTTTGGAAAAGACTCTTGGCTTTCTCTGCCTCAGCTCCAGGGGGATGCTGAAGGATTCTCCTAGTCCAGGGCCACAGTTTGGAAGCATCAAGTGACCACACTTGGAACAAATTGCCAGGAATTTCCTTTCTAGTCAGGGACAGCTCCAGCTCTCATTAGGAACACGCTGTGCACTGAGCAGATTGGTGCTGCCTGCCCACGGCTGCCTCTTGGGATGGGCTGGAATGCTGGAGCTCCAGGGAGCAGAGGATCCCACAGCACTGCTGGGGACCTTCCTGTGGAGCTGCTGTGGTTGTGGACATCCCTCACCTGCTCCAGAAAAGGTGGAGATACACCCAAATGAACAAAAGTGCAGGAGGGCTGAATTCTCTGCATCTTAGTGCGTGGAGACCTTGACTTTTAGGTGGCTGATTGAAATCCAGAACAGATTGTACCAGCTGAAACTTGTTACCATCTGGTTCTGTGCCTGAAGTGAAGAGAGTTTTGTGGTCTCATTCTGCTCCTCAAAAATGTCACCATCGTTGAATTAGTGTTTGTAATAGCAGGGAGACATTCCTTAGTACCTTCAGGTCTGGGAATGTGTGCCAGGAAGCAAGTCTGCCTGCCATCTGTGGCATGTTTATTAGGCAATCCCCAAGCCCCTCTTTTATGATCTTGGATCCTTTCTACAGGAGCTGGAATAATCCTGTTAGAACCATGATGTTTATTCACTGCTTGCATCTTCTGCAGCCCAATTTGAGATGCTTTTAATTAAGGAATGTTTATTATGGGATTGTAATAGGATGGGAGGAGGGATGTAATTTAATTGTAACCTCACCCATTGGTACCCTGGGGTCAGTCAGGTGCCCTGGGACGTGGGGATTGTTACTCCTTGTTCCCTTCTTGTGTTGGAGGCAGCTGCCTGTGGAGTCTGGTTGTTACACATTGAACTCAATGAGCAGGGACAGGACCCCAGGGAAGGGCTGGAGCTGTGTCAGGCTGGAGATCAGCAAAGGCTCTTCCCCAGAGGGTGCTGGCACTGCCCAGGCTGCCCAGGGAATGGTCCCAGCCCTGCCAGAGCTCCAGGACAGGCTGGAATTGTTGGGGTGTCTGTGCAGGGCCAGGGGTTGGATTTGATCCCTGTGGGTCTCTTCCATGATCCCTCATTATTTGGGTCCACATGTGCTTTGCTAGAAGGAAATAGCATAAAACCAGGCAATAAACTTCCTCTGCCCCTGGGGCACAAGGGGCTCCCAGTTTTATTGGCTCATTCAGATAAACTCCCTGTCCATCATTTTCTGTGCTCAGGAGCATCACTGTGGATCCCTTGATCCGAGTGGATCTCTAAGGTTTGCAGGGAACTCTTCCCCCAGAGAATTCCCCTGTGTAGGAACCTCCTTGATCTGTGTAAGGAGCTGTTATCACAATTGTTATCCCAATTCCCTGCTGGTTAAACCCACCCAGAATCCCAGAATTCTTATGGTGGTCAGTCAGGGAGTTTATTTGTGATGTAGACACAATGAAAGGTTAAACTCTCCTTGTATAAATGAAGAAGTTGGTGCTGGACCAGCTGAGGGAAAATGTTTCCTGTTTGTGCTGCTCCCCCAAGCAGCAGATTGCAGTTTCTTGGATCTGCTGTCCATTCCAGGTAATGAGAATAAGGCAAATTTAAACAACTCCTGATAATGTGAACAGTAAACCTACCTAAAAAACCAGATTAATATCTAGCAATGGATTTTTTTCTGACCAGTGAAGAGTTTGACTAGTCAGAAAAAATTTTTTCTTTTTCTTCTCACTTCTTCCCTTGTGCTTCCCTCTGTACATCTGGGTCAGGCTCCATCCCAGCACATTTCCAATGCATTTTGCAAATTCCAGGCTTGCAGGAATATGTGACTGCAGGTGGAGATTTGAAACTGTGAGTTATTTAATAGCTGATAAATCCAGAAGTGTAATCTCCTTTTGGCCTTTGTGTTCAAGACCTGCTGGAAGTGCAGCTGAACCCTCTGGTTTGTAATAGGATTAGGAGGTTTTTGATTGGGTTAATAATGCTGGGAATATTTCCTCTGAGAATGTATTTCATTATTTTTGGTTCATTACTGTGCTTTTTAACTCATTAAGTCTAGCTGGAAACATCAAACATGGCTTGTGTCTCAGTGCCTTTGGTCTTCAGGGGGCTTTTGTGTGGGGATGCTGGGCTTCATGGGTGTCTTCTAATTTGAGACAGCATCTGGGGGTGAGAGCTGCAGGAAGGGAGAGTTGGGAAGGCATAATGCAGCTTCACGTGCAGATTAACACTATTTATTTTAATTATTTAACCTTGGAAGTAGTTGGCTTTCATGAGGTGCAACATAGGGGGGATGTATGAATTAGTTGTAGTATTTGTGCACTTATGAAGGACAGGAAGGGCTTTAATTTATTTTTTTTCTAGCTAGGAAAGAAAGGAAGAGCCATCACAATTTTATCATGTACATGTGCAAAGAAAAGATGACAGCACAAATACTGAGTCTAGCTGGGACTAGGTTGTTGTGACCTCATTGTAAATCTTCCGTGCCTCCTGGGTGAGTTCTATTGGGTATCTCCTCACAGCACTGACTCCTTCTCCTCCACAGCACAGCCAACAAACTCCAGCTCTCCACCCGGGCTAACCCTCTCTTTTGGTGCACTCCTCTCCTTATTGGACACAGCTGTGGTGTATTAAGGGCAGGGCTGTTCCTGATCTTTAGTGATTGGTACAGCTGCAGCTCCTCAGGTGTGAGACCTTCTGCACTCTTCTCTTACATTCCATCCCTCTACACAAGGTCTGGCTTTAGACCCACCCCTCATCTGCCTCATAGAATGCTGTTATAGGATCCCAGGATGGTTTGAGTTGGGAAGGATTTGAATCTCATCCCATCCCACCTCTGCCATGGCAGGGGCACCTTCCACCATCCCAGGGTGTTCCCAGCCCTGTCCAGCCTGGCCGTGGGCACCTCCAGGGATCCAGAGCTGCTCTGGGCACCCTGTGCCAGGGCTGCCCACCCTCCCAGGGAAGGATTCCATTCCAACCCCCCATCCATCCCTTCCTCTGGCAGTGGAAGCCTTTCCCTTGCCCTGGCACTGTGAGGAGTTCCTGCTCTCAGAGGTGTTTAATCCCTCTCCAGGCGCTCTGCTTTGCCCAGTGGGGAGGGAAATGTTTTTCTGCTGCTGTTTGAGCTTTTCCTCTCTGGAGCAGCCGTGCCCTGGCTCTGAGTGCTCCTGGCCCTTCCAGCCTGGCCAGGCAGGGCTTTGGAAGGGAAATCTCTCTGCGGGTGTCTTGGCCCCACGGCCCCTCCTGGCTGCTGCGCGAGCGGAAGCGCCTTTGTTTGGCCTGTCAGATTATTGGGAATCAAAAGCTCTTCTGAACTTGCCAGTAACTTGATTTGGGGTGGAATAAAACAGCATTTTTAATAGGAAATTGAGCTTCTCTGTAGCTGTTTCAAAATTTTCCAGATCCCTTTTTTCAGGACTCCTCCACATGTATTTTCTATTCTCACAGTCACGTGCCCTGAGCTTTTTTTTTGGTGCTTTTCAGACTTAGCCACTTGTTGAGCCACATTTTTATTCATAATATAAGAAGACAAAACAATACGAGGCAATTTGCCATTTTCTTGCATTTAATAACTTCAATTCTGGAATTCCTTGTGTAACAGTACCTTCTGTTCCATGCAATTTAATGGATGTTTTCTTGCATGCTCCAGAAAATACAGAGTTTTTAAACAAACACCATGTGTTCAGTGAAGCACCAGAGTCAGCACAAAAGTCAGGGCTTTACACAGCCTGTGTTTTGTGAGCATAGAGGGCATAAAATACCCCTGCAGCCAGAGAAACCAGGGAGATGGAGCCCTGTTAGCTGTGGTGTCAGACTGGGAAACAGAGGAATAACCTCTGGAGCCATTGAAGAAGCAGCAGGGAGGCCACATTGCAGAGGTGAGGCTTTGAATCCATGAACAGCCTGGTTCTCCTGCCAGCTGAACTCTCTGTGCTGCTTTCCATTGAACCAACAGAGGTGTTGGAGCCTTAATTCCACTGTGCAGCCTGGAAGGGCTGTGCCCATGTTCTCCACAGATCCCTCCTTGTGGTGCCATTAGAAACACAGAATTTATTAACTTGTTTTAACTTGGTGCAAATTGAGACCCTTTATATGGAGGGTGTTTCTGGGCTTTAGTGGAATTGAGGAAAACTTTGATATTTTATGTGATTGCTGCCCTCACAGAGCTGAAGGTTGGGAGACCTGGGATCACCAGGTGCCTGCTCTGAGCTGGATCAGCTGGAGAGAGAACTCTGAGATACCAGAGGACACATTTTTGGAGTTGCTTGTTGGCTTTTGGAAGAAAATAAGAGGAAAGCTGCAAAGCTACTGATGTGGAATAGGGTCTTGGCTGGTTGGGGTTGTGTTCCTGGGAACAAGTGTTGTCCTCAAAGTCTGTTTTAAAAATGGAGGCAGTTTTATAGACCAGGTGAGAGGCACTCTGTGAGCTCAAGGGTGTTTCTGCAGACAGTCCCAGCTCTGCTTTCAGCAGTGGGGATGTTGGAATTCCTGCCCTCAGCACACACATGCCCTCCATAATTTTGAGTACCTTTATTACAGAAAATGCCAATTTATTTAATTTACATAATGGTCATTAGCAGATCACCCCAGGCTGTGAGCCAGGGCAGAGTCTGGAAGTTCAGCCTCAGGAAGGAGCCCCAGGAAGCCATGGCAGAGTTTCCAGATGTTCTGGAATGTTTTCCTGTGACATTATCCTGGCCTCACACCTTCAGTAGCAGCAGATTCCATGCTGATGGATTTAAAAATGGCTTTGGGAGGGAGCAGCCACCAGCAGGACCCCTGTCCACCCCCATGGCTCAGAATCACTGCTTTGGGCTTGCACTGCAGGTCCTCAGTGTGGGCTCACAGGCTGGAGCAGTGCCTGGGAAGGGGAGGAGGATCCTGTCCTCCTTCAGGCTGGGGGTTCTGTTTGTCCTTGCACTGCTGAGGGACACAAACAGCCAGTGGAGCTGAGGAGAAAATCACTGAAACCCAGAATGGTTTGGGCTGGAGGGACCTTAAAGCTCATCCAGTCCCACACCTCCCACTGTCCCAGGTGCTCCAACCCCAGTGTCCAGCCTGGCCTTGGGCACTGCCAGGGATCCAGGGGCAGCCACAGCTGTGCCAGGGCCTGCCCACCCTCACAGGAACAATTCCTAATTCCCAATATCCCATCTGACCCTGCCCTCTGGCAGTGGGAGCCATTCCCTGTGTCCTGTCCCTCCATCCTTGTCCCCAGTCCATCTCCAGCTCTCCTGGAGCCCCTTCAGGCCCTGGAAGGGCTCTGAGCTCTCCCTGGAGCTTCTCCAGGTGAGCATTCCCAGCTCTCCCAGCCTGGCTCCAGCCATGGGGTGTCTCCATGGGCTCCTCAGGACTTTCTCCAACAGGTCAAGAATGTGCATTTTGTGTCCCTGTGGTCCCTTGTCCAGGGAACAGCAGACTGTGTTCCTTCACCATCTTGCCTTGGAGACAATCCCATTATCCACATTGAAGAAGGAGAAGTGCCTGTAGCTCTGTGGGTGTGCCTGGGGCTCAGTTTCCCTGTGCCTTCCTCCTTTGCCCACTCAGATGTGTGGGGTGAAAAGATGGAAAGCCATAAAAAAGATTGTTACAAATTTGGCTGTGCAGGTAATGACACTGGTGATGTACCCTGAGAGAAACTCCTGCAGAGGAAAAAGGGGAGACAGAGCAGTAATTCCTCCTGGCTCAGGATATTTGTATCCTTTTAAAGGCTGAGCTTAATCACAGAATCCCAGACTGGGTTTGGTTGGGAGGGACCTTAAAGTTCATCTTGTTCCACGCCCTGCCATGGGCATGGACACCCTCCACTAAAATGTTATTAATTACCAATAAGAGGAATTCCCTGATGGCTGGGCTTATGGAAAAAGAGGCAATAAAACTGGACTTTTCAGGAGAAGGGCAGTGAGGGTCCCAGCTACTTCTCTGCACTTTCTGCTTGTCTGCAATTTGTTAAAGTCCTAAAATCAGGCAAAACACCTGGAGCTGTCCTGGCATTCCGAGGAAATAGCTTTAGAAAAAGCCTACATATTTAAATAAACTCACTGAACACTCACAGTTCCTGTTCATTATGTGCCTCCACCCAAACCCAAACCTCAAAACTCCCCAGTAAATCCAATGTGCAGAGATTTGGAGCAAGTCCCACCCTGGTGCCATCCCAGCCCCTCATCAGGAGCAGTGTTTGAGTGTTTGCACTGGAGTTGTGTTCATTCTGGTTTTTATGTGGAACTCTTCATCTGCACAATTTGTTTGGTGTCGGAGAAGAGCTCTAGTCCTTATGTCAGTGATTTTAAAGGGGTTTTGAATATTCCAGGTATTATAAGCAGGAAAAAAGTGTTTCTCAGGTGCTGCTGCACCCTGCAGGGGAGCAGCCCTGGCTTGGAGAGGCAGCAGAGTAGAACTGCTGCATATTTTTGTTTTGCAGCATTATCCTGGTGAGGATGAGCTGATTTCAGTAATTCTGGATAATTTGCAAATGAGCTGCTTAAAAAATGTGGTATCCCTGGTGTGATGGGTACCTAAAACTGCATATTTGAACACATGGCTGTGAGTGGGGACTTGTGTTCGAGCAGAGGCATCTGAGAGTGTGTGTGATGATCATTGAAATATCATTGTAATAATGAAAGGCAAACTGGGAGCATTTAGAGGGGAATTGTCCTTGTTTAGTGGTTTAATCATTTGTTGTGGTATTTTTAAAGCTGGAATAGTTCACAGGAATAGTGGGAGAATATGCTTTATGCATTATTTGAGGGGATGCTGTAGGAAAAAAAGGCTGAAATTAATAAATTTAATAATTCAGATTTCTCCACCATCATCTGTAATATTTGCAGATCTGTATGTTACAGATACTCTTTTTCCTGCCAGGAGCTTCCAAGCCTGTTCTGCTGAGTGCAGAGCACACCAGGGAGGAAAGAAAGTGAGGTTATGGTGATAATGGTGAGAGTCAGGTGTGTGCAGAAGAGGTGCAGGAGTGAGCAGTGCCCTGTTTGTGGTCAGATGCTGGAGCTACCTGAGATCCTGGCATCTCCAGAGCTCAGTGACAGTACAGAGTGAGTTATTTTGTCCCTAAATATTGATTTTAGGTCAAAAGCTGCTCTGCCCTGTGCTCAGTGATCTCTGCTGCAGCCCCTGGGAGTGTGGCAGGGGGACAAGGAGAGCAGGAACTTCCCTGGATGCTGCTGGAGCTCCCAAGGCAGCCCCTGGATGGGAGGAGGAGGAGATTTGGGCTCTGCTGGGCTGCTCTGGCTCAGGCTGGTCTCTCTGCCCTCACTAACACAGCTTTTCACATCAGATAAAAAGGGAAACCTCTCTGTAACCTTCAGTTTTCAGAGGTTCTGTGCATTTTGGCAGGAAGGGGAGCAGCTGCCAGAGGGGAGGCCAGGAAAGCTCTTCCCCTGGCACTGAGCTTGTGCTGATGCACCTTTCTCAGAACCCAAAGCTTGGGGGAAATGAAGGTGCTGGGTGTGAGTGAGGAGGAGCAGCCTGAGGAGCTGCTGTTCCAGCCTGCAGTGCCTGCAGGGAGTTCATTAGGGAGAAATGAAGAGCCAGGGTTTAAATTATAATCCTCTTACTTTCCCAGAGCTGAATGCCCAGAGATTTCCCTCGTTGGAGGGTTGCAGTTGTTTGGGTTGCAGTGATTGAGTTGTCACAGTGATTGGATTTGGGGCTGTGGGAGGGCAGAGCCTGCCCATCTCCACAAAGAAATGATGATTCACAATTAAAAGCCACATCCTTGCTGTCACCATCAGTCCACACTTGGGACTGAAGTGAGGTTTCTGCTGCTGGGGGGGATTTCTTCACCTGTGTCTGAGGCCAAATTCCTGCTGTCCAGGCCAGGCACCCAGGGGAAAACTCTGCCTCAAGGGCTGGGCATCAACACGGCTGCTCTGCTCCCTTTGTGGTTTTCCTCAATGAAAGTTTTTCAGCAGCTGGAAGGAAAACCAAGTCTGGTTGTTAAAAAAGGGGATAAGAGGAGATTCTCCCTCCTGAGCAATGACCTCTCCCTCCTGTATTGGCTCCAGGGGCAGCTGCCTTTGGTCTTAGGGGCTGTGTGAATAAGAATTTATAAATCTAGGGACAGAGCCCTTCTAAGGTACAGTATGAAGAACACTGACTGTGCTTCTGAGTGCCCAGCTGGGGGGTTTAAATCAATATTTAGCATTTAAACAGATCAGGGAGTGGCTTGGGAACAGACCAGTGCAGGTTTTATGCAGGAGAGATGGGGGTGGGCTGGGGGTGTTGTGTTGTTTGGGGAAAGAGATGGATCTCTTAACAGTTTTATTCTCTTTCCAGACAGGGAATGTTTTTGGTACTTTATGTCTTGACATTAAATAATAAGAAGATATTTTGAAAATGTGTGTGGTGACACTTGGATGAGTTTTTAGCTAGGTGCTTTCCATCAGCAGTGCAGTGATACATGAGATGTAAGAGATGTAAAACCACCTGGGCAAGGGCCCTGCAGCTCCTCTTTGGTCTGTGGCCATGCAGAAAAGCCTTTGGGGCTGCCCATGGCCCTGGCAAACCCTGGGTTCTTCTGAGCTCTTGTGATTGCTCTGTGCCATTCCTCACAAGAGATGTAAGCTCAGTGCTGGTGTCCAGGGGAGCTGGAGCCGTGGCCATGGGGCTGGGAAGTGGCTGGGAATGCAGAGGTTTGGAACTTGGAAGTGACTAGGAATTCAGGGGTTTGAAACTGGGAATTTGAAGGTTTGAGACTGGGAATTTGAAGGTTTGGAACTGGGAATTCAGAGTCCATTCACAGTCCCAGTTCCGTTTTGGAACTGGGAGATGACTGGAAATTCAGGGGTTTGGATCTGGGAGATGCTGGGAATCCAGAGGTTTGGGACTGGGAATTGAGAGGTTTGGAGCTGGGAATTTGAGGATTTGGGACTGAGAATGCAGATGTTTGGAGCTGGGAATTCAGAGGTTTAGGATTGGGAATTTGAAGGCGTGGAACTGGGAATTGAGAGGTTTGAAGCTGGGAATTTGAATGTTTGGAACTGGGAATTGAGAAGTTTTGGACCAGGAATTGAGAGGTTTGAAGCTGGGAATTTGAAGGTTTGGGACTGGGAATTGAGAGTTTTGGAACTGTGAATTTGAGGATTTGGGACTGAGAATGCAGATGTTTGGAGCTGGGAATTCAGAGGTTTAGGATTGGGAATTTGAAGGTTTGAAACTGGGAATTTGAAGGCGTGGAACTGGGAATTCAGAGGTTTGAAGCTGGGAATTTGAATGTTTGGAACTGGGAATTGAGAAGTTTTGGACCAGGAATGGAGAGGTTTGGGACTGGGAATTGAGAGGTTTGGGACTGGGAATTGAGAGGTTTGAAGCTGGGAATTTGAAGGTTTTGGACCAGGAATGGAGAGGTTTCCTGCCAAGGTCACGGCGCTGGCAGGGCCGCGCAGCTCCTGAGTCACGGTCATGTGCTGGAGCTGCGGGTCCAGTTCTCCTCCTCTCCTCGTGTGTAACTTCAGTAAATTTAGACCCAGCAGCCTTCCCTGAGCCGGGAGGATTCGGGAATCTGCCCCAGGGATTAACCCCTTCCCAGCCAAGTCAGACACAGCTCAGCAAGTGACGCTTTCCTGCCTGGGGCTGGAAGGGTTTTGTTCCCAAAAGATTTTTCCAGAGGCAGAGCTGGGTGACTCAGCTCTTTTGAGCCTGATGTGTGTACTTTGCCTGTTTATTCCCAGGACAGGCAGTCCCAAGGGAGTCATGTTACACTGCAGGCTCAGTGTTTATTAACCAGCTCAGGCCTGAGCTAAGAATAACATTTTTTCAGTTGTTTTGTTGATAGCGATTATTTTTCCTCGCTTAGCACAGGCAGCAGCTTGAGGTGGAAACACTCCAGAGAAAGGATTTTCCCAGCAAGTTGTGGGAATACATAAACACTCAGCTATTATCACCTTCCTCCCCTGAACAGCCACAGCTGAAACATAAAATCAGGAAGGTGAGAGCTTTAAGGGAAGCAAATTGCTCAGTCTGGAAGTGGAGCAGCCCAGCAGTGCCCTGTCCTCTCCCAGCAGCTATTTGAACTTCAGGGATTCAATCCAGCCTTTAGATGCTTCAGAACCAACATTTGTCTGCAGAGCAGTACTTGCTTCCCTGCTTTCCCCTCCGTGGGGGTTTATTTAGGGGTTTGTTGGAGCATTTCCTCACTGATCTCTTCATTCCCTCAGTCCAGCCCTGGTGCACTGTGTGGCTGCACATGACCACGTCACTCTCTGTACCCATTTAGCTGCTTGGCACAGAAAAAAGTCCTTTGGCAGAGGAAGAGATGCAATGCTTTAATCAGCTGATGTGTATGAAAAGCAGCAGAGTGCTGTGATTTATTCTCTTGGATCTTTGATAGTTTATTTAGGCTCCCACAGCCGATGTGAAGTTAATACCTGCAGAAATTTATAAACCACTTTTCCCTCCCTTTTCTTCCCCCTTTTATGGTTTTAACACAAATACCAGTTAAGGCAGCATCCCTCTGGTTGGAGATGTGGAGCAGAGACATTTGTTGTTGTGCAATAGTTGTAAAACATATTTATTTAGCTGATGTTTGTGGTCTTCAGTGGGGTTTGTGTTGCACTTGTTCCTCACTTGTGACCTCCCACTCATGGGGATCACCTGTCCAAAACTGCCTTGGTTGATGACACCTTCATAGCAGAAACCCTTCTCTGGCCTCTAGTTAAGCCTTTGTATGTTATTTTCTTTATTTATACCTTCATGCTCTGCTCATTCTGATAGGGTTTAAATGCTAAAGCAAGTTTAACCGTGGATTGTGTCACCAGTGAAATGCCTTTGGCACTGTGTTTCCACATACCTGTTTTATAGTTTTGCTGCTAAAACTCAGAGGATTTTTAGGCTTAGTGACAGCTGTTCTCCCTTTCTCTCACATCTCCTTTGGCTTGGGTGATTGAAAGAAAGTGGGGGCTGCTTTGGAGGTGGGTACAGACTTTGGGGCAGGATCAGATACCTGACTCACCTTTGGGAGTGATAGCAGAGCTCTGCTCTGTCACATGCAGTTTAAGCCTGAAGAAAATGTTTTCATGAGCCTAAAGATGGGGAAGAATAGGAGATTTTTCCTTCTCTTGTTGCTGAGGTGCTGTGGGAGCAGCAGTTTGGGATGAGATCTCATCTCCTGTGGAGCTGGAGGCACAAGGAGCCAGTGATAACTGGTGCATTTATTGCTATAATTTATTTTTAATATTTCCCAGCACTGTCACCTGTAATAAAAGCAAGTGACCCCTGTGGCAGGGAGAAATGACACATCTGACCCCACTGATAATCAGAAGGCTAATTAATTACTTTATTACACTATATTACACTACATTTAACTGATCTTGTTTAAGCATTTAATTTAACTTTAGTGTACAGAATTTCCTGACTGTTAGCTGATAGTTCTGACACATACATGGATTTAATTGGTTAGGGAATTAAAACACACTAGAATTTAATTAAGTAAATTCTTTTAGGTAAATAATTTTCTTCAATGTATTTTATTTGTTTAAAACACATGGGCAGTAAATGAGATAAGAATTGGAGTTTTTTCTCTGAGGTCGAGAAAATCTTTGGGAAGTTGTGCCTTGCTTTTCTCTATGAAGAGAAATGCAGAGAAATCCCCAGCCCTGTGTGCTCACTGCTGGCTGGTGGGAGAGATACAAGGGAGAATGGCTTTAAACTAAAAGAGAGTAGGTCTAGGTTGGATATTAGGAGGAAATGCCCTGGCACAGGGTGCCCAGAGCAGCTGTGGCTGCCCCTGGGTCCCTGGCAGTGCCCAAGGCCAGGCTGGGCAGGGCTTGGAGCAGCCTGGCACAGTGGAAGGTGTCCCTGCCATGGCAGGGGTGGCACTGGATAGGTTAAAATCCCTCCCATCCCAAACCCTTCCATGATTCCATGATAGGAACAGCAACATCTGGACCTGTGGAAGAAGCTTTAACCTCACATTGGGCATAGATCCCAATGCAGAAAGTCAGCAGCAGGATGCTACAAAGGCAGGAGAACTTCTCCAGGTTGTGGATGAAAAGAATTTCCCCACTTCTCTTTAGCTTTGAGTTATTCATTTTGAAATGACGCTGACACCACCAGCTCCAGCAGAATCACTGATCAAATAAAAGGGGAAAGGACTTGATGCTGCATCTGACATCTCAAAAAACAAAAATTGAAGGCTTCTTTCCATTTAGTGGTTTACATTAATTAGGTTTTGGCAGTGGTGAAAAGGGAGGGAAGGGCTGGCTGGAGTGGATTGGATCAGGGGGCTCCTGGAGAGGAGGGACAGGACAAAGCATTTGAGAGGAGGGAGCTGAACAAAGCATTTCACTGCTCTTGAACCAGAGGCTGTGCTGCTGCATTGGTGTGAACTCCTCCAGAACAGCAGTGTCCAGCTAAACACCCTGCCCAGTGTGTTTGGTGTCCTGGATCACAGTAAAGACCTGGTGATGTACTTGGAGGCTCACATTTTATCATCATTTTAACCCAAAAAGCTGTGAAAATGAGGCGAAGCTAACAGAGGGTCCTGCCTGGTTAAGTTGTGTGGTAGGAGCAGTGTCCTCATGTGTCTGTGGAGTTGTGTCTAAGTTCTGCTTTTTAAACAGCAGTTCCACTGTGGTCCCAGAGTAGGAATAGAAGGTGTTGCAGCAGTTCAGTTTTGGGATGGGGCTATTTTTGGGCTGTGTTTGTTCCCCTCATCCCCTCTACCATGTTTTTGGAAGGGGTGTTTGTGTTATTTGTTGTATTTTTCCTTTTCTTTTTTTTTTTTTTTTTCTCCTTGAGACCAGGGAATTCCTGGTTGGATTGTTTCTGAGCTATATTTTCATTTACCTTGTGTTGCACTTTAATCAGCAGGTGATTAGTCCAGGGATGGAAAAGCAGAAAAAAACCAGACAATGCAAACTGTGCCCCTGTGCTGGCACTTCTGGGGCATCTCCAGTCCTGGGGCAGCTCTGGGGCCTCAGGACAGGAAGGACCTGGAGGAGCTGAGCATGTCCAGGGGTGGGAATGGAGTTTGGAAGGGGCTGGAGCACCAGGAGGGGCTGAAGGAGCTGGGAAGGGGCTCAGCCTGGAGCAAAGGAGGCTCAGGGGGCCCTTGTGGCTCTGCACAGCTCCTGACAGGAGGGGACAGCCCAGGGGTCGGGCTGTGCTCCAGGGAACAGGGACAGGAGGAGAGAGAACGGCCTCAGAGTTACATTATTGGGATATTGGGAAAATTCCTGCATGGAAGGGGTTATCCAGTCCACAGACTGCCCAGGGCAGTGGTGGAGTCCCCATCCCTGGGGGGATTTAGAAGATGTGTAGCTGTGGCCCTTGGGGACATTGTTTAGTGGTGGCACTGCTGGGGAACAGCTGGACTTGAAGATCTCAGAGAGCTTTTCCAACATTACCAATTCCACCATCCTATGGCTCTTGAGAGCAAAGGCTGTTGCAGGCTGGTGGCTGGTTTTTGTGCCATTACAATAATAAATGATTTTTTAAAATTGTAATGTAAATTATAATGGTTTTGTTCAAAGAGAATAAAGAAAAAGGCACTCTGAAAAGTTATTTCTAAATGTCTCATTAAAATGCGTCATCAGCAGAGCTCCAGAGCTTCAGTTTATTGTTACTTTGGGCAAATAACACTTGGGGAGAGCATCTGGTGGGATAAATTGTTACAGCCCATGGAAATGGGTGGAAGTAGGAAAAATGTGCAGAGCTGTAGCCATGGCCTGCCTCCCATCTGGGATGGTTTTGGGCTGTTCCATTGCACTGGAAATGCTTTAATGCAGCAGCAGCTTCTGTTAAACACACTCAGGGTTGTTTCTTGCTGTTTGCCTGATTTTGGAGGATTTATTGGCATTGTCTACAGATCTGGCTGTCCTTGGAAGCTGGTTTGGGAGAGGCTTTTGGAAACAGCTGGCCAGGCCTTTGGACACACAAGGTTTTGGTGACTCCTGGGTTGTTTCCCACTGCAGCACTTGGGGAGCTCAGGTGATAAATAGCAGCAAACTCTGAATAAAATAGGAGTAAACTCTGACTAATAATTACTAATGGAGCTGTTACTTACAAGTAGAGCTACTAGTGGATCTACAAGCTGCTCCCATGAGAGGCAGTGTTGATGAATTGCTCCTCGACAGAGATGGTTTCTCTCTCACAATCTTTTCATCTTTATCTCCATGTCAGTCCCTCCAGTTCTGTTCCTGGTTTTTGGGATGAATCATTGGATCCACTCACTTGGCTTTTCTTGTTCCCTGGCAGGCTCCTTATCCCTCAGGACAGAATGCAGCTCCCACCACGCTGGTGTACCCTCAAGCCCCTCAAACAATGAACACTCAGCCTCAGACCCGCTCGCCGGTAAGGAGCCCACGCTGCCCCATCCTGCTCTCTCCTCCTTGCTCTGTGTTTCTCTGTCTGTGTGTGTCTGTAGCATGGGGCTGGTTCTCTGCAAAGCCCATTTTACTCACCTGGAAGCACATCCTGAATGGCAAACCTTGGTTGAGTTTTTCAGGCACTGTCCTGGTAGGATAATTTTCCTTCTGAAGTTCCTAAAGAAGTGATGGAGGGATCCTCATCTACCTTCAAATAACACCATTTATTTTTAGCCTAGATGCTTTCAGGTTCACTTCATTATAGAGTTCAGGTTCATTGCCAGAATCTTTCTCTTTTCTTCTTTTTTTTTCTTTTTATTTTTTCTTTAAGGATGTGTTTTGTGCAGGGATAGACCAGAGATCAAACACAAGCAGTTCTCTGCAGCAGCGTTTGCTCTCCAGTGGCCTCTGGGCTTTGCTCCCAAATCAGTGCCACTGATCAGTTCTAACCCTGGAGGTGCTCATCTGTAACCTAGAGCTTCTGTGCACTCAGATCTTTTTGTGCTGAGCCCCTTTTTCATCCAACTTCAGGTCTGATTATGCTTCACAGTCTGTTTTTTGGGGGTGGGTGTTTATTGTGATACTGCTCTGCTGTTGTAGGACTTCAGTTCCCCACACCTGGGGATTCTCTGCTTGTAGCACAGCTCCACATGATGTTAGAGGACCCTCCTAGGGCATCAGAGGCTTTGCCCAGCTTCTGGAGGCATGGTGGCTTCCCATCAGCACATCTCAGGGCTCTGTCAGCTGAGGAGCAGCAATCCTGCCCCTCCTGCCCCTCTGTGTCAGGACACCTTCAGGCTGCCCATAACCCCTGGTGCCTTCCCAGCACTCTTCTCTCTTTAGAGTGAGACAAATGCTCCTGGAGCAAACTGAAGCCTCTGAGACAGAGGAATTTGTCCAAAAAAGAGATATAAATACAGATAAACCCAGGGCAAGGATCCCCAAACCTGCAACATCACTGGGCACTTGCCCAGCTCTGGAGGTTTCCTCTCCAGGACATACCAGGGTTTGTTCTGAGGCCCCTCAACCTCTGCTGATGAAGGAGCCAGGTAATGCTGACTTTGAAGTTCTTTGATGTGCCCAGCTGGGAATTTGTCCTCAGTGCCCCATTCTGATCAGTAATGCAGGACACTGCTGCTAAAGCTCTTTCCTCAGTAAGTATAATCATCTTTCTCTTTAATTGTTGCAAAGCACAGCTAAGCTGGTGTGGTTAGAACTGGAGCAAAAACTTGACTGAAGAGCTGCATCTCTAAACCAGTTTTTTTGACAGCCCAGCAGAACAGTGCCAATACATTGCACAGAAAACTGGAAGAGGAGGAAGGTTTTGGAACAGAGTCCGGTTTACAGGTCCCTGGCTGGAAGAGGCTGGATAAAATACTGCATTGTAAGCAATATAACAAACTGTACTCCTTCTTGCAGGCAATTGTGCCCACGGCACTGTTTTTATTTCTTCTTCCTTTCTTTATTATATATATTTTTTTTACCACATCCCTTTTTTTGTTGGCTACAGAAATGCACTAGTTTTGCTTCTTTGCTGAAAGCACGAGCTGCCGTGGCAGCCTCTGCCAGGTGAGGTGGTGCCACAAGGGCCCAAAGCTGAATTACAGAGGGGTCTGACCTGGGGTAGGACAGACACAGGGCCCCCTGGGCTGTGTCACTCAGCAGAGAGAGAATCTGCAGGAAATTTGGCCAGTAAATGTCAAATTTTTAGTGTTTTGGCCCCATAACTGAGGAGGTCCCGAGGAAGAATTTATCTGCACCTTGTTTGTGTTGCTCTGAGCTCTCCTGTGTGCAGGTTTTGCCTTGTGCTCTGCTAGTGCCCATCTCACCCCATGACTAAAAACTGCTCCCACCCATCACATCTCATTCCACCTCCCACCCCAAAGCAAATGCAAGACTAGCCCAGGTCTGAGCTACTCCTGCGTTTGGATCTTCGCTTGATTTATTTCTTTGTAATTTAATTATTATTTTGTTCAGTTTCTTTTTTAACCCATTTGGTGGTGAGGGGAGGGTGAGCAGGGGATGAGGAGGGTGGCTGTGCCATCCCTGGGTTCCTGCTGTGCTCTGGCACAGCTGAGTGGGCAGGCAGGGCTGATCCAGAGCCAGAGCTTCCTGCATCCAGGAGCCTTTGGGAGTGCAGAGCTCAGGATTTTGGGGTTCAGAGCTCAGGCTTTTGGGGGTGCAGAGCTCAGGATTTTTGAATGCAAAGCTCAGGATTTTGGGCTGCAGAGCTCAGGCTTTTCTGTCCCCCCAGCACAGCTGCCTTTGCAATCCATGTTTGCTCCCACAGCCAGAATTGCAAAGCTCCAGCTGGGCAAGGAAAACAAAATCCGGGTCCTTCAGCACTGCTGAAAATTCCCCAGTAGCTCTTGGCCATACCAGCCCCCATCTCAACACAAACTGTCCAATTTTAAGACTTCTGCCAAAAAATGATAGCTCCAGGAGGGGTGAGGTGTGCCAGCCCAACATCTGCAGGGAGAGAACATTCTGAGTCCATGGAGCAGGACTGTAGGGAGGGGGCCATGGGGCAGGGAGGTTGGACCCAGGATTTATAAGGTTTTCCTATCTACTGTCTTCATCAAACAGAGAAAAAACAACCCAAAGTGTCTCTTTTAAGCCAGCAGTGACTACTACAGTTTGTTCTGTTGCTTACAGCTATTAACAGGAATAATTCCTATCAAACAGAATTATTTTTAAAAAAATTTCAAATCAAGAGCCAGTGGTGACCAGTGCAAAATAGATGAGGGCATTTTTCACTAACTTGGAGCTTTTATTTTATTTCTTGTAACACACACTACTTTCCACCATGGAATAAACTTTGGCTTCTTCAGATACAAACTTCCAGCTCTTGTTTTAGGTGCAGTGAGAACAAATCTTTTCTGTGCAACAGGGATCAGAGAGGTGCCTTGGCCCTGAAGTGGAGCAGTTCAAGGTTTCTGCATCCCAGCATTCTCTTTTTGGCTGTTTTCTTTCATTGGTGTCTAACACAGAACATGCAGCCCTGTGGAAAGGCTCAGCCCTCCCAGGGTACCTTTAGTCCCTTCTCCCAAACACAAGATACTTGAGCTGGTTTAGGGAAAGTTCTTTGGGAAAATAAGGACTTGAAGTGCTTTTATCTCTGGAGACTCATCCAGTACCTGTTTCTCCTCATCCACAGAGCCACTGCGAGAATGCCAAGAGGCTCTGAGTTCTTCTGATTCATTAAAATAGCAATTACAGCTTTTTAGTTCCACAAGATGACCATGCTTTGCTTTTTTTACTCTTCATTGTAAGGCTTAGGGTGAGAAAACTATTTGGTGGACCAGTGCAGGTCATTCTTAATAAACTCTTGTCCCAGGATCAGTCTGTGTGTCCATATTTACTAATTTCTGAAGGTTTTTATGACTTTCATCCCAGTGTCACCAAGTGCCACCATGAGGTGAAGGTAGAAGGAATATATAAACACCAGGATTAGCAGAGTACTTCTTGGAAATCTTGAAATCTAGGCAATTTAAGAGTTTATAAAGGAAAAGATCAAATGGACCAGTCAATATTTATGCTTTGCTTCATGTTTGATGGCATTAGAGGAGCTGTAAGGGCTGCAAGTGAACCCGGGCCCACTTTTCCATATAGAAAATAAACTTATTAAGAAAGTCACTAATTAGTACCCAGTTTTGATCACTGTTTTGAGGCAGAAAGTAATGAGCCCCAGAGTGAGCAGAAGTGGCTGTGCTGAGCCATCCCAGCACATGGTGGCTAAAATCCCCTGTGGATACAGCTGTGGTCACTGCAGATAATTATTGGAGCTCTTTTCAGTAGAATTATCTGCTCTAACACTGAGAATTATGGGTTTCAACACCTAACTCAGCTCTGGAAGTGGGTACCTTGTCATCTTTATTTATATTTTCCATTTCTTGCATTCATTTTTATTTCTACTTTAACAATCAGTTCCTTCTTGGGAAATGCTTTTAATGTCAGATGAGCATGTTAAGTTGGGGTTATTTTCCTCTGAGTGTGGCCCAAGTGAGTGGGAGATTATTCAGTGGCCTGAGCTCAGGGCTGGGACCCAGGACCTGCTGTTCTCCAGCCAGGCTGCCCTGCCTGGCATGGGCTGGGCCTTGGCTCTCAGAGAGGTGACACATGCCACTCCTTACAGGGACTTTGCTGTGACCCCAGTGGAGGAGTTAGCTGGAAATGCAGTGGCAGGGGTGGCCGTGCCAGGAGTGGCTGCTCTTTGCCTCTCAGGGATGTCCCTGTGCTGGGGTGTCCCTCTGCAGGGATGTCCCTGTGCAGGATGTCCCTCTCCAGAGATGTCCCCTTGCTGGGATGTCCCCGTGCAGAGATGTCCCTTTGCAGATTTGTCCCTTTGCAGAGGTGTCCCCGTGCAGAGATGTCCCTGTGCAGGGATATCCCCATGCAGGGATGTCCCTCTCCAGGGATGTCCCTTTGCAGATTTGTCCCTGTGTAGGGATGTCCCTGTGCAGAGGCGTCCCTTATGCAGAGGTGTCCCTGTGCAGAGATGTCCCTGTCCCTGTGAAGGGATGTCCCTGTGCAGAGATGTCCCTGTGCAGGATGTCCCTGTCCCTGTGTAGGGATGTCCCTATGCAGAGATGTCCCTGTGCAGATTTGTCCCTGTGCAGGGATGTCCCTGTCCCTGTGAAGGGATGTCCCTGTGCAGATTTGTCCCTGTGCAGGGATGTCCTTGTCCCTCCCTGGCTCCTCCCAGCCATGGGGCTCCATCCTCTGCTCCAGCCCAGCTGCTCTGACCATTGCCCTCCACCTCAACCAGCTCAGAATCTCCTCTGCTGCTGGTTCTCAGTTGGTTTTTGGTTTGGTGTGTTCCTCCCAGGCAGGATAAGGATTGCCAGCATCCCTGAGTGCCTTTAGGATCCAGGGCAGCCTTGGCTGTTTGTCCAGCTGCCAGCACAGTGCCCCCAGCAATGTCCATCGTGACACCTCAGCCCCTGTGTGTCGCTGTCCTGCAGCAAAGCTTTTGACTGTGTCGTTGTTCTTTTATTTTCTGTGGGTTTATTTTTGCATAGAGTGTGACATTTTGGTTCGTTGTGGTGTTTCTGACTCTTTGTGCCTTTCCTTTTGTGTTTGTTTCTCCCGCCTTCCCTCAGTTTGCAGCGGGGCCTCGACCTGCCCATCACCAGGTACAGTACCTGCCCCTTGTTATCACCCTGCACTAATTGCCTGGGGGGTGGGGGTGGAGGTGTCTCACTCACTAACTCAGAGGAGGAAGCAGCCCTGCAGTAGCTCCTGGCACGTGCCTAACCCTGCTAACAGCCACCTGCACCCTGAGTGACACTGACCTCCCCTGCGTCACCGCTGCCACCAACCACCCGCACCCCAGGGCAGGAGAACCTCTGGGAGCCATTGCCAGGGGTGTGTGAGCTTCCCTTGCCTTCTCACATCACTAAAACCACGTTCTGAGTGTTCCCCACACGAGTCAGTGGTTTCAGTTTCTTGAAGATGTCACCTTGGAGCAAAGCAAACAACTTCCCTGCCTTTGTTGTGTGATACACCTGGTTATCTGTCACCATTGCATTGCTCAGTGTCCTTCTCACTTAGCCCACAAAAGCCAGACCTGTAGGAAACTTTTAGTGTTCCTGTTGCACCACTTGGACTTTGTGAGGAACCACCTCATTATTCAGAAGGAGATTTAGGAATGGCTGTGGCTTATGGAACTCAGGAGTGGCAGAGCTGGAAATTCTCCAGTGCCAGGACAGATGCACAGGTCTGTCTGTCCTAGTCAGGGTGTCTGGAATTGTCTTTTCTTCAGCTCCTACACTCCTCTTTGCCAAAACCCATCCTTGGGAACTGATATTGATGCTTTTTGTAGGTTTTGAGGAAGGAGAGGTGGTACTGCTGGTGGGAAAGAGGAGGAGAGGCAGGACAAGGCAGGGAAGCTCTCCCAGAGCTCTTTGGGAGAAAAATCCCATTAATCCTGTGGTGTCAAGGGGCTTGAGGCATGGAAGGTTTATTCCAGGCAATTATTTTGTTCTCACTTCAGTTGTGTTCCTGAGCAGTTGAACACTGGGATGAGCAGTGTGGGGTAAGTGTTGGGTGGGCACAGCCCCAAAATCCCCATGATCCTTGTTCCTCTCAGCTCAGGGGAGCTGGAACCTTCCACAGCAGGGCAGCAGAGGAGTGTAAGGAGTAGAATGGGCCATTGCAGCTGTGGGCTCACAGGCAAAGGTGGCATGGGACCTGTGGGACAGTGATTTCTGTGACAGAGGAATGTTTGCAGGGCCAGCCTGGGCATCAATGGGGGCATCAGGATCTTGTTTAGATGCTTTTGTTGTTGACTTAACTTCAGGGTCAGTGTTTGCACTGCACAATGCAGAGTGCATTCCTGCTCTGCAGCTCCTTGGTTCCTTCGTGGGTCATTCCTAAGGGATGGATTCACTGGGAGCCATTTCATGTTCTCCTAAAATTTGCTGAGCTTTCTTTAAGCAGGTTTTGGCCCATGAGTGTTGAGGCAGCACAGCCTTGGAGGAAAGATTCCCATGACTGGAGCTTTACTGGTGGGACTTGGCCACCATTCTGACAGGAATGGGATCCAAAACTTTCCTTTGGACCCAGTTATGGCTCTGCCCTTGCTGTGCTTGTAAATTCCAAGTGTTTCCCTGATTTTATCACAGTTAGATTTTTGTCTCTTACATTTGAATCTGCTTATGATGATCTGTGAGAAGCTGTCACCATTAGAAAATATTCCAGGCTTTATTCCCAGTTGCATCTGTCATGTGCTGCACCAGGACAGGCACAGAGACACCTGGGCTGTGGATGAGCTGTTTGTTTCCTTTAACCCAAAACACCCATGGTGTGGACTGGGGGTGCAGACAGGGATTTTGGCCCCTGCCATGTACAGGAGAGTCACAGCTGTGGGAGAATTTCATCCTAAACCCAGCACTCACAGGGTGCTCGAGACCAACAGAAATAATTATCCTCACAGGACAGTTTTTAAACTTGGTTAAACTGTGTAACACAAGCTGAGAGCTTTGAGACTGAGATTCCTAAGCTAGAAAATGCTAAATAAGTAAATTGGCCTCAGCAGGGCTAATATTTACTGCTGCAACTCCACCTTCCCTTTGAAGGCAGCAGCAGCACTGTGGGGTTTGCAATTCCCTGTGTCCATCCCAGCTTTTATTAACATGTGCCTTGTATTGATTCTGGGTCTCCTTCAGGCAAATAATGGATTGTTCTTCAGTGTTACTGCCTGTAATTATTAGATCTTTAAGGTCCTCAAATGAGGATGATTTAAGCACCTGAAGTTGAATGCCAGCTTTATGAGCAGGGTTTTTTCCTTGGATGGAAATGCCTGCCCTGGAGTTGGACAGTGACAGTGGGAGTTGCAGCCAGTTAATGCTGAGGGAAATGTGACCCCACTGTGAGAGAGAAAATAGCAGAGATTTGGGGTGTTACCAATAGTGGCTGAAGGGAAATGAAATCATTGCAGCAGTTCTGACTGGAAGTTAAGTGTGCATCAGTAATCCCTGATTCTGAGATCACACACTGAGAATCTGCAGGAAAACCTCACTTCACAGGAGGCAGAAAACAGCCCATCAAAGTGTTTTGGGCAGTATTTTGGAATACACTGTCAGCTTGTGCTTTTCCCCCAAATGCTGTGGCACATGGAGCTATTCCCTGCTGGAATTGCTGCTCCATTTCCCACTTCCTGCACAGGTTTTCTGTTTTTTCTTTCTGAGTGAGCCTGTGGAGTCACTTTGTTGCTTCTGATCCTCACAAAGCACAGTGGAGAACAGCAGTTTTCTTCTAACCTGAGCTCCAAAATGCAAATTTTTGTTGCATTTGAATCTGCCTAAAATCCCTTCACTTATGAAGTGACTTGGGGAGTGTGGGGTTTATTTTAGAAACGGGTGCTCAGAAGAGGCTGGTGTGATTAGAAACAGAAATCAGAAATACAAATTGAAATGTGGTTGTTTCCTTTTGACTTGAACTGTGTTTGAGATGGGTTTGCTGCTCGTGGCTCAGCTCTCACTTGAGGTTGCTGGTGGAGTTTATTCCAGTTTTAGTTTGCTTGAGTTCCTCAGGGTGTAACTGGTACAGGAGAATGGGCTTGGCTGGATGCTGCTGTGGAAAAGCTTTGGGACTTGGAGAGGTTGGGAGTTCACTCCCTGAACTGACTCAGGTGAGCATTTTGTAGCTTTTTTGGGGTATTTTAAGTCAGAAGCTGATAGGGAAACTGCTGCAGTCACTTCACTGTCTGCATCCCTGAGTGTGTGAAGGAGCTGCCACTTCTAAATACCAAAAGGGGCTTTTCCCCTTCATTTTATGATTTACTAAATAATAAAACAGAGGGAGTCAGAGGGGATGGAAACAAAGCTTTGCCTTGAGCCAGCCAAAAGAGCTGGGGAAGCAGGACCTGGGGGTTTGTGCTGCAGCTCCAGCTCCTGGAGGAGGCACAGCACAAGAGGAAGTGGCCTCAAGCTGCACCAAGGGAGCTTTTGGGATATTGGGAAAATCTCTTCATGGAGAGGGTGCTCAGGCACTGGAAGAGGTGGAGTCAGCATCACTGCAAGTGTTCAAACAATGTGTGCATGTGGCACCTGGGGACATGGGTTAGGGATGGACTCAGTGATCTTAGAGGGTTTTTCCAACCTAAATAATTCCACAGTTCTCTGATCTTCACATCTCAGGGCTGCAGCTTCTCAGTTCCTGCTGCATTGCCCATGCAGGCACCTCCTCCTCCCTGCCCCAGCCAGGCTCAGGTTATCCCACCAAAGGCTGGGGCCTGGTGGCACCAGAAAGACTAAAAATCAATAACAGGGGCATGAGAAGCTTGAGTGAAGTGCAGAGCTTGGGTGACAACTTGAACTTTCCTTTTGCTTCCATTCTCCAAACCTCCCTCCAGTTTCCATGGACCCATCACAGCATCCAAAAATAGGAAAAAATAGATCAATGCTCATGTTTGCCAGGCTGAGCTTAGCATAGGTTTGTTCTCAGGCTCTTAGCCCAAATTTCTATTTTGGTGCAGATTTGGGGTCCAAGGGAGCACTCCTGGCACTGGGAGCCATGGCCTGGAAATACAGAGCTCGTGGCAAAGCCATGAAAAGCAGAGCTGGGAGATCAGAGGGGGCTGGGGCTCCCCTGGATTGTGATGGTGTCACAGGGGTCTGAGGATGAGGGAAGAGATGAGGATCTGACTCCATGTTTTAGAAGGCTTGATTTATTATTTTATGATATATATTATATTAAAACTATACTAAAAGCATAGAAGAAAGGATTTCTTCAGAAGCTTAGCTAAGAATAGAATAAGAAGGAATGATAACAAAGGTTTGTGGCTCAGACAGAGAGTCCGAGCCAGCTGACTGTGATTGGCCATTAATTAGAAACAACCACATGAGACCAATCCCAGATGCACCTGTTGCATTCCACAGCAGCAGATAATCAATGTTTACATTTTGTTCCTGAGGCCTCTCAGCTGCTCAGGAGGAAAAATCCTAAGGAAAGGATTTTTCATAAAAGATGTCTGTGACACTGGATCTCTGCTTTTCCTTGGTGGCACGTTGATCATTGATTTTATAACTCTGGGCATGGAGTGATTGGGGAAGAAAATGAAGATGATGGTAAATGAAAGGATTTGGCAGGGTTGGGGTGTGTGAGCAGTGACTAAAGGGAAGATGGCAAGGAAGGGCAGAGGGGTGGCAGGAGGTTTGCAGTGGAAGAGCCCAGGGCTCTGTCCCTTGGGAGCCTCAGGGAGGCTCTGGCAGGAGCAGCTGCCCTTGCCCAAGGGGCTCCCAGTGCTGTGAGTGTCCCCTGGGTGCTCCCTGCAGGTTCTGTGGTGCAGCAGCAGCCTGAGGAGCACATTCCATGGGTGCAGTCTCCCCATCTCTGCCACTGGGGGTTTCCCTGCTCTGCCCTGTGGATGGAGGTGCTGTTGATAGAGAGGGGTCTCACTTCTGCCTCCAGCCCTTCTCACTCTGCATAAACACACACCTGTGTGGGGCTTATTCAATTTTTCCAACCCTCCCTCAGTGAGACATATCTGCAACATGCTTGCAGCTTAAAAATGACCATTAGTCAGTGAATTACAGTGGAAAAAAAAAAGACTTTTACACTTTTTGGTGTCTTTGGTTATGGAAAAATCACAAACTCTGGTAATTCTCACCATAAATTCAGCACCTGTACTTGGTTCATGGCACACTCCTGCATCTCCCCCACATCTCACACACAGGTTTTACCACAGCAGGACCATGGTGGGCTCTTGTTCTTCTCATTTGCTTTCTCCACCCTCACTTCCAAACTTTTCTCCCCAAACAGTTCTCTCCTCCTGGTTCAGGTCACCCTTCCAGCATGCTGGGGACAGCTCTTCATCCAGGCTGACAGGGCTGGACATAAATCATTGTGTCACCTTAACAACATCTGCTTATCTGAAAGGGTCACCCAGGGCTTCCCTGGAGAGATTGTTGGCTGTGGGGAGCAGCTCAGGTGCCATGAAAGCTTCAGCAGCACCAGAATGGCCATTTTAAGCTCATTGTCATGTTGAGGACAGAGACATCACAACTTCCTTCCCAAACCTGGGGTGGATATCCCAGCTCATCCCTTCATTCCCCTCTCTTCTTTTCTCACTCCTCCTGGCACAGTTACTGCCTGTAGCACATCACTGCACAGCAGCCAGCAGGATTCAGTGGGATGTGTGCTGGCCTAATTATTATAATTACTTTTTACTGAACAGTTAAATATGTGGCATTTCTTCCCCTCCCAGTCTTGGTGCAGAAAAGGAAAGAAATCCATGATTGGAGCTGGGGTTTCTGCTTTATCTGCTCTCTCTGTACCACTGAAAGAGACCAGAAGGAGAAATAGTTGATGTTTTAGGAACAGAGTAAACGCAAAGTCCTTCTGTAGTGTCACATTTCATGCAGTAAATCATGGTTTGATTGGGTTTTATGGTTGTTTTGTTTTGGTTTTTTTTTAACTTTTATACTTGGATGTGAAACTTTCCTAGGAGAGTTCTGGCAGCAGAGTCCATGGTGCCACTCAGGGTCTTTTCCTGGCTGTTTCTGAAGGGATGAGTGAGAGCAGGGCAGAATCTGCCTGCAGCTGTGTGCATTTAGGGTGCATGTGTATCCTATTCCTTCCTGTTGATCTGTAAGCTGTTCCATTGGCTTTCTTTCTGTTTCCTGCTGCTTTCTTGCTTCGTTATTGAAGGGAGGATTCAGACCTATACAGGTAACTCCAACTCCTGGTTCTGCATGGCATCAGTGTCTCTCACCTGGTCACTCCTCTGTCAGTGAATGCCTCAGTGTGCAGTGCTCCCCTCACCTCCTGAGCTGTGAGCTCAGAGCCAGGGCCTGCCCTGTGCCCCTCCTGGGGCAGAGCCAGCCCAGTGCCCCTCCTGGGGCAGAGCCAGCCCTGTGCCCATCCCGGGGGCAGAGCCAGCCCAGTGCCCATCCCAGGGGCAGAGCCAGCCCAGTGCCCATCCTGGGGCAGAGCCAGCCCTGTGCCCATCCCAGGGGCAGAGCCAGCCCTGTGCCCATCCCTGGGGCAGAGCCAGCCCTGTGCCCCTCCTGGGGCAGAGCCAGCCCAGTGCCCATCCCTGGGGCAGAGCCAGCCCAGTGCCCATCCCTGGGGCAGAGCCAGCCCAGTGCCCATCCCTGGGGCAGAGCCAGCCCAGTGCCCATCCCCGGGGGCAGAGCCAGCCCTGTGCCCATCCCAGGGGCAGAGCCAGCCCTGTGCCCATCCTGGGGCAGAGCCAGCCCAGTGCCCATCCCTGGGGCAGAGCCAGCCCAGTGCCCATCCCGGGGGCAGAGCCAGCCCAGTGCCCATCCCAGGGGCAGAGCCAGCCCTGTGCCCATCCTGGGGCAGAGCCAGCCCAGTGCCCATCCCTGGGGCAGAGCCAGCCCAGTGCCCATCCCGGGGGCAGAGCCAGCCCTGTGCCCATCCCTGGGGCAGAGCCAGCCCCATGCCCCTCCTGGGGGGCAGAGCCAGCCCTGTGCCCATCCTGGGTGCAGATCCAGAGCCAGCCCAGTGCCCCTCCTGGGGGGCAGAGCCAGGGCCTGCAGCCCAGTGCCCATCCCGGGGACAGAGCCAGCCCAGTGCCCATCCCAGTGCCCATCCTGGGGCTGCTGAGATCCAGAGCCAGCCCTGTGCCCAGCCCAGGGTACAGAGCCAGAACCAGCCCTATGCCCATCCTGGGGGGCAGAGCCAGGGCTGCAGCCCAGTGCCCATCCCGGGGACAGAGCCAGGGCCTGCAGCCCTGTGCCCATCCTGGGATGCAGAGCCAGCCCAGTGCCCATCCCAGGGGACAGAGCCAGGGCCTGCAGCCCTGTGCCCATCCTGGGATGCAGAGCCAGCCCAGTGCCCATCCCAGGGGAAGAGCCAGCCCTGTGCCCATCCCAGAGGCAGAGCCAGCCCTGTGCCCATCCCAGAGGCAGAGCCAGCCCTGTGCCCATCCCAGGATGCAGAGCCAGCCTCGTGCCCATCCAGGGAGGGCAGAGCCAGCCCTGTGCCCATCCCAGAGAGCAGAATCAGCCCAGTGCCCATCCCAGGGCTGCTCCCAGCACAGGAGGGTGGGCATGGGTCTCTGCCAGGGCTTGCTTGGCTGCCTGGGCCTGGCCCATTTGCCAGGGCAGCACCTTATGCCAGTGTGGTGCCAGGCTTTGGGACCACCCTGGTTGCCACCCTTTGGAAAACAGGGCAAAACAGGTGACCTGGATGTGAAGGACAGGCACGAGGTTCCTCTGTGAAATTCAGGATTTTTAGCTCTTCTGGAGATAAATTGGAACAGTTGCCTTGATGTTTTATTTCCCTGGGGCATTTATAAAGGTGGGTTTTTTAGCAGCCAGCCCACCTTATAAAAAGGAAATTAGACAATTCCATTTTTCTAAAGTTGGCTCTGAAGGTTCAGCTGTAAAATTCAGGGCATACAAACTAATAATTCTTAGTTTGTAAAGTTCCTTGTCTGTTTGTACCTTGTAAAATGGAAAGCCAGAGATGGCCCTGCTGTTCACAGAGAAACAAGGACTGTCCTGCAGTTTTCTGCAAGTGTGGCAACCCCTGGAAACTAACACCATAACTCTAATATTGTCAGCATATTTCCAATTATATCCCAGGAAGTCTGACCAGTTCTTTGTTTTCTCTCCTCTCTCCCTTCCCTCTCCTAGTTTTTTCAGAGGCCTCAGATCCAGCCTCCAAGAGCCACCATCCAGAACAGCAACCCCTCCATCCGTCCCGGAGCGCAGACCCCGACTGCCGTGTACCAAACCAACCAGCACATCATGATGGTGAACCACCTGCCAATGCCCTACCCCATGCCTCAGGGCCCCCAGTACTGTATCCCACAGGTAAACCCAGCACCAGGCACCTGAGGAGCTGCAGAGCAGTGTTTGATCCGTGGGGTTGTCTCAGGAGGATGTGGGATGTGTCTGTGAGCCAGCATCCCTGGAAGTGTTGAAGAAATGTGTGGATGTGGCATCTGGGGTCAAGGTTTAGGGGTGGGCTTGGCAGTGCTGGGGGAATAGTTGGACTGGTGGTTGTAGGGGCTTTTCCAGCCTAAGTGATTCCAGGATTCTGTGGTTCAGCCTCTGTCCTTTCTCTGTATCAAGTATTTGTTCTGTGCATGGAGGCAGTAGGAACCACTCACCTCTTTCAGGCCTCCCTCAGACACAGTAGGAAACCAATATCTTGGACTTTTAAATATTGGACTAAATATTTAGTGCTTGAACAATACCTAACTTGACTTAATCAAGACCTGAGGAGCTGCAGAGCAGTGTTTGATCCGTGGGGTTGTCTCAGGAGGATGTGGGATGTGTCTGTGAAATCAGGCTGGTAGTTGAATATCATGTGCCAGGGCAGGTCTAGATTAGGTATTGGGAAAAGTTCCTTCATGGAGAGGATGATGGGGCATTTTAGAGGCTGCCCAGGTGGAGCCAGCCCCCCTGGAAGGGTTGAAGAAATGTGTGGATGTGGCATCTGGGGACGAGGTTTAGGGGTGGGCTGGGGGAACAGTTGGACTTGGTGGTTGTAGGGGCTTTTCCAGCCTAAGTGATTCCAGGATGCTGTGGTTCAGCCTCTGTCCTTTCTCTGTATGAAGTGTTTGTTCTTCTGTATGGAGGCAGTAGGAACCACTCACCTCTTTCAGGCCTCCCTCAGACACAGTAGGAAACCAATGTCTTGGATATTTAAATATTGGACTAAATAGTTAGTGCTTTAAAAACACCTAATTTGACTTAATCTAGACCTGAGGAGCTGCAGAGCAGTGTTTGATCCATGGGATTGTCTCAGGAGCCACCAGGAGGGTGTGGGATGTGTCTGTGAAATCAGGCTGGTAGTTGCATGTCATGTGCCAGGGCAGCTCTAGGTGAGGTATTGAGAAAGCTTCTTTCATGATGGGGCATTGCAGAGGCTGCCCAGGTGGAGCCAGCACCCCTGGAAGGGTTGAAGAAATGTGTGGATGTGGCATCTGGGGACAAGGTTTAGGGGTGGGCTGGGGGAACAGTTGGACTGGTGGTTGTAGGGGCTTTTCCAGCCTAAGTGATTCCAGGATGCTGTGGTTCAGCCTCTGTCCTTTCTCTGTGTGAGGTATTTGTTCTGTGCATGGAGGCAGTGGGAACCACTCACCTCTTTCAGGCCTCCCTCAAACACAGTAGGAAACCAGTGTCTTGGACATTGGACTAAATGTAGTCCAATACTGGACTAAATATTTAATATTTAGTGCTTTAATAATACCTAATTTGACTTAATAGATCTAGTACCTAATTTGACTTAATGAATCCATAGGCACTCCAGAACCTTGAGCCACATAACAGGGTGTTGCAATCAGGGCAGGGGCTCTGTTCTACCTCAGCTCCTGTGTCCTCCCTGCCTTGGCTTTACCTTACTTTTGGCACTAACATTTGGAGATGTTTAGGTGGATATTAGGGAAAATTCCTTCATGGAAAGGGTGGTGAGGCACTGGCAGAGGATGTTTGGGGCAGTGCTGGAGTCCCCATCCCTGGGGACATGGGGACATGGTCAATGCTGACCTTGGTGCTGCTGGTTATGGTTGGACTCAGTGATCTTAAAGGTCTTTTCCAACTTTAACAATCCATAATTCTGTGCTGCCCAAAGCTGTCATTAACCAGATGCCTGTTGGTCAGGGGGGCTCAGTTACTTGTGCAGCTTGCCCCAGTCCTTGTGCAGTGACTGATGGCTGTGTCTGTCCCCAGTCCTTGTGCAGTGACTGATGGCTGTTTCTGTCCCCCCAGTCCTTGTGCAGTGACCGATGGCTGTTTCTGTCCCCCCAGTCCTTGTGCAGTGACCGGTGGCTGTTTCTGTCCCCCCAGTCCTTGTGCAGTGACCGATGGCTGTTTCTGTCCCCCTAATCCTTGTGCAGTGACTGATGGCTGTTTCTGTCCCCCCAGTCCTTGTGCAGTGACTGATGGCTGTTTCTGTCCCCCCAGTCCTTGTGCAGTGACCGATGGCTGTTTCTGTCCCCCTAATCCTTGTGCAGTGACTGATGGCTGTTTCTGTCCCCCCAGTATCGTCACAGTGGCCCTCCCTATGTCGGGCCACCACAGCAATATCCTGTGCAGCCACCAGGACCAGGACCCTTCTACCCAGGCCCAGGTCCTGGAGAATTCCCCAATGCCTACGGTGAGTTCTGCTTGGAGACTGCTTACAGCCTGTTCTTGCTGTGTTTTCCTGTTGTCAAGCTGAAGATTTAGAATAACAAGCTGGATTAGCATTTGTTTGAACTTCAAATAGCTGCTAAATTTGGCGGTGTCACAGCTCTGATTATTCACTCCTGAAAAATCCCAGAGTGTTGTTTGTGTGAGTGTGTCAGGGAAGCTGCAGCTGCCCAGGATCACCTGTGGCCAGCGCTGGGGCTGGTTCTTAGTCCCTGCTCAATCATTATTATTTGTTCAGGTGCTGTGGGTACATTTGCAGTCCTGGTTTTCACTGTGCCATGCCTGGCATTGCCAGTTAACTGCAGTTAACAGTTCTTAGCCCGGTGCTTCTTGTTGGGTGTGTGCTGGGGGATAAGAACAAGCCATGTGGGTTTTTCCCTAGATTGATGCTGCCAAGATAATTTAGTCCAGTCTGTAACTCCTGCAGAGACCAAAACGTGGCTTTTTCATGCATTTGGTCACTCACTGCTCCCTGCCCACTCACATTTTGCAGCCTGGTGGGGGCAGAGATATTCTCAGGCTCCCATGGGAATTCTCTGTTGGAATTTTGGAGCCTTGGAGTGACTGATTCCCTTCAGGCTGCCCAGTAACAGCCCTGCTCCCTTGGCAGAATTGCAGTTTGCTCTTCACACACAGAGATCCCTTTGGAGGGAGAGAAAAACCCAGTAGCATCATTCAGAAAGGTCTCTTATATTTCCTCTTTTCCTTCTCTTATTTATCTGATCTCTGTGGAACTCATGGGAATTATTGAAAGGTTGTCATGAAGCCCTTGAACCTGGTAATGCAATTTCAGAATAGGAGAGAGGGTAATTACAGGGCAGCTACTTCCTGGTGGTTGATCCTAGAGAAAATAGAAGAAATATTGTAATGCTTCTTCAAATCTGATCCACTAGATGAGGAAATTGCCCAGTATTCCTCATTTTTTGTCCTGTTACAGGTCTGCTTTCTTACTTCCTGCTTGCTTGGTGCCATTTATCTGTCTTCACTCCTGTAATTAGGACAAGGTTCATTTCCAGCTCCTTTCCTCTCCTGGAAGCACCTGGGTTTTTGCAGAAAATCTTGGAATCTTTCAGTCCCAGCTTTAGGTTGCTGCAGTTTGGAGCATCAGTGGGTGAAGCCAGAGCTCTCTGTCCTGCAGAGTTTTCCAGGCAGGGAAGGTTTCACCAGGGATTTCCCTGCACTTTCCCACCTTTCCCTGCTGTCACTCCCTTGCTGTGTTTGGGACTGGGAATGCTCAGGTGCTGCCAGGTTTGGGGAGCAGCTAAATCTGCATTCCAGGCATGGATAATGCTGCTGGCAGTGCCCTGTGCCTCAAGCACAGGACTTGTAGCCAGTGTGGCTGCTGGACATCAAAATCATTGCATCTGGCAAGACCTAAAGAAGGTGGTCAGGGAAAATAGAGTGGAAGGCAAAACTTGTGAAAATGGACAGTGCAATTTTATAACTCAGTTTTGCATTCTCTGATGTCAGGGAGTTTTTGTACAAAACAGGGAAAGACCTTGAAGTGATCAGTGGGTAGGAGAGAGAATAAAAGTTGGGTGCTGAAGAAGTGGAAGGGATCAAAGGCAGAGAGCAGAGCAGAGAGTGTGGCCCTGGCAAATGCATTTGGCTTGTCACAGAAGCTGTTTCTTCCCTGAAGATACTTTTTTCAGGATTTAGGTTTTAAAAATGCATTTCATAAAGGGAGAGTCATTCCCTGAGTTCTGCTGGAGCTGCCTCTCCAGCAGGGATCACATTGCAGGTGATGTGGTTGGATCTGGTTTCTAGGAGGTGCCAGTGAGGGGAATTCACACCTTGCAGGATCCCAGGCTCCTCCTGTTCCCTCACCTTGGCCAGGTTCTGCTTGGACACCTGCTCATCAGCAGGGTTCACAGAATCACCAAATCCCAGGATGGTTTGGCTTGGAAGGACCTTAAATACCATCCAGTGCCACCCCCTACCATGGCAGGGACAGTTTCCACAGCTTCCACTATCCCAGGCTGCTCCCAGCCCTGCCCAGCTTGGCCTTGGACATATCCACGGATCCAGGGGCTGCCACAGCTGCTGGGCAGTAATTGCTGATTCTCAGCCTGCAGAGATGCAGATAGAGACTTTGAGGCCAGATCTGAAGTGGCTCTGCTGACCCTAGCATTCAAAATGAGAATTTCCCCATTTCTTGAGTGACTCAGCCCAGCCAGGAGTGTCACTTTGAGCTCTTTGATGCCAACTCTTGCACAAGAAGAGTTCCCTCTCTGAGGATGCAGACAGGGAGTCTGCTCTGAGCTGGGCTTTCCAGCTCTCAGCAGCAGGAATGCATCCTTGGAGCTGCAAATCAGGCTGTGCTGGGCTGGTTTCATTTGCTTTCTTGGATTTCACCCTTTGCCTGAAATCCAGCGACCTCCTGGTTGGGTTACAGGCACAATCCAGATTTTCATGCCCAGTTAGAGGTTAGTTCAGCTGAAGAATAGATGAGATTGTGCCAGAGGCAACTGCAAGCCCTCAGTTCATCCATGCCTGGAAGGGAGAACACCCAGCAGCACCTTACACATTCCCCTGACACCTGATCCATGGGCAGGAGGCAGCTCTGCTCTGCCACCCTCATCTCTGGTGTGGTCTTAAAGCACTTGGTTATTCACTGAGCCACTCTCATTCCACTGAGAAAACCATAATGAGCCATCACTGGCTGCTAGGAATGTGACCAGTGGTGTAATTCTGCACTCATCACCGTGGTCGTGCTTTTTGTGTGTTGCAGCATGAGAGGAACATTGCTCATAATTAAATTTTCTGGTTGTGCTTCCAAATAGGTTGCAGTTGACCTCACAAGTTGTTTGTATTGGTTAGACAGAATTTCTCTACAAAGGCAGAAAACCCCCGATAAACCAGCAGCAAATCCAGCAGAAAACCTTCCTGTTTGTCAGGCAGAGGAGCCCAGGGATGCTCTTGCAGTGCCTCTGTGGTGTCCACAGCCTGTCAGACATAGCTCAGAATAACAAAGCTACTCTCCACACCCAGCTAAAGCATTTACTGGTCCCAGTATAGGCAATAGAAAAGAGACCATTGGCACCATAGAGGGAAAGATGAAATAATAATGAAAACTAAGCTACAAACAGCAAAGATCAACCCTTGTATCTTTTGCATCATGGTCTGGCAAGAAAAACCAAGCAAAATGAATTTAAGTTTGCCATCCCAAAACCCAATGATGTACATGGCCAATTTGGGGTCATGGAAATCAAATAAGAAATGGTGCCTGAACCTCTTGTCTTGATGCAGCATCAGCTTCTGTTCAGTGGCTGTGGAGCTGCGATGCTGGAAGTTGTGCCCAGCTGCACCTCTGGCGTTGGTTGTGTGTCCTGAGCTGACCTTGTCCCTCTGGTTTGTGTCCTTGGTGCCCCAGGAACACCCTTCTACCCCAGCCAGCCCGTGTACCAGTCTGCACCCATCATTGTGCCTACGCAGCAGCAGCAGCCGCCGCCTGCCAAGAGAGAGAAGAAAACGGTGAGTGAGGGACCCTGTCCTGGGGGGAGCTGCAAGGACATGAAAAATGTTCTTTATCTTCACTGGAGGCCCTGGCACAGGGTGCCCAGAGCAGCAGGGGCTGCCCCTGGATCCCTGGCAGTGCCCAAGGCCAGGCTGGATGGGGCTTGGAGCAGCCTGGCACAGTGGGAGGTGTCCTGCCCATGCTCTAAGATGAACTTTAAGGTCTCTCCCACCCCAAACCAATTTGTCATTCCCAAAGAGATGAAGTGTAATTAAACATTGCACAGTGCTGGTTTCCATTTTTCCATGGGCACTGTCCACTCTGATTTGTGGCATCTCAGCCATTTGAAAAGAAAAATAATTTTGCTGGTTTTCAATAAACAGGAACAAAAGCAGCATGGTCTGCCCAAGCCTGGAATCCTCACCTGTGCTGCTGCTTAGAGGGGTTCACTCATTCCCACCTGGCTCCCACCAAAAAGCCAGGTGGGAATGAGTGAACTCAGCAGTTTGGGAGAATATTAAGAATTAGTTCAAAGTGACAAATCAGAAATTATTGAATATTAGGCCTTGAAAAAGTGGAAAACCAGGAGGTTCTGGATGTATTTGCAGGCTTGAAAGAGCCTGACCATATTATCAAAGTGGATATGGGTTTGGAGAGCACATTCCCTCTCTTTCTAGTTCAAGGGGGGAATTTGAGAGAGGCAGATGAATGGAATTTAAACCCATCTACAGGTGGGGAACAGTGGAAGTGTGTGGGGTGAATGTGAGGTTGAACCAGGAAAATATGATGTGGGCTTGAACTTGTGAATGAATCGTTTGTAAAGGACTGAAAAGGAAATTACAGCAGTGTTTGTGTGAGAGTGTTTTGGAAACATTAAAAGAACAGTTTCCTGGGGGTAGAAAAGAATAAAAGGACTTAGACATGTCTCAAAATGCAGAATATTTGCATCTCTGGAGTTTTGAGGGTGATCTGGGGTGACACTTGATTTGGGAGACCGGAAGAACTGAACAATGTGTGAGCTGTGCCTGCAGGAAAGGCCTTTTTGGTGGCTGCTCTCAGCAGCTTTTTTGTCACCTCTTCAGTCCCCAGGAGTCTCTTTTCAGCATCCCAAACACGACATGCCCAGATCCCCGATGCCATTGAAATGCAGAGCTGATCAGACACGCTCAGCTGGGATTAAGGCAGTTCCATGCCAGCCAAGCTGAGTTCTTTGAGGCAGAAAAGGCATTTTAAATGCCCAAGATGCTTCTCTCTGAATGTGCTGTTTCAGTTTGGTAATTGGTGTTGCAACTGGAGAAATGAGAAAAATTAAATGCATTAATGTGCACATGCCCACATCCACCATGAGTTGAGTATTTGAGTACTACAAATTTCCCTTGCAGGCAGGGAAATCTTGTTTTTAATGCCATTGACTGTGTCAAGCAGAGGAGAGGGCCAACTCTCAGGTTGTTACTGTAGTTAATGAAATATTTTAGCAAAAAAATATATTTTTGCTAAAATATTTCATTTATCCTTGTTTTATCAAAAATAAGACAAACCCAGACTGAGCACCCTGAGTACAGTGTGTGTGTGTGTGTGCTCACAAACAGAGTGAAGCCACCATCCCACCAAACTGAGTTTGACAAATCACAAAGCCTTTCTGCAGTTCCAGTTTTATATCCCAGAATCCCAGAAGGGCTTGGAAGGTCCTGCAGGACCATTCCCACCCCTGCCATGGCACAATTTATTACAGGGTGGTTTCCAGCAGAACCCCTGCCCTGGATGGTGTCTCTTGGTTTGCTTGGAGTTGTTTGCTTGGATTTCTGCATGGAATTAATCTCAAGTTCAGCCAAGAGCTTTGGAGAAGGTGGGCAGATACACAGAGCTCTGTCTTTAGGGTTTTCAGATTCTACTGGAGATGAAAAGCATTTCACATTATCCCAGACATGCTGGCTCTTCCCCCTGCTCAGGGACATGGATTGGCTCAAGTGTCAGTTGAGGATTCACTATGTGTTCTGGAGTGGTTTATTTTGGAAAATATTTTTTTCTTCCCATTTTGGTGCTGTGAAGAGACTCAAAAATCCCAGTTTTTTCCTAAATGCTGCAGAGTTCTAAGGATTTGAGTTTGTTCTTTCAGTTTCCCTTTCCTCCACTCAGTATTTTTATTTGATTCTCTCTGTTTTGGTGGAACTGGGAACTGATTTGCTTTCCCCCTTTCCCAGAAGCTGGGCTGGCAAGGTCAGGGAGTTTCCTGCAGGGTAAAAAACAGCCTTTTCTCCATTCCTGCCCTTTCCACTGCTGGGCAAGCTTAGCTTGTACCTGAACTGTCTCCCACTTGTTCTCAGCTGCAGGAAACTCACGTTCCCCCTGTATTTTACATTACAGGGTGCACATATTTAGACTGAACTTGGTGTGGTTGATGATTCAATTAGATTTTGATTAAATTAGGTGTTGATGAAGGGATGACATGCCCTGCATTCCAAGCCATGGAAAAAAGGCACATCCCAGTGCTGCTGCTGAGCACCAGCTCATCTCAGAGCAGCTCCTGCTGGCTGTGGTGGGAGATTTTGGTGTACACCAGGACAGCAGTAACAGAACACTTGTGGGAATTATTCCTTTGTTCTAATTGCAATTCTTTCAATCCTGCAGATCCGAATCCGGGATCCAAACCAGGGGGGCAAAGACATAACAGAAGAAATCATGTCTGGAGGGGGCAGCAGGAACCCCACGCCCCCCATTGTCAGACCCACCTCCACCCCAACTCCACCTCAGGTAAGGAAGGGCTCTGCTCCTCCCTGGGCCCTCTCCCTCACACCTGCAGCCTCACCTCTGACCATCCCAGAGACCTGCATGCTCCCAAATGATCAATATCCTTCAGCCATGATGTTTTCCCAAGTTTGATCATTGGAGCCCCAGTGCTGCTGTACTTTCCCCTCCCTGGTTTTCTATCAACAGTAGATTTTCAGTGTTAAAGGAGGAGCCAAAATATCTGTGGGAAAGGAGGTGTCTCTGTGAAGTCTTGTGCACCTGAGCAAAGTCCATGTCACACAGTGATTGATCACTGACCTTCAGTTGCTTCACTTTTCTTTCTGCCTCTGTGCAGCTGTTTTAGAGTCACCAGAAGATCTGGAGCTCAGGAATTTTCTCACAGAACTGTAATAAGTTATCACACAAATGTTCTCTGGGTGTTCAGACTTAACAATGCATTTTGCTAATGAGAGAAAAATGATAAATAATTTTTTATAATTATAAGGACAAAAATTTAATTAATTATTATTAATAATAAATATAATTATAAAAATCTTATCATTATAAATATAAAAAATACTCCTAATCATTTTCTGTAGGTCTTAAATCCCTTCTTGTCATGCACCTTTGAGTCTGACCCCTTTAAGTCCCTGGTTAGAGATCAGAAAGGTTCTCCAGCTGAAGGCTGGGCTGTGGAGCAGAGCTGGTGCTGGGATGTGATTTCTTCTTCTTCCACCTTCTTCCCTGTTTGATGTCACCAGCTTTTGGCAGGTTTTAAGGTGAAACAGCTTTTCCTGAGCTCAAACCTTCCTTTCCTCTCTGTGTGGGAGTAGATTTTCTGCTGAAAGTCCTGTGCAGGAGCTCAGGAGCACTGAGAGCACTGCTTGTGCTGGAGTGAGATCTGGGGATTGCAGGGAGATGTAACTGAGGTGAAGTGAGAGAGATCCCTGGAGATCCCTCCCTGGGACCAGCAGGGTTTCATCTTTCCCAGCTGAGCCCAATCCTTGTGTCCCTGAAGGCACCACCTTGTGCTTTGTCACTGGTTTTCTCCTCTGGTCCCCACCCAGGACAAGCAGCAGCAAGGCACCAGGTAAACTTCTTTCCATCAGAGATGCCAAACCTGGGAACCTTGGTGAGATCATCTCCCCATTTCTTCTTCCTACCCATCCTTCCCCATTGGAAGTGGGAAGAGCTGGAACCAGCCAGGATTTCCTGTGGTATTCCTGCACAGTGCAGTGAATCCAGGCACTTACCTGATCATTCCTACATTCTGAAATCTATTTTAAGGCACTACAATTGAGTCAAACAGAAGGAAATAAATGTATTTCAAGAGGAGGTTACTAGGCCTGAATTGTGATCAGCTGCAATTTAGATGCAGAGCACAGCAGTGATGTCCAATCATCTCCTCCAAGGTATGCAAATATTCCATTGTTTAATATCCAGCCTTCTTTTTGATGAGGTGCTTAGAACCACTTTTGGTAATCACAGAAGAGCTCTGAAATTGGGATCACCAGAATAAGTTCATTAGTGTAACATAACTGAAAATTTAAGCCCACTTAAGCCAGGAAATTCAACATTATTGTCCCAACAGCTTCTCTAAATCAAGTCTTGGGAGCATATTTAATATCTTGGGTGAAATTAAATAGTGCCTTAATAACTGCACAGGAATTGCACTGGTGGGGGTGGGACTGTTCTGAACAGGCTCCAGTCAGTAAATTCTCAATATTCAGCCATAACTTCTGAGATGCTCCTGACTTGGGGCAGCTCTTGGACGATGCAGGGGGAGCAGAGCTGCTGTTGTTTGTTCTACCCCCTGGAAAAAACCCTGCTCACCCCAAACAGTGCTGACCCCCTGAACCAAACCCTGCTCACCCCAAACCCTGCTGAACCCAAACCCTGCTGAACCCAAACCCTGCTCACTCCCCTGGACCAAACCCTGCTCACCCCAAACCCCACTGAACCCAAACCCTGCAGACCCCCTAAACCAAACCCTGCTCACCCCAAACCTTGCTCACGCCAAACCCTGCTTGCTCAGCTCCCTGGACAAAACCCTGCTCACCCCAAACCCTGCTCACCCCAAACCCTGCTCATCCCAAGCCCTGCTCACTCCCTGGATCAAACCCTGCTCACCCCAAACCCTGCTCACCCCAAACCCTGCTCACCCCTGAACCCAAACCTTGCTCACTCCAAACCTTGCTCACCCCAAATCCTGCTCACTCCCCTGAACCAAACCCTGGTCACCCCAAACCCTGCTCACCCCCTAAACCAAACCCTGCACACCCCAAACCCTGCTCACCCCCTAAACCAAACCCTGCACACCCCAAACCCTGCTGACCCCTGGATCAAACCCTGCTCACCCCAAACCCTACTCACCCCAAACCCTGCTGACCCTCTGGACCAAAGCCTGCTCACCCCAAACCCTGCTCATCCCAAACCCTGCTCACCCCCTGGATCAAACCCTGCTCACCCCAAACCCAGCTCACCCCAAACTCTGCTGACCCCCTAAACCAAACCCTGCTCACCCCAAACCCCGCTGACCTCCCTGGACCAAACCCTGCTCACCTCAAATCCTCCTCACCCCAAACCCCGCTGAACCTAAACCCTGCACATCCCCTGGATCAAACCCTGCTCATCCCAAATCCTGCTCATCCCCTGGACCAAACCCAGCTCACCCCAAACCTTGCTCACCCCAAACCCTGCTTGCTCAGCCCCCTGGATCAAACCCTGCTGAACCCAAACCCTGCTCACCCCAAACCCTGCTGACCCCTGAACCCAAACCTTGCTCACCCCAAATCCTACTCTCTCCTCTGGACCAAACCCTGCTCACCAGGGTGCTCATGGAGATTTCACTGCTTGAGCATTAAAAATGTGAATGTGCAGCCTCAGGGCTTGACAAGGCAGCATCAAAGTGACTCCCACTTTGAGAGATTTTTAGAATTATAGCAAATTCTAATAAAACCTCTTTCTCTGAATCTGCTATCTCATTATTTAAATGGCAGAAACACAGAGGAAGAAACATCCTCAGGAAGTGCTGGAGACCACTCCCTGTCCCAAATTCTGCATTTGAAAAAGAAACCGTTTTATAATAGTAATAGTTTCCAAATTTTTTTCTTTAGATTGGAATTACTCTATTAACAGACTCAAATAAACCAAAACTTAGCTAACACAAGCCCAAAGCACCCTCTTCTCTCAGTAGATTAAGTGCTAAACATCAAAAAATTGTTGGAACTGTGGTTAACATCAGAAAGTCACTGGAATTGTGCAGAAGATGAGCATTGCCAGGATGAGCTGCGTGGTTTGAGCCATTCCTGTACCTTTTACTCAGCAGCACTGACCAAAAATTGCTTTAGGTGGAGTTTCCCAGTGCCTCTGCAGTGTGTTTTAATTGCTTTTGAGCAAGTGAAGAGCTTTAAAGCTCCTGCAAGAGAAGCTGGAGGTACATGGAGATATGATTTATCCATTTCTAGCCAGACACTGTTTTCACTCTGGTTTTTGCTGGGAAGAGAAAGACAACCCAGGGCCAGAAGCTGGTTATGGTATTGCCTCAGCATTGGCTTCCACAGGAGATCACTTTTTAAAGAGTGACTGCTCTTATTTCCCTGGCCAAACTCTTCCAAGCCTCAGTGAGTTTGTCAGAGTTGTGTTTGCTCACTGTCCAGGGGTAAAATAACCCAGAGCAACCCTTGGAGCATCATAAATCAGGGGAGCAATTTTCAGTGGGATTTTTTGCATAAAAACTCTCTAAATGCTCCATTTTGCAGCTGCAAGGCTCAGTGCATAAGGACCATTTATTCATTTGTAATATCATTCCTACAAAAGAAATGTTTTCCACATTTCTTAAGGAAATACATTTCCTGACCCAAGAAATTTCTGGCCTCACAGGTTTCTTCTTCACTGCTCTGCTTAGGTTGGTTCTTATCACAGTTTCCTTTCTCCACACTGATCTCATCCATAAATTTTCTTATAAAAGGAAAGTTCTGATCACTGAGGGTGAGGGGAAAATGTTCTTGAAACCTTCTCTTTTGTAAAGCTGGGTTTTCTTTGACTTCTTCCCTTTGGCTGCAGGCTGGGCTGCAGTTGTTCATTCATTCATTCTCCAGTCAATCTGTCAGGCTCATTTCTGAAAGAGGAGCAATCCCAAAGAAAACTTCAACCCTTCACCCCCACTTAAATCTTCATTCTTATTTTTCCAGATGTGCTTTTTCCTGGTCTTCCTGAAATGGTGAAAAATAATGTCTTGGAGAGAATTCCCTCTTTATCCTGCACTGTTCAGATGCAATAGGCAAAAAGCTGGAGATGGGAGGAAAAAACAGAGTTCCAGGAAGAGAAGCAGGTTGCCAGAGCATTTCCTTTTATAAGGAAATAAGTTTTGCATGGATTTCTCAGAGCCTGTCTGCAATCAGGGGTGATTGAAAAGTCCTTTTCCTGTAGCTGCTCAGAGGAGTTCATGGATGTGGAGCTGGGTGAGAGCAGACAGCTGCAGGAAGCTGCCTGCCTTTCCACTTGGGATTAGGAAATTAAAATTTAGCCCCATTTTCTTCTGTGCCTGGTCCCCAATGTGTATTGAAGGGGAATTTGTGACCTGTCTGTGGTCACTCCAGCAGCTGCCTCACCTTTCAGTCTGGGGCACTAACTTGGTCTTCTTAAATTCTGAGACTAAATACAAAGGATTTTAGCAAACTTTCTGGAGCACAAGTGAGTATTTGGTGGGAGACCGCTGAAATATGTGTGTCTGCCACAGGCTGGATCTCCTTCAGTTCTTTGCAGGCCTTTTGGATTTGTTCTTCCATACAGAAATCCCAGTCCATGTTCTTGGGGAATCTGCTCCTCCTGCTCTCCCTCAGATTTCTGCCCAGCTGGTTTTATTCTTCCCTTGCCCTGCAGATCTGCAGGTGCCACCCCCAGGCTGCTCATAGGGGGTGCTGGGGATGTTTTTCATCCAAGCACTGCCAGGCTGGGATGATTTTCCCCCTGGGATCAGGAGTGCTGTGTGTGCAGACACATCTGTGCACTGTTCATCCCACCCTGCACACATCAGCTCTGATAAGTACACGGAGGAGCAAATCAATAGATCTGAATCTCTCAGGGGGTTGAAATGTGGATCAGTGGAGAAAGGAGTCAAGTCTCAGAGGTGAACTGAAGTCACAGAGGGATGCAGGAGCCCTGGTGTGTGTCCTACATGGGGGAGCTCCTGAGAGGTGTTGGGAGGGCAAAGCACATTGACATCAGTGCTGTGCTGTCCCTTCCTTGCTGTTCTTAACAGGGAGCATCTCCTTCCCCTTTTCCTGCTGCCTTTCCCTCCCTTTCCCATGAACTTTTTGGATTTATTATTGACCTGTGTACCTTTTCTCTGTCTTTTCTCTTTATTCTCCCCACCTTTGCTTTCTCCTTTCCATCCCCCCTGCCTCACCTGCCCCTTGCCTTTGCTGCCTGTTTTGTGTTCCCAGGCTCACGGTGCTGTCCCTGTCCCCCAGCAGGTGCCCAGCCAGGTCCCCGAGCCCGTTCCCACGGCATTGGCAGCCCTGGAGAGCTCCCACCCCTCCAGCAGCACTGCACCCCCTGCCTCCAAACAAGGTCAGTTCATGGAGATTTCCTCCCTCAATATTTTCAGTCATTTATTTTTTCCCCTCTTTTCTTGTTTTAGTTGGAATATTTTTGGCAGGGGGACCAGCAGGCAGCAGAAATAGGAGGGGAGGAACTTCTCTTCCTCCAGTGGAACATTTTAAGTGTGTTGCTAAGGCAATTAATTGGAATTTGCTAATGTGGAACTGGTTAAAAATAATTGTCTTCAATCTTCTGTGTCCTAAATGTTGTTTCAGAGCACACAGAAGGAAGAAACTCCTCTCACCCAAGTGCCATCCTCCAGAAGCCAGCGTGTTGTCAGGGTAACACTGTAGCCAGAGAGGCTTTGGATCATTTGGATAATTAGCCCCAGCAGTGGCACAGATCCAGAGGATCATATGGCTTCCCCAGAGCTGCCTGTGTGTCCAGTCCTGTAGGAATGGGCAACATTAACTAAGAAAAATCCCATTAGTGTGCCAAGTGCCTTATAAAGCCCACAGCAGATTTTGCTGACTTTGGTAAAAATGGCACAGATGGAAAGAGTTTCTGAAAATTCCGTTTCCTTGGACAAGGCTCTGAGGCACAGGATGGGATCCTTGGGGTCCCTGCACAGGGCCAAGAGTTGGACTCAGTGATCCTGATGGGTCCCTGCCAGCTCAGGATATCCCATAATATACATTGGAAGGGAGATTTTTTTAAAGCTGTTCAAGGAAATTGTCCCAGGAGGCAACAGAGCAGGGCCAGGCTGTTCCCACACTGGAATTTTTACTGCAGAGTACCCAGAGTATCATGGAATGCTGGGATTTTTATTTCAGGGCATCCAGAGTATCAAGGAGTCCTGGGATTTTTATTTCAGAGTATCATGGAGTGCTGGAATTTTTATTTTAAAGTATCATAGAGTGCTGGGATTTTTATTTCAGAGTATTATGGAGTGCTGGGATTTATATTTCAGAGTACCCAGAGTATCATGGATTTTTATTTCAGGGTATCCAGAGTATCATGGAGTGCTGGGATTTTTATTTCAGAGTATCCAGAGTATCATAGAGTGCTGGGATTTTTATTTCAGAGTATCCTGGAGCGCTGGGATTTTTATTTCAGAGTATCCAGAGTATCGTGGGGCGCTGGGATTTTTATTTCAGAGTATCATGGAGTCAGAACATCTCCAGCCACAAGGGTCCTGTCAGGATCACCAAGTCCAACCCCCTGCTTCTTACACGGTCACCTACCACTAAATCATATGACCAGGAGCTCCTTGAACTCTGATCTCTGAAAATGCAGCACTTTCCATCACAGTATTTCGTCTCTGTGTATGAAAATGGGGATTGCCACAAACGGGTCTTGTCCCTCTTCTCTCTCTCTTTAACTTAATCCCTTTGTAGGCAGCTGTGAGTAAACTGGAAGTAAGTGTTTGCTTAGTTACACAGCTCTGACAGTGCTAGTTTAAACAAAGCAGGGCTTGGCTGGGGTTTAACACTGATGAGCTTCCCTGTGTTTATCTCTGTTCCATCCCAGAAAGAGTCAAACATTTGTTCCAGTCCAAAAATTGCTAAAGAGCACATTTATGTAAGCACTGCAGGGAAAGCCCTGGAATAACACCCAGCCATGGCTGGGGGGGCAGAGCAGTGCAGGGGTTGGTGTCAGTAATTTAACAGAGCCTGTTAATGATATTTAAACTGAACTAATGACTTTTGGGGGGCACATCTGTTCAGAAATACATGCCATGGTATCGAAATGATTTTTCACTTTGATATTGGGGGATTTTTGTTTCCAAACCAAGAGCAGTGACAGAGTGCTGTGTGGCTGAAGTGCTCATTCAAACCAGTGCTGTTGTTTCTCCAAAGAAAACAGAGTACCTGTCCTGTCCATCCTCATATTGGATCTCCTCATGCCCTTCCTCTCCCGTGCCCTCCTGTGCTGGCAGCTGTTGAAGTTTGGAATCAGCTTTCATTGTGATTCTGTCACAACCAGGGCTGCTTGTGCAGCTGCTTCTGACAGTGAGCAGCATCTGGCTGGTGCTGGGCTCAGGGTTGGGATCAGGGTCAGGATCAGAGCTGTGTGCTCTGCTGGCAGACCAGGACCTGCAGTCCCTGCTGGCTTGGTCTGCAACTCATTCCCAAGGCTGGATTTGGGATTGCCTTGTTTAAATCTGTGGTTGGGGTTTTTTTAAAGACAAACCTTTGGCATTTCATAGAATCCCTGAATGATTTGGGTTGGAGGGACCTTAAAGGTCCTTCCATTCTGACCCCACTGCCATGGCAGGGACACTTCCAGTGACCAAGTACAGGAATTGCTACTGTAATACCTTGAAGAATCACAATATTTAGGTGCAGGTTGTGTTCCTGAAGATGCCCCTGGTGTGTCCATGCCAGCCAGGCTGGCAGAGGGGAGGATTCTGCTGCAGAATCCAGGTCAGGCCAGGCTGGTGCAGGAGCTGCAGTGGGATATAGAACTGCATGGAATCAGAGCTGCCCACATTTTTTCCACTTTTTCCACTCAGAGGGATGTTTGGAGTAGTATTATCCTCTTTTAAAACCTCTTTCCAAATCTTGCAATGTATCAGACATGGAGAATGTTCAGCATAGTTGGTGGAAAACAGATGAATGTCAGAGCCTGGAGTTTGGAAAGCTCCAAAGCCCTGTGCTGACACTGAGTCAGTCCTGGTGCCACCTCGTGAGTGTTTGCATCGGGACAAAAGATGGAAAAATGGCAGAGAGCCCAGCAGTTATTGTCAGATAAACACCACAGAGCAGGAACAAATTCCTGTATCCAGTGAACTCCTCCTTGTGCACTGCCCTGGGCAGTCTGTGCCACTGGGACCACCCAGCAGCCCAGCAATGGCTCTTCCATGAAGCAGGCAGTGGGGTCTGTCCCACTGGGTATGTGAAAGAATCTTTAAGGAAAAATAATTTTGCAAAAATTGTATTTATCAGGAAAATTTAAAAAATGTATCTTGATATTTCCCCTGGAACAGCCAGCACTGCCTATAAATACTTTCTAAATATAACATGAGGAATGATCTCTGTGTTTAGGAAGAGGGATTTGATCCAGTTGGATGAATTGTGTTGATTTTTGTTTTCCCTCCCCAGCTCTGAGTTGTCCATGTGACTCTCTGTAACAGTTGGCAGGGATGAGTCCCCTTCTGTCAGAACCTGGAGATTTCTTCTCTGGGATGGGGGTTCAAGTTCAGATTTGCTTCTCATTAGCCAAGTCTGCTCCTCATTCTCTGAAATCCCTCCTCAAATCACTTTTCTCTGGGATTTTGCACACACAACCTGTATCCATGTAACACTGGCCAGACAAGGTGTGGTTTGAAGGGAGGGAGTTAAACCTCTGGTTTCAAATGCAGCTGTGGATTTGTGCTGGTTTTATCTCTCAGAATTATTTCCTTAACATTTCAAATGTGTTTGGTTGGGTTTGTTGGGGTTTTTTTTGAGCATTCTCCTTTGACTTGGGGAGAGAATATCCAGGCAGTTGTTTATAGCGAGCTGTAAATGTCAGGAATGCTCCAGGAATTCCTGCAGAGGATGTTCCAGAAATCAGAGGTGACATGTTTTCTTTTTCCAAACCACTTCCTGCATCCTTTTCCTTCCATGGAGCCTCCAGAATCAAAATCAGCTGTTGGGATACTCTTTCCCATCTCTTTCCTCACTTGTCATCCTCCTCCAAAGCCACGTCCCTGGGTGCCTCGTTAGCTTGATAAACTACTGCTTTGGCCACGGGCCTCTGGAGTGCTGCTGGGGCTGCTGAGGGCTGCAAGCTGAGCTCCAGTTATTCCTAAAGGTAGGATTTGGAGCTCCAGGCAGTTTCAAATGGGTTCTCCTTCAAAAACCCCTTTGGTTCTCCTTCAAAAACCCTTTCCCTTCAGCTGAGCTGTTGAATAAGCCCCAAATGGAAATCCAGCAGAGCCAAACCTGTTCCATTCTACCCAAATTTTGATGATTTGCAGTTGGTTGTGGCCTTTGACTCCTAATCTGAAGAGCAGGTTTGTGCCTCTGGCATCTCCAGAATTATTTTTGCTGGTGTAACCATGTCCTGAAGGAGTCCAGTGTTCCTTGAAGATCCTAAACAATAATGGCCCATACTTCTGGAGCAAAGGAGTGGGAGGCAGCAGAGCTGCAGCAGAGCTTTGGGAGCTGTGTCATGGTCATGGTCTGATGCTAATCATGGGACAAGTGCAGGGACTTCTTTCTGCACAAGATTTGGGGGGTTGTGTTGATACATTTCTTCCAAATATCTAATCTAAACCTCTCCTCTTTCAGTTTAACCCATTCCCTGTTGTCCTGCAAGGTTTTGTCCATGTAAAAAGTTGCCCTCCTTCCTTTATAAGCCCCCTTTAGGTGCTGGAAGGGTGCAATGAGTCCAGATCCTTCTCTTCTCAGGATGGCAGAGGTTGTATTTTCAAATTTAGATTCCCAGTGAGGTGCAGGGGCAGAATGCAGGAACAGGAACCAAGGGAGCCAAGGCACCAGGCAGGACATGGGGTTGCCTTGCTGTTGATAATGGTTTTTTTTCTCCTTTCCCAGAAGAGAAGCCAAAACCAGATCCAGTATTAAAACCACCTTCTCCAGTCCTCAGAGCGGAACCCGCTGGGGAGAAGAAAGATCAAGCTGGGCAGACGGCTGAGATCCCTCCCTCAGTGGAAGCCCCAGCAGAGGTTCCTCGGGCTCCATCACCGGCCCCGGCCGCTCCGGTCCCCGCTGTCCCCGCGCCCAGCAGAGCCGAGCCGGAGGACAAATGTGACAAATGTGAACTGGCCTTCCCCAGAGAGGAGGCGCTGCCTTCCCCCAGTGCCACAGCCTGCCCGGAGCCTGCGGCCGCTCCTCCTGAGGAGGGTGCTGAGGCGTGCCCGGAGCCCAGCAGTGCAGTAGCATCCCCCGGGGACACCCCGGTGGCACCGCCGGCCGTGCCCGCTGTCACCGGCGACACGGGCGGCGCCGAGCCCGCGGCAGAGGCGGCCCAGGAGGAGGCTGCGGCGGTGACTGTGGAGGTGGAGCCCAGCGAGGCCGCCCCAGCGGAGGTGGAGAGCGCTCCATCGCCTCCCGGTGCCGCTGCCGCTGCTCCCTCTCCTCCGCCCACCCCGCCGCCCACCCCGCCGCCCCCGTCCCCTCCGCTGCCCCCCAGCGCTGCTGTCACCACTACAACTCCTTCTCCACCTCCTCTCCCGTCTCCCAGTGCCCTCCCTGTTGTCCAGGGGGATTTAGAAGGAGAGGAGAGCACAAGAACTACTCTTAGTGAAGAGGTAAAAGAAACTGAAAAGAAGGAAGAGACAGAAGCAGATGGGCAACTGGAGGAGAGCCGGGAGGCTCTGGGTGTGAACTCAAGCAAGAGTCCTGTCCCAGGTAAGCCTCGGCCTCTGGGGGTTCATGTTGGGAACTGCAGGATGAAGGAAAGAGGCTTTTTCTTCTTCCAATAGATATTTCTGTTTTCATTTGCAAAAGAAAAGGCCTGGTGGTGCTGTGTGGCTGCTGTGACTGTGAAATGCTGATCTTCCTTGGCAGGGATAGAAATCCCTCCTTGTTGTTGATAATTGGTCACTGACTTGCATTAGTGTCCCAGGCTGGGCTGGGCTCGTGCTGTCATGGCAGCCCAGGGCTGGTGGAGGGGAGTGCAGAGCACACTGCCCTTCATGGAATCCCAGCATGGTTTGGATTGGAGGGGCCTTAAATCCCATCCAGTGCCATCCCTTGCCAGGGCAGGAGCACCTTTCACTGTCCCAGGGTGCTCCAAGCCCCAGTGTCCAACCTGGCCTTGGACACTTCCAGGGAAGTGTCTGCACTTCCCACAGCTGCTCTTGCCCCCAGGGTGAGTGGTCGGTCCAAGGGCCAGTGGCTCTGGATTTGGGACCATGAAACTCTTGGGATGAAGCCCCAGAGCTGCTGGAGTGGGGTCTTTTCCAGCTGAAAAAATGTGTCATGGTGCTCCCAGATGTAGGAAAAATAAAATGGACCATTCACACTCACCCACACAACTGACAAAGTCACACGAGGGTCACCCACCTCTACCTGCCCACCCTTCACTAGTGATGCTTCTGGTTTTCTTTTGCAAAAGTCACGTGTAAGCAAAATGTACAATTTAGTTTTAAATTTAAATGTACAATTTACAATTTTAAATTTAAATTCTGCAGTTAACAGTTTAAAGTTCACTAAAATCACAATTTCTGCAACTGCCTTTTAAAATGCAGCCTGTTTCTCCAGTGTTGTTGCCTGCCTTTGGTTTCAGCCCTGCCACATCTCTGCTTTGGCACTGTGGTTTTAACACTCTGTGTTTCCTATGGAAAATGGCTTTTTTTGCAGGACTTCCTGGAGATCACATTGTGGAAAAGAAGTGAAATGATCAATTCCTTGTATTTGCTGCTGGAGGGGTGCAATGGGGGCTGTTCTTCACACCAAGCAGTGTTAAAACATCTCATGTGTCACATTTTCTACATCCTGTTCTGCAGTTATTTCAATTCCTTGGAACTTGGTGAAGCTTGGACAAAGAGGACAAACAGTCAGTTGTCATTTGGATCATGTTGGTTTCATTTTTTTAAAGTAACATGTCATTTATCTTTTTTTTGTTTTTGCTTTGATAGATAGATAGCAACCTTAGGCTCTGCTCTTAAATGCATTGAAAGGCTGAGGTTGGCCCTGTTCCATGTTTGTGTGATGCTCAATATGCTGATTTTAAAATCCAGTATCTACAGATAGATGAGAAGAAAGATCCCTTTACTACAGCAACCATGAGGATTTTTTCTTGTTAATCTTCTTCTATTTTTATTTCACTTGGGTCATTTCACTGCTGTGGCACTTGTTGTTCTTTCAGTCTGAGCTACTTCATAACCCAAATTAATTTCCTTAAAAAGGAGAGGAGAAATGGGACTCTGTAAATAAGGTTTTGCACAGGCAGGTTCCAGGTTGTAGTGTTATTGCTGGCTTTGTAATGGCCTGTAGTTTAAATTAAAAAAAAAATTAACTTACAGTGTTTGGGCTTTTAATTATGCAGAAGATTAATTTTAATGCTGTAATGTCATTATGCTCCAGAGCACACATTAGCCAAGCCATTGGCTTTGGCAACATGGAAACAAGGAGTTCTCAAGTCATGTAAAAGATGACTTGAAACTCAGATTTCTATTAAAAGCTCAGGCCTTCAAAGAAAGCACAAAGCTCTCCAAGTGGTTCTTTGTGCTCTACCCCTGATTTAATGATCCTGAACTATTGCATTTCTCTGCCAACCTTCTTTTGAGCAATAATTTTCCAGTTCTTTCTTGGAGAGAGGAAGAGAGATTGAAATAACATCATCTGAGGCTGCCTGCTAATTCAGGAACAAGGAGCAGCATGTCTGCCATATACATTGGAAAATCCAGCTGCTGACCCTCAGGAGCAAGGAGAAAGGGTTATATTGTTGTGTTTTTCTTGGACTAAAGGCTGAGAGATTTTTTTATGATCTCTGGAGTTAGGATTAAACCTGGGATAAGGGAAACTGCTTGAGCACATGGTGGTAGGTGTGAGCTCTGTGACTTTGTGCAATATTTCTTTGGGGTTTTCAGCAGAATGGTGTTTTTATTGCAGAGCTTGGCCACAAATCATGCCCCTGCTTTCCCTTTAAAGGGAGCTGAGCTAGGACAGTGCTGGGACCTCTCAGGATAATCTCATTGCTGCAGCAGCTCCTCCTGCCTGTCCTTTTCATAGCTATGACCTGGCCTGCCTGATTTTGGGAATGAGACCTTCATCCCCTCCTCCCTGAGCTGCTGGGGCAGCATTGCCAAGGCTGGATCCTGTATTTTGGGAGGTGGCAGCTTTTTGGGGATGAGCAAAGGGATTTGCCTCTTCCTGCAGATTTGTACAGGACACAGCTTCTGTCCAACAGTCAAGGAAACCAGACTTGGATTTTTTGCTCTGTCAAGCTCTTTGGCAAGAAAGAAAATACATTCACACCCTTAAGCATCTTTATGCTGCCGCAGTTTTTTTTTTTACAGCTCCACAAAAGGACTTGGTCAGTGTTTGCAGGGAGAGGCTGGAGCTGAGTTAATCCTGGGGGGATCCAGGGGAGCCTCCATTCCTTATTTTCCACTGGCATCAGGTCTCCACCACATTTCCAAGGTCAGGGGATTCTGCTGGAGCACTGGGAGTGCTGTCCAGGGCAGTCTGAAATTAAAGGTTTGCTCCTCTTTCCAGTCCTAAAGTAAATCTGTGCTGTCACTCCTGTTATCTCCCTTGGCTTTGGAAGCTGTGATAAGAGCTGAGAGTGTTGGTTGGGTTTCTGGTGTCCTTTTTCAAAGGAATGAAATGAGCTGAAAACAAGGTCTGGAAGTGTGAATAGTGGCAAAAATGAACCTGCAATTTGGCAGGACTTAAACTATTGGAGAGGACATGAAGTTGCTCAACTTGGGGACAGGAAAATGGAAAAGAAGAGCAGAAGTGTCTGGAGTTGTCCCTTTCCAAGAGCCAAACTGGACACATTACTTTGTATTTCCCTACAGCCTCCCAGATGACACTCCATCTTCAGATGAATAGCACCAATATCCATTGTTGGATCTGGGATGTGGGAATGTTGGTACCCAAGCTCACATCAATGCAAATTCTCCTTTGAGCTCCTGCAGCAGAAACGTGAACTTGACAGAAAAAAAAAGAAATCTGGTGTCTGCTATTTTACACTGGATTCTGCCTGCTCTGAGCACCCTCACAGCAAAGTTGGCAGCTTTGGTGTTCAGTCTCTGTCTGTGAGTGACTGGATCACCATTCCCTGCTCATCAGCATCACTGGTTGTGTGTCCTGGTGAAAAGGGGAAGATTTGGTGGTTTCAGAGCACTAAAGCCCTGAGCAGGGCAGGATGTTGTACCCAGGGCTGGTTCCTTGCTGCTGACCCTGTTCCTGCTCTGAGCATCCACAGGGAACACGTTCCCCCATTCCCAGGGCACAGGTTGTGTTCCTGCCTTCTCAGGAATTCTTGCCTGAAGTTTTTAGGACAGGCAGAGCTGTATTCTTACAGGGGTAAGAACACATGCTTTTTATTTAATTCCTACTCATCTGCTCTACAAGGAGAAAAGTAGCTTATCAAGAGAGGATCTGGGAGCTCCAATCTGCACTCAAAACATCACCCTGGCTAAAAGTCATCAACAAGAGTTTTTATTAAACTCTGGGATTTCCATAGCTACAGTGAGGGACCAGCACTTTCCAGGCAACAAAACAGGATAAATGTTGTTGGTGGAGTGGAATTTCTGCAGAAGGTGCTACCACAGACCTGAGGCCTTTGATGTCCCCATTCTATCATGGCTATTAAAAGCAGCAAAGAAGAAAACAAGAGACTGATGTGTGTCCCAGGCAGAGCTCCTTGGGACACAAGAAGCTGAAAGAACTTAAAACACAAGGAATTCAAAGGGCTGTTTCTTGCAGAGCTCATTTATGAGATGTATTTCTGGATTAAATAGCCCAGCTGTGGCGAGCCCTGGAGTTTCTGAGTTGAGGAGTCTCTAACGAGCAGCTTGGGCTGTAATTGGAAATTCCTTGGAGAAATTTCTCCAGCACTGAAACCTGCAGAGGCAGAAACATAAATCAGGTGTCACCTTTTTCTTGATTTGCTGCCATAACCACTGAAATATATTTTCTTTTCCATGAGCTGGAAGGCGATGGTGAATCTTTGCTTTGGTCTTTCATGGTATGTTGGATAATAAAATAAAAATGCAAGAGCTGGTATTAATTTAGGCTTCACAGTTGGCACCACATCAGAGGGGAGAGGCCTCGTGCCCTGCTGGATGGGTGTGAGCTTGTGGGTGGGTAAATCTGTGGGAAGATGTTCCACAGGGAACGTGACACAGCTGGAGAAATGGCTGAGGGAGCACTGGGCCTGCTGAGCAGATCCTGCAGGGCTGGGAGGGGTGTCCAGGGCAGTCTGGAATTCAGGGTTTGCTCCTCTTTCCAGTCCTAAAGTAAATCTGTGCTGTCACTCCTGTTATCTCCCTTGGCTTTGGAAGCTGTGATAAGAGCTCAGTGTTGGTTGGGTTTCTGGTGTCCCTTCTTCAAAGGAATGAAATGAGCTGAAAACAAGGTCTGGAAGTGTGAATAGTGGCAAAAATGAACCTGCAATTGGGCAGGACTTAAACTATTGGAGAGGACATGAAGTTGCTCAACTTGGGGACAGGAAAATGGAAAAGAAGAGCAGAAGTGTCTGGAGTTGTCCCTTTCCAAGAGCCAAACTGGACACATTACTTTGTATTTCCCTGGACACATTACTTTTTATTTCCCTACAGCCTCCCAGATGAAACTCCATCTTCAGATGAATAACACCAATATCCATTGTTGGATTTGGGGTTTGGGAAGGTTGGCATCCAAACTCACATCAGTGCAAATTCTCCTTTGAGCTCCTGCAGCAGAAACGTGAACTTGACAGAAAAAAAAAGAAATCTGGTGTCTGCTATTTTAAAAGGAGGGAATACTGAGCAATGTCTCCAGAGATCTCTGGAGATCCACCCCAGGCAGCTCCACTGCACAAACCCCCAGGCTGATGGAAGTCGTGGGATTTAAGGCAAGAATCATTCAGGAGGCTTGGCAGGATTGCAGCCTCTACAGAGCTCACTTTTGCCAAAAAAAGCTGGAAAAAATGTATACTTGAGCAGCAGTAATGTTCACATCCTGACAGCTGAGGAAGGAAACACCCCAGACCTTTGCCAGCCCCAAATCCGTGACCCCTGAGTTTATTTCTGTGTGGTTAAAAATGAAATGTTATTTTACACCATGGATGGTTTCCATGGTTTGGGTTTGAGGGCAGTGGAGTTCTGTCAGATTAAAAACTTTGGGATTGATCAGTTAAATTACTTGGCTGGGGCAAAATTGAGGTTATTGCTTTGCAGCCTAATCCCTTCTTGGAGAAACCCCTGGGAGTGTTTGGTGACATCCCCAAACAAGGCTGGAAACAGCTCTTGGAAAAGGGCTCAGCTTTCACTGAATTTAGCAGATTTTGTGATGGAGGGAACTGGGGAAGCCTGTCTTAGATGTGAGCTTTGCTGAATTCCAGGAATTACCACGTGCATGGACACTGACCATCCCCAGCCTTGGTTTTGCCCCTGGATACTGGGAACAATAATTGGGCTGTTCCTGCCAAGGGAGCTGCCTGGAGCAGCAGCAAAGGCTGATCCCTGCTGGGAGAGACAAAGCTGTGCTGCAGTCTGGGCCTGCTTGGCCCTTCCTCTCCCCTCCTTTGAGCCCCAGGAAATTCAGGATTTGTGCTGGGGCTGTGCCCTGCCCTTAGAGCCTCTCCATAGGGAGACACAATGGATGGGATGGGCAGGACCTGGAGCTTGGGAGCTCTGGGGGATTTTTCCAGCTGTTGGTTCTGTGAACAAGGAGATGATGTTTCAATACTTAAATAAGACTTTCCTTTTTTAATTGACTTTGCTTTTGGGGTGTTCAGCCTGAAGATAAAAGTCTTCCATCAGCGCTGGTAGCTCCTGTTGCTCTTTGGGTGGGCCTGGATGTGGTGATTCCCCTGGGAATCTGCAGGTCCATGGTCACCCTCCAAACAGGGAAACACCCTGGAGAAGCCACAGAAACTCCTGTGAATTCTTTGGGGAATGCAGCAAATCCCATTTGCTCCATGCCCTCAGGAACAGAGCTGGCTGTTACTAACTCTTCTTATTTATAGAGAAGAACCTTTCAAAATTCTGGTTTATTGTGATAAAGGAAATGCACACTGGGTTTTTTCCACAGTATCTGCTGGAAACCAAAAGCCAGAGCTGGAAATCTGTTTGCAGTAATCTTCAGTCACAAAATCAATCCCATTTACACTCTGTTAACTGGGCATGTGTGCCTGGGATCCGAATTTAAGCTGGGAGCATTTGCCACAAATTAGGAGCAGATTGGATTAATGGGTTTGTCTCCTCTTAATATATTGTGTGGTTTCTTCTACCCTTTAGGGGGAAAACACGATTGGAGTAAATCAGTGCTGATCTTGGGAATACTCTGTGGTGTTTCCTTTGACTCAGTTGGCCAGGGAGATCATTAATGCTGGAGTTACAACCTGCTTTTGAATTGAAATATAAATCCAGCTCAAAGCAGTGCTGCAGGATTGAAGGAGTTTTCCTTTTGGATGAGATACTGGAAGTTTCTGCTTGCTTATGGTTAATATTATAATGATGATAATTCTTGAGAAAATATGTTGAGAACAGCCTTCTCTCCCAGCCAGTACCTGGTCTGTCCAAAACCTTGACTTCCTGAAGGTTTTTTTTCCCTGCATGATCCTTGTCCTGTTGGCAGTGACCTCCTTTGCTACCCCAAGTGCCATTTGAGGCTTGAATGAACAACTTGTAGAGCAATTCCTGTGTTTTCATGTATTTCTAGTGATTCTTATTGCTGCATTGAAAGCCCAAGTGGTTGAATCAAGCTGAATCCTCACAAGGCTGAGCTGCTTTGTTGTTCTGTGCCTCAGAGCAGCCCCTGGGAGGGAAGTTCATCCCCCCAGCCCCACCAGCCCTGTGCATTCAGGGCTGTAACAGATGCACGTTTCCATTGCAGCCCAAACCGCTGTAACTGCACCAAAGACCTGGAAGAAACCAAAAGAGCGGCCCCAAGGCACTGAGGAGGTGACAGAGGCAGAAACAGAGGTGAGAGGGAGCCAAAGTCCTGCTCTACCCACGTTTAAAGATGCTGTTCCTCTCTGGGAATTGTACTTTAGAGACATTGCTTCCTGATTGTCCCACAGGATCCAGGGCAGTTTTAGGGAGGAACTCTGCTATTCCTCAGCATCCTTTAGATAACAGGTGTCAGTCTGCTCCCTGTAAAGCTCTTCAGTTTTCTTTGGGTTTGCCTAATTTAATGATTGTTACAGTCATAGAATCACAAACTGATTTGGGTTGGAAGGGCCCTTAAAGACTCACCTCATTCCAACCCCTGCCATGGCAAGGGACGCCTTCCACTGGAAGGTTCCACTAAACTTCCACCAGCCTCCAGCACTGAGGAACCCCTTTCAGTGAAGGGTGAGGGAAAAGCGACTTTGGATCCCTCAGCACTGCCCCATTTTGGTCCCAGGCCACCATCCTGACACTTGGCACAGGGATATCATGGCCAAGGATAGTTTTCCTGGTGACCAACTAGTGAAGAAGCTGATAAAGGAAAATGCTGAAGTTTTCAGGCAAAACCACCTCAAGAGCGATTAGATGAGTAAAGAAAAACTCCCTTGCTGCTGTTCTGGTAGAGATATTGCAGCAGGAGGCTGTGCTTAATATCCTGGGTCAGTATGGGGTTAGAATCAATCAGAAAAGGAGCAAGAGAGTAAAAATGTGGAAGTTCAGACTGCCCAGTGTGTGGATAAAAGCTGAGGTTGGCCAGATGTGGTGCAGAGCAGGAGAGCAAAGGGGCTGCAGCAGCAGCTTCAGCCTCCACACTTTCCTCATCCTCCCCTGGAGGAGTTGTGTCTCCTGCACCACCTGGCAGTTCCACTGGGAATTCTTCAGAGAATTCCCTTGAAAAACCTGCAAGAGGCGTTTTAGGATGTGGTGCAGTCAGGTAGGGAGGCAGAGGATCAGGAGCCTCCTCCAGAGCATCCTCAGTGAAGTTTCTCCTTTGTTCAGTGCTGAGAGGGGCTGGGATTTCTCCCGGGAGAAGCGATTCCGACGCCTCCTCGTCTGAATGCACAATCAGGCTGTGTCCTTGGAGAGCTCTAAAATTAACAGCCAGGGATACTATTAATGCTTTTCCCTGAAACTGAGATGCTGGCATTGTGGCCGGATCTCACACTGCCTTCCTTAGTGGCATCTGCTCCAGTTGGCAGCAGGCATTTAAAGGAAGAATCCCCAAAACAAGCCCCACATGCCCTTTACCACCCCTTTCTCATGGCTGGTAGGAGAGGAGGAAAGCAGAGTTGTGTTTTCAGGCTGGGATTGCTCATGGCTTAACAGTTCCCTCTGTCCAGTCCCGTGGGGATTTCATGGGCAATGCTGAGTCTCTCCAGCTGCACCATTAATTATCAGTGGGTTATCCATGGGAATGAGCTGATAAATCACCTAGTGGCTCAGTGTGCTGTTCCATATTCCTGTGTAAGATGCATTTGTATTCCTGCTGCTCCCAAAAATGCCGTGTGAATCCGTGAAGAGCCATTCCACATGCACTGAATTTGTCAGGGTGCTTGTAACAAAACCTCTGCTCTGTCCCTGCTCCAGCCGAAGGAGGAGGAGGAACCTTCAGGGGACAAAGTACTTGAATCCGACCAGGAGAAAACGATCCATGGGCTTGAGGCAGAGAGGGAACCCTCAGAGCTGAAAGCAGTGAAAGCTGTGGAGGAGAACGGGGAGCAGGAGGCAGAGCCGGTGCGGAACGGAGCCGAGAGCGTCTCGGAGGGCGAGGGCGCCGACGGCACCTCCGGCTGCGCCGAGAGCTCCGGGGAGGGGACCCTGTACCAGTACAAACCAGGTAGGTGCTGCTGCTCTGCCTGCCCCTGCCAGGACTGCTGCCATCCCGAGTGCCAGCCCTGTGGGTGCTCCCATGGGGCTGGAAGGGGATTTGGTGTGCACTGTGTCAGCTCTGCTGAGATTTTCAACGCAGCAGGCCCTCAGAGATCTTCCACGGGGAAAAGGGTGTCCTGGTTTAGGACAAATATGGGAGAAAACTTCCAAAGGAGGCCCCTCCAGAAAGCAAACCCACACAGCCCCTCTACCCAACCAGCTCCTCAGAGAGAAGTGGAAAGAACCTGTTTATTTAACAGGCACAGCAACCCCCAACACACAAAATGAACAACATCAGATGACACCACTCTGTCACTGCTCTGACAAAGATGACAAATTCAGAAGGTCTCTCTGGGAGTGTTCACTCTGTTATCAGTCCCTCCTGTGCTGGGGCAGCTGCTGCAGCCACAAGGTGCAAACTCTCGGTGTTCCCAGGTCCCAGTTCGGAGCAGATTCGAGTAGGTCCAAAAAAAGGGAAAGGAGAAACAGTCCAGGGAAAAATCAGACTGTTTAGCTAAACTAACTAATGAGCAGAAGCAAAAGGCAAAAAGCAAAAGCAGCACCATGTACTGCCCCATCTCTGTGTCCCACCAGCCATGGGGGAGCAGGCTGATAACAAAAACCAAACCAAAACATTCACTCAAACATTCATTCACTCTTCAGAGCCAGTCTTGAAGGCATGGAACATATCCAGCATCAACAGAACACACAAATGGGGACACAAGCATCATAACATCACCCTAGGACAAGGGCAAAATGGTTTTTGTCTCACTGAGAAGAGAAAATCATGAATTCCTTGACATTTTTGTGCATTTGGATGCTGGCTACAGCACTGTGGAAATGACAGAGAGTTGATTCGTGTGTGATTGACAGCTGGAAACCATCCAAAAAATTTCACATAAACCAATATACTTCTGAAATAAGAGGTGGTTAAATAAGAAATGAAAGTGCTCATTGGGTCCTAAATAGAAATGTAGATTTAATAAAGATTTAATTTCCTGGCTAAACTATTGCATGGATCTTTGGATTTCTACAAAAGTAAGGAAAAGAAAAAGTTTGTGGTTTTGGATCCAGGCACTGCCCAGCTCAGTCCCATTGATTAGGGTATAGGATATCTATAGAGCATTTTTGTTATTTATGAAGACCTAACCTTTTTGTTATTTATGAAGATTTTGTAATTTATAGACCTGAACCTCAATTAATCCACCTCATTTAGAGAGAACTTGAGACCAACTTCTCAGTTGCTCCCGATTTTTAAGCAATTTCTTATTTAAGTGAAGCTCCCTCCAAATAAAGTAGTCATTTTTTAGGAGCCCAGAAATTAAAGAGAATAATAATAATACGGAAGGACCTGGAGGACCTGGTGGACAAGGAGCACCACCATTAAGGGACTCCACTGCAGTGGTTATTTGTGCACCACTTTGTTCTGACAAAGACCTCAATTGCTTTGGTTTTATTAATTCAGCACAGTTATATTGTAAGGGGAAAACACAGAGGCCTCTTGATAGCTCATCACACTCAGGGTACCTGAGCAGTTCATTGGCCACTCCTGAAGTTAATCCATAATTCATCAGCTGGTGCAGTCAGAACAATCCCAGTTGTGTCCAGCTGTCCTTTCACTCAGCTGGAAGGGTTGGATGGGTCCCTGGAAAAGCATCATACACCAGACTTGTGCAACAGTCCTCAATTTCAGCTCTGCTCTTCTGAGAAAGGGGAATTTCTGCCTTTGGAGGAATTGTGTGTTTCATCTCTGTCTCTTCCTGCATGGGGGATCCTTCCTGTGATGCTGCCCAGCTGCTGTTCACATTCAAACAGCTCATTGAGAGCTTTCCAGGAGAAGGAAACTACACCTAAACTGCTTGTTGTTGTGGTGGAGCTTTTCCGTGGTAAATGACAGGTACAGTGGGCAGGCCAGGAATTGCAGCCAGGATCCAGCCAAGCCATTTCTGCACCCCTGGATCCTGAAGCTCTGTGGAGATAAAACTGCATTAAGAGCTAAAGTTTGCACTCACTTCTGTGTATTTTCATTCCCAGTTTTTAAAACCCATCATTGGAGTAAGTCCCTGCTCGTGGCCTCTGCAGGAGTGCAGATGGTGAGATCCCAGAGATCCAAAGCCAGGGCTCAGGGAATGAAAAAAAGGAATAATAAATACCTGAAGGGCTGATGAGTGCTGAGTAATGCAGTCTGGCATGAAGGAGCTCCAAAGGTAGCATCTCATACAGATGTTTTCCTTCAGATAAAACATGTTTTCTTCCCTAATTTCAAACAAACTGTGTGGCCAGTGCTGAAAATCCCATCTCCAGACCACCAGAGGCTGACTTACCTTGTGCTAAAGTGGCTGGAGGTTTATGCTGTGATTTGCACCAGGCAGGGTCCTCCACACCCAAAAAGCTCAATGTAAAACAGGTGGAAAGTTGTAGTTCCCAGATCATGGCCTGTGGTTGTGGCTTCTCCTGTTTCTGCTTGTTATTTCCAGCCAGGATTGTTCACAGTTCATGGTTTCACATTTTCAGAGGGTGTTTTTGTTCCATGCTCTGCTCTCCTTGACTTCATGTTTATGACTTCCTTTTACACCAGACAAACCCCTTTAACTTCTGCATTTTCACACAGAAAAAGGGAATTGTCCCCATTCTACCATATCCCACAGGAGAGCAGAAATCAAAGTTACATACATGGGTTAGAACTGGAATTAGTGCCCAGACCTGGGTGGAGTTGGACCTGGCTCTTGTTCATGTCCCTTTAATGTTTCACGTGTTGCCCTCCTCTCTCCCTTCAAAATGAAAATCAAATTAAATTGAATCAAATTAAATCCCAGGCTGGTGCAGCATCCTCATCCCTTTGGGTTTACCAGGACCACATCTGGGTGAGTAGGGGGTTTGTTTGCTGTGACTCTCAGGGATTTCTCTCCCTATAGAGCAGTGGAAGCCCCTGGACCCTGAGGGGAAGAAGCAATACGACCGGGAGTTCCTGCTGGACATCCAGTTCATGCCTGCCTGCATCCAGAAGCCCGAGGGGCTGCCTCCCATCAGCGACGTGGTGCTCGACAAGGTGAGAGGAGAGCCCATAAAACAGGTATGTGCAGGGTTTTGATATAAATAAAGATCCATAGTGCCTCATTCCTGATCCATTTCCATGCCAGGTTTTAGTGGGAAGTGGGAATAGTTGGTCTCATCTCAAAATTCTACATATAGAGGTGTTGGTGCCTGATGAATGTGCACAGATGATTAAAAACTGAAGCATTTTTGATAGTCTTTATCTAGATTAAGTTATACCAGGATGTTATTAAAATTTAAAATTACCCAGCCGTGAAGAGCTGAGGATCCAAGCAAGGCTGGATGGAGAGGCAGTGGCTTCTGTTAGATCAATTAATTGATCTATTAGATCAATTAAAAAGCAGAGAGAAGCTTTTGGGCAAACTGTTTTTGATCTGAAGCAGTTTCTTCACTATTTGTAAGCTGATCTAATAAAAGATCTTTAAGAACTCCATTCTGGGGCAGTTTTGGGATTTCTCTCCAGCTTCATCTCAGAGCTGGAGGTCTGGGCTTAGTGAAACACTTGGGATTTCTGAGTGCTGACACCAAGGCCTCGTTCTGCTCTCACAGAGAGCTGGAGAGTTCCTTGGCTTTGATGGAGCCACGACAGCCTCACTCTTGAGACTCAGGGATGTGGGTGTGCAGAAACGTTTCCGCTCTGGGTTTCATACCCAGGCAAATTGTAAAATGCAGCTTTATTGCCAAAATTATTTCATCTACGTTCTGCTTTCCCATGATTGTTTCTCACTGTTCTGTGTTTGGGCTTCCTGGGCTCAGTTGCCCATCTCTCATGTTGGCACAAAAGCCATTGCTTTGAGGGAAGGTGGCAGTTTCATGCTCCTGAACCAAGACAGGCCTGTGTTACTATGATTTTATCCTCCATAATCCTTTAAATATTTCTGAGCTCCACCTGTTTCCTCAATAGTCTCCTAAAGATATGTTTTAAATTAATATATTTTATGAATGAATGATGTTTTAAATTAAATACTTATTTTTAGCACGAGTGCGGATGCCTAAAACTTGAGCAGTTTGTTAATTTGGCTGTTAGGAATGACTGCCATGCTTTAGCAGATGCTGTGTGTGGATTGCATGGGCTGAGCATTCCTGTGTGTGTGCTCTGCTCATGGCACAGGTCAGTCAGCCCAAGCTGCCACTGAGGACTCTGGACCCCCGGATCCTGCCACGAGGCCCCGACTTCACACCAGCCTTTGCTGATTTTGGGAGGCAAGCCCCCGGGGGAAGAAACGTGTCTGGAAGTGTGAGTTTACCCCAACTTGCTCATTTCAAAACTGGCCCTAACACTGAAGTCCCTCCTCAGTGGGACTCATGTTTGCTTTTGGGCCTCTTGCAATGCGCTGGTGGTTCTGGTTCTGTCGGGATGAATGCAGGGGTGATGTTTGCTTGGTGGACAAAATGTGGGGGAATTGGGAACGGTTGTGGATGTTTGTCACGGGGAGCTGTTGTTTGGGAAGGGTTTGTCTCCTTCCTGTTTCCCTGTGGGAGAGGTGGAAGCGTTTCCACACCAGGACCCGGCAGTTGCGTGCGCGGTCGTGCATTCGTCGTACAACAGACCCGGCGTCAGCGTCACAGCCCTGGGGGCTGTGCTGCAAAACACCCCCAGAGCAAAGAGATTTTACTAACAAACTAAATCCAGCCAGCACCTGTGTGTTCCTGCTTTCTCTGTGCTTCCACATGTTGCTTTGGTCACTTCATTCCTTGTTTTTCCACTTTTCTGCTGCTTTTCTTCCATTTTCCCTTCTTCTCCCTGTGTCTGGCTTTGTCCACCCTCTGAAATCCCCCTGTGAGTTCTTCACTCATGCCTCTGCCATGTCTTTTCCTGGGGCACAGGTGCCCCCAGTCAATGCTACTGGAGGAGGACGCTGCCACCATTAGGGACAATCACTGATTTTCAGCTGTTGAGCTGCTTCTGCTGTGTCCATCTGGATGTGTCTAACGACACAGCCATCGTGGAGCTTTCAAATCTGCTGGTTCCAGAGGAGTTCCCCGAATCACCCCAACTTCCAAATGTGCAGATTTCCAGGAGTCAAACCCAGCGATTTTGGGTCAATGCAATAGCTCTGGTTTGGGAGCAGCCTCGTGGCCAGTGCCTCAGTTCGGGGGTGCACCCCTGTGTCCTGGAGTTGCCTGGGTGCCACAGTCTCTCTTGGAGCACCACCTGGTCTGCAGAACCCGGCGAGGTCGCGGTGTTTGCCGCGTTTGGGCCGCACTGCGGTGCCTCCCTCCTGTCCCGTCAGCGCTGAGTGTCCCGAGCCCTGCGGCGCCCGCGTAACGCCGCTGTCGCTCTTTGTCTCTCCGCAGGCCTGCAAAGTGCAGAGCACCCCTGGATTGCCCTCCCTGGCTCGGTGCGGGCCCCCATCATGCCCTCTCTTGGTCTCGCCTCACCCACCATTGAGGAACCTGCCGATAGGGGTAAGCCAAATCCCCCCCTCTCCCCCCAGCCTTTGCACCTTTTTGTAGAGTTGCCTTTTTTCCCCAACACCCACCGTTGATAAAGAACGACTGGCAGAAAACTTTACAAAAAGGTGCAACCTTGTTTAAAAAAAAAACAAAACAAGACTTGCGTTGTACCCCTCTAGGCAGTCTTCAGTGGTGGGTGGGACATCACCAGCTGAGGGCATGCTGGGACGTTGGCCCGAGCGGGATCCGCGAGGGTCTGCACTTTGCAGACCTGTGGAAAGGGGGAGAAAAGGTAAGTCCCGCTTACCCCGTTCATTTGGAGCATTCAGCACGTAACATACATCTTACATTTGCGCCTTTGCAGAGCAGAGCCTCTCCTTGCTTTGTTCTGGAGGAGGGCTGGAAGGTGCCGTGGTTTAACCAGCCTGTCCTCGACACCGGCGGTTGTAGGATCAGAGGGTTCTGAGCCCAGCAGTGGCAGACGTTCCCTCTCGTGAGCATGGCCACCCCTGCGTGTGCTGCCTGTCCCCAGCCATCCCACCTCTGCACAGGCCATGCCATCAACCATCCATCCACTGCCTCTTCCTTGCCCAGTAACGTGGAGCAGCTCAGCGCTAACCGCTTCCGGCACGTTGAGCGTCTTTTGTTTCGCTTCTTTGGCTTTTGTCTTTGTTTCCCTCTTTTTGCTTGAACGTGTTTTTTATGACTGTCTCTGCCACTAACCAGTGTTGTGTCAGACAGTGGGGTGGAGCTGCACAGGACAGGGTGCAGCTGGGAAGGCTCTGTGGTGTAGGCAGGGTTAGGTGAGCGTGGCAGGTGAGGAGATGCAAACTCAGAGATGTGGGGCTGGAGCAGACGGGTCCGTCCGTGCACAGGCTGCGTTGGCTTTGTCCTTCCTGAGAGGTGATGGAAACTGAAATCACCTCAGTTTCTGTTCCTGGGAGGAACAACCCCTCCCACCATGGAAGATCAATTTCACTGTCTGCATTCAAAGCCTCTTATAGAGAGAGAAGCACTTCCTTAATTCCTTGGATGGTTTCTAAAGTATTTCCATGACTTGCAGCCTGGGTGGGAGCACCAGGCCAGTCTGTGCTGCTGTGAGCCTTTGGCTCCTCTGCAGGAGTCTTGTACCTTTGTCTTCCTGCTTTCCTTCCCTGTGTCTTCCTCTGGAAAAGAGGTCATTCAGATTAATGCAGGAGCACCTGGTACTTGTCCCATGCTCCAGAACCATCATTATTTACAGGAAGCCAGGCCTGAGCTCAGGCACCTCTTGAAGTTGCTGTAGAAATCTGGAGCCAAAAACCCCAGACCCCTAGACCATTTCTCTTAAAAGTTAGATCCTTCTAATTTGTTATTACATCTTCACAGGAAGCTTCTATTCACTGATTAAAAACCTAATCACACAGTTTGAACTGAGTTTATTCACAGATATTAAAAACATACCATATCAAAGAAAGTCGTCGTTGTGTTGATGCTTGAAAGGGCTCAAAGGCAGCTGGATGTGAGGAGGTGACAGGTGACACACTGGGGCTCTGTGCATCCCTCAGTTGTCCAAGGGAGTCACCTCCCTCAGGGGTGGGTGGGTGTTTGCTGCACAGGAACCTTTGCATGGACCCGTGCCCGAGGAAGCGCCGCCTCTGCGACTCCGTGCCCGTGTGTCACAGCCTGGAGTGTCTGGGGGGTCCTTCACACCGGAGCTGCCTCTGTGCAGGACATGGGCTGGCTGCAGGTCACCTCTCCTTGGCTTTGCCCCTGTTCTGGGGGGGATGAGCTCAAAGGTTTGGGGTTTCAGGGCACGCTGCAGCCTGGCTCTGATTCCAGAGCTGTCTGTGGGCAGGAGGTGTGTGCTGAGCTGTGGCACACGTGGCTGTGCCCAGTCAGTTTCTGTGGCACCATTGTCTGCTCCTTCAGCTGGAGGGAAGTCTCTTCTCTGCACGTGGGCAGCGTGGTCAGAGCCTGGGCAGCAGAGCTGTGTAACACCAGAGGTGCTGGGTGAAGGCAGAGCTGCTGCCAGGCCTTGTGGAGCCACACTGGTGTCACTCAGGGCTCAGGGTGGGACACAGGAGGGATCAGTGTCTGCTTTAGGAAGGTGTCTGACACACAGAAACTCCTGAAGGCTCTCTGTTCCACTGTTGACTCCTCAAGAGTGATCAGTGAGGAGTCAACAATGATCAGCTGGTGTGGTTGTGCAAGTGGTTGGACTTGATGATCTTGGAGCTCTTTTCCAAGATAAATGATTCTGTGATTACAGCATTTGTGGGCCTTGTGCCCTGTGCAGTTGGAATAATCTGCTGGGCTATTTCTGTGCGTGGCAGGGGATGTGAACAGGGGTCTTTGTAAGCTGGGGGGAGCCCAGTGACACCCTGGCCCTTGGAGCCCTCTCCCAGGCACCATGGGAGCAGTCACTCCTCAGGGTGAGGTGTTGTCTTCTGACAACATCTTCCTCTGCTGCTGTTATCCCAAACCAGAGCTCCAGCCCTGCTGGTGATCCTGCTCATTTGCACACATTTACCTTGTCAAAGGCAAGTGGTTCAACTCCCTCCTGCCTTTGAGAAGAATTTTGCCTTTCAATAACTACAAATCCAGGTTTGTGGCTGATGTATGACATAAGAGGCACCAGCCAAGAGCTCTTTCCTCCTATTCACTGAGGCTCTTCAAGTAACTGCAGTGGCCTTTTTGATGCTTGTTGAATCCCTTTGTTGAACAAAGCAGTCTTTGAAATGGCCCGTCTTCCATGAGTGGCTGCTGAGCAGATTAATTACTGCTGTGGGAAGGACCAGGTTTGATAATGGAGTTTTGCTGCTTTAATTTGTACTTGAGGTTGACCATTTGTGATAAATGAGTACAGACCAGTGAAGGAGCATGGGGGAAGAGCAGCCTCCCAATAGCACCTGGTTCCTTTAGTCCTTAATCAGATGGTGGAGAGGAGGTTTGGGGGTGTCTTGTCCCCCACCACTTGTACATGTGGTGATAAACTCCCCAGCTGTGGCAGGTCTTGTGCCTGTTCAGGAGGAGCATCACAGTACACAGGATTGCAGAGGTGCTCAGGAAGTTCCAAAGCACCCTGATTCCCTTTCTTCTGTGAAACCACCCAGAGTTTGTCCCATATCTGTTAGGATCCATATTTTTCATGTGCAGGAGTTGCAGTGATACTCCTTCACTGTGTTTTATGTAATTCCCATCTCAAAATGGCTTTGTTGGAAGCAGTCCCCAGTAAAACAACATTTCTGGCAGAGCTGCCAGTTTCTCAATGTCTAAGTGCTTGGGATGGCATGAAATACACCTGTAAGGGCTGAATTCTTGCACACCTTGCTGTGATGCCTCAGTTATGCAGTTTCTGATCCCAAAAGGCATTTTTGGCCAGTTGGGGTCAGTTCTGCCCCCTGTAGCAGCACCCAGAGCGCAGCCGGGTTATGTAGGTTGTGTAGGCAGGGTCAAACCCAATCTCTCTGCTGGGAGGAGCTGCCCAGAGGAATGTGTTGGGTGTCTCCATGTTCCCTGTGAGCAGCCTGGAGCAGTGCTGGGTCACAGGGACTCCTGGTGTCCCAGCAGGACGTGCTGGTGGTCAGCAGTGCCGTCAGTGGGTGTTGGTGCTTGCCCTGGATGTGTTACCCAGCCTCAAGTGGGATATAACAAGGAATGTTTTTGTCCTAGTTGTTGAATGTTGGACCGAGGAGATCTCAGCCTGGCCAGAGGAGGGAGCCCAGGAAGATCATCACTGTGTGTGTGAAGGAGGATGTGCACCTGAAGAAGGCAGAGAACGCCTGGAAGCCGAGCCTGAAGAGGGAAAACCAAACTGAGGACCCAGAAAATGTCAAAACCCAGGTGAGAGCATCAGCAGGTCTGAGGTGCATCAGCTGCCCCAGGTAATGGAAATTTGTCTTCCCTTTTGTATCAGACAGTGAAAAAGGGCAATGCATTCCAGTTGGAATCCCAGTTTTCCCCTATCTGATGGTATTTTTGTATGTTTATTCTTGTTTAAATGCCAATCCTGTATATTAAGCAGAGAACACCACACAAGCTCCTGTCTCTCTTGCAGGATTGCTTCCCTACTGCTGTTTTACTGGAATATTTCTGGCTCTGTTCTAAAGCAAAGAGCATTACATTCCCAGCACAGAACTTGGTTTTCATCTCCTTTTAGACCACATTTCTTCCCTGAATCCTCAGCAAGACCGAGGTTCCTCTGTGAAATCCCTCAGTTGGTCCTGCCCAGCCCAACAGTGCTGTCTGGAGCTGCCTCTGTCCTTCTCCCCCTCCTCTCCTCCACGGGGCACTTGCTCTTGGAGGAGGTGTTTGTCTGGTGGCCAAGCTTGTAATTTGTAGGACAAGTTGGAATGGTCTTGAAGGACACTGGAATTCTGTTCTTGGAGCTAATGGTGGCATTGTTGGCCTCATTATCATCCTGGATAGGGAAAAATAAATACCTTCAAGTGAATTATAGCAGAGGTTGGTTACCTCTGGCTGAAATAGACAGAGGCCACTCCCTGTTAATTTATATCTCATGGATTAAACTGATATAAAGAAGAGTATTTCTGAGAGGAAGGGATTTGTTGCACTTGACAAAAGCCCTTGGGTGTCCCCAGAACTCCTCCCTGTAGTCTTGGTCTTTGGTAGCCAAGTGAGGAGTGGGGTTGGGCTGTGCAGAAACCTGTGGTGTGTCACTCAGCTTCCCAGACATTCCTCCAGGGTGTTTCCATTCCCCTGTGGGAAGCATCCAGGCCCATTCCTGAGCTCCACCTGCACCAGCTGTGCTGAGCCTGCGGCGTTTGTGTCCCTCAGGAGCTGTTCCGCAAGGTACGAAGCATCTTGAACAAGCTGACACCCCAGATGTTCAACCAGCTGATGAAGCAGGTGACAGACCTGACGGTGGACACGGAGGAGAGGCTGAAGGGAGTCATTGACCTGGTCTTTGAGAAGGCCATCGACGAGCCCAGCTTCTCCGTGGCCTACGCCAACATGTGCCGCTGCCTGGTGACGGTAAGAGGGGACAGGAGCTGCCCTGGGCTCAGGGGCAGCCACAGAAACTGCAGAGAGCAGAGTGGTAGCTCCTGAGTGTGAGTGGGAATAATTAATGTGGAGTTTTTTGTTGGCCAGGCCCAAGGGAGAGGGATTTGGAGCAGTTGTTGGGAGTTGAGGACTCCTTGCTCCACCTGGTTGCAAGATGAGTCTGGGAAGTTCATGGAATCCCAGAAGCATGGAACAGCATAGGCAGGAAAGGGAGCTTAGAGCTCTTCTCATTCCACCCCCTGCCATGGGCAGGGACAACTTCCACCATGCCAGGTTGATCCAAGCCTCATCCAACCTGGCCTTGGACACTTCTGGGGTGGGCAACCACAGCTGCTCTGGGCACCCTGTGCCAGGGCCTGCCCACCCTTCTGTGTCTGTCAGTTCCAAGGGAGCCCAGGATGAGCCAGGCTTTGCACAGATCATTCTCAGATGGTGAATTTGGGACAAAAGAGCCCCTTTTTCCCTCCTTCCCTAGTGAAGGAATATGGCTTAAGCCCCCAGCACAGAACAGGAGTGTTTTCAAGCAGAGGGTGTTTTTAAGGGATCATATGGATGGAAATGTAATTCATCCCCGGGCAGAGGTGGTGTCAGCCAAGTTTGGAGTGTGACTTTACATCTGCAATGTGAAACTCCACTGGAAATCCTGATGTGAGGCTTTACTTTCACAGCCTTGCAGAGCCGTGCAGCTCAACATGAAGAGCAAAATAAATTGTTATGGATGACCCCTCCTCTGTGGAGTTTATCCCTATTTTGCTGATGTTTTTTTCCTTCTCACTCCAGCTGAAAGTGCCCATGGCAGACAAACCTGGGAGCACAGTAAATTTCCGTAAGTTGCTGTTAAATCGCTGCCAGAAGGAATTTGAAAAGGACAAGGCTGACGATGATGTCTTTGAAAAGAAGCAGAAAGAACTCGAAGCTGCCACTACTGTAAGTGGTGTTTTTCTCCCTAAGTTCTCAGAGCTCCCTCAGAAAATTATTTCCTTTTGAAACAGCAGTTGGTTTGGGGGGATTTTGGAGTTGAGACTTTCATTCTATCACTTTGTCTGAGCATAATAAAAAATACTTGCCTTGATAGTGGGTTTATGTCACAGACATTTTTAGGAAAAATCCTTTCCTTAGGATTTTTCCTCCTGAGAAGCTGAGAGGCCTCAGGAACAAAATGTAAACATTGATTATCTGCTGCTGTGGAATGCAACAGGTGCATCTGTGATTGGCCCATGTTGGTTGTTTCTAGTTAATGGCCAATCACAGTCAGCTGGCTCAGACTCTCTGTCCGAGACACAAGCCTTTGTTATGATTCCTTCTTTTTCTATTCTTAGCTAGCCTTGTGATGAAATCCTTTCTTCTATTCTTTTAGTATAGTTTTAATGTAATATATATCATAAAATATTAAATCAAGCCTTCTGAAACGGAGTCAGATCCTCATCTCTTCCCTCAACCTGAGACCCCTGTGAACACCGTCACAGGTTTATCCCAGCATCTTTCTGGGCTTTAGGAGTAAAAGAGAGAACAGTGTCTATGAAAGCAGAAGGGAGGGGAGGGAGGAGGTGACCACTTGTGCTTAACTGCAAAGTTCTTCAACAAAAATTCATTAAGGTTTTAGCCTAATGGAACTTGAGACAGAAGGCTGAAGCCCTCCCTCATCCCTGTACAAGGAAACCAGGAGATAATTGTCATTTAGCCTTCCTCTATATGAGAATTATGCCCAGAAGCTGCTGAACATCCCCACCACCAAACCTGTGGCTGCTCCCAAGCTTGAGTCCAACATAAATCCATATATAATCTACCTTTGTAATAAAAGTGACCAAGGGATGAGAGTTTTTAAAATATCTCATAATACCAAATATATGTGACTGCTACTCAGTCAGCTTCCTCTTTTTTGTGTTAATTTCATATGAAGGTCCTCTTCATAAAACTGGATCTTTCACAGAGTTCTGTGCACTGGGAATGTGGTTTTGCAGAGCTGTTTTCCTGTTTTGCAGCCAGAGGAGAAGACACGGCTCCACGACGAGCTGGAGGAGGCCAAGGACAAAGCCCGGCGGAGATCCATCGGGAACATCAAATTCATCGGTGAACTCTTCAAGCTGAAGATGCTGACTGAGGCCATCATGCACGACTGCGTGGTGAAGCTGCTGAAGAACCACGACGAGGAGTCCCTCGAGTGCCTTTGCCGCCTGCTCACGACCATTGGCAAGGACCTGGACTTTGAGAAGGCAAAGGTGGGGCAGGAATGGCAGCGAGGGATGAGGTTCTCTGGGAGAGCAGAGCTGGAAAAATGGGTGTGGAGTGTTTTTGTTTGAAGATTTGTTTTTTTCTTCAGGAATTTCCATATGGCATGAGGAAATCATCCCCTCCTCTGTGGATGTTTCGTCATGACCTGGCCTCGCTCCCTGCTCTGTCATAGATTCTGTATCATTTTCAGCTGTGCTCTCCAGTTGTTATTTCCAAAGATTTTATCCAAACACACAGCCCAGAAATGCTCAACGTTTCCTTTTTCCAAGTTGAATGTCCCTCTTCCTTTGTAGCTCCCAAAACATTATTTCCAGGTCAAGGTTTATGTATGAAATGTGTTGTTCAGGTTAAATCTGCAACACCCTCATTAACCAGTCCAAACCCCACCTGAGCCTTGGGGGTGCCTGTGTTTTGTGTCATCCTTGTCTCCAGATGTGCTGGGATGTGGCAGCTGTTCTGCATCCTCCTTCTCCCTTTTCCAGCAAATATATCTGCAGCACAGAGCACTCCAAGAGCTTCTCTTGGCACAGACACTCTGCTGCTCCTTCACAAAAACCAGCCTTGGGATGAATAACTCGAGGCTTTTGCCAGGAATCAGTGGGACTGGGCTCTGGAAACAAACAGAGCTAATTGTGTTCAGCTGCCCCGGGCAGGGAGTTCCCTCTGCACTCAGCATCTCAGGGATTGCAGCAGATCAGTCCTGAGCCTCAGGGGAAGGAATTTCCCAGGCTGTTCTGTGAGCAGTGACCAAACCAGCAGGGTTTATCAGCAGTCCCTGTGCTGTGAGTGAGATTCAGTTTCTCTGTGTGCTTTGGGAGGAAAACCAGGTCTGACTTTCCAGGCTGGATGAGGCCTGGATGCTGTTTTGGATTTTTGGAGCACTCTAAAAGCAACATTTTGGTGCTCTGCTGGTTCTGCCCCCTCGAGCTGGGGCATGGCAGGGCAAGGGAGCAATTCCAGAGGTCTCTGTCCTGCCCTTGGGATTGGTTATTTCTGTCAGTACTGACAGAATCCTTCTTAATGGGGTAGACATTTTATTATGTGTTTTTATTGAAGCTGAGCTGTTAGTCATAGTTTTAATTAAAACTTCTAAACAAAGTCCATTGGAAATATCCCCATCATGCCTAACTTTGGAAATAACAACCGGAAGTTTCCAAGGCAAGGCCAGACACAAATTTTAATGGATTTTTTCTTGTTTCTTTAACTACAAGAACAAGGATTTAGCTGGTTTTCAGTGAAGAGAGTTGGAAACATGGTAGAAAACTGCTCTTAAACTCTTGTTTGAAACAACCAGAAGGCTTAATTTAAGAAAAAGCCTTTTTAGAGCTTGGTGAGCCAAATTTAGACCTAACAGGAGCTTCTCTGCTGATCCCAATTCATGTCTTAGTGTGAACCTATTGGGCTTCCACCACATCACAATTTTCTGGATGAGGAGTTTGTGGGGTTTTTCCCCCAGCCAAGCCCATTAAACTGTTCTTGCAGAGAGACCCAGAGCTGCTGCTCAGTCTGGCCTGGCTCAGCTCAGGGAATAAACCATGGAATGATGTGTCTTAGGCTGGTTTTGTACCCATTTTGTTTCCTGAGCCAGTTTTTCTTGGGCTGAGGTGAGCACACAGCTGATTTGGATCTTCCAAATTTGAGATATTTGATTGATATATCAATCTGGAAGCTCAGATTGAGATATATTTTTAATCGATATAATGTTTATGATGTACGTGCAGAGGGTGTAGATGGTTTGTGTAATTAAAAACCCAGAGAAAATGTAATTAAAAACCCAGAGAAGTGTGTGCCTGCAGAATTGTGCCTCATCTCCTGCAGGTGCTGCCCTGTGCACCCTCAAATCCACCCTGGAGGAGTGTACAGGACCCAGCACTCACCTCTCTGGGGAGCAGCCCTGATGTTTCCAGCACAGAAATCCCAGAGTGCAGAACCTGCTGGGTGCCTCTCCAGGGAATGTTTTCATTTTCCTCCACAACTGATGGTGCTGCTGATGTTTTTTTCTTGTCTAGCCCCGCATGGACCAGTATTTTAATCAGATGGAGAAGATTGTGAAAGAAAGGAAAACTTCCTCAAGGATTCGGTTCATGCTTCAGGATGTAATAGACCTAAGGCTGGTAGGTGCCAGCTCCAGTGAGTAGAAGTGTGAAATCATGGATGGCTGGTCTGGCTTGGAAGGAACCTCAAGGATCATCTCATTCCACTCCCTGCCATGGCAAGGACACTTCCACTGCCCCAGCCCTGTCCAGCCTGGCCTTGGGCACTGCCAGGGATCCAGGGGCAGCCACAGCTGCTCTGGGCACCCTGTGCCAGGGCCTGCCCATCCTCACAGGGAACAATTCCTAATTCTCAAAATCCCATCTGACCCTGCCCTCTTGCAGTGGGAAGCCATTCCCTGTGTCCCCAGCCCCTCTCCAGCTCTCCTGGAGCCCCTTTAGGCCCTGGAAGGGCTCTGAGCTCTCCCTGGGGCCCTCTGTCCTGCAGCTCCCATGCTGTCTGTCATGTTCCCTTCCACATCCAGGCTGGATAAGCTCTCATGCAAGAGCAGGGATTCACAGCTCCAGTGGGGTGTTAGGGGGAGATCTGTTCCCTTCTCCCCCAGGTCTGGCTGTCCAAAGCCAGATGTCTCCATGTTGTCCTGGTGCCATGGTCAGCACACCTGGAGTGCTGGGGGTCCCCACACTGTGCAGGTGAAGATGTGACCATGGGTGGAACAAACCTTCCCAGCAGCTGTAATTCCCCTCCAGGGGAGCTGGTCTGGGTTGTGTGGAGGCTGAAGTGACCATCTTGGCTGCAGGTAGAGGTAATTACCCCAAGAGCTGCAGCAAGGGACAGTGTGGTCATTCCAGGGCTGGAGGGGTCTGGGCACTTCATGGCTGAAAAGACACATCAAGCAAGGAAAGTGTTTTTGAAGTGACAGCTGCTCTTCTCTGCAGGACCCCTGTGTCAGCCATCACCATTCCTGGAGTGCAGAGCACTGTCTCCACTTAAAATCAGTCACTTCTTTTTTTTTATTTTCATTTCTTCCCTCCAGCTTGGAGGAGAGGCTCCCACAAAGACTATCAGTCATAAACAGAGAGTGATAGCTCTTCTCTTTCCTCTGAGCCTTGAAAGAGAAGCTGGGAATGTGCAGGCTGGGGATTAATGAATTCAGTCAGGTCTTGGCTGCAGTCCCTGTACCTGAGTGCAAGGGTCTGCTCTGGGGTGCTGGGATAACCATGTCCATAATGTGTCCATAACCATGTCCATAACCATGTCCATCATGTGTCCATAACCATGTCCATAGTGTGTCCATAACCATGTCCTGTGTCCATAATCCAATTCCATATCCATGTCCATAACATGCCCATAACCATGTCCATAACCATATCCAAAACCATGTCAAAAACCATGTCCAAAATGTGTCCATCATGTGTCCATACCCATGTCCATAATGTGTCCATAACCATGTCCATGTGTGCATAACCATGCCCATAACCATGTCCATAATGTGTCCCAGCTCCACAGGGTTTTCTCCAGCCCTCTAAGGCATGACAAGGGTGGGAGGATGAGGCCTTGTTCCCAATATTCAGGCTCCCCATGTTTGATGCTCCTCTGGAAGTTTCCCTGAGCACATTTGGTTTTTTTGTTTCTTCCCCAGTGCAACTGGGTGTCACGGAGGGCAGACCAGGGCCCCAAGACCATCGAGCAGATCCATAAAGAAGCCAAGATTGAAGAGCAGGAAGAACAGAGGAAGGTGCAACAACTCATGACCAAAGACAAGAGGAGACCAGGTAAAGTAAAAGCCAAGTTGGCTGCTCATTTCACATTCAGTGCCCTTAGAGGGAATCCACATAAAAGGAAAAAAAATTGTGAGGTTTTTTTGCTATGTGTAATGAGCAAAGGAAATTGGGGCCTGGTATGTCAGAGGCTGGAAAAGGAGCAGATCTGCCATGGAGTGGCTGTGGGGATTTTCAGGGGCAAATCTCATGGGTGACAATAACCAACCACAGGCCAACAGTGCTTACACATTCCATTCCACAAACCATGTTGGATTTTGTGACAGGCTGCCAGAAATCTGTTCTAACAAGTTATTATATAGAAGTCAGATTTGCCATCCATTCTCATGCACTGCAGAGTCTCATTCCAAGAGAAAAACATCTCATTTCAAGAGAAAAAAAATCTCATTTCAAGAGAAAAACATCTCATTTCAGGAGTAACCATGTTGTCTTCAGTTGTTAAAGCCATGAGGTGCTGACTCTGTATGAGGGAATGTCTTGGTGTCACCTTAAACTGCTCCTGGCCCTCAGGGCACTGTCTGAAGATGAAGCTGAAGTGACTGGGAAAATGAAGAGTGGGACAGAGCAGGGCAAGGAGAGAGCAATTATAGGGATTCTTTAGGGATTGGGAAATTCTCTAAGGATTGTCAAATAAAAGTGCTTTGAAAACAGGATGGAAAAAAAATCCATGTAGACTTTAATTATCCTAAAAGTGACACCAGGAGAAGGTGAGGGACCTGGGAGTGCCTGAGGGGCTCTGTGTCAGACCAGCCAAGCGCTGCAGGAATTGTGGGGTGAGTGAGGCTCTGGTCAGGGGAAGCTCTCACCTCACCTGCTCCTGTGAGCTCCTGAATGCAGAGAAATCCTGCCAGGAGCCATCCCTTCCAAAAACAGCCCCTGGAGGAGCGAGAGCTGTTCTGTGCAGGCTGGGGTGTGAGGGCACAGGCAGGCAGGGGGAGGGAGGCTCCCAAGCAGGACCCAGCAATGGGCTGGGCTGGGCTGGGCTGGGCTGACCTGACCTGACCTGGCTGAGCTGATCTGAGCTGGGCTGAGCTGAGCCAAACATGGCTCTGTTTGTCCCCTCAGGTGTCCCACGGGTCGACGAAGGCGGCTGGAACACTGTGCAGGGGGCAAAGAACAGCAGAGTGCTGGACCCCACCAAGTTCCTTAAAATCACCAAGGTAGGTGCCAGCACAGCCTCCTTCAGGGCAATAAAACATCTATTAGTCCAGGAAGAACCAGGATGGTGTGTGCAGGTCAAAACTGAAATCTTCAGAGTTAATACTGGGTGTAAATCAAGCTGCATTTTCTTCTGGATGTTCCTGTTTTGTCCTGAGGGAAAGGAGTGTGCAGACCTTCTTTCTCAGGTTCACAGTGTCCTTTTGAGCTCCAGAAGCTCTCACAATCAAAAAATCTGCATTTTATTCAGTGATGAAAATGTGAGCCAAGGTATTGTGTGACAGCAGCACAGCCCCCATGTTCCACAGGTCTCAAACACATCACCTGGGGGTCTCAAACACCTGCTGGAAATCCTTGGCTGTCCCAAGTTCTTGAGACCCTTATCTGATGCTGCTCCTCAGTAAAACAGGGAGGCCACATCCATTTTGATGTGTCACAAACAGCAGCACTCCAGACTTAGGGTGCTCCAGTAGAATGGAGAGAGCTGTGTCTGCTTTAGAGGTTTCTCAACTTTGTGGAATGGTTGCATCCCCCAGTATGTGATAAACTCTCATGGTCATCCTCCAGATTAATATCCTCCTGTTATTTCTCCATTAAACTGGTGAATTTGGGACAATTTTCCAGGCTGCAGGTTGGGCAAGTTGGAGATTTCTCCTTTGTTGAAGTTCAGAACAGCTCTAGGTTATTTTGCCAAGGAGGAGTCTGGCCTTTGCATAAATCATTGACTCCTAAATATTCCCTTGTCCCACTTAATGTCACTTGCCCTGGATTTTTACACTCAGTGCCTGGATTCTTGGAGAGCTGTACAGCAGGACCTGGACAGACTGCAGCCCCTCTGCAAATCCAATCAGTTTGTTCCTTCTGAAAGTCATAAAAAAACTTCCAAAACTTCATTAGCAGGAGAGGTTCAGCCTCCCTCTGCCTGGGCTTACAGCTTACCTGGGAAAAGCCCTCCTCCTCTGCTCCATACAAATGGAACTGGTTCCACAGCAGCTGCTTTGGAATGAGACAGGAGCTCCCCTGAGATCTGCGAGGTCACAACCTCCTTGTCAATAAACTCTCCCACTGAACATTGTAAAATCAATATTCTCTTCTTGCCAGACGCCACTTCCTCCAAGTTCTGCCACCTGTTGTCATCCTTTGCCCTCTGGATTGTTTGGTGTCCTGCAGATCCCCCCCAAAGCCATGACTGGAGAGTTGATGGACAGTGAATCTGGCTTACACATCACAGACAAACTGAACAGCTTTCAGATAGGGATATACTGAGCTTTTCCACCTTCTTGAGCTTCAGAATTCCCAACAAAAAGAAGCTCCTGCTCACTGTGAATGTCCCTCATTGACATTTGGAAGAGACTCTGTGATGCCCTTTGTTGTTTGTGTCCCCTGTCTTGGGCCACAGTTTAGTCTTCCAGAAATATGTGAAGTGTATTTTGCTGTTCACAAGACTGGGATTATGGCCAAGAAATCTCCCATTTATCATTACCCTGTAGGATTTGCCCTTGTAACTGTACCTCTTGGTGTGTTCTACAGCCCACAATAGATGAGAAGATTCAGCTCGTGCCTAAAGCCCAGTTGGGCAGCTGGGGGAAGGGCAGCAGTGGTGGAGCCAAGGCAAGCGAGATGGGTAAGTGAGGATGGACCCTCACCCTGGGTTTGCTGCTAAAGAGCAGCTTTGGGTGGGATTCACAGAGCACCTTTGGGTGGGGTTCACAGAGCACCTTTGGGTGGGGTTCACAGAGATTCACAGAGCACCTTTGGGTGGGGTTCACAGAGTCATGGAGTGTCCTGAGCGGGAAGGGACCCACAGGGATCAAACCCAACCCCTGGCCCTGCACAGACACCCCAACAATCCCAGCCTGTTCTGGAGCTCTGGCAGGGCTGGGACCATTCCCTGGGCAGCCTGGGCAGTGCCAGCACCCTCTGGGGAAGAGCCTTTGCTGATCTCCAACCCAAACCCCCCTGGGCCAGCCCCAGCCCTTCCCTGGCTCCTGTCCCTGCTCACAGGCAGGGATCAGAGCTGTCCCCAGTGAGGGCTCCCCTCTGTCCCCTCTGTGTGACCTCCTGGCAGGAAGGGTTGAGGTGGGGCAGGCCCAGCCTTTCCCTGCAGTTCTGTCCCTGTGGCTGGGCTGAGCTGCTCTGTGGTGCTGAGCTCTCAGCAGCTCCTGACCTTGTTGCTCTGCTCTGTGTTGTCTCCACCATCTCCAGACTCCTTGCGACCAAGTGCCACAAGTCTGAACAGATTTTCTGCCCTGCAGCCTCCAGTGTCCCCAGTATCTGCCTCATCTGCATCTTCAGAACTAGAATCTCGCAGGGCCTTAACGAGGTGAGTGTCACTCCATCACTCCTCATGCTGCCTTTTGCACCAGCACTCAGAAAAAAGAGAATTCCTTGCTTTTCCAGGAATGGCTGGGTCCTTTTCCCACTCTGAGTTAGCTTCCAACATGCCTGTATTTTATAATATCATAGGAGAGAGAGGTGGAATGAATTTTTAAAACCGTTTTGATTAATGTTTTAGTTTCCGCTTCACCCTTCAGCCAAGGGTGGTTGTGTTTAACATTTTAAAAACTCTTCAGATAAAATGTAGTAATAAATAGGTTGGATTTAATGGCTGTGAATTCAGCCAGGTCAGTAGGTTTATTTATCCAGATAAACACACCTAAAACCTGGCAGAAATGCAGCATTAAACCATGTCTGACCCTTCCCAGCAGCTGTGACCTGCCCGTGCTCCCACATCCAACAAAAAACTCCAGAGCCTCTCTGTCGCTCCAGTTCCTTCAGGGCTGCAGCCACTCCAGCGTGGAGCATGAAACATGTATTAACCCTCAATAATTTATTAACTCTAGACGTGGTTTATAAATGTACAGTTCATTTAAAATGTCACTGGGTCTTCCTTTCAGTGCACACAAGCTGCTGAAGTGTTTTCCTGGGTTGTGCCTCCAATGTTTTCCCTCCTATTTCAAGTAAAGCTCAGGCTTATTCCATTATGGTTTCAATTTGCCCATCTTACTCATTAACACAGTAATTAATAGGACAGATAATTGTCACCTGTTACTGGGAGCCTTCACTCTTTGGGAGGTATTTTTTAATTTATGGGTAAAAAATACAACTCTCATGGAATTACAAAATGTTTTGGGGTGGAGAGAGTTGAGAGATCACCCATTCCCACCCCCTGCCATGGCAGGGACACCTTCCAGTGTCCCAGGGCACTCCCAGCCCTGTCCAGCCTGGCCTTGGGCACTGCCAGGGATCCAGGGGCAGCCCCTGCTGCTCTGGGCACCTGTGCCAGGGCCTGCCCACCCTGCCAGGGAGGAATTCCTTTGTTGCATCTAATTTAAAGCTCCCACACCATTTCAAAGGGAAACAGAGTCCATGTGTTATAAAATTCACTATTCCATTATAAAACGGGTGCTGTAGAGCTGTGCTTTTCCATATATTCTCTAGGAAGCATTGCCTGTTCCTGTCCACTCTGGGTATTTGTGTTTGTGCATCTCTGAAATTGAGTTCATTTTGGTTGTGGATACAGCTGTAAGAAACAGAGCCAACAATCCAGCAGTCCTGCAAATTCTCTGTAAGAAACAGAGCCAGCAATCCTGCAGGGCTTGGGGGATGTTTTTCCCTGCAGTGAAGCCCTGGAGTCCCTCTCCTCACCCCTGAGCTGCGTTTTGTGTTTTTGTTTGGCAGTCGTGGGAGCACGGGCAGGGAGAAGAATGACAAAGCTCTGCCACCCTCCCTGGCCCGGCCCAACACCTTCCTGAGGGGCAGCAGCAGCAAGGAGCTGCTGCTGGACAACCAGGCCCAGGAGGAGCAGCGCAGGGAGATGCTGGAGACGGTGAAGCAGCTGACAGGAGCCATGGAGATGGACAGGAACAGCACCGAGGCCGAGAGGAACAAAGCCAAGGAACCTGGTGAGGGCTCCTCTGGATGTGTGGATGGCACAAGGAGAACCTGTCAGGAGCAGGGACAGGTGTCTGTCTGTGCAGGGCAGTGACAGATGCACCTCCCAGAGCTGGGTGACCCAGCTGAGCCAGGCAGGCCTGGGCCTCACCCCTCTCTGCAGCTCCTCTGTGGGATCCAGCAGGGCTGAGAGGCTGCAGGTGCCAGCACAGCACCACCCATGGCATTGACTGCCCTGTTTGATCCTGTCACTGTCCCCAAATCAGCGTCAGTTCTTCAGGAATGCCATATCTGCCCTTTTCAAGGATTCCCCAGGGCAGGGATTTGGGTCAGACGGTGCACAGCAGCTTTTTAGCACCTTGTTGTTGCCAGCCCTCCTTCCAGCCAGCCCTGGTGCAGCAGGAGGGTGGCACCCACCAGGGTGACCTGTCTGTCACCTTGTCAGCCCTGCAGCTCCTGCTTTTCCCTCCTGCCAGCCTGGGCTGCTCTGTTAGTTGGAAAATGTGACACTTAAGGGGACAGAACCTTTACAGTAAGGACAACACTCAGCTCCTTCCCTGGGAAACATCTGGAAACTGCTGCAGTGAGGGAAACACCTCAACTGCCACAGCACAGGCTTGTCCTGAAGCTTTGGGATGTTCTAGACAGTCCGTGGGGTTTTGGGATGTGTTTGGGAGATTGCCTTGAGCTGCTGCCCATCTCAGTCAGCACATTTTAACTTTGCTGCAGCAGCTCCCATTTAATTATTTAATGTTCATGCAGAGCTTTGAAGGTGTTTGACCTGTGCCACTGCCAGCTGTGATCCTGCAAGGTCAACTTACAGAAATATTGGGAGTTCATATGAGGGGAAAGTAGCCAGGAAAGAATCCCAGAATCCCAGAATGGTTTGAGTTGGAAGGAACCTTAAAGCTCATCCAGTTCCTGTGGGCAGGGACACCTTTCATCTGTCCCAGGTTGCTCCAAGCCCCATCAAAGAACCTGAGGATGGGAAAGGGGACACACCTGCCCTAGGGACTTCAGTTCTCAGAATGTCATCTCTGAAATGCTGATTTTCCTTTTCCAAACATTTTTTTGTTGTTGTATTTCCACCAGCCAAGCCAGAAGTTCCCCCAGCTCCAGTGCAGGAAAAGCCTTCACTATCAGAAGAGGAAATAGAGAGAAAATGCAAATCTATCATTGATGAGTTCTTGCATATTAATGATTTTAAGGTAAGCAAGATGAAAACCTCACTTAACAGACATCTCTGTGGGGCTGCAGTGGTTTCTGTCCAGGATGTGTCTCTGTGAGCACCCAGCCCACAGACAGAACCCAGCAGCAGCTCCAGGGGCACTTTCAGGACACTTGTCTGTCTCCCAAGCTTGTTTTGTGCCCTGCTGGAAATAGGAAGAACAGCCCAGGCTGTGTGTTTTAAGTAGCAGGATGGATGTGTATCTGTCATGAATCACTGAGCAGCTCCATAATACCAGCAATTTTGGAAGCAGAAAAGCTAGTGGGAAAATAAACAGAGGTTTTCATTTAGTTATCAAAGCATGTGCTGTTCTGATCTGGAGGCAGATAAAGCAATACTAAATATTGAACAAACCACTCCAGAGGATTTTTAATAAACATTGGAAATTACTGAGCAGCTGTCATCACTTCCTAGTTAAAAGGTTGAAATTTTGTTTCCCTTGTAAATGGGGTTGTTAGCTCGTCCAGGGAGTTTGCAGGAAGTGTTACATTGGCTGCAAGGCTGCTTCATTTGATCTTTCACTGAAATAAATTTTAAAACCTGCCAAGTTTGAAATGGCAGCCCTTGGGAGTTGCTGGTTTGGCACCTTAAAAGCAGAGTTGCTGCTTCCATTTCATTGAACTTCCAATTAATAATTGGAAAGAGGAATATTCTCATGATGGATTGTTCGGAGTTCACATCTAGTTAATGGGATTAATTATTAAATACTTGGTTTGGAGAGGAAGAACCTTGCTCTGATTGGCAGTGAGCTGGCCTGGGACCCAGGGGCTGGTGAGCCAAGGAGTCTCTGCTCTTTTCCTGCTTATGATGGACTCCAAAGGCTGCCCTGACTGCTTGTGATGAAGGGGCCTCTTCAGGTCCCTGTTTACAAATGCAGCAATTTGGGTATTTCTGTATTTCTGTGGCCTGCTGGAAGTGGAGCTGAATTGCATTAGGCAGGGCAGGGCTGGTTCAAAGTCCATGGAATCAAAGCAGTTTGTTTGCATCAGGAATTACTTGGTACTGGGGGATTCTTGGTGCCCTCAGGTGCAGCAAAGCTCTGACTGCTTAAGGAAGCAGGAAGGCCACTGAGATCTCTGGGCTGGACCCAGAAGGTCACTGGAAGGTCCTTGTGATGGTAATGGAGATTTTTGATGTGGGACTTTGAGAGCTGCTCTCAAAGTCTCTGAGTGTTTCTTTGTTTAGGTTGCAAAATGCTCAAGTCAGAAAGTGGGAGCTTTAGAAAGGGGAAATCTTCTCCAAGTGCTCCCCAGCTATTTTCTGCTCCTCGATGGGCTGTGGGTTTGTAACACAGGCATTTGTGCCTGGTCAGGTCAGTAACAAATCTGGTCTGATACCTTTTTTTTGACTTGATATTTGATATAGTAATCAGTGTTTTGGTGGCATCCAGAAGATAACTCCTGCCATCCAAGCAGCCCTGGAATGTGATTTGTTAGCTGAGTGGTATAAATTCCATTATTGCTATTACTGTTGGTTTTGCTACTATTATGTGATGAAGTTCCACAGCCTAATTCAGTGAGGCTGTGGAACCTCAGTGAATTAGGAACCACTTTGCCTGGCAGCCTCACTAAATCCTCATTTCACCAAAAATCCCTGGTGTTACAGTAGGAAATTCTCTTGTGCCACGTGTTTGCTGCTGTTCAGAGGAGGGTGTGTGTGCTGCTTTCAGAGGAGGGTGTGTTTGCTCCTTTCAGAGGAGGGTGTGTGTGTGCTGCTTTCAGAGGAGAGTGTGTGTGTGCTGCTTTCAGAGGAGGGTGTGTGTGTGCTGCTTTCAGAGGAGGGTGTGTGTGTGCTGCTTTCAGAGGAGGGTGTGTGTGTGCTGCTTTCAGAGGAGGGTGTGTGTGTGCTGCTTTCAGAGGAGGGTGTGTTTGCTCCTTTCAGAGGAGGGTGGTTTGCTGCTTTCAGAGGAGGGTGACTCTGTGTGTTGTTCCACAGGAGGCCATGCAGTGTGTGGAGGAGCTCAGTGCCCAGAGCCTGCTGCCCGTGTTCGTGCGTGTGGGCGTGGAGTCCACGCTGGAGCGGAGCCAGATCACCAGGGATCACATGGGCCAGTTGTTACATCAGCTGGTGCACTCAGGAAAGCTGAGCAAGCAGGAGTTCTTCAAGGGGTTGGTATTCTGCTCAGAGAATCCACAGATTCTTTTCTGCAGTGTTTCTTGCAAATGGATGCTGTGCTGCAGAGAAATCTCCCACCTTGTTTTGGTACCCTGCCCTCTCCACACGTTCTTATGGAAGGACTGTGTCATTTGGGTGTATTTATAAGGAATATTATTGCTGTAATATATTTTAAAGGGTTTCAGATGCCTTAGTGAACATAAATATGTTCATATTTACATCAGCTTGCATTTTGAAGCAGATCTGTAGGTGTCTGTTTAAATGTGTGTGCTCAGATCCCTGTTTGTGCTGCATTTCTCCCTGTTTGACTTTTGCAAATCCCTGAGTCTAAGTGGAACAGGAGGAAATCAGAATCCTTCACACAACAGGCACTGTCCCACTGGGAAGAAGGCTTCACCCACACCCTGCCATTTCCAGGACAGCTGAGCTGGAGGGCTGAGCCCTCGAGGGGCTGAGGAGGAGAACACACAGCAGAGGGGTTGGACCTGCCAAGAGAGACCCAAGTTTCGGCTGCTGGCTCATTTCAGCTCCCTGAGATTTGTGTTCCCAGCCTGCTGTCCAGTCCTAAAACAATCCCTGCTCCCATGGAGGTCCCTGGTGGCTCTCAGTCCTCACTGGAGTACAGAACAGGAGGGATAAAACAGGAATAAAACACAAATGCAGCAGTGAAGGAGTAGATGAAATATTCTGAGTTGCTGAAGAACAGTTGGCTCTGTCTGGCTTTAATCTGAGTCCCTGTCATTGTGGTACCACTGATCATTCCAACAGGAAACTCCCTGCACTTTTGTCTGCCCCTGAACTTCATCCAGTTCACAGGAAAGGTTTTGGCAGCCTGAGTTCAAAATCATATGGAACTGCTGAAAAAAATCTAAATCCACAGGAAATACTCTGTGTCCTCACAGCACTGATGGTCAGAGGGACTCGTTTGAGGTGATACACACCCAAAATTTATTCTGATGAAAGTTGTTCCTGAGCTTCCTGGAGTTTGGATAAGTGGATCTTGATGAAATATTGGGATCTGTGCTCTGAATGTGACATAAACAATGTGAAACAGCTCCTGAAGATGATGGAAAGGGCAAGTGGTGTTCAGAGGGTTTGAGGAGAACACCAGAAACTACCTCACTGCTGACACAGAAGTGACCATGTAATGAGGGATCACAGGGTGAACACTGGTCCCACCCTGTGGCTGGGGAGATGCACAACAGGAAAATAATTTCTGCCAGAAAGGCTGGAGGAGCAGCAGAGGTTGCAAAGAATAAAGCAAAGGAAATGGTTCCTGGTTTGAAACATAAGAAAAAAATGTGGATTTATAGTCACTAAACAGGACACTGGGCTTCTCAAGGTTTTCAAGGAAAAACAAACCATGATAGAAACTGGCAGGAGAGCAGAAAAATTGCCATCTCCCAGGCATGGGAAGTGAAGCCACCTGCAAGGGTTTCATGGGAAAGAAGAGTTTTGAGCCATTCTGGAAAGTGTATCACTGGGGAGCAGCCCTATAATTCCTGCTGCAGATAGAAACTGCTGAACTGAGCTCTGACAGACATTTCACTGCTTACCTTACATTTGGAATTCTGTTAGGATTCACCCCCTTCTCTAAATATTTGGATATTTTTAAGGTTTTATTTACTTCATAGTTTATATATACAGATAAGAAAGCTTTTTAGTTTTATAGATGTTACTGTTTAGCAAGTGATTTGGTACTGGATATAAGAATTATTATAACAGGAGTTTTCCTGGGTGTATCTGTTGGATCTACCAAAGGTGGTGTCTTTTCCACATATTCTCCTTGTTACTGCATGGAGAAATTCAGTCTTGGCAGTTTGGAAGTACCAAAGGCATAAAATGTCAATAGGTTTTTTGTTATCTTTGTGATTCTCCTCCCTCCTCTCTCTCTTCACTCCTCTTATGTTAAAAAATATTTTTAAAGCACAGATTTCTTTGATGGAAATGTCTCCAATTAAATTTGATTTAACACTTGATGTTTTTTTCCTCTTTCTGAAGTTTCTCTGAGACCCTGGAGATGGCAGATGACATGGCCATAGATATACCCCATATCTGGCTGTACCTGGCTGAGTTGGTGACCCCCATGTTAAAAGAAGGAGGAATCTCTATGAGAGAACTTATACAGTAAGTGATGCTTTCCCAGCTGTGCCTGTAGTGATTTCTCTGTATGATTTCCATCAGTGGTGGAGGATGAGCAGTGCTGGAGGCTCAGGAGAGCTGTTGCACATCCTTGGGGGCCCACACCAGCCTGAGAGCTCTGCTGGGAAGGGAGCTTGGTGTTTTCACCCTTGGAGAAGGGTTTTATCCATAAAACTGCTGTTGGTTCCAGCTAAAAATACCCCAGTGCTGTAGAGTGGGGTGATTTGGGAGCACAGAGGCTCTGGGAATTGCACTTGCAGAGAGTGAGGCATTCTAGAAGGTCAGAGGGTAACTGAAGGAGGGCTGGGCTGGGTGGGATGTTGGAATAAATTCCCCTCTCTGTGAGGGTGAGGAGGCCCTGGCATAGCTTGCCCAGAGCAGCTGTGTCTGCCTCATCCCTGGAGGGGTTCAAGGCCAGGCTGGATGGGCTTGGAGCAGCCTGGGACAGTGGAAGGTGTCCCTGCCCAAACTGGGATTCCATGTCTCTACCACCTGGGCACTGCCTTAAACGGGCACAAAACCTTGTCTGCAAGACCAGAAACCATTTCCTGGACCAGAATTCCAGTATTTTCTATATGTCCTTACATATCTGGGGATTAACTGTGAACCAGTTCAATGGTTCCTATTTCTCTTAGTTCCAGCTGAGCTTAAAAATACCCCCGTGCTGTAGAGTGGAGTGATTTGGGAGCACAGTACGTTAAGAAAATAGCAGTCTTTTCCCTCTACCCAAGTGTAGCATTCCACAAAAATGAGTGGATTTGACATAAATATAAAATATTTTTTGATGTAAAATTCAAGTCTTTGTAATTAGCCCTGTAGTGACAAGGTCACTGCATCACTAAATGTTTTATCAGCAGTGCTGGGTTAATCAAATCCTTCCTCCCTGGCAGAAGTTTAAAGATGATTTCCTGCTTCAGTTTGGTCACTGGTTTTCTGGATTTGCATCCCAAAATTATAACAGAAAATTATAACAGAAGTCCTAAATTATAACAGAAAAACACCTGTTTTTCTTTCATTCTAGAGAATTTAGCAAACCCTTGCTTCCTGTGGGAAGAGCCGGCGTCTTGCTTGCTGAAATCTTGCACCTTCTATGCAAACAAATGGTGAGTGCCTGGTGCTGTGTCCTCCAGAGGGAGGAGTGGATGCAGCGCTCGTGTTCATGCATGAAACCTTCACCATTCCCACCTGAGGACATTTAGGGATGGGCCAGCCAGTCCAGCTAACTTAGGAACTCTGCCTCGCACCCCCAGTTTCCAAGCAACCCTTAGGAGGTTCCAAAAAGTTGAGTTAACTTTTTGTTTTCTCATCACTTTTCCCTTTTGCAGGTACCTTTGCACCTGGCTTCTCCCAGAAGCTAAGAGTGCTGAAATACTGCAAGAGGGACATGCTCAAGGGATTTCTGGGCTGAGCAGAAGCAGCAAGTGCCGGGAATCTTGCGAGAGAACTGTTCTTGCAGACCGGAGAGGTTCTCAGGGTTCGGATAAGCTGCGATGGCCTCAGACTGCTGTGTGCTTATCCAAACTAAAGCTGCGACTCTCGAGGTTCACCCAGCACTGGGGTAGTGACACCTCCTCACCCCGGGACTCCCAGAGCTCTCTTTCACACCTCACAGCTGCGTGTCCAACCAGTTTGGTGGTTTCCCTATAACTCATCTCCATTTTTTTGTCTTTTTTTTTTTTTTTTTTTTTTGGGGTTTTTTTTGTGATTCAGCTGAATCCTGCACTTTGGATAGTGTCTATTTTCCAACCCTGTAAAATCCCTCACTTGCCTTTTTTTTTTTTTTTTTTTTTTTTTTTTTTTTTTTTTTTTTTTTTTTTCCAAGCATGCATTCAAGTAAGGTTGAATGTTCCAGGAGCATTTCAGTCCAACAGTGCAAAGAGTGACTTTTTATTTATTTATTTTAGTCTTGTGCTTGTTTGGACAGTCGACTTCTTTTTTTTTTTTAGCTATTCTGTGAAAGAAAAGCTGCTGTGCTCTGGGTGTGGAAGCACAGCCTTGGGTCTCTGTTTCTGCCACAGCTTTCTGATCAGATCTTGTCCAGTCCAAGACTTGGACTCGGGTATTTCAGCATAACATCAGCCATCTAACCCAGATCTTGGTGGATCAGAGCAGGAACTATGCACAGTTGGCTCTTAACAACCTGTATTGTAAACTGAAAGTTGTAATCTGCTTTGTAAACTGAAAATCAGGCAGCATTTCTCAGCTTGGCTTAGGCTACCCAGTGATCTCCTGTGAGCAGGTGCTGTAAGGTGAAACTTTGGCAAAGCATTTGGGTGAAAAGAGCTGGTTGTGCTCAGCATTTTTATTCTTGTCAGAACTGTGTGTGTCAGAACTGTGCTCTCTGAGGCAGGAGGCTCAAAGGTCAGTGTGACATTAGAGGCTGCAAAAGGCTGAACTGTCTGTGCTCAAGGGCACTGCTCTCAAGGTTTGCATAAACTCGAGGAACTGAAGAGAGGATTTGGGATTCTGTGCCTGAATTTGAGGCTGAAAACAGCTGAGTAAATGAGGAGTTTTCTCAAAGGAGCAAATTGCCAGAGCCTTACTGTCAAGGCAAGGGAGTGTGTGATGGAGTAATTTAGGAGAAGGGTTTGAATCAGGTGTGGAAGGTGCCCTGTCCCAGTGTCACTGCTCAGGGTGACCTCGGCGCTCGCTGCGACCCCCCCGTGTCACTCCTGCCTTGCCCACCTGACCAGATGTGCATTCCTGGGGACTGCACATGTGGTTCCTCTGCAGCACATGTGGTTCCTCCTGCACGGGCTCTCCAGATGTTCTCACTCGTTGCTGGGTGTTTGTTGGGTGGCTGAAGTGTCCTTTATTCCTCCTGACACAGCTGCACCACTCCGGCCCCTGTGAGCTGCCAGGTGTCCCTCAGCTCTTTAAAGGGACAAACTCTTGTGTTTCAGAGCCATAAGAAAGTGGGAGCCTTATGGAGGGAGTCTGGCCTCAGTTGGAAGGACTACTTGCCCGAAGGGGAGGATGTACATACCTTTCTCATGGAACAGGTGAGTTCAGATCAAACCCATTTGTTCATCCTCTTCCATCCCGTTCTTATGTGCAGTTGGAATTTGGGGTGAAGTGTGTCCAAGTTGGGGTAGATGATTTCAGCACCACAATGTGAAGCACAGGGAGGACAAGCCTGTCCTGGGAAAAAAACATTCAATAATGAGTTTTAGAGCAAGGACAGACAACCTGCAGAAGGGCCACAATTAATGGTAGCAGTTATTCACTCATCCCACCTTGGGTTATGGTCCTGGAGGGAGCCAGGACTGATGGAGGCACCTCACCTCCTGCTGGTGCTGCTCCTCGGGGAGTCACTGCCTCCCTTTGGAGCTTTGAGTGATCCACTGCCCTGTTGTGGCACTTTGGAAGTGCTGCAGGAAATGAAATTATTACCATGGACTGGGCCTTGCTGAGGGGACTGCAGCTCATCTGTCACAGATCTCAAGGAATTGGGGCACTGGCTGCAATTCCTTTGAGCCAGTGCCAGCTCTGGGTGTTGCATTCCAGCCCCTATAGCTCCAGCCAGGCAATGCACACTGGATTTTGTGCTGGAGCTGCCTGAGGTGCCTCCTTGTCTTTGCTGGATAATGGAGTTCCCATGTGTAAAATGCTTCCTAACCTTTGGAACAGGGAAAGTTGATATTGTAACAACAACTGAGCAAGTGAGAGATGCCAGGAAGCAGAATTAAATGTAATTTCCTACTTCAATCTGATGTAATTCAGCCTAGGAAAGTGCATTTCACTAATTGCCATCATCCCATGTGGTGTTGCAGAAGTTGGAGTTCACGGAGTCTGACTGTTCCAGTTCCTCAGAAGCACTTTCAGAGAAAGAACTGTCTGCAGAAGAGCTGAACAAGCAGCTGGAAAAACTCATTGTTGAGGACAAGGCGAATGATGAACAAATCTTTGACTGGGTAGAGGTACAAAGAGATTTTCATCCTCCCTGCAGACTGTTTTACTGCTTTTGTAAATGTGTTCTGATCTGAACATCTCAGGCTATGGGACACTGCGAGGATTTGGTTTGTGCAATCAACACTTCCAAAGAATTAAAATCTAAAATATAATCAGTATTTAAGGGTCAGTTTCAGGAAGGAAGGCTTTTAGCCATATTAACTGTGTAATCTTTTATATACTCTAGACTTTCTGACACTGAATATCCTGCTTCTGCCACTTAGTATATTTAAGATGTGCACTGCTACATCGTTTCTTCATAAAATAGGGAATTCACTATTTTTTCCCAAGATGACCTCTCCAAATTTCCTGCTGAAAAACATCCTGGGCAGTCACTGAGAGCACCTTTGCCCAGTGCACTGGGCCAGACACTGGAAGAGAAAATAAAAAGAAAGAAAAATGGAAAAGGCCTATCAACCCATGGTCTTTGCTCTCAGTCTCTGGCTGCCTTTAACTCACATGTTTATTGTCTGTAATTATACCCAACCTCTGCATTTATATCTATGCTTGTACTAAATTTTGGTCAGGTTCAGTTCAGTTATTTCTGTGGCAGAGCAATGTGTTAGAAATGTCATTTTTCCACTGCTGTTAGAGGAGTTGAGAGTGGAATGAAAGCAGCACTGAAAATCTGGGATCACCCACAGGCTCTTTGGAGCCTTGGACAGTTTCCACCACCATTCCCTGAATTTCTTTTACAAAACAAACAATCTCCACCCAAGGAGCCCGCTGTAAAGTTTGTTGGAAAAGCCCAAAACTCTTTGAGACTGTTGAGGGCGTTGCAGGAGTGTGGTGGGTTTGGTTCTGCACACAAACAGCTCCTTGAGGGAGGTGCTCAGTGGCACAGGGATCCCAAGGGATGGGATCTTGCTGCTGATGTCCCTGAGGGAGCTCCAGGGGGTGAGTGGGGAGCTGAGGGTTGCAGGGCTGAGCTGGGTTTGTGCCACAGCAGCAGCTGAGCCTGGACTTGCTGCCAGGCTCAGCTCTGGAGTTTTGCAGTCCTGCAGTGTTTTTAACTGCTCCATTTCCTCTTGATTGCAGGCTAATCTAGATGAAAGCCAGATGAGTTCACCTACATTCCTTAGAGCTTTAATGACAGCAGTTTGTAAAGCAGCTATTATAGGTGAGTAACTTGCAGTGTAAACACCACACAAACCAAACCTGCAAAGAATTATTTGGTATTTTTGAGGTTTATATCACATTTCCCTGGCCAAGGCTTTTCCATCATTTGGGATTGTGCCTGAGAGTAGGGTGTCCCTTCCCTTCTTTGCTGGGTATGGTGTTCCTGAGGTGCCCCTGGTGTGAGCAGGGCTCTCAGACAGCTCTGGGTAGTGCCAGGTTCTTCATTGATTTTCTTAATGTAGGTGGAAATGACTGAGATCACCATCCAGGCAATGAACATTTCCACTCCTGTGCCAGCAAAGATGTGTGGGCAGCCAGTGTGGGCAGTGGGAGAGAAGCCAGGCTGGGGCTCAGGCTTGTGAGAGTTTTATATCCAAAGTTTCACTTTTGGAAAGATGGTTTCTGTGCATTTTCCAGCTGGAAGCACAGGGAAGGAAAGGCTCCCAAGCCAGACATGTGAGCCTCAAGCCCTCAGTGGGGGTTGAGTAAAGCACTGCAGGCAGAAACATCTGCTCAGTTCACTTGGTTTTCTTTAACTTTACTGTTGGCATCTGGCACAGCAAAAAGTGGTGCTTGTAAAGGCTCTGGTTCTGCTCTGAGCTGTGATTTAGGGGAGGACAGGCTGGATTCCACCAGTGAGGGAGGGGAGGGACAGCCCAGCTCCTTCCTCTCGCTGGGAACACAGCCTTGCTCGTGCCACCTAGTGTTAACAGAGACACGACACAGGACTTCATTTCCAAGGCTGTTGTGTAAGGAAAATCATCCTCTGGTTCAAATTTTGGCCTTGCCTCTGAGTTTTTTTCTTTTGTTTTCAAAATATCACTTAATTGGGTTGCATGATCTACTTGAAAGCTGCTGAATAATTTGTTCTTGTGGCTGATGGACTTCTAATGCGTATTTTTATACATTCACTATTTCCTATATCATGTGCAAATTATGATTTCTGTTTCTGCCCTGGTATTTTTAGAAAAAAAATTTCTAAAAACCTTTTTAATGCAGTTGCCTCTGGAGACACCATTTGCACTGCAAAGTGAGGTTGTGCTGCTGCTGCTTGTGTTAGAGCTGGGGTCACTGCAGGCAGTGAATGTGGGGAGCTGTAAGGACCAAGACTTCCAGAAACAGCCATTAATCAAAAATACTTGCTGTTTCTTCTCATCCTCCTTTTCTCTCCACTCCAAACTGTGTTTATGATTGCAGTTTGCGTTAGTAAAGGCAGTCAAAGAGCTGTCCCTGTTGCCATGTGGTAGCTGACCCTGCTTTCTCCTCCTCCCCTCAGCGGACTCTTCCAGCTTCCGAGTGGACACTGCTGTTATCAAACAGAGAGTGCCCATCCTACTCAAGTACCTGGACTCAGACACAGAGAAGGAACTACAAGCACTTTATGCACTACAAGCATCAATAGTAAAACTTGATCAACCTCCTAGTAAGTGTTGCCTCTGTGCTGGGGATTTGAGCCTGGATAAGGGCTGGGGGGTTCTGTGGGAGATGGGAAGAGGATGAGGATGTATTTTCCTTACCTTTGTAGGTAGCAGATGAGAGAAGCTGGTGAGGGTGGGTTCAGCTTGTCCAGATCCCAGATTTTTAGAGCAGCTCAAGTTCCCAAATGCTTGGCCAGAGGCTGGCTCTTCTTCTGGTTGTTCTGTGAGCAGCTACACAGAAGGAAGGACAAAGCTCTGTTGATAAAAAGAGAGCAAAAAAGAGCAGTAAAAAAAAAATCTGCAGAGTTTTCAGTACCTGGGATGCAATGAGAACTGCATTGCTACTCCACAGATGTCTGTGGGCTTGGAGGGAATAAATGAGCTGGTCAACTGATGAGTTTTGTCCCAGAGATGCTACAGAAAACCCTTGTGGGACAAGAGGCAAGGGAGTAGCCAAAGAAGCAGGGATTCCCAGGGAATCTGCAGCACAAAATCCGGGAATGCCTCAAAACATCCAACATGATCATCCTTAGTGCCCTTTATGACATTAGTTGGGCATTATCTCTCCTGATGAGCCACAAAAATCCAGGGCTGGAGGGAATCCAGCCATGTGGTGCAGAGGAGATCCTGCTTGCAGGCAGTCCCTAGATAACATATTGATAACAGAATCCCACAGCTGCTTTCCCAGCTTCCCCTCTCCTCTGACAGTGTCAAGGGGTCAGTTTTCCCCCTACCTGAGTGTGAGCAGCCAAAGCAATAACTGAGTGAGAGCTCTGTGTTTCCCTTGTCTCTCCCATCATCTCCCGTGCCAAGAGGTCGCGTTAATCCCTTTATGTGCAGCCAGGGCTGACAGATGTTGGTGCCTTTATCCCATTACTGCAGATTTGTTGCGGATGTTTTTCGATTGCCTGTATGACGAGGAGGTCATTTCAGAGGATGCCTTCTACAAGTGGGAGAGCAGCAAGGACCCGGCGGAGCAGAACGGGAAAGGAGTAGCGCTCAAATCCGTCACGGCGTTCTTCACGTGGCTACGGGAGGCCGAAGAGGAGTCAGAGGATAATTAAAACTTAAAAAAAATACAGATTTAAAACAAACAAACAAAAAAAAAAGAAACAATTTAAGTATTTTTTTAAAAAGTTTCACGTCTTCGCCAATCACAGTGCAGCAAGGCCAATTCTCTCTCGCAGACCCCCCTTGCCCCACACACGCACGAGTGGGAGAGGTAAAACCCGATAAACACCGAGGTGATCATGGAGGCAAAAAGGTACTTGAAAACAAACCCACAAAAAGTAAACTTCAAACCTGAGGGCGGGAGCACTAAACCAAAATACATGTGTTATTTATAGAAAATATTTTCTGTTTTAATCTTTTTCTTTTCTTTTTAAACAAGGACTCATACTTAGGAAAACACACAGCGAAACAAATCTGTTTAGCAAAAACAAGTTGAAAACTTTTAATTTATTATTTTAAGGACTGCAAATGCCAGTGTAATTTTTAAATTTGCAGTTTCTGTAAACAAATTGTATAATAGAACAAAAGCAAAGAAATAAATTTCCCTCCCCTTCATACGCACCTCAGTTTTGTTTCAAAGCATGATAAATCAACAAAACTTTGAAGGGGGTTGGGGTGAGCTAGATGAGGACAAGATCAATTTTTTTTTTATTGTCATCAGATTTTTCTGCCTGCCTCTCAGCTTGCTTCAGAAATTTAAAAAGAAAATAGTAATCAAACCATACATAACCTTGGATCGGAAGAAAAATGCATTTGAGAAAACCGCTGCGGACCAGAGTGCTCCGAAAATAACTCACTGAAAACCGTGCTACCCCGGGGAAAAAAGTACTAGTGATACTTTGAGAACCTTTAGAGCAACTTTAAGGCTTGTAAATACATAGAACAAATATTTAAAAAAAAAAAAAAAAAAAAAAAAGAAAGAAATTGACTCAATACTATTTCTTTTCACTTTCAAAATATAAAGAACAAAATAAAGACAAACATTGCAAGTTTAAAAGAAATTAAAACGACTTCTCCTTTGACAGCTGCTGAATGTGTGCACCATCCTGAGCGGTGCTGGCTTCCTTGGCATGCCGTAGGTCCTCGGGCCCAAATTGTGTAAATATAGTGTGTGTCTGTGTGTGACTACCAAAAATGAAGGGTGAGAGCAATTGTTAAAAAAAGGAAAATACAAAACAAGGGGATGCTGTTGTGCCGAGAAGGCCCCTGGCCAAGGAGCAGCCAGTGGTGGCTGCGGGGCCGAGCGGGAGCGGTTGGTTCCCGAGGCTGGGACATGGTGACCTCAGGGCGGACGTGGCCGAGCCCAGCTGGGTCTCTGTGACGTGGATCAGTGGGGACTGTGACCCTGGCAGCTCTGGAGGCCGCAGCTGTGAGAGCCGAGATCCGACAGCCCACGCCAGGAGGGTGCAGGATGGAGGAGCAGCATTGCCCACCTGGCACTGCCCAAGTGCCAACATGGCCAGGGCACAGCCACAGCCATGGGAGCCCTTCCCGTGCCCAGCCAGACCCGGGCTGCTGCTCCAGACCCAGCTGCTGCCACCCAAGATGACCTCACTGAGAGAATCACCTGCCATCAAGGACTCTGCAATGTGGTTTGTGAACTGTGGGCCATGGACCGTGAGTAACCTGTGGAGCATTTGCTGGGGGTGTCTGCAGCACTGACTGCTCACATGATGCTGTCTTTTTCTTTCCAGCTGCTAAATCACTTCTTTAAAAAAAAAAAAAAACAACAACAAAAAGAAACAAAAAAAAAAAAAAAAAAAAAAGGGAAGAAAGCCTACAAATACATTACTTTCCTAATCTTACTTTTACATGTAAACAATTGCTGTACTTGCCTGAGGATGTGATTTGATCACCACGGGGAAGGGAGGAGGTGCCTGGTTGTGGCCAGAGGGGAGAGGTCCATGAGACACTTTCCCTGTTAATGTTCCACCCCATGAATCTGAGCTAGAGAATCCATGGCCTAAAACACTAGAGCATTGTTTGGTTATTTTTTTTTTAGTAACAATAAAACACTTTTCTCTGATGTTTTGTTAAAAAAAAAGAAAAAAAAGAAAAAATATTCTCATCGTTACTGTATGCTCATGTATCTGCCTGTACCACATCCACGGCCTCGCTGTTGGGCCCAGAGGTTTGGATGGGCTCTCAAGGTCTCCAAAAGGTCTGTCCCCATGGAACCCCCACCCACAGGGCTCCAGGGGTGTCTGTCACAGCTTTGCAGAAGGTGGTGTGGGTGCTCTTCTTCCAAAAAGCTTTTTTTGAGCACATGGTGGTTTGTAGCAGTTAAAGAGTTGAATTAAATGGATGCCAGTTTGTATGGAAATAAGGGTAAATATTGCCAAGTTGGTGTGGGCAAATGATGGAATTCCTCTCAGGGTGGGCAGTGTCAGAGCCTGCTGGGAATGTGAGTGTGCAACAGCTGTGCAAAGACTGATTTCTCTCTCATTGCCTTGGATTGGAAAGGACAGACTTGCTGCAGAGCCTTTGAACAGCCCTGTGGATCCCTGAGTGTGTCAGGGCTGGGGAATCTCTCTGGGGAGCTGGAACCTTCTGGCTGAAAGAGTTGGAAAAGCACTGCCTGGAGGGAATGGGAATTGCCAGCAGGTGGGTACAGGTGAGGTGAGAAAATCTTTCCCCTTTTTGTTAGAGCATTTAATGATGTTCCAGGGGGTGAGAACTTACCCTATTAGTGTCTTGCAAAGGCCTGGAAGGGACTTCTCAGAGATTTTCACAAGAGGTTTTTCAGAATTACCCAAAGATGGATTTGCAGCATGGCAGGGTTTGGCATCTGAAGTTAAATCAGTTCACCTGCACGCTGGATGCTGTGAGCAGTTCATGCACAAGGCCTTGAGGGCTCCAGCTGTGGGTGTGTCACCTGAAGTGTCAGCTTCCCAACAATGTCACTGCAAGGAGCAGAACTCCTGACTCCTTCCTCTGCTCCTCTTGTGCTCTGTGCCATGCATTTACTGCACCCAGTTGCTTTCCAGGAAAGCAGTTCACCGGTTTCCTTCTAGGAAAGGAAAACAGGTTTGCAGGTGGTTGTGGCTCCTCAGGATACGGCTTATGAAAGATCTTTGGAACCAGTTTCTTGTGAAGGGTGTTAAAATACAAAAAACCTGTAAGGTATATGAAATAGAAAAGGGAATTATTAATTAAAACAGGTTCCCATGGAATGCAATTTGCAGGAGCCTCATTTTGTGTAAGTGAGGAGAGATGAGCTGTGGTCTTTGGCCCTATCCTGCAGCAAAGCCTCAGCAGGGAGGGCAGCAGGTTACACCAAGGATACTGCAGATTATGCTGAGGGGTTTTCTCCTACTCTTGATCTATTGAAACACATCTTGTGTGCAGGGGGTTAAGGCAGCTCAGCATGGAAGAGCAGCATTAGAACCATTTCTGCTGCTGGGAACCCTTCATTTCCCAAGGCTGGGGCACTGTGACAAGCACAGGCAAGGAGCAGAGGCATTGCTTTCATCCCTGTTTATTACTGAGAATGTCCCCTAACCTGAAGCCCCCAAACAGCACATTTTCAGGCCAGATGTCCACCTAAGGCTGGTTTCTTTCTAGGAAAGGGTTTTCAGAACAGGATCAGCCATTTCTGGGAATGAGGTCAGGAAATACACTGATCCTGGATGCTGTGCTCTCTGCTTGTGTCAACATGTTCAGCTTTTACCTTATTTTCCAACAAAGCCTCAGGTCCAGGAGCAGACCTTGGTGTGTATGGAAGTGTCTTTTCAAAGAATCCTAGAAAATGCTGGGTAGGAAGGGACCCATCAGCATCACTGAGTCCAGCTCCTGTGGGTTTTTTCCTGGGTTCAGCCCTCCCTGGTGCAGAATGTGATAGGCCACATGGCAAGAGAGGCTCAGGAGAAGGGATTCCTCTGCAGGGGTGGTTTTTAGTGTGCACAAAGCAGGTTTAAGCCAGCAGTAACTTAGATCAGTTGTTGCTGTGACCCACAGAGCTTTTGTTCCAACCCTATATCTTGTTTTTACTGAGAAAGGAAAAGCAGAGTCTCTCAAAAGTCCTCTTAACTTGTTGAGCATTCTGAAAACATTTAAAGCCAATTGCAGATGTTGGCCTCTCATTGCCAGAGGGTGGCTGTGATTGATCTGATGCATTTGCTCCCATGATGACTTGTTGGTAGACACCCCTGGCTGCTTTGTCAGAAGTGTCCTGAGCAGAGCAGAGAAGCTGCCAGCTAGGCCTGTATGCTTGGTTTCTTTCACAGATTCTAGAAGGTTTAACTTTGGGGGCAGAAAGCTCAAAACCAGCCCTCCCAGAATGCTTTTGTGCCCTTAGAGCCAACAGCTCTGGCCCTGAGGCGCTGAACCACCTGGAGGAGAGCTGGCTGCAGGTCATTGTGAGGGTGAGATGCTGTGTGGTTGGAGCTGGGCCAGGAGTGCTGGGCTCTACCTGGGGGTGAGTCCTTTGGGAGGTGTTTGGGCTGGCAAATGCTCCAAGCTCCTGCTTCTCCCACTCAGGATGGGAACTGGAACTCAGCCTTTCTGCTCTTTGGAAGGTGCTGGCCTGGGAGCTGTCAGCTGAGCAGGATCTGCAGCCAAGCAGCACCAGCAGGAGCCTGAGCTCTTCACACACCGCTGGCTTTTCATGAGGTGCCAGCCCTGAGGTTTGCACAAGGCCCCACACGCTGACAGAAACTCCAGGTTTGCTGTGCCTGGAGCCAATTGCAACCTGCAACAACTGTAGGGTGGAGCCTGGGGACCAGGAGGCTTCAGCCCAGAGGATCCTGCTTGGCTTTCTTCAGATACACAACCCACAGAGAGCCACTGGAGGAAAAGCAGCAATGGGCAAAGAACAGCAGCAAGAGATTGATTAACTCAGCTCCCAGCAGCGTGACTAAATCAAATACCCAAGGAAACCTCAGGCTCTCTACCCTTGTATTTGTCAAGGGGCTCCATTTGCCACCTTTGCTGAAGTATTGTGGATCTGCAGTTTGCTGAAATAACTCCTGCTCCTTTAAACAGGGATGCTGACTGTGGAAAGTTTTGTCATGTGGCACCAGCTTCTCTTTCTCATTTCCAGCTGCTAAATTGTGCTGAAATGGCAACAGGAATAAAACCAGCTCCCACTCCATTCAGTCCTTTCCATAGGGGAATTTGTCCAAGTTGCTGGCCCAGCTGCAGGGATGGAAATGCTGTGGCTGCAAATGGGAGAGAGGGGTGTAGGCAATAGGTGTTGTTTGTCGGGAAATGTTGGTGTTGCTGAGTGAGGGGAGAGAGCAGTGAAGCTCTTGGCTGTCCTGTTGCAAGAATTAATGGCAGATGTTACCCTAAGGCAGAGTTCTACCAAGCTCCCAGGGTACAGAGCATTAGTGAGGGGAGCAGAGCCCTGGTAGAAGTGTTTTATCACAGAGTTTTGGAGAAGAGCTGCAAAGATCATCTTGGCAGATGCAGCTGGTGCATTCAGTCTCACCTGTGAAGGGACATGGGTTATCTCAGCATGCAGGGTGAGCTGCTCTGAAATAACACCTGGTACAAATGCTCTGTGACATTGCAGATGGCATGAAGTGAATAATCCACTGGTCCTGGCCACTTCCCACTCGTGTGAGAGTGCAGGGAATCACTCCCATGAAGGGAGCAGGCACTCAGCACCACCACAGCACGAATTCATGGACATGGACTCAGCTCACAGCTCTGTCCCACCCAGGGTGTTCTCCTACACACAGGGAATTTCACTCATCTCTGCAAAACAGGATTGGAGTGTTTGATCTGTTCTCCAAGGAAATGCATCTGATTCTCCAGGCCTCCTGCAGCATCACAAGGTGGATGTTCTGAGCAGGAGCTTGAGCTGCAGCTGAGACACCTCAAAAAAAAGCCAATTGACAAGATTTTACACAGAGGGACAAGTGAGCCAGCTCTAGAGCTCTTCCAGCAAGAGCCATCACCAAAAAAGCTTTAAATTCCTGTTCAGTTGTCTTCCCAGCAAGGCTCACAGGCATGGCACTGCTCTTGTACACCACAGAGTCTAGCCAGGCTGCTTATGGTGGGGGGAGAGTGCATGTGAGGCAGCCAAAAATGAGCTTTTGTGACTGCAGAACCATTCCAGCAGGAGGTCTGGCAGCAAGTTCCTGCCTGCCCAGGTGAGGGGAGCAGCCCCTGCATGCAGCTCCTTGATTTTCATCCAAAACATGGTTTGGTTCAGAGTTAAGAAAATTCCCACTGCCAAATCTCTTACCTGTGGGGATTTGTGGTGTCCCTGTGTGCAGTGTTGGTCTTCAGCTGCTCATTCTTAGTGGAGATGTCACTTCATGTCAAAATTAGTCATTACTTAATGCCAAAAGTGGTGCAGAAAAAGAATCACAACTTCCAGCCCCTGGTCCTCCAGTGATGACAGCACCCACCTCATTAGCACTTGGGATCTATTTCAAATTTGGGTGTTTCTAGAAAAGCTGCAGCCTGTGGAGGCTGCTCAGGCAATAACATTTTCCTGCTCCACATTCCTGTTGGTTCCTGTGGTGTTTCTATTCTACACTTGCTCCAGAATGAAACCAACTTTGGTGTATTTAAGTGTATTTTTTTTTCACTTGCTAAATCTGATGTAAAAAGTGAGTAGTTTGGTTTGAAAATGCATAGAGGAATGAGAGACCCCTTGGAAAGGGGGAAATGTTTGAAAAGATAAGGAAGTGTGAGAGGGGCAGTAGGGAGATCAGCTGGGAGATGTGTAAAGTGACATTGAGAAAAGTATGGAGAACTAATTATTAGGAAGTTGATAAGGAATAAAGAAATCAAAAGTGATATCTTGAAAGTCATGAAGAAGCAGAGAATATGCATTTTGGGGTTGAAAGCAGAAAAGGAGTAATTTTTGCATAGAATTAAAGGAGCTGCAGGGATGACAAGACTCTGCAGCTGAAAAAAAAGATGAATTGGAAGAGAATTGTGAGTTCTGGTGATCATTAGAGATGTCTTCAGTGAAGTGAATCAGCAACAAAGTGGAAAAAGAAAAGGACTAAAAGTCTTTATTTCTACAAGACATGTAAAATGGGGAAAAAAATCCCTTAAAAAGTAAAGTAGAACTAAAAAAGCAGCTCAGGCATAAGGACAAGAATTATGTGTGTGTGTGCAGGAAGGGCAACACCACCATGTGCCAGCTCCTTGTGTAATGCTTGTTTTACTGAGGGCAGAAAGCCTCTGGAAGCTTGTGTGGGGCTCAACAAGAGAGAGACCCACATGAATGAAATGTTTGGTTCAGTGATGGGATTGCTGTGCTTGGCATCACTCCCTGTGCAGATTCACAGGGTCAAGCTGAAGAGAGCAGCGACCATCCCCTCATGGCTGGGCACAGAACCAAAACACCCCCTTGGATAGAAATTCAGGGATAATGAGATCTGAAGGTGAAGATCTTCTCAGGGAATACTGGATTATGTGTATATGTGATATTAGATTGGTTTTTCAAAGCACAAGAAGTGAAGAAGCAGCAGCAGAACATGGAGTTTTAGGGATGAAGGAGAAAAGTGGCAGAGAAGAGCTTCCCAGTCTGGTGGTGACTAGATATGGGCTGGGCTGGAAAAAGGGCTGAAATTCCCCCTGAGCCAGGTGGACTGCAGGTCAGAAGGGTTATGATAAAAGGCTTTCTAATATAAATGTAAAAGCTGAGGTAAAAGTGGAAAAGCAGAAAATGGACAAAAACTTGGGGTCACAACACCAGAGGCAAGGCCTGAATGTGTTCAGAGCTGAAGTTTGGAGCTGCAGGTCAATGTTGGAACTGCATTTGGCAACAGAAGCACAGCAGGATGGAGAATGTATCCACAGAAGATGATTTCAGCAGGTGCACAGTTTAACAGATGTTATAAAAAAAGGAAATAATGTGGCAGATAGCTGTTAAGCCTCACAGAAGGGTGCTTATTAGATTCAAAAGTGTTCACTTTAAATATAAAATATGGCAAAGTGGGGGAAAATGTGAGTTGGTGTTGGTGTAGGGTAGGAAAGTCAACAAAATAACCCCTGGAATGGAGTTTCCATGGGCAGATTTAAAACCTAACTCAAAGCTGTATCTAAACCAGAAACACAACAGGATCTGTGTGGACACGGTGGAAACAGTAAAACCCTGGACTGGAAATTGTGCAGTGACTCCTTGGGAACAAAAGCCACAAAAGATCACCCACAAAAATGTGTGAATGATCTGCAAGCAGCACAGCCAAAGCCCAAAGCTGTGGGGAGGCTGAGGAGAGCTCGAAGGGACAGCAAGGTGGAAACAAATGGAATTGATTTCAGGGAAAAAAACAGTTGGAATCTTACTAGTCCATGGCACCTATGGGCAAGAAAGGTATTGAGAAGGATTAATACTTATTAACAGTGCTTAGCACTTACTGAAAGTGTGTAATACTTATTAGAAATATTTCTGACAGTGATAGTGCTTGACACCATCACAGATAACTCTGGCAGCAGCTCCCTGCTGCAGTCTGATTCCTGGCCAACTGGATTTCCCTGTTCCTTCCTCCTGTGCTGGCTCTGAGCTTCCCACAGCTTCATTCCTGTGGAAACAGGGACACAAATGACACAAACCTGCCCAAGAAGTGGGGCAGAGGAGACAGAGCAGTGGGTGGTGATCCAAGGAATCTGCTGTGAAGGGTCTGCTCTGCCCCTCTGGCATGGATTTTGAGGTAAAAACCAGAGAAGGAGACAACAGCTTTTCTCCTCTGCTTGTAGCTCTGTGGCTCAGCCAACACAGGTGCTGGGGCAAAGGGAGAGCTGCTGCTCTGATTCCATCTTTTCCTTCTTGGTGTCTTAAAACTCAGTAGTAAAGGAGCCCACTCCCCCTCCTTCCCCTCTGCTCTACCTTCCCCTGCTGCCAGAGAGGCACCACAAGGGGGAAAAGCCAAAGAACACATTTTTCTGCAGTTGCACAGGGTTTGTTTCACACTCTCAGGCAAGACAGGAATGTTCAGCAAAGTGGAGCCATCTGTCTGCAGCACTGCCAGGGATCCTCTGGAGTGGAGGAGGCTGAACGGGGCCAGGCTTTGCTCACAAGCTTTTAGGAGGTGACATTCTCAGGGGTAGTAAACTTAGAGTAGTCACCTACAGGGGAAAGAGTTGGAAGAAGCTTGGGCAAGAAACAGGCATTACTGCACAAATGCAACACCTCTGCAGTGCTTTGAATGGTGTAAATGCTTCTAAATGTGCTCACAGAGGGGTTTCCCATCACAGCAGGGATAAAAGTGCCCAAATAAATGGGTAAGTGCCCATATGGTCTTCAAATTTTAAAAACACAGATGTGGAGAGAGGCTGGCAGGAGATGGGTAAAGATTATGTGCAGAAAACAAAAAGGAGAAAATTGCTTGGACAGGAGACAGCATATGAAAATCCTGTCATGTACCAGGAGTCACCATCCCTGGAGCTGTTCAAAATGTGTGGATGTGGCACCTGAGAACGTGGTTTAGTGGTGGCCTTGGCAGTGCCATGGGAAAGGTTGGACTCAATGATCTTAATGTTTTTTTATGATTTTAATGATTCTGTGATTCTAAGCATGCTTATGGCAGAAAATAAGAATAGGTAGGGAATTGAGGAATTCTACCTTAAGGTTAGGTAAAGCAGTGGGTTTTGAAGGAAGAGGGGGAAAAAAGAACATCCATGGGTCTAGCTAAATAAAGTAAACTTGGAGCAAAAGTGTAGCAAGAGGTATACAAGCGAAGCTTGGGTTTTACCTCTCAGTGTATCTGCACAGCTGAGATTACTGTGGCAGTTCAAGATACAAGTGTGGGTCACACCTCAGCCCTGGCTTGCATTGATAATCCTCACCCTGAGCAGCAGAGGCACAGGTAAAAACTGCCTGAAACAGCAAAGCATCGTCAGGAAAAGGATCCTTCCCACATGTGAGAACTTGTGAGCGTGTTGGGACAGAAAATTCCCAGCTTGCAGCTAGACCTCAGCGCTAGGACTGGTGTAATTGCGGCAGGCAATAATTACACAGTTAATGAGGGATGAGGCAAAGGGAAGGCGGCACCGGGGATACCGCAGAGGGTGAGAAGAGCACGCAGCAAGAGGCTGGAGGTGAGATTCAGGCTGGAGTGCTCCGGAACGGGAATTCACAGGTACACACAGGATAGCTGGGGTTGGAAGGGGCCTCTGCAGAAGATCCACTTCAAACCCCTGCCTAGGCAGGGTCACCTGGAGCAGGTGACACAGGAACACGTTCCACACGGTTCTGGTAGGGCTGAGGAGACGGCGGGGTGGTCGCAGCCTGGGGGGGCTGCGCTGAGGGCCCGGCGGGGCTGAGGGGGGCCCGGAGCCGCCTCTGTCCCCTCAGCGACCCCGCCCGGCGGGAATCCCCTCAGCCCCTCAGTGGCGGGAAGCGCGCGCAGTCTCGCACCGCGCACGCGCGCGCTCTCGCGCGACGTGGAGGCGGTGGGCCGGAGGGGAGGGGGGAAGGGGGCGGAATTCGAAAAATGCCCGCGGCCTCCCATTGGCCGGCGGCGCCACCCGGCCACGCCCCCCCGCCTTGCGCCGCTGTCCCGCCTCCCCCGCCCGGCCCCGCCCCTCGGTTGCCCCCCCTCCGGTCCCGCCGCCGCCGCCGCCATTGGAGGCGCCGCCGCTTTGTGTCCGCCGGGCCCGGTGAGTCCCGGCCCCGCCCGCCCCCGGCGCCGCGCCGGGCGGGACACGGGGCCGCGCCCGGGAAGCCGCGGGAGCTGCGCGCGAGGCGCGGGGGCGGCCTGGCGGCGCCGCTGAAAGGGCCCCGGAACTGCCCTCAGCGCGTCCCCCCCGCCCTCCCTGCCCTGACAGGCCCGGGGAACGGGGGTGTCGTGACGGGGAGTCGCGACACGCTGCGCGGGCACGGCTCGGTGTCGCGGTGGTCTCGGCCCGTGTGGCCCAGGCCCGAGGAGGCGGCCCCGGGCCTCGGGTGTCCGCGGGCCCGGCGGGGCCTGGCGGGGCGCGGGCCCTCACAAAGGAGCCGCGGGGCTCAAGCACAGCTCTGCCGTCCCGCCGGCGCAGGGCGAGCCCCGGGGAAGGTCAGCGGCGGAAGGGGCTGGCAGGGCCGCGACACAATAAATAATCGCTATTTATAAACTTAGGGAGCGCCTTGGCTCCCGCCGCGGCCTTCCCGCCTTCGGCCGCTCGGCTGTGCGGTTGTGCGGGGCTTTGCCTGCCCTCACTCGCTTCCTCAACCCCTACAAGTGCCACAGCTCGAGGGGAACCTGAGTCTGGCTCTGTTCCCTAAAAGAGACCCCTAATCAGAGTCCCGGTCCCGAATCGCCCCCGGCGCTGATAGCGATGCATACAGACCTACGTGCGAGGCTCCCAGCGCCCAGGTGCTCGCTGCCTGCCTAAGGAATGTGAATCACCCTCGCCCCGCGGTGCACAGGTTCTCTTTAGAGAAAGCCGCTAAATTCCACTCTGCAGCGGGGCTGTTCAGGCAGGCTCCGTTCCTGTATCGTGATCCTTCTTGGCACTCTAGGCTGTGGGGTGGTTTTGGGTAAAACAGCCTAGAACAGATTCTGGGGTGGCTCTTGCCAGGTCACGGTGCCCCATCACCTTACCTGCTCCACCTGAGGACAGCTCCAGGCTGGGAACTGATCCGGAGCTGCCCAGCCTGTGCTGCCGACGAAAAGTTGTATTAAGTGAGTTTGTGGGTGTGTTCGCTCCTTTATACAGTGTAGCAGGGACTGATCGCTTGGATAGTTTGTTTCTAGCTGTTGTATTTCTCAGATACTCGGGTGTTCCTCGCTTCTTAAGAGTCCTACTGAATTATTTCTGGGTTAGCAAGTGTGTCGCTTCCCTATTCTTAACTTACTGTTAAGTGTTGCACTCTGATTTCCCAGCACGTGACATTTGTTTGCTTTGACCATAAATAGTATTTTTAGCATCTTCAAGAAAGAGTTGGCCGGCAGTCCTTGGCAGGGAGCTCCCATTGAGGCGGGAAAGGTTCGCAAGTGCTCGTGTTTGTAAACAGCGTCCCTGAGAGCAGAGGGACGAGTTCAGTCCAGGAGGGAGGTGCTTGGTGGACTGGGCAGGAGAGCACAGAACTTCCTCAGGTGACACTTCAAAAAATTGTTGGATGGAGTGGGAGACCCTTGGAAATCAGGAATGAGTAGAGAAAAACAAAACAAAACAAAACAAAGCAAAAAAAAAAACAAAAAAAACAAAACAAAACAAAAAAAACACACACACCAAAAAACCCCACCCCATCATGACCAGAAATACCTTGAAAAAATGTGGCTTTTGGACTTTTCTCTTGTTTACCTATGTGAGCTTGCTAATTAATGATCTTCTCAATTCATCATGCACCTTGGTCCAGCAGAAGCTCCTTGAATTGTTTGGTTTTTTGTCTTCAGAATATATTTTCCTGTATTTTTTTTCCCCTTTCAGCAGCAAGTGACATTTAAATCTCTTGGCAATGTTTTGTTACAAGTGACCTGGGGTCCTCAGAGGATTTAAACTTCTGTGAGAGGGAATAGAAATGTTACATTGATGGACTATAATGGGAAGTGTGGGTAGATTTCTTACAGACTGCAATGAAATAATGGCTTTTATCATGTATAGTTTTGTCTGTAGAATAATAAGTGATAGCTGAATAAGTAGTAGTTGGGAGGAGGGTTTATGCTGTTGTTTTAAATTTAATCTGTCTAGACAAGGAGGAGATGGCCTATAAAGGGTTCAAACCCTGGCATGTAACACTTGCAGCCTAAATTTTCATTCAGGTGTCAGCAATTTGTCAAAATTCATGAAGTGGATCCTGAATTAAGATATTTTATCCAAGGCTATGAAAACTTTCAGCAGGGGATTTTCATGTTGGAGTTGTTTTAACTTTGTGACCTGAGCTTGTTTTAAACTTGTGCAAGCTAATGGGGGTGAGTTTATCCCTCAGTGGCCATGTGGCACAGACAGAGTGGGGAGAATTTGGATCATTCCAGCCAAAAACTGTTCAAAACTTGTAACTGTTCCTCAGAGCTTGTCACCATCCTGATCCTGAGCATCAGTGTGGGGATGGATTATGTTCACACAGCCAAGCAGGCAGAAATTCTGCTTCATATGAATCCCTTGGCTGAAGTTTCTGTCAGTTTTAGGTGTGATGCTGGTGTAATTTAAGCTGCTTGCTGACTGTGGCTGTTTGGGGACATGAGGAAAAACCCCTGGGTGTAGGAATGGAAAATAATCCAGGCAAAGGAAACAATCTGTTCTTACTGTTTCAGTGCAGGTCAGAGATTGCTGGGGAGAGAATCACAAACCTGGAGTGGTTTTGTGTTGAGCTGGTGTTCTTTCTTTGTGTGGAGAACAGGGGAGGTGAGCCATGGTGGTTACTTCTGATTTAATAAGCACAGGTGGGGATTAATTGGGATTAATTAATCCCAAAATTGTCCAATTTTGGGATTGGACCCTACAGAGACAAGTGCTGAGCTCAGCCCTGGGTGGGAGCATCAGTCTTACTCTATTAATGTACCACGTTTTATTATTTTTTTTTTTTTTTGTTTTGGGGTTTTTTAGGGTTTTTTTCTTCAGTGAAAGGAGCATCTGTGTGCACAGAAGTGCAAGATTTAATTTTTGCTGTCTCTGTAAAACTCAGGACAGGCAAGGTGTAAGTTGGGTTGCATTCGTGGCATTTGGAGCCAGAGGCAATGCTGAACATGTATTTCAAATGGAAATACATCTTTGGGCTTAAACCCCCTCCTGTGGGTCTGTGAGTGAATTCCTGTGGTTGGATGCCAGAAGGGTGAGGGATTTTTGCTGTGCTCCCTGAACCCTGGAGTTGGGGTTTTGCAGGGAAGGAGGGGTGGGAATGGGCCCTGTAACCCAATTCCTCAATCCCACCGAGGAATTGCTGCCTGCCAAGGGGAGCTCTGGGGTCAGTGCTGGACCCTGCTCCTGGTTAATTGAAACAAGCTGCTCCATGAGGGCTCAGGTACAGCCCTGGGAGCCTCCACAAATGCAGAGCTTGGAGCTGGATCAGGGGACATTCCAGGGGGGCTGGGACACCTCCTGGGGAATGGTGGCCCTAAGGACCAGGACAAAACTTGCTGGGTGCAGCAGGAGTGATGGGAATGGCAGCTGGGAGGGAGTTTCCAAGTGGGTTGACAAATAAGGATCAGAAGTTGGAACTAACTTTGTATTTTTTATTTAATAACACATTTTATCAATCTGCAGGATTTTAGGCTGGTGTAAATGACTCAGTACAGCTCCAGGAGCTGGGAAAGCCAAAGACAGAGGGCTGGAACCCCTCAGTGCTCAGGCAGCTGGGAGCTCCTGACAGACACATTTGTATCTGAGAGGTGGTTGGGGATGTTCTGTGACCATGGGCACACTGAGGCTGTGACACTGGGGATATTCTGTGACCATGGGCACACTGAGGCTGTGACACTGGGGATATTCTGTGACCATGGGCACACTGATGGTGTGACACTGGGGATATTCTGTGACCATGGGCACACTGATGGTGTGACACTGGGGATATTCTGTGACCATGGGCACACTGATGGTGTGACACTGGGGATATTCTGTGACCATGGGCACACTGAGGGTGTGACACTGGGGATATTCTGTGACCATGGGCACACTGAGGCTGTGACACTGGGGATATTCTGTGACCATGGGCACACTGAGGGTGTGACACTGGGTGATATTCTGTGACCATGGGCACACTGAGGGTGTGACACTGGGTGATATTCTGTGACCATGGGCACACTGAGGGTGTGACACTGGGGATATTCTGTGACAACTGGGCGCACTGAGGGTGTGACACTGGGGATATTCTGTGACCATGGGCACACTGATGGTGTGACACTGGGGATATTCTGTGACCATGGGCACACTGAGGGTGTGACACTGGGGATATTCTGTGACCATGGGCACACTGAGGGTGTGACACTGGGCATATTCTGTGACCATGGGCACACTGAGGGTTTGACTGTATCTGCTGCCACCTGGGCTGGGTGTTTAGGGAACAGCTTGGAGGATTTCAGGGGCACAAAGGCTTAAAAGGACTGTGCAGCTTGCAATTTAGAAGGTGATGCATTTTGGCATGTTTGGATTTGCAGAAGTATTAACGTTTCCTGTGCTTTTTTTCTGCAGTTTCTAAGTCATTAAAATACTCTTGTGTATTACAGAGTAGTAAATAATTGTCAGTAATCTCTAGCCTGGATTTTAAACCCAGTTTTACTTTGCTTTCTAAGGCTTTTGGATAACAAACAGCTGTTCTTGCTTGCATCACTTGTCAGGCTGTTGGATTTGTAGCCCTTGACACCCTGCCTTCTAACTGAAACCTTTTTTTAGCCTTTTTTGACCTCATTTCTAGGCCAGTGTCGTGTGCTTTGTACCCAGTCACATCTAAGGACATCAATCACCTGTAGGTGTCGTGTGACAGTAAGGGGACACCCCAGTGGCCCAGGATTGGACACACTTCCTCCTTTTTCCATTGCATATTTGCTTTCAGCCTGCTCACCCTGTCAGTTGGAGTTTCTGCCAGCCTGACACTTGGATTGCCACATTCAAAACCTAATTTATCTTGAAGTATTTTCTCTCAAAGGAGATTGAAGGCTGAGATAAGTTTAAAAATCTTACAGAAATTCAAGAACTCAGACAATTTATTTTTTTTTAATTCTTGTATCTCTTACATTAGTAGAGAGACTCCACACTTTGTAAATATTATCAAATATGTGTCTCACCTGAAACCTCTCTTTATTTATTCATAATGGTGTGGTAGCTTAGAAGGAAATTGAAATTGCTATGGGTGGTTCAGAGTAATTCCTGAAAAACTCTCTGTACTTTTGGATTTTCCATTAGCAGCTACTCCCTGAGCTGGGAGAGTGGGCACATTCCTGCTCATGTGGAAATCCAGGAGTTTGGGGGGTTGTTGCTTATCAGCTCTTTGCTTTGGAATAACCAGTTCATGATAGTCTGGGAGCTTGTGAACCTGCAGTTTTCCTGTAGAAAAAGAGCTGTAACTCTGTGAGGAGTGACTTTCTGCACCTTGAGGAAGATTAATATCCTGGAGGTGTTTTCACTGCTGATGTGATTCTATTTTTCTGACAGTTGATCAGATTTAAACATTCATTAAAATCACCCAACAACCACTTTGAAAACTGCATCCTCAGCTGGTGCCCTCTACCCCCTTTCAAGGCACAATGTTTGTTTGGTGTTTGTGTAAATGCAAAACACATTTGTTCCTTTCATTTTTTTAATTGAGTGATGGTTGTGATTGTAGCTGTGGTTCCCATTTAAATCTGTCTTTTGAGATGATGTGTCCAGGTTTGGGTGACTTGATTTCACCTTTATTTGGAGAGGGGAATGAGGTTTGCTATATTGTCATTGCAGAACTTTCTCTTTTTTTGCTGTATCTTTTTGATGACCTGAATTCAGGCCTCTTTGTGGTTGATACTTCACACTCACTGCAGAAAACCCCTTTTGATACCCCTGTGGAGATCTGGTTTGTTTGGAGAGGGGAATGAGGTTTTCTATATTGTCATTGCAAAGTTTCTTTTTTCTTTTTTTTTTTTCTGTATGTTTGTGGTTGATACTTCACACTCAGTACAGAAAACCCCTTTTGATACCCTTGTGGAGATCTGGTTTATTTGGAGAGGGGAATGAGGTTTTCTATATTGTCACTGCAAAACTTTTCCCTTTTTTGCTGTATCTTTTTTGTTAACTGAATCCAGGCCTGTTTGTGTTTGATACTTCACACTCAGTGCAGAAAACCACTTTTGATGCCCCTGTGGAGATCTGGTTTGTTTGGAGAGGGGAATGAGATTTTCTATATTGTCATTGCAAAGTTTCTTTTTTTTTTTTCTTTTTTTTTTTTCTGTATGTTTGTGGTTGATACTTCACACTCAGTACAGAAAACCCCTTTTGATACCCCTGTGGAGATCCGGTTTATTTGGAGAGGGGAATGAGGTTTTCTATATTGTCATTGCAGAACTTTCTCTCTTTTTGCTGTATCTTTTTGATGACCTGAATTCAGGCCTCTTTGTGGTTGATACTTCACACTCAGTGCAGAAAACCCCTTTTGATACCCCTGTGGAGATCTGGTTTATTTGGAGAGGGGAATGAGGTTTTCTATATTGTCATTGCAAAACTTTTCCCTTTTTTGCTGTATCTTTTTTGTTAACTGAATTCAGGCCTGTTTGTGTTTGATACTTCACACTCAGTGCAGAAAACCACTTTTGATGCCCCTGTGGAGATCTGGTTTGTTTGGAGAGGGGAATGAGGTTTTCTATATTGTCATTGCAAAGTTTCTTTTTTTTTTTTCTTTTTTTTTTCTGTATGTTTGTGGTTGATACTTCACACTCAGTACAGAAAATCCCTTTTGATGCCCCTGTGGTCAGAAATGTGCTGAGCAGGCACAGTCCCTGCAAGGATGCTCTCACCAGTTTCTGAGCTTGCCCTGGACATCAGTGCTTGCATCAGGAGGGGATTGTCCTCCTTCCCCTCTGATTCCCTGGGAATGCAGAGACAACCAACAAACCTGAATTTCTGCTGGATCCCCATTTGTCTGCATGTATTGTGGCACAGAACTGAGGGATTGTGCTAAGTTGTACTCTTGAGAGCAAAAAGTCTCCAGTGCTTTACACAAAAGGATTTTCAGAACTTGGGGAGTTTTAACTCAAAGCTGGGAGTGCTGTTGTCGTGCATGTGTCATGCAATCACACAGCTTAAAAATAAAGAAATCCCAGGACTGTGTCAGCCACAGTGTGACTTGTGTGTGGTTTTTGATCCCAGGGAATGCATCTTTTGTAGCCCCCAACTGATTTCCCTGAGGGGGAATCTGTAGTTGGTTATTTTAAGATTCACTTCAAAATTCTGGCATTTCCTTAAAGGGCTTTGGTCTCTGCTTGCTAGAAGAAACACTGGATATTGAGCTGAAGCCTGGTGAAAATTTTCATTTCTTTTTCCTTTCACTCTCCCCACTTGAGGAAGAAAGATTCCTTAAAACAGGCCAATTTTTTTTTAAGTGCTGTGCTGTATTCTGTGTATTCTAGTTGCCAATTAGTGTATTTTCACATCCTGACATTTCACAAGAAAGCTTCATGCATCCCATTTTTTGTTTTGTTGGCATGTGCTGTGTTTTGATCTTTCTGTTTTGTCTCAGAAGAAAACACCCAGTGCCTTTGGGCTTTGCTTTCCCTGGTGCTGAGGCAGGACCAGATCCCTGTGGGTTTTCAGAGTGGCTGTTCAGTTCCTGTCAGAAATGCCTGATTAAGGCTCCCCACTGCTGAGTAATGACAGAACTGTATTTTTGGGCAAGAAAACGTTGGTGTGGTGCAGAGCTGTGCAATGGGGAGAGAAGTGCTGAAAATCAGCTTGGAAATAGGGCTGGGGCTGATGCTGGGGCTGCTCAAGAGGAAAACACCCAGGCTGGAGAAAAACCTATTGAAAGGGAAAGTTTATGGTGAGTGCCATAGCAAAAGGAGACCCCCCAGGAGGTGAAACCAGGGCATTTGTCTGTTTGTCTGTCTGTCTGTCTGTCAGGAGGGGAGGAGGGCAGGCTGAGCTGATCTTTGCATCCAACTGGGACAGGTCCAGTGTGGTTTGCTGGGGCTGAGGCTTTGCCTCTGAGGTTTTTAAAGGGGATGCTGAGAGGAAGTGAATGAGCCAATGAATCCTGGATTTGTGATGGATTTAGTGGAGCCCCTCTCCATAGGAGAGGCCAGTGCAGGCAGATGGGCAGCAGGTAAGGAAGGCTGTAAAAGCAGAATAGTGGTAGGGGCTGACACTTGATGAGGGTTAAACCAAGCTTAACCCATTTGTTATCCACAACAGTGCATGTGTTTGGAGCAGAGCTTTGGCAAGTTTATGTTTTCTGGTAGAAGGCATGGAGACTGCTCTTCTGAATGTCTTTTTTTTTTTTTTTTTTTTTTTTTTTTTTTTTTTTTTTTGTCAAAAGATTCCTTAATTTCTTTAAATTGCATGGGGTTTAGTTTGAGGGGGCATGGCTTGTGTTCCCAATGCTTGGATCTTCTGCCTGTAATGGTGTAATGCTTTAGCTCCAAGTGCCAGCTCCTGCTTTTACCCAAATCACTGAGTGACCAGATCCCTCACCCAGGGCACAGTGCAATGGCTGCATCTCATCAATGCTTGCCCTTAATTTAAAGAGGTTTTTTATCTTTCAGCCATCTTCTAATGGAGCAGGTCTGGCTTGCACCTTCCCCATTTCTGCTCCACCCATAGCTCACCAGTTTGCATCCATGTTTTAGCACTTTTGTTGAATGCAAGTGTTGCTTGTCAGTTGTGTTAGTCATGAGCTGTAAGTCATTTATCCTTTTCTTTTGAATCTTTAATTTGATAGATACGTGGACGTAGATGTTTTTGTTTTGTTAATTTTCACACCACATCTTTTCTGTACTTTAGGTTGACTCCTCACTGCACTGTGAAAACCATTAGGAAAAAGTCCTTGGGGTTAAAACCTGGGGCTCCACAGTTACCTGCACTTGGGTCTAGAAATTATTTTAAATGTCGACTGATCTGTCTGAAGCTGAACCCGTGCATCATAAGGCGCTTCCACTCTTAACGGGAGCTCAGCTGATCCACACGGACAAGTTAAGTGAGGTAGGGGCTGGCCCTTTCTCCAAGCGTGCCCTTGGATCAGTCCTTGGCTTCCAGTCCTGCTCAAGGTTACTCAGTGCTCTTTCTGCCCTGCTTCTAGGAAACTGGGAGTCTAACAAGCTCTGCTTCCCCTTCCCTGCTTTCCCTGAGATGATGTGCCTGTCAAAATCCTCAAATGCTCATCTCGTTTAATTTGGAATTGAAATGATTTCTTTTATAACCATAAAATGGGGAACTATCCTCTCCTAGTATGCTTTGAAGAAGCTGATTTGAGGGCTACTATCTTTTAACATCCTAAACAATCCAAACCAGAATATTTCTACCTCTGCTGCTTTGATTGACTTGAATCCCATTTCAAAACTTTCCAATTCTTTCCAGCACCTGTGCTGATTTTTGTGTGCTTTTTGTAGAAAGTGGAAGACGACACGATGCCGATCCGCCGCTCGGTGAACGCTTCCTCCCGAGAAACTCCTCCCAAGAGCAAACCTGCTGAAGGGGAGGAGGTCAAAGCAGGTACAGCCATGCTTCTAGAAGGGTTCCTGGATACCTAAACACAGGCTGGCTCTAAAACTCCAGGAAACACTACAGCCAAGATGAAAATATTAATAATGTTTGGCTCCCTGTCACAGGTTTTTCCAGGATTTGTGTTTTGCAGACATTGTTTTCAGTCTGAACCTACTTGTTTTGTCTTTTGTACCCTGTGTCACTCCAGACATGAAAATATGGCTAAATATTGTCCCTTTTAAGTTTGCACATCCTTTAGGGTAAAGAAATTATTAAATTTCAGTAGCATCAGAAAGATGGTTTGAGATCAAAAGGTGCAGTTAATGAATGGAAAAACAGAGTATTCTTTTTTTTTTCTCAATTTTTCTGAGCAAAAATTTTTTACCACAACATGTCATGCAATCTAGCCTGATATTAACATGACTGCTCTTAGCAGCTTGGCCTCAGTGTCCCAGAATGTGTCATTTCACCACTACAGTCAGTTGGTTACACTGATTTTGTCCTCTTTGGTGTCACAAAAAAATAAACTACCTACAAAACTGACTCTTAATTCACTGTGTTTTTTAAAGGCCTTTGTGGGAAAACTGCACAGGAATGTGTCAGAAATGCTTAAGCTGCTCAGAGCCGTGTTGGTGGGCAGTCATTTATCCAAAGAGTGTGGAATTTAAGTTTATATGCATTTTATGTAGTAGGCAGCCCAGTCTAAGGCCTGTTCTCAGCTAAATGTACTTTCATGGATTTTTTATTTCCTTGTTAAGTTGATTTCTGACTGGCTTTGATCCTTCTGATATACAAGTGCTCCTGCCAATGCACGTGCCACCCAAAGCTTTGCCAAGTCTGGGAAAATGTGATAGAATTGTAATTATCCCTCAGGTGCTTTGTGTTTGGAAACAACTGGGTCATAAGCAAAGCTACTTCTTAGAATCCCAGGCTTGTCTGAAACAGCAACTTGTGGAGTTAATAGAACACTGCTGAAAGTGGTTAATTGTGGAAATGTTGCATGATTTTGTTTGTAGTTATTCTGGCATTTGAGGGCTGATTGCACCTTTGTTGAAGCTCTTTTCTCTTCACTTTTTAAATTGCTTTTAAATAACACTTTTAAGTTAGTGAAAATAAAGTATTGGAGTGTGTTCTTAAGTGTAGATTTTGTTCCCTCTACCTCCCTAAAGAATAAAAGCTGGTTTTGGATGGTAAATTGATGCTTTTTCACATTTTCTAGATGCAGAAGTCACCTCTGAAGAATCTGCCTCTGCTGGAGAGGAGCAAGAGCCTGAAACCGTGCCTGCTGCATCCAGTGAAGCAGAACAGCCAAAGGAACCTGAGAATGAAGGGAAGGAGGAAACAAAGCCCTCAGAAGAAACCAAAAAGGAGTAAGGCTTACTTGGTGCTGAATTTGGGGATTTGGGTAGATTCTGGAGGAAGTCAGGCTCTATAGAGAGAAAAGATAGTGGGAGAGAAGAGGAAAATGAGTGTCTTAAGGTGCTTCTAAGGAAGAAGCTCCTGATTACGTGGAGCTGCTGTTCTCAAACATGTGAAGCTGAATACCAATACAAGGTCTCTTTTTTACTAATAGAAACATCAAAGTAGTCCATAAGTTATATTAAATAATATCAGATTTTCTGGACTTTTTTGTTGTTGTTGCTCTTGTCCTGCTTATTGGCTTGTTTTAGTGCCTCTTGTCTTACTATTGCTGTGCATTTTCCCTCAGGGAGAAGGATCAGGCCAAGGAGAAGGAGAAGAAGGTGAAGAAGACCATCCCTGCGTGGGCCACGCTCTCTGCCAGCCAGCTGGCTCGGGCACAGAAGCAGACTCAGATGGCAGCCACCTCCAGGCCCAAGATGGATGCCATCCTAACCGAGGCCATCAAGGTGGGCAGGACACAAATGGGGTTTTTATTCCATTTGTGTTCTAAACCACACAATTTCAGCTTGCTGAGGTGCAGGTGACAGTGCTGTGTGTAAGATGGGTGTGCTTGTCCTGGAAGCCTGACATGTGAGGCCGTGAGGATGATGATTTCTTTGTTTAGAATTTGTTTTCCTCCCTAATTACATTATGAGGAACAGCTAGGATGGCATAACCTGGTTGATTGCTGTCATAATTTTGTTTGCTGTGCCTCCTAGCCACATTTAACTTCATTTACCTGGATTCATCCATCTATTTGATACATGTGCTTTCTTTTAGCATTAAGTTACTCTAACTCAGTACAGATGGAGATACTGTAACCCTGCATTCCAAAGTCTTGGTTTACTTGGTCTTGGTTTGCTCAATCTCTCCTGACTGTAAGAGATCTCTGCTGTGTAGCTGTGCTGCTGCTCCTCCCCTCAAGGCTTGGTCACTCCCTTCAGAGGAGGCCTGAACTTCACCAGCCTTAATTGCAAGATGGCCTTTCCATCTATCTTCAAAATATCTTAGGTTTTCCTTGTTTACTGATGTCAATCCTCCATCTTAAAAAAATAATTGGCAGGTTGTTCCAACTTAATAATTACTCAGTCTGGTATTAATAAAGTGTTAGTAAATCAGTTGTGCAGCATTGCCAAAAGGTGACTATTTTGTATTTTAAGCCAATCTTTGTGAGGGCTTCAGAGCAGGGGAGTAGTAGATACAGATATCCTTGCTGTCCTGCTTTTGTGTTGTTTGTGTTGCTCTTCAGCTACTCAGAAAAGTTAAGTGTTTTGTTAGTCATGTTTTATACTTGATTCACAGTGGGGAAAAGGCCAGCCCTGGCATCCTGTGGTGGCCCATGTGCATCAGTGCAATCTCTGTTCCTCCACCCCACCAGGATAATTCAGGTGTGGGAGGTTCCTCATGTTCTGTGTCTGTTCCAGGCCTGCTTTCAGAAGAGCGGTGCCTCGGTGGTGGCAATCCGGAAATACATCATCCACAAATACCCTTCCCTGGAGCTGGAGAGGAGGGGATACCTCCTCAAGCAAGCCCTGAAAAGAGAGCTGGAGAGGGGAATCATCAGGCAGGTAAGAGCTGCTTGTGGAGCAGCACAGGAGATGGCATTGCTGAAGAGGGACTGTTTCCAAGGGCCTGGAGTGCCAGGACAAGGGGGAATGGCTTCAGAGTGCCAGAGAACAGAGTTAGATGAGGTGTTGGAAAATGATCCTTCCCAGTGATCCTTCCCACAGGGTGCCCACAGCAGCTGTGGCTGCCCCTGGATCTCTGGCAGTGCCCAAGGCCAGGTTGGATGGGCTTGGAGCACCCTGGGATAGTGGAAGGTGTCCCTGCCCATGGCAGGGGTAGAACTGAGTGATCTTTAACATCCCCTTCAGCCAAAACCATTCCATGATTCTGGGAACTGCATAGGAATTCCTTAACTCCATTAGAAGGTGTGTGGAATGAGCATGTTCTCCTCATGGAGGTTCCTGAAGCTCTGTCACTGCTCTGTTGGACACTGGCAGGATTTCAGCCCTGCTGTGTCAGTTGCATGCCTGGCACCGTTGGGTTTTGTGCAATTCCTGCTGTTTCTGGGTGTTGTGTCACACAGCATTGCAGCAGCACATGAACCCAGCAGTGTCACTTCTGCAGCAGTGTGGGGTTTAACACTGAAATTTTACTGATAACTGTGTTATCTGTCAGGATATCCTGGCCAGTACAGCAATGTCCCAATGTCTGGCTGCAGTTTCTGATCTTACTGAAGTTTCAGTGGGTTCAAGTCAGGCCTCTGCTGTAAAAACCCACTGCAGGGTGCCAGTGCATCCACAATCTGCATCATGAGAGTTCCTCTCAGGTTGTTAATATTCTGAGTTACTCTGTTAAGGACTGAAATTGACTTTCTCTTGAACCAGGTGAAAGGAAAGGGAGCTTCTGGGAGCTTTGTGGTGGTGTCTAATGCAGGAAAAACTGTTCCAAAATCCAGAGACAGAAAGGTAAGATGGATCATTTTAAACAACACTCTGAAATGTACTGCTCTGAAACACATGTACCTTACCCCACGTTCTCAACCCAAAGTTCTCCTCCTCCCTGTGCTTTTTCTCCCCAACTACAGCAATTAAAACACCCATCCCACTGGGATCAGAAAGTTACTGTGAGGAATTAAACCCAAGTTGAATGATCAAAATCCCAGTTTTAAAATGTTTACATGAACCCCCTAGGCTTTGGTTCAGAGACAGAAAACTGAATAACCACAGAACTCTTCTGTCTTTACCAGGCAGAGAGAGATGCCCCTCAGGTATTGGAAGAAAATTTTGTGCTCCTGCTGTGTGTGTTTATCTGTTGTGTGGATAAAGGAAGACTCCAGTCTTTAGGACTGAGGGAAATGTTTTCCCATCAGCTGTGAGGACAGAGGGAGGAAGAAGAAAATATCCTCAGGCTTCTGGAAGAAAGTTGCTGATGCTCAGTGTTGTTGGGGAAAGGGATGGTTTATTTAGCTGCACAGTTAGTTGTGGTTCCAGCACTTCTGATCTCCACTCCATGCTGTGCTGAGTGTGTGAAACACATTCCTAACACTGCAGTTACAAAATGTTTAGCTGGAATTGCCAATCCCTTGGGATTAGACAGGTGACATTAGACATGGAACACCTTGGTGGTCATCTCCTGCCTCCTGGGGAGACCAAAAGCCCTAAAACTGAACTTGGTGTAGGGCCCTGGAGGAAATGAATTGCAGTTCACTCACTGGCTCCACAAGAAGTGTGAGCAAGGCAGCCAATAGCTGCTGACACGTCACCTCTCTGCAGCACATGGGTGTCTTTGTTCCCAGTTACTTTCTCAGCAAAACAAATGTTTTGGATGAATTTGGCTGGCAGGGAAGCAGCTCCCTCTCCCATTGCACTGTTTGCAGAGCTGCTGTTCAGCATCAAATCACTGAACTTCAGCACATTTTCTGGATAAAGAACAGTCTATTTTTCCCTCATCATCCCCTCTCATAGTAACAAAAGGGGTGGAGGAAAACTCAGAATGGAACACTGGCTTCAATCAAGATTTTATTGTGTTATTTCAAAAAAAAAAAAAAAAAGGACTCCTGTTTAGCTGGTTTAGCTGTTCATTTTGGGGAAGAGGAAGACTTGATTTGTGTAAACAGGTTCTGTCTTTGAGTTTTAAGTTTTGTGTCAGCATGTATTATCATTTTCCAGAAAGGGTTGTAAAGCATTGGCACAGGGGATCCAGGGAGTCACCATCCCTGGAAGTCTTCAAAAAACCTGTAGAGTGGCACTTGGGGACATGGTCTAGTGGTAAATATGTCAGTGCTGGGTTAATGTTTGGACTTGATGATCTTGGAAGGCTTTTCCAGACTGAATAATTCTGTGATTTTTCTTCTGTCTCACTGAAGTGTGGCAGAGGAAAACATCTATAGCAAGAGGAAGGAAATAATTAAAAATCCGGTTGTTAGGTACTCAGCAATTTTTATTTGTAAAGCTTTTCTAAAACTCCTATGAAAATTCAGATTTTCTGTATATCTCTTAAGCTGCAAACTGTTTTAAATTGTTAAAGAGCTGCCTTACAGCTCCTGGGTTTCCAGCTCAGCAGCAGTGTCAGGGACACTTATGTGTATTGCTGGTTCAGACACCCAGCAATTCGGACACCCAGAGTTTTGGGCCCTGCTGATGCATGCAAGTCTGTGTGTTCCAGAAAAGCACTTCAGCCCTGAGCACAGAGCAGCAGGTGAAGCTGGAGGATGTCCTGCCACTGGCCTTCACCCGCCTGTGTGAGCCCAAGGAAGCTTCTTACAGCCTGATCAAGAAATACGTGTCTCAGTATTATCCCAAACTCAAAGTAGATATAAGGTAAGTGCTGGAGTTGCTTTAGCAAGCAGAGGACTGGGGAAACTGGGCCTTTCTCTGGTTCTATCTCAGTTCACAATGATTCAATCTGGAATTTAAGTCAGCTGCTGCTGCTCTGAGTTACAGGGTCTGTGGGAAAGCTTGAGGAAAAGCTGTGCCTTTTGTGTCCCTGACACCACCAGCAGCGCTGCTCTGTCCACCTTAACCACACCCACATCCCTTTGCTGCCTGGATGTGAGGGGCTCTCCTGGGGTCTCATCCCCCTTGATCTGGATGCTTTAGCAGCATATGCAGCAATCTCTGAGCTGATCTGTATGAGTTGAGGCTTGACAAGCAAAACTAGGAAAACCCTGCATGTCACCTCTATCAGGGTTTTGTCAGCCCTTGTTTGCCTGTGAGCTGAGTGCCCATCACATCCAAATGTGCTGCTCAAGGTGAGTGGGTCCTTGCCAGGACACCGAGCCCATGCCACCACTCAGCTCCCAGCGTGGTGCCACCTTCTGCCCGGGCAATGAGCCTCACTGACAGGTCTCCATTTAAAGTGTCTGCATGTAGGCAGACACTCTAAATGCTGCTCTGCTCACATGCTGCAAGCACTGTTTCTCTGTTTGTTTTTGGAGCTGTCAGTGTGTGTCAGTAAAGCTTTCTCCTCCTGTGTTTCAGACCCCAGCTGCTGAAGAATGCCCTGCAGAGAGCTGTAGAGAAGGGCCAGTTAGAGCAGATCACAGGGAAGGGAGCATCTGGAACATTCCAGGTCAGAGACTGGGTCCATCCTTGTTGAGCACAAGCCTCGGATGTCAGTCACTACGCCCTGTCCCCTGGTTTCCCTGGGCTGCCCTTTCTCCAGCAGTCTGGCATGCTCAGCCCTTGTCCAGTAGGACTCTTGTTCTCCTCTCGGTCTCCCTCTTCCCTTGCTGAGTGTGCTGCATGCACTGCTCAGCTCTGACTCACCAGCACAGTAGGGAGCTGGTGGGGTAAGCTTTCCTTTCCATCCCTCACTGGAAGTGCAGCAGGTACCCCAGATGCCTGCAACATCTTTTACTCATGTGTGTGCCACGGAAGTCTCTTGGGTACATTTGGTCCGTGGGATGGAGGAAGAAGTGATTTATTTTTCTTTCTTTCTTTCTTTCCTCCCCTGAGCAATAAGCCCTTAGACTGCCACATCCTTGCAGTGTGTTTGGGGGCTGGGGTGAGGTGTTGCTGGTAAAGCCCCCCAGGCCAGCTGACTGGCTAGGCCTGTCCTCCCACCCCCAGCTGGGAGAGCAGCGTTCCCTGTGCAGTGTTTTAATATTAAACGTATCTGTGCTAATGCAGGAGCGCCGACCCACCTGGTGCAGAGGAGCTTGTCCTGACCTGGTTTGGGAGAATTTTGTCTTGATGCTTTTCTCTTCCTCCTTGGAAAATAGCTGAAGAAATCAGGGGAGAAGCCCCTGCTGGGTGGGACTCTGATGGAAGATGCCATCCTGTCTGCTATTGCGGCCATGAACGAACCGAAGACCTGCTCCACCACAGCGCTGAAGAAGTATATCCTGGAAAATTACCCAGGGACCAACTCCAACTTGCAGGGTAAAGTCCTGATCCCTGTATCACTTCTATTCTGCATGCTGAGAGAGTCCTGCAGCTGCAGATGTGCCTGTGCAGCACCTTTAATCTGCTCTGTTGAGCTTGCAGAGCTTTAAACTGCTCTAAGAGCTGCAGCTGCTCAGCCCTTTGTGCTGCAGAGATGTTCTGGGGTCTTAGCTCCCATCAGTTGCTTTCAAGCCAGTTCCTGAGACAGAATGCATGATTCTCTTGTCTACAGTCAGGAAGGGGGAATAGTATTTAAGTACTTTATTGTTCTTAAATCACGAAGTTGATTTCATATCTCTGTGCTTTGAAAGGGACAGCAGCTTGGTATCAATGCAGTTCCTAATTGCTTTTATTGAGACGACTTGTGTAGTTTAACTTTTTTAAAAAATTCACGAGCACCCCTCTTACTGATTTGTTTGAAGCCCTACTTTGCATCTGATTTTTAAAAGGTCAAGCAAACAAGGAGAAAAGCCAATTGTATTTTATTTGAAAGGGAGATTTGGCATGTCTTTGTTCCCAGGAGTGACACACAGCAAAAGTCTGCTTTGACTTTTACCTGAGCAGAGGCTTTCAAGCAGATGTTTTGGTGGCTTATTTGGGTTATTTGGGCTGAGCCCCCATGCAGTTGGTTGGTGTTGGAGGTCTGTAGGGACAGGCTGAGGTCCCAGTGGTCTCTGCTCAAACCTGGACATAGATCAGTTTGTTCTTGTGGTGTCACAGAGCTGGTGCTGTTCCTCAGCAGCAGAGAGGAGGTTTCTGATCAAGTCTTTACCCAGAGCTGGAGCACAGCATCAGCACAGCTGTTTGGTGCAGAGTTACTGACACACAGCACAGGTTCCAGGGCTGAAGAAGCTGCCCTCAGGCCTTCTGCCAATTAGCAATTGATGCTGAGTGAGATTTCTTAATCTCAGAGCAGGAAAAAGAGGTTCCAGGCTCCCTAAGCCCTTGCATGGTTTATTTTCAGGACCATTGGAAATGTCCCTGGTCCTTGGGGCCTGTGTTGAGCCAGCCTGCAGTGCTTGTCACTCCTGCAAGGCCAATAAGGAAATCTCAGCTTGCAATCTGTTGTTTTCTTTCTCCTTCCGTTACATAAAAGGAATTTTGATGATCTCTGCTTTGTTCTGAGAGAACTGGAGGAAGATCTGGTGAGATGTGAAAAGCAGGCGGGTGCACACTGCAGAGCTCTGCTCTCCTCCCAGTTTATGGCTCACTGCAGAGCTGGAACTTGACTGGAGTCAAATCCCTGTGTGCTGTTATTGACCTTTGACACCCAGAGTGAAACCAGCCTTGTGGTTATAAAAACTTTGGAACATGCTAGAGAGTGAACCTTGTTTTTTCCTGGAAGCTCAATATGTAAATGGCCCCTCTAATTCAAGCTGAAAATGGTTCTGAACTGACTAAACAACCCAAGTCCTTTGTCAGAGACAAAGATCCCCTGTATTTGCACAGTTTGAGTTTCAGTTCTTACACAGTACACAATGGAATGGCTGGAATAAAAGTCTGGAATAAAATACTGGAATAAGGAGTTCATTTGTTGTATTTCTAGACCAAATATTTTACCCTTTAAAGAGCAAAACAGAAAGCAAACCAGAGTATGGGTAAAGATACAGCACATGCAACATTTAGAACATGAGGAGATCAAAACCAGGGTAAAAGGCGTTTTAAAGCACACTTTAGAGGGCATTCTGAGGGTTAAATTTGGACAGAGGTAGTTACACAGTGCTCTTGAATGACTTGTGAAGGAGCATCCCATGATCACGACATCAGAAATGTGCCATGTTCTCAACTCCTTCCTTTGGAGAGTTTAAAGCCACTCTCACCAGGTGCTCAGGAACAATATCTTGTATCTTGCTCAAACTGACTGAGAGGATTTCCCATCCTGACTCCAGCTCTGATTTCAGAGGGCACAGTAGAGAGCAGTAAGATCAGACAAGAGGCTAAAGATAGTAACACAACCTTTCTGTGATTTCTTTTCACAGTGCATCTACTGAAGAGAACCCTGCAGAAATGTGAGAAGAATGGCTGGATGGAGCAAATTTCTGGGAAGGGCTTCAGTGGAACCTTTCAGCTTTGCTTCCCTTATTATCCCAGGTAAAGAGCTTGTCTGTAAAATGATGTTCAGGAGTTTTGCAGAGCTCAGGTATCAGAGCTGGAGTTCATGAGCCAACCTCCTATTTACAGGGGGGTTATGGAGGGTTTACTCACTGGTGAACTGCCACATTGTCACCCATGCTCTGGATAATGGCATCACTTGGGTGACCAGAAAGCTGGCTCCATTAGCAAGGGAAGCTTTTAGGGGCAGTAGAAATACTGGGCTCCATGTTCCCAGGTAGTTCTGTTGTGCTGCTTTTGTTTCAGGCTGGGCTATTTAAGTGTTCTGTGCTAAAACCAATTCACCTGAGCAGGGAGTGGGGTGGGTTCTCCATGCCAGGATGCTCCTAAGGAGCAGGACCCAGCTGTTCCTTCCTTGAGGGAGGAGAGGAGGGAGGATGACCTAGATTAGCTACTCTGAGTCTAAACCTGCCTTTCTTCTCCTGCTGTGAGCTGATTCTGTGCTGGGCCAGGTGGAGCCCTGGGGTGAGGCCTTGGTGTCCCAGGAAGAGCCAAATGGCAGCACAGTCATTGAAGTGCTGCTCCCCAGCTCCTTTTATTGCACATGTGAGCCCCCACAGCTTCAGCCATGCTTTGCTGCTGGAGTCTGATCCTGCCAAAGGGGATCCTTCCCTGGGTTTGCAGGGAAGGAGCAATGAGGGAGAGGAAAATGGGGAAATGGAGAAGAGACAGCTTAGGGCTGGTACATTCCCAGACTGTCATGTTTCTGCCATTGCAGAGACTAAATAACCTTGGTTTGGGACAGCAGCAATCACAGATTTCCTGGGGGTGTTTCTGGACTGGGCTAAAGCTGTAACCTTAGAGGAGAGCCAGGCTCACCCAGGGCTTGCCCACCCTGAAGTTGTACCTTAGAAGCAAATCAGGCTCTGACCAGACCACTCTTGTAGCCCAGATGTGCTCTATCCAGAGAAGCAGCAGGATGAGGATTCTGAGGAATCTGATGAGGAAGAAGAGGAGGAATCTGAGGAGGAAGAAGACTCTGAAGAGGAAGAGTCTGAGGAGGAAGAGCCACCACCAAAGAAGAGGTATGGCAGCATGAGAGATGAGTGGGCTCCTTTGGATGAAATAAGTGTCTGTCACAGCTGCAGAGTGCTCAGGTGTCTCTTGCTGTGGTCACCTCTCCACAGGGCTGTTGCTCACAGGTATTGGCAGAAGTTTCTATTTATTCCTTATTCCAGAGATACTGACCTCCCCCATTCCATAATTTGAAGCCTTCCTCTTTTCTCCTCCAGATGAGAGAGAGCCTGTGTTTATTCTTTGTGTTGCCTTTAGTGTTCTGCTTTAGAAAGTGTGATGTTTCACATGGAACTTCTTGTATTTATGTTGCCTTAAAAGAATTCTTCCCTACAGTAATTATTTGCAGCTCTGTAGCCAGATATGGGACCTGCCTCACTCAAAATTTGGACTTAATATGAATGTTTGTTAAGTAATAAAATCCCATTTAGAGAGGAGAGATAGTGCTTAAGGCTCTTAATTGTTCTGACAGCTGACTGATTCACTGTCATTATTTATGTGTTTATTTGCCTAACAAAGGGGTTGGAAGCTGGCAGCTCTGTGGGGATGGGAAGTGCTCAGTGTAGAGCTACCAGAGGAGCTCTTGCTCTTTGGGATTTAGCTCATGGAATGTGCTGGCAAAGGACAGGGATGCCAAGATGTGCTTCATTTATGCAAATTGCTGACAGCAGCTCTGCTCTGGGTACCATTTGTGCCTCCACTGAGCTCCTGTGCTGTCTCTTCCTGACAGGATGCAGAAGAGACCACCCCCCAAATCCCGGAGCAGGGCCCCTCCGATGAAGCGAAGAGAATCCAAACCCAAGCCAAGGAAAACCCCCACCGCCCGCCGGGGCAAAGCAAAGCCCCCTCCCAAGGTGAAAACCCCTGCTAAGAAAGCCAAACCAGCAGCCCCAGCCATCAAGAAAGCCTCCAGTGGCAGCTCTTCCAAGAAACCAGCAGCCAGTGGGAGGAAGGAAGTGAAACCCTCTGCCAAGGGCAAATCCACCATGAGGAAATCTCTCCGGGCAAAAAAGTAAAATATTTCCAATGTCAGGGAATCCCATGGTCAAATCCACAATCTTGTTTTATAAGTCAACGTGCATTTGTATTTTAGTTCTGATGCTTAAACTCTTCTTTAATTTTTTTTAAATTTTTTTTTCTTGAATGGGAATGATGGGGAAAAGCTGAAAACTAAATCAAACCAACCCAAGCATTCGTTAGATCTCAATGCTGTGCCTCGTGCCTGCCCCTCCCCTGGAACGAGTCATCTTTACTTTCTGCAATAATTTTAGGACTTTTCTAGGACGTCTCTAATCTGTACATTTATATTATTCCACGTGGGTTTTGGGGGGGGAGGGTTGGCTTTTAAAACAATTCTTCAGAGAAGATCTTTATACCTTTAGACAGCAGGAACAGGATGATCAGGGGAATGTGATTCTTTACTGAGAAGGTGCCGTGGCAGAGGAGTCCTCCCTAGATCCCTGCATGCCGAGGTCCTTGGTGCTCCCATGAGGGAGCTGTGTACAGACAGCACTTGCACTGAGCCCCGAGGTGCTGCTCTCCTCAGCCACAGGCCCAGGGCTGGCTGCTCAGTTGGATCCTTGGTGTCTCCTGAGGGTCTGGTGCCAGAGGGGCTCCAAAAGGGGCAGCTCTGGGTTAGGTGGGTGATTTGAATTAGTGTTTCCACACCACATCTGTTACCTTAAAACCAAAATATATCAAAGTCTTCTTGAATCCAACTTTCAAATGTTTTTAAGAGATGAAAAGCCTAAGTTTGTCACCTCTTGTTTACCCTTTTTTAAAGAGAAGTTGGAGAGCTATACAATTGCTAATGTAGAGATGTTGATAAGTGAAGAACATGCGGTTTACTAAAATAAAATGAAACTAGATTCCAGGCCTGCCTTCTGTGTCCAGTCTCCTCACCCCAGCTGCTCCTCCTGGAAAGGTATAGAGGAGGGAACACAGTCACCATGGATTGCTGCAGAGGCAGATCTTTGTTCAAAGCCAGCGGGATTTAGCCTGAGCCACTGCCAAGCTCTGTAGCTGGACCAACTCCTGACCTTTTTCTTCCCTGGTTTCTCTGGAGACAAAGGTGAGTGAGAAAAAAGCTCTGTTGGAACCTCTTGGTGGTCCTCTTCTCCCCTTGACAGTGATCAGTGAGGACAAAAATCCCAGCTGAAACCTTCTCTCCTGGCCCTGCTCCCCAGAGCAGCACCTGCCTTCAGAGCTCATCACCTCCCCACTCTGCCATGGCCAGGCAGTGATGCCAGTGGGACCCGACAGTCTCCAACGTGCTGCTGCAAGGAGCTGTGAGGAGGGGAGTCACACAGAAAGGGAGGAAACAGCTTCGTTGAATTTATTCTTTTCAGCTGCTGTCTCAGTGTGCTACCTTTAACTGGGAGTTAAATATTCGTATAGAAATGGCTTAAATTGTTCCCAACCCTGTAAGAAGGGTACAAACAGCAGGTTAGAAATCACAGCTGATGGGGAAACAGAGTGAAAGCTCTGATCAAAGAATGATCCACAGGGATGTAAAGCAATTAGAAACATTAGTTAATGGCTTGTTCCTGGGGCTGCTTGTACCGAAGCCGTGGGGTTTGTTGGCATTGTGGTGAAATGAACTGGAGAAACTTCTCAGTGCTGGCATATTTTTGGAGACAGGGAGTCTTCACCCAGGTGCTGGACATTTTTCAACCTCCCCATGGCATCCCCACACCAACAATCCCATGGATATTTGTTAAAACACTGCTCTGGATGACATAGATTTCTCACATCTGAGCAGGAGCACCTTGAATTAAGAGTTGTGCCAAAACCTTGGTCATGGCCAGACTCTGGCTGTAGTTTGAATTAAGTGATTTCTGCGCACCAAACCAAAAAGAAGTCACAGGACTGGTTGTATTTAATCCAAGGGACTGGTCCAGGAGCAGTGACTGGGATTGAATGGGAAAGTCTTCACTGCCAGCAGAGCAAATGCCTTCTGGGGGGTTTGTGCTGGCTCTGCCTCTCCCTCTTCCCCTGTCTCTGCTTCCTGGCCAGACTGGGCTCCATTCTGTTGTTTCTTCAGCCCCATCTGTCCCTTTTTATCCCTTTTCTTCCATGGTTTCGCCGCTGTCGATGCTGGGGTGGCTCTGCCATCGCCGCTCGCGGTGTCTTGGAGCAGCTGGTGCTGGCAGTGACCCAAGGGCTGAATGGTGCTGGTCAGACCATTTTCCTCACATCCTCAGGATTGCTGCGGCACAAGATGGGGGTTTGTGGATGCAGTGCTGAGAGTTAGACCCCATCTCCTCCCCAAACTGCTGCTTTGCCATTCCAGGAGCCAAACTGGTCCCTGGGACTGGGGGCAGCTTCCTTCGGCTGGCACGGAGGGTGTGAGGGAGGCTCTGGGTTCCGTGGTTGCTCTGCAGTGGGGCCAGACCACCCCTCTTCATTTTTATTCCAGCAAAAGCAGGCAGCAGTGGGCAAAACTCCACAGGGAATGTAGAAATTGGGGTGAAAAGGGTCTGAGCATCAGGGCAGGGGGTGGCGAGCGAGCAGCCACGTGTGTACGTGTCAGGGTTAGAAATCGCTGCTCCGCTGGGCACGCCGGAGGAGACGGGAAAAGACGCAGAGAAAATCAGTTGCCGCCGCGTTTTCCAAAATCCCGAGCGAGCGTTCCTGCTCGCCGCCGCTTCCAAGAAACGGAGAGAACCGAGGAGGAAAATTGCGGTGATTCATCGCGGGCAGATCGGAGGCAGGAAATGAGAGTTTGCTGCCTGCCCCGTGCCCGGCGTGGGCTCCGTGGGCTCGGGCTCGCCGGGGCCTGGCTGCCGGCGAGGGCCTGACACCCCCGGCTCGAGCATCCCTGCGCCGCGGCCGGAGCTGCCGGAGGAGCCACCGGCGAGGCAAAAACAACCGGCGGAGGCCGAGAGCGGGAGCAGCGGGAATTTTTCACCTGCGTTTCTGCGGAGCCATCCAAGCGAGAGCTGCCCGTGAGCCGGGGGGGTCCAGCGGGATGCGGGTCCCAGGGGATGCTCGGTGCCTGGTGTCACGCATCATCTAAATTGGGGGGCGGGCGGGGGGGGGTCAGCATCCCTCCTTGGGGACCCCAGGGTGGTCGGTGGGCTGGGGGCTCCATTGAGAAATGAAGCGTGGGAAAAGGGGGGCGGGGCTTGGGGGCTGCCTGTCCGCGGATTGGCTGGGGGAGGGGGGAGACCCCCGAATTGTGCCGGGAAGAAGAGGGGCTAGGCTGCGCTTGTGACGGGGAGATGGCACCGCAGGGACCCCCCCAAACCGCCGAGATGCGCCCGGGGCAGCCGGACCCCCTCCCTCCCCCCCTCCCCCGTTTGCAGCAGGCGGCGCCGGTCCCAGCCCGGCCGAGGGCTGCGCAGCACGAACCCGCTTGGGGTGGCCGGAGAAGGGTCCGGCGCACCCCTCCATGGCTGCTCGGGACAGAAAAGCACCCCCCAAATCTGCTGCCCTCGTCGCTGGTGCTTGGGGATCACCCCTGGAGAGCCCCGGGGGTCTCGGTGCTGCTGCGTGGCCGGCGGGAAGTGGGATGGTGGATGGGAGGGGGAGGATGTGGGGAGACCCCAAAACCTTTGCTGGAGTTCGGGGTGTGAGACTGCATGCACCTCGCTTGGGGTCCAGGGCGTCTGTTCGGCATGCAGGGACTGCCTGGGTTTCAACTGGGAATGGAATGTGGGCACTGCATCCGCCAGCAGGGACTGCTTGGGTTTCATTTGGGGATGGAATTGGGCACTGCATCCATCACGTTTGGGGTGGGGATCTGGGGACCCTCACATCACCGTCGGGGTCGGGATGGGGACGTGAGGGATTGCCTGCATACTGCTTGGAGTGGGGACACGGCAGCCTGGACTGGATCTCAGGAGTAGAAGATGGAGACCCTCACATCACCTGTATGGTCAGGAGGCTGGAACCCTTGTGCTGGGGTTGGGACCATTTCACTGGGGCCGGGACCTGGGGACATCTGCATTGGCGTCAGGACTTGGGGAGCTCCGTGCAGGGGCTGCAGCACCTCCCCAGGGCTCAGCGGGCTGGAGACAGGGGACAGCGGGGGCAGGTTGTGTCTGTCCCCTCCCTCCCCGCAGGGACAGTGACCCGGGGCCGGACCCAGGCTCCCCGTGCTTGTTGCAGCCCCATCACCCTGGAGGGCTCCGGATAACTTAGATGCGGCATCGGAGTTGCCTGACGCCGTCCTGACCCGGCCTTCACCCGCACTCCCCGTGCCATGAAGAGGAAGCCGGGGAACGGGCGGGGGCCGGACCCCGCGGCCCCCCAGCAGCGAGCCCGCTCTGTCACCAAGCCAGCAGAGGTGACTTACCCATGGCAGGGGAGGGGTGACACCCCGAGATGAGATTTGGGTGCTGTTGCACCCTCATGATCCCCCAAACCATCATCTCTGCCCTGGGGGGGCATCGTGGGGGGCTGTAGCTGACCCCAATGGGGTTTTTGCCCCCCAGTACGTGGGATCCTTCACGCTGGAGGAGCCGGAGCTGCAGCAGCGAGCGGGGCGGGTGGAGGAGCAGCTGCGGGCGCTGAAGGTCGGGATCGAGCACTGCTCCCCTCGCTGGGAAACACAGGGGGGACCCCAAATAATGGGGGCACCCCCAGGGGCACAGCCCAGCCCCCTGTGCCACATCTCCCCCGGACAGGACTGTCCCCGCAGGAGGTCGGTGCTGCTGAGGTTCAGCTTGCAGGGCCTGAAGGTCTACGGAGCTGATGGGGAGGTAGGGGGCTGGGGGGGTCAGGGGGGGTGGGCAAGGGGTGCTAGGGCTCAGGGGGCTGAGTAGGGGCGTCAGGGCTCTTATGGGGGTGTTGGGAGGGTCAGGGGTGCTGGGGAGGAGGACCAGCGTTGATGGGGAGGGAGGGGAGTCAGGGATGCTGTGAGGGGTCAGGGGTGTTGGGGGGCTGGTGAGGCGGCCAGGGGTGCTGAGGAGGCGGGTGGGGGTCCGAGAAGCGGAGTCAGGGTTGCTGGGCTTGGAAGGTCACGGGTGCTGGGGAAGGGTGTCAGAGGTGCTGAGGGGTCAGGGGTGCTGGGGAGGTGTCAGTGTTTAGGGGGGCTGTACCTCTCTGAGCGCTGCTTTTCTCTCGGAAGTTGTTTTGTGTGTGCAAGCGGGGGTGCCCCTGGGGCGGTCCGGGGGGTGCCCCTGGGGGGTCCCAGGGTACCCCTGACCCCCGCCCCGTCCCGCAGACGCTGCTGATGGCACACGCGCTGCGCCGCATCCTCTACAGCACCTGGAGCCTCCCCGACCGCCAGTTCGCCTTCGTGGCCCGCAATCCCCAGAGCCCCCCCAGCGCCCTCTTCTGCCACCTCTTCGTGGGGCTCCCGGGAGAGGTGGTGGCCCAACCCCGCCCCGACCCCAAAACACCTTCATTATTTTTTTTTTTTTTATATTTGCACGCAGCGTCTTTCGCCTCCCCCAGGTCCAGACCCTGCACCTCCTGCTCTGCCGCTCCTTCCAGCTCTGCTACCTCCTGGCGCACCCCGAGGAGCAGGCGGCCGAGGGGGAGCTCCCGGGGCCGGGGGTGCTGCGGGAGCCCCTCAACCCCGAGGAGGTGTCACGAAATGTCAACGCCCTCGTGTCCTTCCGGCGCCTGCCCGGCCTCGGCCCGCTGGGCACCGGGGTAGGTGCCCCTGCCCTGCCCTGCCCTGTCCTGCCCGGCCCGGCCCTGCCCTGCCCTGCCCTGCCCTGTCCGGCCCGGCCCGGCCCTGCCCGGCTGCTGCTCACACCCGGGATTCTCACACCTGGGGTCCTCACGCTTGGAGTACTCACACCCGAGATTCTCACACCTGGGCTTCTCACATATGGAATTCTCACAACCGGGGCTCTCACACCCGGGATTCTCACACCTGGGGCTCTCACACCCGAGATTCTCACACCTGGGCCTTTCACATATGGAATTCTCAACCCAGGGCTCTCACACCCGGGATTCTCACACCCGGGGCTCTCACACCCGGAATTCTCACACCTGGGGCTCTCACACCCGAGATTCTCACACCCGGAATTCTCACACCTCAGGCTCTCACACCTGGGGCTCTCACACGGCGTTTCCTGACTCGGTGCTTTGGCACAGCCCATTTGTGCTTAGGGTCTCGCAGGGCATTTCCCCCACACGGCGTTTCCCAAAATATTCTGTGCTGAAAAGGCCCCACAAGGGTGATCAAGGGCAGCTCCTGGCCCTGCCCAGGACGGCCCCGTTTCTCTCACAGCTCTCTGTGTATTTAGCACAGGGGGTTTTGCACAGCTCCCAGGCAGCCCTTGCGTGGCCTTTTCTCGCATTTTGAGCAGGACGCTGTCACTGCACACACCATCACCTGGTGCCTTGCATGGTTTCCTTGCATTTCCTCTTTGTGCAGCTTTTCTTTGCACAGTGCTGTGTGTGCAGTGTTCTGCACAATCTTTTCATCCGAGGGTTGCAGGGCCCAGCCCCGCACACTGCTCTGCTCATCCTACCTGAAATCGCCTTTCCCTGAGGGCCTTTCCTGCCATTGGCCACTTTGCACAGTTACTCCTTGCACAGCTATTCCTTGCACAACTATTCCTTGCACAGCTATTCCTTGCACAACTATTCCTTGCACAGAAATTTTGCAGGAGGCCACTTTGCACAGCTATTCTGTGATGGTGTTCACAGGGGTCTCAGGTTGAGGGAGGAGATGAAGATCTGACTCCATGTTTCAGAAGGCTTGATTTGTTATTTTATAATATATATTACATTAAAACTATACTAAAAGAAGAAAAGATTTCATCAGAAAGCTAGCTAAGAATAGAATAGAAAGAATGATAACAAAAGTTTGTAGCTCGGGCTCTCTGTCTGAGCCAGCTAAGCTGCGATTAGCTATTAATTACAAACATCTAACATAAGCTAATCAAAGATCTACCTGTTGCATTCCACAGCAGCAGATAACCATTGTTTACATTTTGTTCCTGAGGCCTCCCAGCTTCTCAGGAGGAAAAATCTTAAATAAAAGATTTTATGAAAAATCTTAAAGAAAGGATTTTTCATAAAAGATGTCTGCGACACTATTCCTTGCACAGCAATTTTTGAAGGAGTTTTTACAGCGCATTTTTTCCTTGGTGTTTTTTGCACAGCACTTTCTTTCCATGATAGTTTTTGTAGAACTTTTTTTAACACAGCATTATTTCTCATAACTTTTTTTACATGGCACTTTTTGCACGGTGGTTTGTGTGGCTGTTTTGGCATGGTATTTCTTGCAGCAGTAAAAATGCTCTTCACAGCTCTTTTGGCATTGCGGTTGTGCACAGCATGGTGATTTTTTTGTATTGGCACCGTGGCATTGTTTCAGGGTGTTCTGCATGGAATTTCTTTCTGCATATCATGTTTTGCACAGCATTTTTTGCACTGCATTTACCCCACAAAGCTTTGCACAATTTTTTTTGGTTTTTTTTTTGGTGGTGTTTCGCACAGCTTTTTTTGGTGCCGCATCCTTTGGGCAGCATTTTCCCCGTGGTGTTTTACCTGACATTGCCCACTGCCAGAGCCCCCAGGCCGCTCTCACAGCCTGTGCCTCCCCCAGGAGCGGCGGCCCGAGGCGGAGGGCAGAGCCTGGCGCCCGGGGAACCCGTACTGCTCGCCGGTGCTGGTGCGCAAGAAAGCCATCCGGAGCAAAGTGCTGCGCTCGGGAGCCTACCGGGACTGCGGGGCCGAGGGGCAGCTCCACCAGCAGCCCCGCGACGCCGGTGAGTGCCGGGGGAAACTGAGGCACGGGGACGCGCGGTACCGCCAGCGTTTGGGGCGGAGAGGGGATTAACGCGCTCCCGCAGCGGCGGCGGGAGGGGAAGGCAAAGGGGCGAGGAGCTTGGCCTTCCTGCCCGAGAACGAGAGCGTCCTGGCCGAGAGCGTGTGGTCCTTCGCCGGCATCGCCAGGTGAGAGCGCGGGTGCGAGCTGCTGATCCTCGGCACGCACCTCACCTGCCTCACCCTGGGTCCTGCCCCACCCCGGGCCGTGCCACAGTCCCGGCCCCGGCTCCTGTCCCACCCCAGCTCCTGCCCCATCCCCGGGTCCTGCTCCATTCCCGGCCCTGCCCCATCCTCATCCCCTGCCCCAGCTCCTGCCCCTGCCCCAGCTCCTGCCCCATTCCCGGCCCCTGCCCCATCCCCAGCCCTGCCCTACCCTGGGTCCTGCCCCAGCCCCATCCCCATCTCTGGCCGTGCCCCATCCAAGGTCTGCCCCATCCCCATCCCAGCCCCACCCCGGGCTCTGCCCCAGCTCCCGCCCCAACCCGTGCCCCATCCCTGCCCCATCCCCATCCCCGTCCCGCCGCCGCCTCTCCCGCAGGGCCGCGGGGGTCTCGCTGCTGCGGCGGGACGTGCCCGGTTCGTTCCTGCTGCGCGCCGAGCCCGGGCTGCCCAAGCGCTGGTGCCTGTGGGTGCGGGCTCCGTGCGGCGTGGTGAGCTACGGCGTGCTGCGGACACAGCACGGCCGCTTCTGCGTGGAGGTGAGCCAGGGGGCTGCCCGGGGGAGGAGCAGCGGGTGCGGCTACAGCGGGATGCAGGCGGTGCAGTCTGTGAGCCCCTGCACCGCTGCGGTGTGCCTCGCTGCATGGGTATGCCCGTGCACGGATGCACATGTAAATGCATTTATCCGATACTCTGTGTGTGTGTGTTTGCAGCACCCATGCATGGCTGCGCTGGGGCTCTAAGTGCCTTTGTGCCTCACTGCGCCGGTGTTGGTGCAGGACAGGGATGCGCTGCTGTGTGCATGCACCCAATGCACCCTTGCTGTGCTTGTGCATGGCTGCACTGGTGCCTTGGTGCAGGGATGCACCAAGGTGGGCTCGGGTGCAGGTGTGGGTGGTGGGCACATTGATCCACAGGTGCCATGGGCACGGCGCCCAGGTACCCCTGGGCGTGGGTGCACATGCTCATCCACCCTTGGCTGAGTTTTGGGTGCACCAACACCCAGGTGTGTGATACATGAGTGCCCAGGTGTGCGTGTGGTCCCCAGCCAGGTCTGGGTGCTTTGCTCTGTGGGTGTACCTGGGCGTACCTGGCACACACAGTGCCCCAGCTCACGCAGGGCACGCACGGCTGTGCTGCACTCACGCCCTCACCTGTGCCACGGCTGCGTGGGTGCCGTGGCTCTGTGTGTGCCCGCCGCAGAGCCCAGGGTGTGTGAGGTTTGTGGGGGTGTGCTGCACTCGGGCACGCCGGGATTTGCTGCGTGGGCGCTCGGGTGCATGGTGCAGGGGTGTGTGCGGGACAGCCTGCGCGGGCGGCTCACCTCTCGCTCTCCCCTCTCTCCCGCCCGCAGCACTCCAACGCCGAGTTCTCCAGCGTGGCCGCTCTCCTGGCTCACTACTCCGGCCCACCGGGGGGCTGCTTCTGCCGCCTGGGCCCCGGCCGGCGCAACCCCGGCTACGAGGAGCGGGACCCGGGCGGCGGCGGGGCCAGCGCGGGGCCGGGAGAGGCCGCCTGGGCTCCCGCCGCCCCCGCCGGGGCACAGCACGAGCGGGGATAGCCCCGGGACCCCGCACGGCCCCCCGGCACCCCCGGCTCTCACCCGCTGCCTGCCTTACCCCGGCCCCCGGCCGCTCCCCGCAATAAAGAACGGCTTCGTGCATCGGAGCGGGGCTCGGCTGCTGCTCACACCGCCCGCGGCGGGACGCGCTGCACGCCCGTGTGCTCACACCTGTCTGCTCACACCGGTGTGCTCACACGCTCTCCTGCAGGCTGTGGCGCTGCTGCGGTGTTGCACTGGTGTTCACGGGAGGTTGCACACCCACGTGCTCACTCACCCTCGCCTGCACACGCAGGGGCCACAGCTGCGCATCGGTGCCATCGCACACTCGCGGCACTGTGCACACTCACGGTCTGTGCCCTGGTGCACTTCCCCCTGCACACCTGTCCTCATGCACACCCCGCTGCACACCTGTCCTCGTGCACACCCCATTGCACACCCGTCCTTGTCCACACCTCCCATTGCACACATGTCCTCGTGCACACCCCATTGCACACCTGTCCTTGTCCACCCCTCCCATTGCACACCTGTCCTTGTCCACACCTCCCATTGCACACCTGTCCTCGTGCACACCCCATTGCACACCTGTCCTCGTGCACACCCCGTTGCACACCTGTCCTCGTGCACACCTCGTCCCACACGTGCGCGCCCCCCCCCGCGGCAGTCACGTGACTCGGTGGGCGGGGCCTCTCTCCCGGCGCGGCCCCGGTCGCTGCGGAGCCCGCGTGCGGCCGCTCGCGCATGCGCGGGGCCGCCTCCCGCCGCCGCGCCCTCGGGGTTCGCGCGCCCCTTCGGCCAGCGCGGCACCGGCGGCGTCGCCTCAGGTTTTCCCTTGCTCAGTCCCCTTGGGCGTGTCTCGGCTCACAAAAGTTACTTCAGGGTTTCTTACTCTTGCGTTTTCCGCCCTTCAGCTTCCCCCCCGGATTTCTCTCGCAAACCCTTCCCCCTTCAGTGTTCTCCCCCCGACCTGCGCTGAGTCCCCATCAGACCTGTTCCCAGCTTCCCCCTTTCCCTGCATCCCTCCCCGGCTATCTTTCTCCACACTTTCCCCTTCTCCTACAGCCTCCCTCGCTCGGGGATCCTTTCCCTGCGTGCCCCCAGTGAGGGGTAAGTGCTTCCCTCCCACAGGGGGTGCAGATGCCCAGGGTTAGGCTTGCCCCAGCCTCGGGTTCCAGCCCCCGGTACCCCCCAGTCTGTGGGGCTGGTCTGGATGGGTGGGGTGACCTGAGGGGAGAGTCTGACCCGAGTGTGTGGGGCTGACTCTGGTGTGTGTGGGGCTGACCCCCGTATGTGGGGCTGACCCCGATGTGAGGGGCTGACCCCGATGTGAGGGGCTGACCCCGATGTGAAGGGCTGACCCCCGTATGTGGGGCTGACCCCGATGTGAAGGGCTGACCCCAGTGTGTGTGGCTGACCCCAGTGTGTGGGGCTGACCCCAGTGTGTGGGGCTGACCCCGATGTGAAGGGCTGACCCCCGTATGTGGGGCTGACCCCGATGTGAAGGGCTGACCCCAGTGTGTGGGGCTGACCCCGATGTGAGGGGCTGACCCCAGTGTGTGGGGCTGACCCCGATGTGAGGGGCTGACCCCAGTGTGTGGGGCTGACCCCGATGTGAGGGGCTGACCCCGATGTGAGGGGCTGACCCCAGTGTGTGAGGCTGACCCCGATGTGAGGGGCTGACCCCCGTATGTGGGGCTGACCCCGATGTGAGGGGCTGACCCCCGTATGTGGGGCTGACTCCGGCGTCCGTCACTGACCCCCGTGCCCGTCACTGTCCCGCTGTGGGTGGCGGGGGTGGCGATGGCCGCGGAGCTGGTGAAGGTGGCTGTGCCCTGCCGGCCGCTGAGCGGGCGTGAAGCGGCCCTGGGGCACCGAGCCACCGTCCATCGTCGGCGGGGACAGCGCACGGGGCGGTGCCTGGTGCGGAACCCCGCGGCCTCCGCCCAGCCTCCCCAGGCTGTTCGCCTTCGACGGGGCCTTCGGCGGAGAGCTCAGCACCCAGCACGTCCACAGTGAGATCGCTACCCCCTGGTGGAGGTCAGTGGGCACCCAGGGCAGTTTTGGGCACCACAATGAGTTCCAGGAGCGTTTGGACAATGCTCTCAGGCACAGGGTGGGATTGTTGGGTGTCAATGCAGGACCAGGAGCTGGGCTCTGATCCTTGTGGGTCCCTTGCAGCTGAGCATGTTCTGTGAACACATAGCTCAGGAATGGGGCTGAGGGGTTTTCCAGGTGATCCCTAAGGAAAGCAGGATCCACTTGACCTTCCCCACACTCTGCCCATGGCAGGGTGGTGGAACAAGATGAACTTTAACGTCCCTCCCAACCCAAAGCATTTGGGGTTCCTGATTTATGGGCAGAAAGCCCTGTCCGCTGCTTCAAGAGGCTTAGCTACAAGCCTGGGCAGCAGAGGAGAGCAGACAGTGTTCCAGCAACAGTCTGAGAAATTGAACTTTGTTAGCAGCCAGCATGGCACTAAGGAGAGAGTTACATTTAATTGTTTTAAGTGGATGTTTATATCACAGAATCCCAGAATGGTTTGGGTGGGAAGGCACCTCATCCCATCCCATCTCCTGCCATGGGCAGGGACACTTTCCATTATCCCAGGCTGCTCCAAGCCCTCTCCAGCCTGGCCTTGGACACTGCCAGGGATCCAGGGGCAGCCACAGCTGCTGTGGTATCAAACTGATGATTTTAGGGACAAATTTACTGTCGAGTGAGAAACCTTAGAGAAGATGGGGAGCCTCAGCCTGGATTAGACTGGCAAAAGGATGGGGGATCCCTTTGTTTCCTTGTTAGCAGGTCAGCACAGGAAACAGCTGAGGTGAGAAATGAACCTCTTAAGCAAAAAAAGACCAACCTCCCTCCCCAAAGTGTTTTGTTAGAAGAAGTAACATGGATTAAATGGCTTGTGATGGTTTTAAGATGGAAGTTTCTAATCATGAGAACAAGCAGGGCTAGAAACAATTGATATTAGATAAATAGGTTATTTTTTCTTATTTAAAACTTAAGAAATCTAGTTATTTTTTCTTCCTACCACACTTCTCTGAAATAAGGGCAAGTGACAGTGAACAGCTTGCCAAACAAAAATTATTCAAAGCTAGAGACCATCCCCTTGGCCACCCCACAACCAACTATTGTTCTAGTTGTCTCTTTCAATCTCATAAGATTTTTGTGCCCTATGGCAAAAATATTATAGTTTGCTAAGTGTTGGTGTTGTCAACTGCTTTTCAACACCTGCACTGCTTCAAGATTCCTTGTTTTGAGAGAAAAACATTGATTTATATGCTAATTTTGTAATTGCTATACTCTGATGACGTGTGAAGATTAAGCAGCCATTTGATGTTTACTTCCAGCTCTTCCTTTAAAACACCTTTTGAGGGGGTGGCAATGAATCTGGACAATGTGTTTCCAGTTAGGAAATGATGGTGGCTGTTTTCTCTGCTTTTCCCCCATCTCCAGGGTCTCATGGAAGGCTACAATGGCACCGTCTTTGCCTATGGCAGTGGGAAATCCTTCACCATGCAGGGAGCTGCAGATTCTTCCTCACAGAAAGGGATCATCCCCAGGGTGTTTGAACACATCTTTGAGAGTGTGCAGGTGGGTGTGAAAGAGATCCTGGTGAGGTTTGCTAGAAAGACTTTGGTGTCCTGTGCCAAGAAGTGAGTGCTGATGGCATGGAGTGTGAATGGGGACAGGTTTGGGGTGCACTGCTCTGTGGTATTGTCAGACAAGGGGAGAGAAATGATGCATCTGACTCCATTGATATCAGAAGGCTAATTAATTACTTTATTATACTATATTATTTTGTACTATAGTACATTACATCTAAACTGAATCTGCCAAGCACTCAACTCTGCACAGAATCTCGTGACTCTCAGCCCACAGTCCTGACACACACACACACACCTGGCCCTGACAGGCCAAGGAAACAAAACACCATCACTGTGGATAAACAATCTCCACATTGCATTCTATTTTTGCACAGACACGGGCACAGCAAATGATGAGAATTGTTTTTCCTTTCTCTGAGGTTCAGAGAATGTGAAACCCAGAAATATTCTTGGGAAGAGCTGTGCCTTGCTTTACTCTGTGAGGAGAAACGTGGCTACACTGCTGAGGGCTGTGCACAGTCACCTGAACTGTCCCCTCATGCCAGGTGACACCGTGAGCTTGAGGTGTGGAAGGAGCAGGAGTGCCCTGCAGTGAGTGCTGAGTGCTTCCAGCTGCAGTGAATGGCCAGGGGGGGTTGGATGAGGTGCTGAAGGGTGGGGGGCACCCAGCTGTGGGAGAGGCTCCCTGTGCTGGGCAGCCTCAGCCCCAAATCCTCCCTGGCTCCCCAGTGTGCTGGGAACACCGAGTTCTGCTGAGAGCTCCTACCTGGAGATCTACAATGAGGACACATGGAGCTGACACCAAGCAGAAGCTGGAGGTGAGGCAGGCTCAATGTGTCTTGATTAAGTGCTTTAATTAGCTCAGATGGGTGTTACCGTGACTTAAAGTGCAACAAAGGTCTCTGTCTGAAGCCTGAGTGCCAGAATATGAAGTTACATGAGGAATATGGAAGCTAAGAGGGACTTTTGAGGGACTTCAGTGAAAGTTTAGGAAGAGGGAAGTTTAGTGGCTGGTAGCTCAGCAGCAGCTCTGTGAAAATCCTTCACTGGACAAGGCTGGAATAAAGTGCTCATGGGGCAGTTTCTTCCTCATCCTCTTCATCTCATGCTTGTCTCTATAGCAAGAGGATTCTGGGCTTTATAAATGTTTAATCTGATCTAGTGGAGCCACAGATGATCTCTTTATCTGCCTAAACAAAAAAGGCTGATCCTTTTTGAGGGCACACAGCAGGTATTTTTCCCCATGGGAGCACATGTGACATTTACAGGATCACAGGAGGGTAAACTCTCCCAAAATCCTAACCAGGGGGCTGACCTTTATAAAATTTACCTCCCGGTGGCTTTGCAGATCCTTTTGTATGCATTCCTGGAAGGAGCTAGAAATCTCCTGTCCCAATTTATTTCCTTGCAGGACTGCCCTGGTGTATCAAACCAAGGCTGTAGCACCTTGCAACGCTCTGGGACGGCAGCAGACCCAAACTGCCTTACAGGGCAGGCATTTCTAAAGGCAAACCCGTCTCTGCTCCATGTTCCAAGCGTGCTTTGCCTGTCTCCTGCAGAGGGAGAGTGGGAGCAGGGGACGCTCGCTGCGGTTTCCCTTCCTTTGTTCCCCACCGGCGGTGACAGGGGTTTCCATGGTGACACGATTGGCGCTGGGCAGAGCAGTTTCCAGGGTAACTCTGACACGCTGCCTGTTGCTGCCTGTGGAAAATGCATGGGTTTTATGATTGGCTTCTGGCAAATATTCAAATGAATATTGTATGTGTTGTGTTAGAAAGTAATGCTGTATTAATTCTCTTAAGCAGTTGGTTAAATGTAGTTTTAGGTTATAACAAAATGTTAAAATAGAAACGATGCTGTGTAGGATTCTTTTTTTTAAAGAAAAGACTGGCAGTGAGACAGCAGCCACAGGACACCTGAATCTTTCAGAGAAAGAGAATTTATTGCTCCATTATCAGGAGAAATGAACTTCTTCCTGCCTCAAAGGCGCTGTCAGGATTCAGAGGAAGAAGTTGACACTGCCCAGACAGAATCCTGTGTTTGATGGAATTTATGCATCATGTATGAGGTGTATGAATATGCAACAGGCTGTTGCTTTTAAGGGTTAATCCTCTGTTAATGTGGGTCCTTTTCCGGGCTTGTGATGCCCAGAAAGAGGTACCCAGACTGCCCATAACTCTTTGTCTCTATTGTCTCATATTGTCCCAATTCAAATTGTCCAAATTGTTATTACTCTAATTGTATTACTCTTTTTATAACCATTTTATTACTATTAAACTTTTAAAATTCTAAAAACAAGTGATTAGTGTTTTTCCCACTGCCTCCACCAAAGTACTTGAGGGAGTGTCCTGCCCAAACAAACCCCAAGCTGCCCCATTGCACACCTGAGCCCTCCAATTCCCCCAGAATCCCAATTTTGTTCTTTCCTTTGCCTTCCACCTCAGTGACTGCAGCCCTGTCCTGGGTCAGGAGTTCCTCAGGGACTCTGCAAGACCCCCAGACAGAGCCAGGCTACTCCTGGGGCTCTCAGCAGCACAGAGCATCACAGTGACTGAACCTGGGTTCATCCTGGGCATCATGGCTTTGGAACAAGGATAAATCCCACCCAGTTAAGTGTTCAGCCACTTTTGCTCTGTTCTGTAGGACTTTTTTAACAGCAAACACTGTCTTACATCATCTCTTGTGAACATCACTGAGCCTCCTCTTTGGAAGTCACAGAGCCAAATGTGGTCTGTGCTGCTCCATCATGACAACCATATCTCAATATCCTAGCTGACATGATAAAGATAGTTTTGGTGATGAACTTAGCAGTTGTGGGGTGTAACAGAGCTGTGGGAAATTAACTTAGCTCATTTAAAATTCCCATTTAAACTCCCATTTAAAATGTGGAGGGGGCTGGTGTAGGAGTGCAGGGATCTCTGGATTATTTTGTATTTTTTGTGTAGGTTTGATGGGTAACTCAAAGTTTTGGATATTTCCATTGCTTATTAACATTCTGTATGAAACTTTTCATCTGTGCAATTGATAATTACTGAGAAGATGCTGTTGGGTATTTAATGCTCTGTCTCAACCCAGAGTCCCAAATAGGACTTTTGTTCATTTAAAAATTAATTTATCTGGAGAAAAATGGTGACAGTTCACCTGTGTGTGATGGGTGGTACTTTGGGAATGTTATCAGTGAGCTCAAGCCACCCACTCAGAGCAGAGTTCAGCAAAGCACTGGGAACAATATCTGGGAATATTGTATTAAAAAAAGCTTCCTATGGCTGAGGAGATCTTACAGCCTTTGCCATAATAGGTGAGATGTAATTTGATTCTTGTTTAAAATATGCAGCTTAATAATAGAGAAGGTGGAGGGTGGATAGAAGCTGGGTTCCTCGTGGCCTGGGGGATGTCTGAATCAATCAGCAACTTTTAGCTTGAATTCTCTGAGCCATGAAGGTGGTTCCCTCTTTTTCTGTGGTTTTATTCCTCCTTCAGAAATCAGGCTTGCTGGTGGCAGTCAGATGTGGTTTTCTCATACTGAGCCATGGGCAGGGACACATTCCACCATCCCAGGCTGCTCCCAGCCCTGCCCAGCCTGGCCTTGGGCACTGCCAGGGACCCAGGGGCAGCCACAGCTGCTCTGGGCCAGGGCCTCCTCACCCTCACAGGGAAAGATTTCTATAGATCTCATCTAAATTCCCCCTCATGAAACAAACTGAGAAGGAAAAAAGCTGTATAAACTCATGGTCTGATCATGTTACTTGTAGAGGAATTTGGCTGAAACTATAAATACTGCTGAAATATGTGGAGAGGGATGTGTGTGTGTTCAGAGAGAGCAAGAACAGACATGAATTTTTACTGTTGAGAAAAGCACTGAACTGTGCAGATTTTAGATTAGGTAGATATTTTCTTACTTCAGGGAGTCGGGGCCCAAAGCAGACAAAGAGCAAGGCTGGAGCAGGATGTGGTGCCAGAACAGCTCTGGTTCTTGACTGTTGAGATGTTTCCTCCTAAGACTGACTGGGAATTGTTTCTGTGCAGATGAGGGAGGGCAGGATCACCTCAGGGCTGCCAAACTCAGCTTTGTGCATCTGGCAGGAGGTGAGAGACAGGCAAGGACTGGTGCCACTGGGGAGAGGCTCAAAGAGGCCACCAAAACCCACCTGTCCCTGTCTGCCCTGGGCAATGTCACCTCAGCCCTGGTGGATGCCAGGGGCAGACACATTCCCTACAGACTCCAAGCTGTTGGGATCTTTAGCTGTTCAGACTGACCCCAAGAAAAGTTCCAAAGTCTCTTTTCCCAGCCCAGCACTTGAAGAAGGAGTCAGGGCTCTTCATTTCTCAGTCTCAAGGCTGTTTATTGTATCTTATCTGTAAAATTCTTTCTCCTGCCCTGCCGAGGTCCATCCAGCAGGACAGTTCCAGGCACTCTGCCTGCCCCAGGGTGGTGTTATGTCTTTTATTATAAAAACTTCAATATTTACAATTACTTTCCAATACCTATCACCTATGTTAGACAGTGAGCTTCTACTCTAAGCCTATCTGTAAGTGCCAACATCCCAGCAGAAGATGGAGGCTAAGAAGAAGGAGAAAGGCTGGAAATGCCCAGTTCCCTCCATCTTGCCTCCTGAACCCCCATACCAGAAACCTAAAATCTACTTTTCCACCCTGTGATAACTTCACTATCATTCTACCTAAACTGTTGTGGCTCGCAGATCTTCATCTAAGGTTGGTAATTTGCTCACAGGTCATAATCAAACCCAGAGGTGTTTTGGACAGCCAGAGGGATGTTCTGGGTTCCCACACAAGCTGACCAGGCTGCTCCAGGACTCCCTGGGGGCAACGCCAGGACCCTGATGGTGGCATGTGTGTCCCCAGCTGATGACAGCTACAAGGAAAGCCTCAGCACCCTGCACTACACCAGTTGGGCCAGGAACATCAGGAACAAGCCCTGCATCAACCAGGACCCCAAGGACACCCTGCTGAGGGAGTACCAGGAGGAGATTGAGAAGCTGAAGGCCATTCTGGCTGAACAGAGGGCACAAGTGACTTGTCAGATAGGAGAGCCTTTACTGGCTGCAGAGATGACAAAAAAAGGGAGATTTACACATGAAATGTTGGCTAAATTTTACCTCAACCTTTCCTTTACCTACTGGAAGAAGGATCCTCCGTTCTGGTTACAGACTTTTCCTTCACTGCTGCCAAATTGACCTTATTCTACTGACATGGCAAAGACCATCTCCACAATCCAGTGTTTTCAGTAGTGGCAAATTCTGTTAATAAAGGCTGACATGATTCAAATCCATGGTTATTTTTGGTGATTGTGGCTAGAATTTGGTCAGTTGCAGAAGAGAGGTTTCAGCAGGAAGAACAAAAATGAGCTGCAAAAGAAATAATACTGTAAAATTCTTTTTTGAATATATCTATGTATGTTTTCAAAGTAACCATTCAGCCCCTTTTCTCCTACAATGTGTGTTTTTGACACTACTAGGGAAGTTTTGCCCTCCTTATGGCAGTGCCTGAGGACTCAGCCCAGCCTCTGTCCTCTGGAGCAGGAATAGGAAATGTAGGAGCAAATGAAGGGAAGAGCAGGCTTTAAGGAGCTGATCACCTTTGGAGAATTAGCCCCTAAAAAAGGGCAATTTTCAGCAGGGGATTAAGGCTGTAGGATGACTTTTTCCCCCTTTCTGCCCCCTTTCAGAAACAGCTGTGAACAAAGGTAATTTCCTTGCACTTTTCATCTTCCTGGTGTCTCTTCTCTCCCAAATCTGTAGCATAGCCCTGGAAACAAGTCCTGGTTTTCTTTGAAATAGATACTTTTATGTATAAATACCATCCAATTACATTCACTTCCATTTTCCCCTGAAGCTGGAGCCTCTCCCTCTCTCCCCACACCTCTGGAGCCCCAGGCTGGCAGCATTTTGGCAGTGAGCACAGTTTGAAGGAGCACAGGGGTTGCCATGTTCTTTCCTGGCACCCAGATTCTTTGTTCTCTTTCCAGGAATTCTGCTGACAATCCCACCCTGTAACTGTGAGTGATTTTTTATTTCTACTTTGCTTTGTAGGGCTTCTACCTGCTGGGGCTGCTCACCTGGAACAAATCCAGCTCCCTGCCTCAAACCCCAGGTGGATCTGGAAGCAGAGAAGCAGCTGATCAGAAAAGTAAGTTGGGAAAAGTGGCTTTGACTAAAACTTTTTTCATAGTAATCATTACAAATATGGTTCAGCCTTTCCAGATCACTTCTCTTCTCCTATTTTTCTCTATTTTGTAATCCTTGGACTTCTCCTATGAACACCATGTGTTATGGAGGCCCTGTGCCTTATCATAACCCACCTCTTGTTTCCACTTCTCTGGGGATGGATTGGAATGGATTCCCAGGAAGAATTTTTGGAGGAACTACATGTGAAATTGTCAGAAAAGAGAGGAGTAGAGTTGAGGAAAGCAGTCGTCAAAGGTGTTAGGAAGAATACAGAGATGAGGAAAAAGAGGAATACAGAGCCAGAGGGAAACAAAACTCTCTCCTTGCTCTTTAGAAAGTTCATTCCAGGGCACCACAACCAGCCAAGGCAGCCATTTCTAGGGCTGAACAGTCACTTTCATCAATAACAATCACTCCTGTGTGTCAACTTAAATCACAGGAATAGTCAGTGAATGCTGGTGGTGGAGTTGTATTGGGATGGGCACAAGGTGTGACCTGGAATGGGCCTGGATGTGACCTCAGGGACAGTCCTGGGGCTGTTGCTGTGCATTGCAGGAGTTCCAGGAGAGGCTGGCCCAGCTCCAGCCCAGATACCAAGCAGAGCAGGCATCCTGGAGAAGGACATCAGCAGCCTGAGGGATGACTTTGATCTCAAGGTGTCTGTTCTCCAGCATCTCCTCAGGAAGGGAGCAGCTGTGGAGGCTGTGCAGCCCAGCCCAGGTTCCCTCAGCAGCAGGGACTGGTTTTGCACTCACATCTGTGGCAGCCACTGCAGCAAGTGCTGCCTGGCAGCAGCAGTCCCTGCTCTCAGCCCATGCTCATCCACAGCAGGAGCAGGGACTCTGCCTCTCCTGGATTTAAGACTGTCCCAGCTTTGTCCTCTTCCCTATTTCCCTGACTTCTTTCCCTGTCGGGACCAGCCTGACCCTGACCCAAGCCTGTAAGCCTTGAGGCAATGAAAAGCCTCATTTTGAGTAAAACACCTGCTTTTTGCCCACGTAGCAGTTTTCCCCCTGCTGAGGGCAGCGTGGCAGAGTTCCCCCTGCCGAGGGCAGTGGCTCTGGAGCAGGGTCACTGCTGTGTCCCCTCCCCTGACTCTCATCCCGAGGGCAGGGCGGGGTGCCTGCCGCAGTCTCTCCCTCCGTATGCAAATGTGCTGCAGCACTTGCTCTCCCGGTGGATTATCCACACCATCGCTCACTGCAAGGCAGATATTCCTCTCACATCCTAGAAATGCCTCCTCTCCCTCTCCATTCCTGCTTTTCATGGACACCTGCAGTGCCTCAGAGCATGGTTGGCAATGTGCTCACACAGCACTTATCACCCACTAGTAATTCTTGAACCTGTCTTCTTCATTTTTGGTGCTATCACTTATTGAGGTGAAGGTTGAGAGGTTCTTTATTTCCTCCCCCTCTGATTACAAATGTGCACCCTCAGCTGTGGAATGGATGATTTTTGGAGCCTCTGAAATGGATTATTTATCTCCCAGCCCTAACAATCTGCATTCCTTTCCTGATACACCCTCTCAGTGTTTCATGGTTTTTACTGACCAGCAGAAGCAGGTGAATGACAGCCCTTTTCCTTTTAGACACATCATTCCCAGCTTTGGGGGAAGGCTCTGGGAGATGGTTTCACAGATTTCTGTCTAGTTTTGCACAGCTCATTACCAACACTGCAGGTATTTCCTCTTTTCAGCTGACACACAGACTAGAGCAATCTCTGACCACACACCTTCACATGAAGATGCTGTTGCTGCAGCACATGAAGAGCCAACATCAGCCCTCCAGGCTCCTTCTCCCCTCAGGATGAATAACCCTGAGAATTTGTGGGCAATTCTGTCTGTTAAGGGAGAGATCTCCAAAGAAACCCTTCATTTGGATTTGATATCAACATTACCTGAGTGGGTAATGTTGTGCTTCATCTCCCCCAATAATCCTATTTCAGGAGCACTGAAATAGGGCTGGGATATGAGGGATGCAGGCTTGGACTTGTGCTCAGCCCAAATCAAAATCAACCTGGCTCAAGGTTTTCTCTTTGCGAGAGAATTCCCTCAGCCAGAGCACACCACCACTTACTGGAGCAGCATGGGGGCTTGGGCTGCTCCAGAAATACAGGATTAAAGCAAATTCTCCTGATTTTTCACTTCCTCCATTGTGTGGAACTACGTCCAATTAGAAAACTGAAGCTAAGATATGCTGTGACAGTCTGATTCTGAACAGTTCTGTGGGTTTTAACCTGTTGTTCTGTAGGTTTTAACCACTCTTTCAGCTTCCCTGTGGTGTGTGCTCACTCTGTTGGGTCTCTCCTGGCTCAAACAGGAGCTGCTATGAAATGCAGAACAGCAGTGCCTGTAATTCTTTCTATTAAGGGAGACATCTCCAAAGAAACCCTTCATTTGGATTAGATATCAAATGTTAGTGCTCCTATTGTAAGAATAAATCCTATTCCTTTTGTGGCAAACAAGAGAAAATGCCCTTCTAATCACATTGTTAAATCCAGGTTCTGTGCAGATTGGGCAGGAGGGTTTGGTTCCACAGGTGTGGGGATTTCAAAGGCACTGCTCAGGCTTTACACATCAGGGCAGCTCAGCAGAGCAAGATTGAATCCTTGCATTCAGTGTGTGTTAAGCACAGGAAAGGGAAGGTCACCTGGCAGGAGCAGTGCAGCAGAATAGCAGGTCAGTTCTGGGGGAGAATGAGCCATTTCACAGGGTTTGGAGATAATTAGGAGGCTGTTATCAGTAAAAGGGTTATCAGCCAATTTGAGACAGGGCTGGCCAACCTGAGCTAGACAAAGGAATGCTCTGGAGCATGGCTTTATTTCAATATTCCATGATTTCAAACATAGCCCTGTGCCAGTGCTGCATTAACAACACTGAGGTGACACAAATCATGGCTGATACTGCCCCAAAATGGAAACCATACTGTGGCTTTCAGATCTAACACTCCCACATCCAGCAGTTAAAATAATTCTCTGTGTGATTTTGGCACCTTTTGTGCATCCTTGAAAAAAAAATATATTCAGTGTTTATTTAAATATAAATACACAAAACAAGGGTTTTAAAGATAATTTTATGAGCTTTATTATGGATTTCTGGACATCCTTGTTGACTGACTCCATGCTTTGCCTTTGTGGAGTATTTTGCCCAGAGGAGCTGTGGGTGCCCCGGGATCCCTGGAAGTGTCCAAGGCCACGTTGGACAGGGTTGGAGCAATCTGAGAGAGCAGGAGGTGGCCCTGCCCATGGCAGGGGGTGCAGTGAGATGGCTTTAAGGTCCTTCCCATCCCAAACCACTCTGGGATTCTTTTTATGACAGAAAGTGTTAATAATAAGTACAGTCTACTATGATTATTCAGGGCAGAAAATCTTATCATAATCCCCAATTTTCTGTGTTCCCAAATGTCACCCATGGAAGGACATGGCTCCTCCAGGCTTGTGAAGCTGTTCTTGAGCTGGTGTTCCCTTCTGCAGGTGCTGCAGCAGCAGCTGCTGGGGGGAGCAGGCTCAGAACCAGGAGCTGAAGGAAAAGCACAAGCCCTGCAGGAATCCAGCAAGGACAGCAGTGAGCAGGCTCTCCTCAAGGTCTATAGCTCCATTCAGGATGTGAAAAATGCATGTGTTTTATGATTGGCTTTTGGAAAATATTCAAATGAATATTATATGTGTTGTGTTAGAAAGTAATGCTGTATTAATTCTATTAAAAAGTTTTAGGTTATAAAAATTGTTAAAATAGAAACTGTGCTATGTAGGATACTTTTTTTAAAGAAAGGACTTGCAGTGACACAGCAGCCACAGGACACTTGAATCTTTCAGAGAAATAGAATTTATTGCTCCATTATCAGAAGAAACGAATTTCTTCCTGCCTCAAAGGCACTCTTGGGATTTGGAGGAAGAAGTTGATGATGACCAGACAGAATCCTGTGTTTGATGGAATTTATGCATCATGTATGAGGTGTATGAATATGCAACTTTTAATGGTGCTTTTAATGGTTAATCCTCTGTTAATGTGGGTCCTTTTTCGGGCTTGTGCTGCCCAGAAAAATATACCTGGACATCTGTAACTCATTGTCTAATATTGTCCTAATTCAAATTGTCCAAATTATCATTACTCTAATTGTATTGCTATTTTTATAACCATTTTATTACTATTAAACTTTTAAAATTTTAAAAACAAGTGATTGGCATTTTTCACACAGAAGGAGGTTCAAGCCAAGAGCAGGGCTCTGGAAAAGGTGCAGGAAAAGGTGAGGGAGCAGCTCCTTCCTCCTCCACATCCTCATTTTTTGAGTTCCAGGGCTGTAGGTTTAGAGAATGACTCTGACTGTGTCAGGATTTCATACACCACATTGTGTGTGTGAGCTTTTATGAAATCTCTCATGTGAAAAATGCCAACCACTTGTTTTTATAAGTTTAATAGTAATAAAATGGTTATAAAATAGTAATACAATTAGAATAATAATAGTTTGGACAATTTGAATTAGGACAATATGAGACAATAAAAGCAAAGAGTTAGAGACAGTCTGGGTACCTTTTTCTGGGCAGCATAAGCCTGAAAAAGGACCCACATTAACAGAGGATTAACCATTAAAAGCAACAGCCTGTTGCATATTCATACACCTCATCCATGATGCATAAATTCCATTCAAATACAGGATTCTGTCTGGGCAGTGTCAACTTCTTCCTCTGAATCCTAATGGTGTCATCCTGTCTGAGCAAGGAAGAAGTTTGTTTCTCCTGATAATGGAGCAATAAATTCTATTTCTCTGAAAGATTCAAGTGTCCTGTGGCTGCTATCTCAGTGCCAGTCCTTTCTTTAGGAAAAAAAAATATCCTATATAGCACAGTTTCTATTTTAACATTTTGTTATAACCTAAAACTATATTTAACTCACTACTTAAGAGAATTAACACAGCATAACTTTCTAACATAACACATACAATATTCATTTCAATATTTGCGAAAAGCCAATCATAAAATACACATTTTTCACACCTCAGGTGGGACATTAAGCTTTTGAAGCCCAAACCCTCCGGTTGTAAAGGCTCTCGGTGTGTGCCACTCGGCGGGAGGAGCACGTGTGGGATGGGAGGGGATGCGACTCCCTCTGTCGACCTTCGGATCTGCTGCAGCTGCTGCCAGCTCTGAGCTCGCTTTCTGGGGCAAGAAACAAAACATTACAGTAATGCTCTTCAATTTTACGTTTAAAATCTTCATTTTCAAAACACTTGAAAATCAGTTTTGCTCTGATAGTTTGTGGTAGAATCAGAGGGTGTGCAAAAAATTTACATTTGTGTGTACAGTCCTAGACCTGCATGTGAAGGACTTGCTTTATTTGTGTAATCAAAGAAATATTGCAATTTTTTAACCAAAGTTAGGAAATTCCAGGAGTTCTAAGACCACATTAGTAAGATTAGCTTCAGGTTCATTCAAAAATCATCCCTGTGGAGAAACATGAGAAGACTTTCTTTAAAACAGACATGGAATAATCTCTCCCTTGGGCAGGGACACCTTCCACTATCCCAGCCTGGTCCAAGCCTTGTCCAGCCTGGCCTTGGACACTCCCAGAGAACCAAGGGCAGCCACAGCTGCTCTGGATTTATTGAATTTTGTTCTGGATTAATTTAATTTATTTTACTTAATCCTAATTTGTACCTACATTACAAAACTTTCCAAATATTGAAGCTGGCTCGTGGCTTAGGGATATCATCCAAGCTGAGTACTACTAAAATGATGGTGACAGGACAGAATCCAGCTCCGATCAATGGTGGGTGATTGAGTGTGGTTCTGCTGGGTTAAAATCCTAGTTTATGTGTTGGTTTGTTGTTTTTGAGAGGGTTCATATAGTTCCCATAGCCTCTCATTTAAATTCAGTCCAGGGAGCAGAGGAGCAGTGGAAGTGGTTCCCGATGAAAAGGGGTACAAATACGGAGTATGACAGAAAGGGATACAAATACAGAGTATGACAGAAAGGGGTACAAATACAGGGTAAAATAGTAACCCTTAACAGCAGCAACTAAAGGCAAGTCCCAGAATTCTAACATGCAATGTTTAACAACGGACCAACACTTCAAATTAAGACCCTACCAACTTCATTAATATCAACTAGCAATTACCACTCTGAAAAAGAGCTCTCATCTCCAGGGCTTCATTTCTCACAAAGGGACAGTGCCTGGGGAGAGGAGGGCGCTGTGGGGGACAGGGAGGTGACCCTGCTCGACAGGCCATGCTCAGGCTGCATGCACTCTAACATCTTGCACACACAATTTGTCTGGAAAGTGTGAGTAACAAAGGTGCAGATCCCTCGGGAATCTGAGCAGTGCCGGGATCAGGGAGCGCAGCCAGCAGGAGCCCCTTTAGGCACCAGGAGAGGTTCTAAGATCTGCCTGGAGCCTTCTCTCCTCCAGGCTGTTTTTACCCCAGAACTAACTTTGCCCTGTTTGGGTGGATGAAGAGCTGTTCCCTGCAGTGCTCAGTGGGGCTGAGTGCCAGAATTGTGAGAGAAAAATGGAGATGTTCAAGTGATTGTTCTACACACAATGACCGTCTCTTCCCACAGCGGTTCCAGCTCTGCCTGGCCGGACAAGCCCATCGAATGAGAGCAGGGAGCCAGCGGTACGACCCATTCCTCCTCCATTTCTATCCCATTTTACCAATTTTGCCTCATTGCTGGCGCTGCTGACAGCGTTTGCCACCTGCAGCCCGAGGATGAGCACTCCAGGCTGGTGCTGGACAGGAGCGACAGTGAAACCATCGCCAGCAGCTACTTCTGATCCCGAGCTAGCCAGATCCTGCAGCTGGACCTAGGTAATCCCCTTTGCCCCGATATCACCGGCACTCCTCATTTTCCTCCTTTTCCTTGAGAAATCAAACGGCGACCCACCCAGGCCCAATTCTGCCTTAACCCCTTGACCTCTCGGGGGCTTCTCGCAGGACGCAGCCGCATTTTGGGGTCCCGCACTGCCCCACCACACACACACCCCCTTCCCCTCCTGCAGCTCCCGCTGGCTCTGCGGGCAGCACCGCGCCCCAGGCCCGGCCCTTGCGTCTGCAGCCCCTGGCGCCCACGAAGGGCAATGCCAGCTCCAGCGCCCGCCGCTTCTGACCCACCGCAGGAGGGAGGGGACGGCGGCGGGGCCCTCCCTGTTCCGCGGCGATGGCGGCCGCGCTGAGTCGCGATAGCGCGTGCGCTGCGTCCCAGAGGAGAGGATCTGTCTGTCGCTGATTGGCTGGAGGCCGCTCGGCGCTGGCGCTGATTGGTTGGAGGCTGCCCGCCTCTGGAGTAGTTCGGCGACCGGGAGCAAGATGGCGGCGGCCGCTGTGGTTGTGTGTGGGTTCCTGGCGGTGCTGGCGGCGGGCGCTGAGGGCGGGCCCCGCACGCTGGTGCTGCTGGAGAACGGGAACCTGCGCGACACGCACTCCATGTTCTTCCGGAGCCTCGCGGGTACCGAGCGGGCCGCGGCGGGATGCCGGGAGGGGTTGGATGGGGCGGGACCCAGGGTCAGGATGGGGGAGGAGGTTGGGGTTACCTGAGGGAAAAGGGTTTGGGGTCTTCGGGTCAGGCCGAGGGAGGAGATGGGAGTCCCCTGGCTGGGCTGAGGGCGCAGCCAGGGGTCCCTTGCTGGAAGGGGCTGTGTCCTCTCGTCAGGATCAGGGTCCCCTAGGGGAGAGGGGCGTGTTGGGGTTCACTGTTCTGGATGAGGGAGGAGATTTGGGAGGTTGCATCGGGCAAAGGGAGGAAATTGGAGTTTCCAGGCGGAAAAGGAGGGTGTTTGGGGTTCCCATGTCAGAGTGGAGGAGGAAAATGGGGTCCTCTGAGGTAGAATGGGGGGTTTGAGGTCTCCTGGTCAGTCAATGGGAGGTGATGGGGACGCTGGGCCTGGATGGGAGAGGAGATTGGGCTCCCCATGTCAGAATGGTGGAGGAGATCAAGATCCCCTGGGCAGGCAGGAAAGGAGACAGATATTGCTGGGGAGAGGGGCTTGTTTGGGTTCTCCTGGTCAGAATGAAGATTTGTGTCCCCATGTCAGGCTGAAGGAGGAGATTGCAAGGGGGGGCTGTTGGAGTTCCCTGGGCAGGTTGAGTGAGAAGAAGGAGACCCCAAGCCAAGGGAGGAGATTGGGGCTCCCTGGTGTAGGGGGTCCCCTGGCCAGGCAGAGGGAGAGGATTGGGAACCCTGTGCCAGTCTGAGGGAGGACATTGGGGTTCCCTGGAGGAGAGGGGGTGAATGTTTGGGATCTTCTGGTCAGAATGAGGCAGGAGATGGGGTTTTTTTCAGCTGTGCCTGTGTTTAGGTCCCCTGCAGCATCAGTCCCTGTTTGATGGGTGACAGTGAGGCATCCTTTGACATCAGGGCTCTTCAGGGGATCCACTCCTTGGGTTTATTTGGGAACTTTCAGGTGCTGCTCTTAAAAAGCCCCTGCTCTTAAAAGGCAGTGTTTCCAGACTGCTCCTTCACTGGGGAAATAAAGCTCTGGCTCCTGCTGCAGTTGTGCTGCTCCATGTGTCCCTTTTGTGTCCTGGCTGCAGACAGGGGCTTCGACCTCACCTTCCGGACAGCAGATGACGCCGGCCTGTCCCTGATAAAATATGGGGAGTTCCTGTATGACAACCTCATCATCTTCTCCCCATCCATAGAAGGTAAATGTGGAGGGGAAACCTGTGGAGCTTGATCTCGTCTTTGGAAGGGCATTTCCAGCTGCTCTGTGAATTTTAATTAAGTCCTGTGCTTTGGATGTACTCAGTAGCAAACTGCAGCTCTGTCCAAGCCTTTATTGGTGGTTCTTCCATTGATTTGGTGATTTGCTGTGGTTTAATTCTGCTGGGGGGGGTGTTTCTGAGCTCCAGCCATGAATTGCTGCTGTTTGCTTTCAGACTTTGGTGGGAACATCAATGTGGAGACCATCACTGCGTTCATCGACGGCGGCGGCAGCGTCCTCGTCGCCGCCAGCTCGGACATCGGTGAGTGCAGGTGTTCCTGCAGGGAATTCATTCACTGCAGCAAAGGCAGCTCCTCCTGGTCACCTCAGGGCTTGCTCGGGGAGGAAATGGCTGATTCATGCCTTTAGTAACACGTTCAGTGGGAATTTTTTGGGTTGCTGTTGATAATTGCTGCCCCAAGATGTGCAGGGTGTCTCTGTTTCTGTCTCTGCTTTGGCCTGCACAACTGAAGAACGAGTCTGGGCTCTTCACTTTTTGGTCTTGAGGTTGTTTATTGATTCTTATGTATAAAATTTTCTTTCTGCCCAGCCGAGATCTGCTCAGCAGGGCAGCCACAGGCACTCTGTGTTATCCTTTTATACTACAAAGTATGTATAACCTATTGACACTTCATTCCCAATACCCATCACCCATGTTAGACAGTGCGCTTCTACTCTAAACCAACTCCAAAACTCACTGCAGAAAATGGAGAAGAAGAAGAAGAAAGGCTGGACATGCCCAGATTCCTCCATTTTGTCCCCATAACCCCTAGACCAAAAATCCTAAAATCTACATTTTCACCCTGTGATCATTTTGTTATTACACTGTTCAAACCTGTGTGACTTTCATGTCCTCATACAAAATTGGCAACTTGCTCCAAGGGTCAAAATCAAATCTCCAGGTGTTCTGGGCAGCATGCCAGGGTCTCTGAGCCCCCTGACGGGGTCCTTGGCAACTCTGGACACCTGGAGGGATGCACTGAGTTCCGAGAGGAATTCAGTGGGGAGCTCATGTTGTTCCCTGGGGTTTGGCTCATAGAGCATTGAACACATGACTCTCAGCTGAATTTAGTGCTGAGTCCCTGCGTGGTGTGACAGAGGATCCATTGTCCCTGCAGGTGACCCCCTGCGAGAGCTGGGCAGCGAGTGTGGCATTGAGTTTGATGAGGAGAGGACAGCAGTGATCGACCACCACAACTACGACATCTCTGACCCTGGCCAGGTAAGGGCCTTGCCTGCTGCTCCTGCCTGCTGGGATGGGTGCAGAGCTGCAGGGATGAATCCTCTGTCCTCCTGTTTTTCCTCTATCCCTTCTCTCCCCCACTCCTCCCAGGAAAGTGGGAAATAATCCCTATTGCAGCATTCAGTTCTGCTGCTGTCAGGATGCTTCAGGCTCTGGTTTCAGATGGTCACCGTGTGCAGGCAGTGATTAATGCTGGTTCTGGATCTCTTTGAAACTTGGGGGGGAATTTCACCTGAGGGTGAAGTGTGTCAGACACCAAGTGCAACACTTCAATTTCAGTCCCAGATTTTCAGATCAGTATAGAAACACAGAAACATTTCTACAATTTTGTCTGCCTGGTGTAATCCAGCATTTTAAAATTAAAACTTATATTAAAGTCTGAGCTAAATATACTCTGGTAATTTTTGTTTAAGGTGAGCTGTTGAAGCAGTACGTACGTGCATGTTGTCCTGGTTTGAGGATGAAGGTTGCTAAATGCAGGGAAATAAAACACTGTAGGTGTTGCTGTCTTTATCAAGTGGCAGTTGGTATTTCCTTGAAGATCAGTATTAACCTAATTCGATCATAAAGACAAAAATACTGTTGTTTTGCTTTTTAATTGAACCACAACGTTCACCCAACAGTTGTAATTGTCTGTAAAATAAACTTTTAACTGAGAAGCTGTTGTTTGTCATTAGACCCTGACTCACCTCACATGGATCTCTTGTTTCCCCAGCACACACTGATCGTGGCTGACACTGAGAACCTCCTGAAGGCCCCCACCATTGTGGGCAAGGCTGCACTGAACCCCATCCTGTTCCGAGGAGTTGGGTGAGCAGCAGGGCTCAGGTGGGGGAAGAGCAGTTGAACCTGGAGTGTTGCTGTGAGGTGGGGTCAGCCCCTGGGGATATTAACATGAGCTTAACAAATCTCTCTTGATTTCAAACAAAATTAGAAGGAAATCCTCCAGAGCAGTTTAGTTGTTGACTTAGGAATGGTACCTAACAAAATAGTGGAAGAAATATTTGGTTTCTCAGCAGGTAGAAGGGTGAGAAGGTCCATGGGCTTGAGCAGGTGGCCCCACGTTCCTCTGGGTGTGGGGACCCTGGGGCTGTTCGTGCTGCTCACTGTGGCTTTCCCTGCAGGATGGTGGCTGATCCTGACAACCCGCTGGTGCTGGATATCCTCACTGGCTCTTCCACTTCCTACTCCTTCTTCCCAGATAAGCCCATCACTCAGGTACACTCCCTTCCTTTCTCTCCTGTTTTGAGCTGTGCTTCTACGATTTAGTCCCTCTAACTTCAGATGCTTGGGAAAATCCTGGAGTGTTTGATCTCCTGATTGATTTTGGTTGGGCTGTTGGCTGCTTTCCTGTGACGCTGTTCACAGGGGTTTTAGGATGAGGGAAGAGATGAGGATCTGACTCCATGTTTCAGAGGGCTTGATTTATTATTATATATATTATATTAAAACTATACTAAAAGAATAGAAGACAGGATTTCATCAGAAGGCTGGCTAAGGATAGAATAGGAAAGAATGATAATAAAGGCTTGTGGCTCGGACAGAGAGTCTGAGCCAGCTCACTGTGATTGGCCATTAATTACAAACATCCAACATGGGCCAATCACAGATGCACCTGTTGCATTCCACAGCAGCAGATAATCATTGTTTACATTTTGTTCCTGAGGCGTCTCAGCTTCTCAGGAGGAAAAATCCTAAGGAAAGGATTTTTCATAAAAGATGTCTGTGACACTTCCCAATGTTGCCTTCCTCTGCTATCTGAGGAGGTGTTCAGCATGAGGAACATGTGCCCTCCATGCTCTGGAGGGGAGGCCAGCCTAGATCAAAGCATCTCTCCCATTCCATCCCAGCTGGAGTCCTACCAGAATCCTCTTCCTGCTTTTTCTGGGCTTCATGGTTACTCCTTAACTGCAGCTGGTGCTCCTGCAGCCAGCCTGTGCCACCCCAGAGCAAACTGTGCCCATTTGCCCCGCAGTACCCGCACGCCGTGGGCAAGAACACGCTGCTGATCGCGGGGCTGCAGGCGCGCAACAACGCCCGCGTCGTCTTCAGCGGCTCCCTCGACTTCTTCAGCGACGCCTTCTTCAATTCTGCCGTGCAGAAAGCGACCCCAGGCTCCAAGAGGTGAGTTGGCTTCCTTGATTGAGGATGTTTGGGGAACCCCTTGAGGGCAGAACTCCTGGGAAACAGGCAACAAATGTTTGTGTTTTGGGTTGGAGCAGAAAGCTTGAATTGATTTGGGGTGACACATCCTTTACTGTAGCAGAACAAAGCGCTTTGGAAAGCAGCTCCTTCCTTTAACCTCAGCTCAGTTTGTGTTGCTTTCACCTGTTTGGTTTGGGTTTAGGCCATGCGTCACTCTTGCACTGGGGTCAGGGCAGGAACAGGTGAGAGGCAGGATGGGAGAAAAGGCAAAGAAGGCTTTATTCAAAAGAACCACGAGGTTTTTATAGAGTGGTACGATAGATTCTATTCTGTTGGCTAACTAACAGAAACACCTTTCTTATGCACTGTCCTTGAGAGGAACAGAAAACTAAAGTACAAAAACACTACCTGCAAATTGTTTATAGTCAACAAGTTATCACATGTTTCCAGCTCCCTAAAACTTCTCAGAAGCCGCTGTGAGAAACGCTTGCCGTTTCTCTCTCTCTGTCCCGTGGCATCCACAGCCATGGGGTATTTTCTCAGCTGCTTCAACCTCTCTTGTTGCACAGGTACTCCCAGACAGGTAACTACGAGCTGGCCGTGGCCCTGTCCCGCTGGGTGTTCAAGGAGGAGGGCGTTCTGCGCGTGGGCGCCGTTTCCCACCACCGTGTCGGGGAGCTGGCGCCGCCCAACGCCTACACCGTCACCGACCTCGTGGTGAGGCTGCCGGCCTGGCAGGGCGGGGCACACGGGAGCCGCCCCAGGGAGGAGCTGGGCAGCGCTGGGGCTCCGATTGGGCTGGCACTGGTTCTCAGGCATCGCTGCTTGATTTGTCCCAGGAGTACAGCATCGTGATTGAGAAGCTCGCTGACGGCAAGTGGGTGCCCTTCGACGGGGACGACATCCAGCTGGAGTTCGTGCGCATCGACCCCTTCGTGCGCACCTTCCTCAAGAGGAACGGTGGGTCCCTGTCAGGAGGAGAGGGAGCTTCCCCTCAAGAGGAACAGCAGTTCTGTCAGGAGGAGAGGGAGCTTCCCCTCTAGAGGAACAGCAGATCCCTGTCAGGAGGAGCAGGAGCTTCCCCTCTAGAGGAGCATCAGGTCCCTGTCACAAGGAGAGGGAGCTTCCCCTTTAGAGGAACAGATCCCCCTCAAGTGGAACAGGGTGTCCCCGTCGCTGCCCTGGCCCCACACTGGGGGTGTTTTCACCTTCCACAGCTTCTCCTGTCCCCTCAGTGTCACCCCTGTCTCCCCTCAGGTGGCAAATACAGCGTGCAGTTCAAGCTGCCGGATGTTTATGGCGTGTTCCAGTTCAAAGTGGATTACAACCGGCTGGGATACACCCACCTCTACTCCTCCACTCAGGTAAGTGTTGGGGGGTGAATCCCCCCTGTCCTGGAGGAAAGGCTGCCTTGGGCTGCAAGGGCTGCTCTGTCCCCGTGCAGGTGTCCGTGCGTCCCCTCCAGCACACGCAGTACGAGCGCTTCATCCCCTCGGCCTATCCCTACTACGCCGGTGCCTTCTCCATGATGGTCGGCCTCTTCATGTTCAGCATTGTGTTCCTGCACATGAAGGAGAAGGAGAAATCTGACTGAGCTCCCCGTGGGAGCCTTTTCCTGATGCCAGGAGGGCCAGGCAGTGTCAGAGCCTCTGTGTATCTGTGTCAGGACTGGTGGGTGCCGGATGCACTGTGGGGCTGTGTTTGGTTTTTTTATTTTTACACCTGGGGGGGTTATTGAGAACGATAATTAAATTTTGGGGGGTGAATCTGTTACCAGAGTGTCTGCAAACCCGGGACCAGGATGCTTCCAGTTTATACTGATGAGTCGCAATGCTTGCTCACTCCACTGTTGGAATGATTGGGGTTGGGGTTGGGCTGGAATGATTTGGATGGATTGGGGTTGGGCTGGAATGATTGGGGTTGGAGTTGGGCTGGAATGATTGGGGTTGGAGTTGGAATGATTTGAATTGCAGATTAACTCCCAGTTCAAAATAAAGTCTTGTTCCTCTCACCCTGGCTGGGAGTGAGGTGAGTTCATGGCCTGGGGCATTCAGATGCAATCCCAGAACTGAGGCTGTGTCCCCACCTTGCCTGCTCCAGGCATTCCTCAGGGTGGGAGGGAGGCTGGAGGGTGCTGAGAGGGAAAAGGAGGAGTCTGGGTCACACAGGGGGACTTGGAACACCCCAAAAGCACAACAAAGGGTCTGGGGTGTCCCCAAAGGCACATGGAGGAGAACAGGGCAGGTCAAAACCCCGTCTGTGCCCCATCATGCAAACAGGTGAGTTCAGGGACACACCAAAGGCTCAGCAAGGGCCAGGGATTGCCCCCAAATGCACACTGAGGGGTCTAGGGGAAAAAAAACAGCTGGAAGATGTGATCCCAAAACAGAGTGAAGTGGAGGAGCTGAAGGGGAGGCAGAGGTGTGAGATGGAGTGAGTGGCTCTTGGGGTGCTCCTGGGCTGGTTTGGGATGGAAGGTGGGGAAATGACAGTGGGAGCGATGGGGTCAGAGGAACCAGTGAATGAAAGGATGAAGGGGAAGGGGCCTTGGGGGGGGCAGCAGGTGGGACACAGGGACCCATGGGGATCCTTGGGACAGCAGGGACCACCAGGGGCACAGGGACACCCAGGGCAGGGCACATACCGGGGGTCACCTAGGGACAGCAGGGACCACCAGGAGCACAGGGGGTCCTGTGGAGACTGCAAAGGCTGGAGGACACTTGGGGACATCGGTGCCGGCGGTGACACGGGGATCGCCGGTGAGCTGTAACGCCCGGGGCATAGGAAGCTCAGAGGAGCCCCGGGGACACGGGGAGCCCAGAGGGGACACGGGGAGCCCAGAAGAGCCCTGGGGACACGGGAAGCGGGGAGCCCAGAGGAGCCCTGGGGACACGGGGACCAGCGGCGCCCTGGGGACATGGGAAGCCCTGAGGAGACACGGGGAGCCCAGAGGAGCCCTGGGGACACGGGGAGCCCAGAGGGCACACGGGGACCGACGGTGACACCCGGGCCCCTCCGGCCCCGCCCCGTGCCGGCGCAGGGAGGAGGTGCTCCAGCTCGGCGCTCTCTGATTGGCCGGACGCTCCTGATTGACATGGGCGCCTGACCGGCGGGGCGGGCGCTTTGCGACGGCGGCGCTTGACGGCGGTGGCGGCGGCGGGTGCGGGTCCGGGCGGGGGCGGCCATGCTGCTCACCGTGTTCTGCCTGCGCCGCGACCGCTCCGAGATCACCTTCAACCTGCAGGTGGATGCCGACTTCGAGCTGCAGAACTTCCGCGCCCTTTGCGAGCTGGAGTCCGGCATCCCGGCGGCCGAGAGCCAGGTCAGGGCCTGCCCCCGCCCCGAGCGCCGGGGAGGGCCCCGCCGGTGTCCCCGGGCTGGGAGCGGCCGTGCCCCTCTCCCTCAGGGTCGGGGTCTCCCGGGCTGGGAGCGGCCGGGTCCATCCGGGATCCGCCCCGGCCATCCGGAGTTTGGGGTTGTTTGGGGCGGTGGGTCCCTCCCCTCGCGGACCTTTGGGGTTTGGGGACAAACAAACCTCGCTTTTCCCTCAAAATCCGCTCGGGAGAGGGCTCCGAGCCCCCGGTGCCTGAGGGGGGCCCCTCCGCGAAAGGCTCGGTCCGCGCCCGCCGCGCAGCTGAAGGAGAGAAGATAATGTGGGTTTGTTTTGGTTTGGTTTATGTTGAGGTTTCGGAGGAATTTGAGGCTTCAACGGGGCAGGAATTGGAGCGAGGGGAACAGGAGTGAGCCCGCGGGGGAGGTGGGGGCCCGGGGTATCCTCAAACCCCGGGAAACGGGGCTGAAATGTTCGGGAAAGGGTTTATTTATCCCATCGAACCCCTGCCCGGTCTGGGGCGGAAAGGGCACATTGAGTCTTTTCCTCCCTTTTTTCCACACAGGTGTGGGGACCGAGCAGGCACGTCCGTGTGGTTTTCCCAGCAAATTCCCCCTGCAGCCCGGATCCAGGGCTCGCTCGTGTGCCAGAACTCGGGGGAGGCAGCGTGTGGGGGCGGCTCTGGGCCATCTGTCTGGGCTTTGCTCATGTTTTGGGTTCAGTCCCGGGTGTTTGGCCCTTCCTCCCCGCTTGTCCTGGGCAGGGCGGTGTCGGCTCCTTCTCGCGGCGCCGGCCGTGCCTGGCAGAGTTTGTGGAGTTTGGTGGTGGTGGCTTTTGCTTCCCGAGCCTTTTCCCAGTCTAAATTAACAAAGTGTTTTTCCAGCCAAGCCAAGATTAGTCAGCGCTGGAAGAGCTGGTGCCGGGGCAGCCCTGGGGTTGTGCTGTCCCTCACCCAGCAGGTTTTTGACGTTTGGCTTTGCCTCTGCCTTGGGAGAGTCTCGTTTTCTGGAATGGAAGGTTGGTGGTGACAGGGAAACAGTCTCAGAGCAGGGGCAGGAAATCCAGGAAGGGTGGATTCTCTTTTAGGAAAAAAAACTCTTGATTTTGGGCAGGTGTAAAGGGAGAACCCACCTCACACAAAGGTTCCCAGCAACCCTCCTGTGGCTGTCACACCAGTGAGCTCCCAGGTCTGGGGACAACCCCTGCATGGGGAGCTCTGCTGTGGCTTTGACATCCCCAGGCATGAACTGGAGCATAAACTCCTCGCTGTCACCTTTGTCCCTTGTGTCATGGTGACCTGCAGCCCCGGGTCTGGTTTAGGCTAACAAGGGGTCACTTCTCTGTGTATTTTTGGCCAGGAGTTCCCTTGTTTGAGTTTTTCCAGCCCAGCTGACCCATGTGGGGTTTGGGTGCTGCCAGCCCCAGGCGAGGGGAGCTGCGCTGCGCTTTTGTAGCCACCTCTGCTTCCTTCTGCTCATCCATCTGCCAGCCGTGCATCATCCTGAGCCGCGTCGTGCCGTGCTTGCCAGGCTGGTATTTGTCACTCCTCTCTCCTCTCATCCTGCCTGGTGTTTGTGAGGTGTTTTGAGGACCTTCAGTGGGGAGAACACGTTGGACATCAGGAGGAATTTCTTCATGTGAGGAGGGTGGTCAGGCCTTGGCAGGGGCTGCCCAGGGAGTTTGAAATGCCCATCCCTGGAGGTGTCCAAGGAAAGCCTGGACATGTGGGGATTGCACCTCCATGATCTTAGAGGGCTTCTCCAGCCTCAGTGATTCTATGAGAAACTTAAAAAGATACGAGTTATCAGAGAAGCAGCTCCTTGTGTGGAAGGATTTTGCACTGTTAAATCACAAATAGGCGGTTTTACATTTACCAAACTTGGCTGTTTTCTGACCTTTTTCCTCAGCCAAGGTAAATGTTGCATTGAAGGCACTGTGTTGGCACGAGAGAGGATGAATTTCATTGTAAGGGTCCTGCAGGATGGAGTAAAGCACTCAGTTTGTGGAGGAGGGTTAATGGAGCCTTGTTCTCCGCTGGTTTGGGCAGTGAATTCCGAGTGCTGCAGTTTGGGGTGGGGCGGGGAGCTGTGAGGTGTCCAAGGGACGCTGTGGGCACAGGTCTGAGATAACAGAGGTAGCTGCTGGTGGCTGTGGTGATAAGAGGAGCTGGGCGAGGTGAGTGGAAATAATCTGACTTTCCAGTCTCCTCCACACAGCAAGGCCGTGGCTTTGTGGGAGAGGGGACAGGAGGCTCTCAGCAGAGCCACACTCTTCATTCCTTCTCCTCATTTATTTTCTCTGTATGCCCCCCATCTGTGCTCAGGAATATTTGATGGGCCCAGGAGTTGCCTTGATGGATGGCTGCAGGTGGTGTCCAGCACTCCTGCCTGGGGTTCCCTGCTCCACAGGAAGGTTCTGCCCCCTGGCATTGTGCACATTGAATCCATTGGTGCCTGTATCCCTGTCTGAGTCACCTCCAGAAAAACCCGTGTCTGGTGCCACCAACCAGACAATCAAAAGGCAGCAAAATCCAATCAGTTTGTTTTAAGACTGGGGCAGAATGGGTCAGGAGTGGATTAATCTGTGCTGCTAATGGACGTGGCGGGTGCCAGGCGCTTAATTCATTGTCTGGGATGTAAGGCTGAACGCTCATAAATCCAATCCCAGCAAGATGACAGAGGTAAAGCCTCACTTAAACTGATTAACCGGTCTCTTGCAGAGTGTGTGTGCAGGGAATGTGCCATTTCAGATTTGGGTGTGCAGCTGGGATTTATGACACGCTGGCTGTGCTGCTGCCTCGGGCCGGTAACGTGAGAGGCTGTGCCGGGCCTGCCAGCACCAGCTGACCTCGGTGGTGCCTCTGGGCTGTGGGGTGGAGGCCACTCACTTTCAAACCACTGAGAGGGACCTGGGTGTGAGGCAGCGCTGAGGCTGCACGCTCTGCTGGAGGGGAGGAGGCAGGAAGCTCCTGCCTGCTTCCATCGTGTGTGTTTCCCCAAATCTCTGATTGCTGCACCACGAGGTTCTGGTCATTTGTGTTCCTCCTGCCTTGCCTTGCCTTGCACTGCTGATGGGTCTCCACTGCTGAATGCCACAGAGAGAGTGTGTAAGATGTTGGAGTTGCTGTTGTGTCAGCCAGACCTGAAGACAGGTAGTGATTGGGTTTTTGGAACTGCTCCCTGATAGCATCAGGCAGAGCTGCAGCCCATCCCTGCCAGCACTGCCAAAGCTGCTCCCACGTGGCTCAGCCAGCCCCAACCTGTGGCAAACGTGTTGTTGCTGAACTGGCCTTTTCCAGCCTCAGACTGAGGTTTGGCTAAACAAGGTGGTATTTGTGAAATTTGATCGTGTGCCTGAGGGGTTTAGGCCAAGTTCTCCATGCTCTGGGCTGCTGCCAGGGCAGGAGGTGCTGGGCTGATCTTCTGGTCTCGCTGTGCTCCAGTGACAGCACAGAAACCTTCGTGTTGCCAGATGCCATTTCTGGGAACTTCTCTTCCAGTTTTATGTTACATTTTGGGCTTTCCCACAACTTAGGGCTTCTGTAGGTATTACAGGTCTGATGTTCATGGAAATGTTCCTTGGGGATTATTCACCTTTATCTCAGTGTTTTTATGTTTAGTCTATGGAGCCCTTGTTAAAGCAGGTTATCAAAGTAGAAATGGATGTGACTTTGTGTTTTATAGTCACAAGAAGTTGATTCCCTGCATGGACTGATGGCAGTGTGGGGAGCAGAGCTTTGAGTGCTCTGGGTCTGGAGAGTTGCATCACTGGGGGGAGCTGGAAAGCACAGAGCTAATGAATAAGGTCCCTGTAAAACTGGTTATTCTGGGGAGCTGTGTTGTGGCAAGAGGCAGAACGATGGATGTTGGGCTGGATCTACCTGGCTTGGTGCTGCTGGCATGTCTGCAGTTGTGCAGGGTCAGTGGGTGCTGACTTGGGGCAGGGAACGCTGCAGAAAATGCCTGTGGCTTGTAATCCTGGAGTTTGGGAATGTGGACAGACAGTCCTGGTCAAGACTTGCTTCCCTCTAATGATCTTGGCCTCTGATAGTGGAGACCAGCCCTTCTCCACGGTGCCACAGCTGGATTTTGGCAAGCCCAAGCCCGTGTTGTCCAGGCAGGAACGTGCCTGAGGCCAGGCCTGTGAGGACATCACGCCTTCCCTTCTGAAGCTTGAGATGAATCCGCAGGATTTATTGGAATAGTTTTTTTTCTTCTCCTATAACAAAATAACATCTTGTTTTTGTTTTAACTTCTTCCCTGCCTGGTGCTCTCCTGGCACAGATCGTTTATGCCGAGCGGCCGCTGACCGACAACAACCGCTCCTTGGCCTCCTATGGCTTGAAGGACGGCGACGTGGTGATCCTGCGCCACAAGGAGACGGTGGAGCCACGGCCCTCCATGCGCTTCCCAGGTGAGACAGCTCCGTGCCAGCTCTGCCTGGGCCTCTGGGGTTCATCAGCACTACCTGGCACTGGCAGAGTCCTTTAGCACAGAGGCTGAGGGGGGAGCGTGGCTGGGGTGAGGCAGTGGGGATTGTAAATGACCCAGAGGGCTTCTGATGCAGTGTTTTATTCTGAGGAAGGCAGCACCATTTTGCTGTTCCTCTGGAGTGAAACAGTGTGGAGGCATTGAGGAGGTGACTGTTTCAGATCAGGCTTGTTAAAGATGTATGAGTTTCCTACAGCCACTGGTTCCCTTCCTGCTGGATTTGATGGCTCAGACCCAGACTCTATGGATGTGTGTCCTGAACCTGTCCTGTGGCAGATTCCCTGAGAAGCCACATCTTGCCAAACCCCGTGGTTTAATCATGTGTGCATGCCAAAAGCTCCTCCGGGAATGCCTGAGTGGAGCCTCTGTCCTGCCTTCCACAGCTGCTCCTAGCAAATCCCCAACATAAAATATCCCTAGGAAAGGTGCCACAGGCTGAGAAGGGCGTGGGAGCATTGCTAAGGTCCTCATCCTGCCTCAGCTGGAGGATGGGTACCTGCAATGCAGGTCTGCAGGAGTGTTACTACTTTTTTTTCCCCCTGCTTTTTTTTAACCCAAGAGCCTCTGAAGTGCCTCAGAGCCACTGGGTTTAGCCCTGTAGTCCCTCCATGAGGAATTCACGTTTGTGAAGCAGGGAATAACCAGTCAGCAAGTGCATTTCAGGGGATTAGAAATGGGGCAGACAGATGAGACCAGTTACATAAATGAGCCAGCGTTGCTAACCCAGTAACCCGGGGACGTGGCTGCTGCTCAGGAAACCTGCTCTGGTGCAGCATTGAGGGCAGCTCTTCCTTCCCGTGCTTTTCCCAGCAGAACTGCAACACGAAGCACCAACATTGTGCCCTTCTTTTCAGGTCTGCCCAGGATCGATTTCAGCAGCATCGCCGTTCCCGGGACATCCTCGCAGCAGCCTCCGCCCCCGGCGCAGCGGCCGCGCCCCTCGCCCCCGGACGCGCCCTCGTTCCCTCAGGGCCTGGACAACCCGGCCCTGCTGCGGGAGATGCTGCTGGCCAACCCCCACGAGCTGTCCCTGCTCAAGGAGCGCAACCCGCCCCTGGCCGAGGCCTTGCTCAGCGGGGACCTCGGTGAGCCGGGCTTGGGGCTGGGCGGGGTCAGCTCCCATCAGGGGCAGCACCCGAGCTGCATTCCTTGATAAAAGGTGCAGATGAGAGCTGCCAGGTGGGAGCACTCAAGGCAGAGGTCCTCCATTTCTGCGTGTATTTCTCCTGCTTGGCATTTTTAATATCCTCTTTAATATCTCCTACTCAGAAATATCAGAGGCACAGACAGTTTGGATGTCTGTGAACACAAGTGACTCAGCTCCTGATTTTTACACTAAGATACTCCTTACTGCACATTTTCCAATAAAGGTGGTGTGTTTGCTGCAGCCCAGCTGGGACTTAGCAGAGAACAGCACACTCCTAACCCAGCTCTGTACATAGTGACTTTGTGCTGTGGAAGTGAATTGCAGAAAGGGAGAGGGAAAAGAGCAAGGAAATTGTGTAGGAACTTTCTCAATAGAAACAGTCATAAATGTGTACGTTTCTGTTAATCTTGGAAGTGTCTGTGTGTTTTGGGCACAGTTGAAACCTTGTCCTGTGCTTCTTCTGTAGCTGATGTTGGTCCCTTGTTCTCCCTGTGGTGAAAGATTTGAACCCTGGTGTCCTTTAGGTGTGAAAAGAGAGGAGTTTTGGGCTGCAGTAGATGAGCTCCTGAACCTCTGCAGGATGTTTAGTTGGGACATAAATCCTGTTGAGTGTGGAGAAATAAATGAAGAGAAGGAGCTTCTAGCAGGAGATTTTATCCACTCTCAGGGTTAAATCTGAGTGATTTCTCTGTTAGAGGAAACCAGAGAGGAACTTCCATGTTGTCAGCCTGTTCTGTTTTTAACTCTGCCTTTAGTTCATATCAGAACTGAAGCTTTCTTTGCACTCTCAGGCTTTTTTGTGCATCTTGCTGGGAGTTTTTCCCATCACCTTAAGCAGGGGTGCTGCTCTTGGCACAGGAAACCAGATGTTAAGCCCAAGACACCCAGAACTGGCTCCTCTGCTGCTCTGCCTGATCTGTGGACATCAAGCTTTGACCCAGTTGTGCATTTTCAGTCCCAAATTGCCGCATTGGGCTGTCAGAAGGAAGTGGTTTGGGCTGGTTTTCCCTTGCTGTGCTGCACTGCTGCTGCTGGCAGTGTTTGGGCACAGCTCCAGCTTGGATTCCCAAATATCTGCAGAGATCCGTGCCCTGTGGCTGTGCTGGATGAAGGCAGTGCTGTACAGAACCCTGATTTCAAAAATCCAACAGTCAAATATACCCAACACCTCCCTGAGCACAAACAGCCTTTGAGCCAGAGCTGCTGCCAGGGCTGCCAAGGCCTTTTGGGGACGTACATGATCCTATTCAAATAGTAAAACATGGCCAGAGGCCATCTGGAAAGTGGGAATCTAAAAACTGGTGTTAAAATGTGCATTTAGACCTGGCTAACACTTCCTGGTAGGCATTCAGCTTTAGGGATTATAATCTCTGGTTTTGCCATGTTCCTTGAGTTTTAAAGGAGTTTTATCATTAGCCTTTGTGTATTTTTTTAAATTTTTTTCTCTATAAAAGTGTATGTGCCAGGAAATTGAGTTTGATTGTGCAGTGTTTGGGTAGGAACATGAGGAGAGGGAGCTCTGTCCAGTTGCTTTTCATCTCGGCAGGTTCCCAAGTTTGCCACTGATCCTCTGAGGTCCTTCCACACTGCCCTCAGAGGGAGCTTTTTCCTGTGTGCTGCTGAGTCTGTTCCTCAGCTGGCATCAAAAGAAGCGTTTGCTGTGCCAGAATTTGATTTGCAAGAGTAATTTCCAGTCAAAAGCATTTCTTTATCTCCCTGTTCCTGCAGAGAAATTCACCAGGGTGTTGCTGGAGCAACAGCAGGACCGGGCCCGGCGTGAGCAGGAGAGGATCCGGCTCTATTCCGCCGACCCCTTTGATCTCGAGGCACAGGCCAAGATAGAAGAAGACATAAGGTAACAAACCAAAGGCTTGTAGGCATTGGGGTCCTCTCTGGGGAGAAAAAACTGCTCTGTGCTTCCATCCATGGTGTTTTTTCCTCAGAGAAGGCAGAATCTAAGCACATTCCTTGTACCAAGGAGTTTGTGTGCAGGGCAATGCTCTGGGCCACCTTTGCATGTGGGAAGGGTGGGATTTGGGAACATGGAGGTGCATCCCATCCTTGAGATGTGTCCCACTGAGATCAGAGTGTTGTTCCCTGTGAGAGTAGGAAGGCCCTGGCAAAGGCTGCCCAGAGAAGCTGTGGCTGCCCCATCCCTGGAAGTGTTCAGGGCTAGACATGGCTTGGAGCAACCTGGGATAGTGGAAGGTGTCCCTGCCATGGCAGGGGGTTGCACTGGGTGGGCTTTAAGGTTTCTGCCAGCCCAAACCATTCTGGGACTGTGTGATACGAGGTGACAGCACTGTTATCTGTGCTGTGTCTGTGTGTGTGATGTCTTGGAGCTGCCGGAGCTGCTTCACTGGAGCACTTGTGGAGAGCACATCTCTTGAGGCCTGGGGCATGTTTTGAGCCCAAGAGCTGGGCTGGTGCTGTCTCCCCAGCTGAGCTCTGCACAGCAACAGGGCATTGTTCCTCCCAGCTGCCCTCGAGATTTGCTTTTGCATCCTGCTAATTGTTCCATGTCTGGCTAATTCACTGATGAGAGGCTCTGCAGAAATGCATCCTGCTCATCACTCGCTCCCTCTTGCTGCCTTCCAGATGTAATTGTGTTGGGCTGAGGCTTGATTTCTTCAGCTGAGTGCTAAATCCTGGAGTTGGTTCATGGCTGGTGGTTTTCCCCTGATAACAAAGTGTCTGTCTGCCACAGACCCATTGTTGGGCAGGACCAGAATTCACTGGTGGTAGGAGTGCTCTCACATTACAACTGACAAGGTGTTGGTGCCAGAAAAACACCCAGAAATGCAGAAAATAGATATTTGTAGGTAGTGAAACATTGCTCAGAGGCACAGGAATGCTTCCCTTCTTCCTTAGATGAGGGACAGATAAAGGGGTTGTGCCCAAGGTTCTGCAGCTGTTTGGGCTGAGCCATCCCCAGATTTCACACCCCATCAGTGAAAAATGAAATGGCATCAGAATTGAAGCCTTTTCCCCTTTTTTGGGGAGACAGAGCAGTTTTGGATGCAGTCACTACAGATGCCCATCACTTGCAAGATTATCCTTGAGCTGTGAGGGATTTCTTGAAGAGCATTTTTTCTGTTGGCTTGAATTTGCACCAAGGACTGGTGCTTATGGTGGTGTTCTTTCTGCTATTTTGCTTACCTCCCTCCTTTCCTATGCCTGGAAAAGGAAAGATACCAGGGAAACCTGAGGATTTGAATGTTCAGCTGCTGTGTGGGATTCCAGTGATGTAGCTATTGGCAACACCTCCGTGTACCCTCAGCATGACTAATGAATCCACAGGTTTTTTCTCTGAGTTCTCCAGGTTAACATGGACGTGGGGTTCCTGTTGGCAACACAAGGCTGTCAGGTGTGAGTTAGGCAGGGGTTGGAGGGGGCAATGGCTGCTGGGGAGTGACTCACTGTCTCTGGACTCAGCTGAGATCATTCCTGGCAATCTTCAGCTCCCAGGTCTGTGTTTCACTAAGGAAGCAGTGGTTTGAATGTGTATTTGTAAGGTGAGCAGCAGCAGGTGGGATTTCCAGGTCTGTCTGTGAATCACAGGGATGTTACAAGGACTGGTTGACAGAAATTTTGGTCTCTCTCTCTTCTCCACAAAATTCAGGCAACAAAACATTGAAGAGAACATGACGATAGCGATGGAAGAGGCACCCGAGAGCTTTGGGCAGGTGGTGATGCTCTACATCAACTGCAAAGTCAATGGACACCCTGTGAAAGCCTTTGTGGACTCAGGTGCTTTCTCCACACTCTCTATAACTGAGGGCAACAGTAAACATTCCAGTAGTTTTCCCAAAATATCCTACAATAAAGCACTGCATGACAAGAATTTGGAGCACTTTACTGAACCCTGAGCACAGCCTGAGTGAGCAGAGCAGATTGTTGGGAGAAGCAGTGTGGGAACACCCTGGATTAGGGCTCCTGGGAGAGTTTCTGGGACTTCCATGCCTGGAAGGTCTCTGCCATGTGTGTGTGTCTTATCTCATTTTACAGGCAGGGAGATTTCACACACCTTTAACATGGTAGTTCACATCCTGCGAGGAGAAGTTCCTGGGGTTGTTCCATCCCTACAGTAATGGTCAGTGCTGACCTGTGTGGGCAGCCAGGTCAGCACAGTTGGTTCACAGGAAGCCTTTATGCCCTGGGGCAGGTGGGTTAGTTTCCCAGCCACTGAGTGCCAGATCTTAAGCTCTTCTAGGAGAAAATACAAGTTTGTGCTGAGCCATCAGGATTTAACACCAGTTCTGTTGCTGGCAGGTGCCCAGATGACCATCATGAGCCAAGCCTGTGCTGAAAGGTGCAACATCATGAGGCTGGTGGATCGGCGGTGGGCTGGCATTGCTAAGGGTGTGGGGACACAGAAAATCATTGGCAGAGTGCACTTAGGTAAGTCCTGGCATTTTTGGGGCAGCTTTAGCAGGGGTTTGACTGCATTTCCTGCACTCTTAGCACTGAGGATTGGTGCTGTCATTGCTAGGAGCTCCTGCAGAGTAAAATCAAAGTGCATCTGCAATGTGTTTGTTTGTTTTGGGCACAGAATTCTGTCTCATTTAATGCTGTAACACTTGGGGGTGAGGGAGTCCCAGCTCCTGCACACACAGGACATGTTCTCTGGGGGCAAAACCCGAGGTGAATGTGAAACACCACAACCTTCCCTGTTTCAGGTGGCCCTGCTGGGCAGGGTGAGCTGCTCAGGAAGGGTTCCCACACAGTGCAGTGTTTGCTGTTCCTTTGGAAAGAAAAGCCTCTGTGCTCTTGTGCAGCCTTTCTGCATGGAGGACACTGCCCTTACTACCAAAAAATCGATTCTGTTTGCTGTTGCTGCTACTTAGACTTGTGCTCTAATGAACTGTTTGCAGCCCTCAAGCTTGGAGGGTCAGAGAAGCAGGACAGGAGGTTCTCAGGCACATCAGCTTTTAAAATAATTCCTCTGGGACCATGGCAGGCCTGGCAGTCCTGGGGCTTGCACAGGGCCACACTTTCTGTGACCAAAAGGGTGCATCAGAGTGCTGGTTTCAGATTCTCCCAGACCTTTCCCTTACCAAGTGGAAGAACAGAAATCAGATTGTTGTGCTGTAGTGGGAACTTCTGTGCCTTGTGTTTCAGCTCAGGTGCAGATCGAAGGGGATTTCCTGGCGTGCTCCTTCTCAATCCTTGAAGAGCAGCCCATGGACATGCTCCTAGGACTGGATATGCTTAAGAGGCATCAGGTATCAAAACCTCTTTTGAAACAGTTACCTGGCTCTTGCAGGTTTAGTGAGAAGTGCAACAAAAGGACAGGAGGTTCTCAGGCACATCTAAAATTTGTGAATTCATCTAAAGTTTGTGCGTGCCTGCCCTGTGAATTCATAGGATTTTCCTGGGGAGAGTTGATGGTGGATTATCTTCCAGCCTGGAAGCACATCCATCATGGACAGCTCTAGGGTGTCTGGCTGCTGCCTGGAGCTTTTTGCTCTGATCAAAGATGCCCAGAGCTTTCCAACAGAATGATTTATGACAAATTGAGCCAGACAGGGCCCTTTGCTTAGAGCTGATACTCCTGGCCCACCCTTACCTGCTGCGAGCCGTTCCGTTGGACACGGATTGCCTGACCTCACATCTCCCTTTACCCCGGGAGCCACCTGGCTCTCTGCAGGCCCTGACGTGTGGATGCTCTCTTGCAGTGCTCCATTGATCTCAAGAAGAACGTGCTGGTGATTGGCACCACGGGCTCTCAGACCTCCTTCCTGCCCGAGGGGGAGCTGCCCGAGTGCGCGCGGCTGGCGTACGGCGCGGGGCGCGACGACGTGCGGCCCGAGGACATCGCCGACCAGGAGCTCGCTGAGGCAATACAGAAATCCGTAGAGGAAGCAGGTACCAGCAGGAGCTCGCTTGAAGCAGGAATCTGTGCATTTCTTTCTGCTGCATGTCAGGATGTCTGTGAGCTGTTCCCCTTCCGGCTCCTGGGAGCAGCAGCAGCCAGTAAAGGGTGGAGAGAAGGGGTTTTATTCTTGCTTGTGGCCTCTGAGTGCACTTCTCTCTTCCTTTCTGGGCTGCAGAACCTGCATGGAGGCATTCAGGGCTGTTAGCTGTTTATTTGGTGCTCTCCCTGCAGCTTCCCACCTGCTCTGGTTTCCTGGCCTTCAAGCTGTGGAGGTTAATGGTTCTCTGTGACTGGGATCACATTGTAGTGCCCAGCAGGGACATGGCTCAGCTGTGCTGCTGCTGCAGCTTTGGGGAGGCTCCCAAAACCCTGCTCTTATTGGCTGCACCACGTAAAAATAGAGCAGCTGTAGCAGTGACAAAAGTTCATGACAATTTTTAGAATTCGCACTATTTCAGCATTTTTCCCTGCAATGGTGCTTGTGCCCTTGGAGGGGGAATTGCCTCCTTGCAGTTGCTCAGTAGTTCAAAAGCTGAATTCACATCCTCAGCCTTAAATATGACCTGCAAAGAGAACTTTCACCCTCCTGCAGTTCTGTTCCCAGTGTCCCTAGAATCCAAATGCTGCACAGATGGCCACGTTGTGCTTTGGTGGCTGCAAAATTGAGCAAAGTGATTTTATTTTCAGCCAGATAGCTGAAAGCTGAACTATGAGCCAAAACCAGTCTGAAACTCAAATTTTCAGTTCAACTCTTCCCTTAGTTCAGCTTTTAGCTGAAGGGGAAATTCATTATTTTTTCCCTACTGTTCCAGAGAAGCTGTGAATACCTCAGGGTATATTCCTTAAGCCTTTTCCAAAACTTTTAAAGATAACATTTTATATCCAAGAGTTCTCTAGAGACCTTTGAATTTTACTGCTCATTTTTCCTCTGAAAGAACACAGTAAATTCTCCTTCCTACACACATGTAGAACTCTTTGCTGGGTCAGGTTTAGGCTGATCAAGTTGATTTCAACATTTTGCTTGCTAATATTTTAAGACTCTGGTGTGCCCATATTTAAAATTGAAATGAGAGAAAAAGATTTAACCATATATTATATTTATATTAGATACTAAAGTTTATATATATTTAACTATATATATATATGTATATATTATGTATCTATATATTTATATATCTAGTTGAAATGCACTGAAATTTTTCTTTAACACCTCCCAGTTACTGTTTCACAACCCAAAGAGTAAGCAGTTAGTTATAAATAACAAGAAGTTGATTACATTAAGGGAAGCACAGGACTGCACTTATTGCTCCCTTTGGCCCATTTTCTTCCATCCTAAGAATATAAGTTTTCCAGAAATGTAAAAAAAACTCAGAAGGAACGTCTGGCTTTAATGAATCAGTAAGAAATAGTTTAAATGTGTGACTTTTCTAGCCAAATTTGAATGTTTATTAACTGAAGTTGCAGCCAGCAGAGAGAAACACAAACATGAGTTTGACCTTGTTATGGGGTTTTGATGTTGCTAAAGGTCAGGCTCAGGAGCTTGGGCTTTGTCTGTTCCCACAGCCTGGAAGGTGTAAATATCAGTTCTTTCCTGTGAAAACTTGGAACCTGGGTTAGCTTTCAGAATATATTTCCACTTTGGATGAGGCTTTGCAGATATTATGGTTGGTTAAATTTAGTTCTCAGTTGAAAGAGAACTAAATAACAAGCAAACCTCAGCCCAAACTATGAGTCTTTATAATAAAAGCATTTTAGACAAGTTTTTTAAACAGGAAAGTGCCTGAAATTACTTAAATCCAAGCTGCTTATGTACAACATATGGTTCTAAGGACCATGAGGCTTTGTTCAGCACTCAGACACTTTGTGTTGATGCTGAGCCCTAGAGGAATGTAAAAGATTTATGGGAATAGGAAATCCATTCTGTGTGTTCACTTAGTGCCCATAGAACACTGAGGCACTGATCTAAAGTGGCTCTTGTTCAGATTGACTGTGACAGCCCTGACAGTTCTAGACACAGTGCTAGCCTCTGGCCCATGGGCTTTTGTTGGCTGTATCCTAAAATGTCAGCACATTCCTTTTTTCTCTCTTCCAAAACTTGAGTTGCTGCTAGGTGGTACCAAGAGAACCAAGAAAGGAAAAAAGAGAAAACGGAAGAAGGACAGAAAGAGAAAGTGATGCAGTTCCAAAGAAGCTCAGCTCCCCACAACACGTGTGTTCTTTTATAACTGGAGCAATTTTTGCTGCCTTCCAGGAGATGGTACAACACCAATGGCTGCCTGCACATGGAGGCTATTAAAGTGCTTGTTTGAATGCACCTGGATTATCCTTGAGCTTTCTTTAATCCCCTGAAGTCCACTTTAGAGAGCCTCATGATTTCTGTCAGCTGCTTTGCTGATGGTTCAGCATTTATGGAAGGCAGCTGAGGTGGTGGTGGGGTTCACTGAGATCCAGGACCTCCACATCCCTATTTACCTCTGAGGGCTTGATGCTCTTTTGTGCCAATTTCCCACCACTGGGGAACTCAGTGATCATGGAGGATTTACAAACCTGGCAGCAAAACTGGAGCTGTTTTGCTGAGGAGGAATTGTAGCCAGGCAGCTCATCCCACACACACCTTTTCATCCAGGCAGCCTTAGTCCAAGTCAGTGCCACCACAAACAGCTCAGGCTGTTCTGGGTACAGAGAGGAATTTATCCCTGATGGTGCACTTTGTGGGGAAGAGTTTGTTCCTGGTTTTAGCTGGATCAATATCCCTGGTGGGGCTGGGACTATTACATCTACCCCAGGAGAAGGATGACACTTAATGGAAAACCAGCTCCTGCTGCTACCTCAATGCAAATCCCTGATGTGTCTGATCATACCCTAATTAGTGATCCAGCAGGTCAAAAGACAGTTCTGCTTCCTCCCTGAAGGGTTGGTTTGGAGCAGAGACATGAATGTAATCATTCCACATAGAAACAGAAAGGATCCCTCTGGTTTTCATGCATACCCTCTGTCACAAAGCTCTTTGCCACCCTTAGGAAAGATGAGCAGTGGGGTGGTGTCACAGCAGGGGCTGCACTGGTTTTAGTTAACAGAGAATAAAAGGAACAGAGAACAGAAGGCTGAGGACAGGCAGGTTTCTGTTGTGTTGTGGAATTTAAAGGGATTTTGGCTGGAGGTGTAGGCATGACAAGCTGTGCCTCAGTACTCCTGTAAAGAGAGACTCCAGGCAAACCAGTGGTGTGTTTAGGACCACTGAGTTTGGGAAGGGAAAGGGCAGCAAATCTCAGAGCCTGGGTATGTGATCTGTGGGGCCAGGACAGGCCCTCCTGCAAAGGTTGTGTGAGTGATTGAACGAGTGCTGGAGCGCTGATACATCAGTGATATCAGACTGTCAGCAAGATAAGGTCACTTAATCTCCCCTGATAACCACAGCCAGTGTTCAGTGCTTCTGATAGAGATCTACAGTTCATCTGCTCTCTGTGAGGACAAGGAAACAGTAAGCTGAGCTTGATTTTTGGGTGTTTCTCCTTTGCTTTGCTCTTCCCAGCTTTGGGCAGCAGTTCTTTTGGGGGATTTCTTTCCCCCCACAATCTGTACACTTCCCTTTTGCAGCCAGCTGGTGTTTGGACACCTTCTCTTGGGTGTGATGGCACTGCTGGGAACACAACCCAAGAACTTTGTTGCCATCTCAGTTCCCATATCTCTGAAATGTGTCTCCTGAGTATCTCCAGCCAAAGGCAGAATAAACAAGTACAGCATGAGACACATTGTTATATTGTGTAGAGTTTACCAAGTGTCTGGTATCACCCACTGACTGCTCTGTGCCATAGCCAGTACAGAACAGCCTTTAAATTGTGCTCTGGCAGTGCCAAATTTGCCAGGCAGAACCTTTCTGGGAGGCAGGAGCTCCTGCAGCTCCGTGCTGTTGTGCCAGACAGTCAGGAGGGAGCTGTGCAGGACTGTAACCATGCATGGTGTGTGCTCTGAATGCTAACACGAGTTTGGTGTGTTTGTTTCCTAATCCAAACAGAACGTCGGAAGCCTTGATGCATGTAGTGTGTGTTTACTGCAGCTGGAGTGGGCCACAGACCAGGTATTTAGAGCCACCCATTCCAGTTTGTGCTGCCATGGTGCTTCTGCTGTGTCCTGACTGCTCCTTTCCTTCTGTCTTCCATAGAGAATAGTGACAAAGAAACTACCTCACTGGAAATGCCCTCATTACCAGCTTCTGATGGGTTTCAAAATCCAGTCCAGTCTTCAGGACTAAATTCCAAGATCTCTAATCCCACAAATCAGTTACTTGATCGTTCTGTCTCTGCCCCTGCTTCAATTTGCTCATCCGAATCCAGCCTTGCAGAGCCCATTGATCCTAGAGCCGTCAAGACTTCTGACTCTTCACCTGAACACCAGATAACCCCAGGAAAAGAACCTGCTCTGGAATTACAGCATCATTCCAATAGCTCTTCCTTGGCAAATAATGACCCCTCTCTGCACACCGGAGATGGAACCTGCTCCAATCCAGCTTGCCTTTCACAGAAGACACTCAAAGAAACATTTAGTGCTGACATTTTAAAGGAATGTAACAAAGAACAAGATCGTGGTCAGGAACATCCTCTGGAAGTGACAAAAGTCCATTTGGATGATGCTGCTGCCAAGCACAAGCAGGATAAAGATGTCTATCTGTCTTCAAAGCAGGAGCTTCCCATAGACCATCAGATGTGCAAAGAGCCAGAAAAGGAACATCTTGAGGAGCAAACTGAGACAACTGACCCAGAACTTCCTTGCTGTGTTGGTGGGCTTGAGAAACCTGCTGTGGCTGAAGCCAAACAGCCAGAAAATCCTCCCATGGAAATGAGAGATGAACTGGAGAGAGCAGGTCTTTCCTGTGTGAAAGGGAGTATCCACCTGTCAGCCTCCTGTAGCCATGTGCACATGGAAGCCTCCATGGAAATAGATGCAGTGGAGCACGCTGCAGCTGAAACACAGAGCTCAGCAAAGCAGCAGACTGAGAACAGACATATTTCCAGCCTGAACTCAGAGGCCCTCTCCATGGAGGTGGAGTTGCTCAAGTCTCCGTCCTCCTTGAGTGATCCCCTTCCCACCAGTGATGTCCTGCAGTCTAAAAGCACCAGTGAAATTCCTGCAGAGTATCACAAGTCAGCTAATTTGGCAGCAGACAGCTCCTCCCCCTCCAGCACCCCAGAGCTGGACATGGATGCAGGAAGACCTTCAGAAGAGCAATGTTTCCCTCTAGCATCAGCCTTGAAAGAGCTTCACAAACTCTTGGTTATCAGTCGGAAAGGAGAATGCAAGATCCTTGCCTCGGAAGAAGTCTCCCAGCTGGAAACGGTTCAGAGAGAGCCAGCAGTGCAGCAGAAGGGACTTGCTGAAGGTGAGCAGATAGGCTTGGATCCAGCCAGCCAGGAGCAGAGCTGTTCCTTCCCTGAGATGAGGTCTGAGGGTGGAGAAGCAGAGGGGAGCCAGCCCTGTGATTGTGGCAGAGAGCACATCAGCACTGGGCCTGTCAGTGCTGGGCAGCCTGTGCCTGGGGCAGGAGCTTTAGAGAGAGAGAAGGGTTCAGGTAAGAGCGATGTGGGCGTGCTGAGTCCTGCAGCCACCCCTGGCCAGCAGCAGAGCCCAGAGCAGAGGGAGGTTTTGGCAGGAGATTCTCAGAGTGCACCCAGTCCAGCTTTGGAGCAGAGCACGCCTGGTTCCTCCACACCTGCTGCGGGTGAAGGAGCACCAGAGGATACTCAGGGCCTGTTCACAGGAGCACCTGGGAGAAGTGGCAGTGCTGCTCCTGCAGGTCCATGGCTGCTGGGTGGGAGTGAGGAACCACTGCTGAGCCCCCCAGCTGCCTACACCAGACTGACTGAAGCAGGGGCTTCTTCACCCCCTGCTTTCCCTGTGGCTGATGTCGACCGGATCCTTGGTGCTGGTTTTACCCCACAGGAGGCTCTCCAGGCCCTGGAACAAGCAGGTGGAAATGCAGATCTTGCTCTTCTCATTTTGCTAGCCAAGAGCATCGTTGTTCCCACGTAACTGTGGAAGAGGGAGCTGACTGGGGGATCTTTTCTTCTACAGGAGTATCTCAATTACACACCACAATGGACGAGCAGAATGTTGAGCCAGATTTTTTTAATTATTTGCAGCCAAAGTAACACATCTCTTCTGTTTCACTTGTTAGATTTGGGCTTTGAAAGGAAAGAAAACGTCCTTGCATTGTGTGGACACGATAGCTTTTAATCATGCATACTGGATTAAAACTACTAGTTTTATTTAAATGTACAATTTTAGAATAACCTCCAATGCTACAAATAAAAAGCAGCAGCCACTGTGCTCACTGCCCTGTCAGGCACAAAGCAGTTTGTGATGGGAATTGGCCACACGTGCACAGGAGGGGAGGTGCACACTGGGTCCAGTGTGGACTCTGGATGTGTTGTAGCTCCTTGGAACCCAACGTCCAGCTGTTGAGATTATTCTGGAAGCTACTAAAGGTGTGTAAATGCTTCTGGATCTGTAAGGCTTTTGCCAGAGGAGTGAGGGGTTTTTTGGGAGCGTGGGTTTTCGTGTGTGCATGGGGAAGGCTGATGCTTATTTTTGCCAAACCCTTTTATGCTTGATTTTGAGTTGGACTCAATGATTCTTGTGTGTCCCTTCCAACTCAGAATATTCTGTGATGCTCTTGGGCCAGTGTGTTCCAGTTTACAACATGGGGATAGAAGAAGGGAAGGGATAAAATTTGGTGCTACCAAAACTTATAAGATACATTTTAACTTATTTGGAGATGTGCTGGTATTAATTGTAAGGGGGAGGGAGGGGGGGAAGGAGTATTTACATTTTTTTCTAGCCTTGCCCACATCATGTTTTTCCTCATGCAAAAAGAACAAGCTCAACCAGTTTAAGGCTAAACCTTAATGGTGAATTTGTTTAACAAACCAGCTGTGTGTTACGGCTCTAAATCTCCCTGTGCCCAGGGAGGAGTGAACTTCATCTCAGTGGCTCCACGCAGGGCTGTGATTGGAAGGAGGAGGAATCTGCTTTGCTGTGGTTTGTCTGGATGTCTGGGGTTGTTTGGCCTCGTGGCTGTGCATGCCTGGGGGTGCTGATCTGACTCTGACACCTCCTCCAGAGCGAGGGCTCCCCAGCAGGGGTCACAGAACAAATGCACTGATGTGGCCTCTGCGTTACAACCATCGTGGCCTTCTGGGATATCTCTGGTGAGTCACCTGAGCAGTGAGGCCTCACCGAGGCTGTGCTGTAGGAAGCCCTTTCCAGATGCTTTTTTGAGGGGGAAGAGCTCCTTTGTGATGCTCTGCAAAGCCCCAAAACTCTGTAAGGGCTGGGGAAGGGAAAGGAAGGCGTGGCTGAAACAAAATTTTAAGTAGGAGCTTTGATTCAGTCCCACTTGCAAATCTCAGAAGTGGCTTCGTGTTTGGTGTTTGTCTTGAACTTGACACGTTGAGCTAAACCTGGAGCAATGGCTCAGCAGCACCAGACACATTTTTGTTCATGGCTTCCATGTGGTCTTATGGTTGTCTCATGCCTGTGTCCTGGTGTTTGTGTTCCCTGTTGCTTGAGCAGGTCTCCTGTGTGTGTGCTGGGCTGTTTTTGTGCAGGTGGCATTTAAAAACACCGATTTGGTTTCATCTGTCACCTCCCAGGATTCAGTGCTGTCATTGAGTGCTGGTGTCAGATTTGCCTCAGACACTTGGGCAGCCAGGAGATCCTTTGGAGTAATAAAGGGCTTTAAGGCATTCTGCTGTCAAATGGAGCTTCTCCATGAGCTGGGACGGTACCATCCAGACCTGGAGCTCCCAGGCAGGTTTGGCTTACATCCCTCTGCTTGTGATGGCAGCAGCAGGCACTGCCCCATGAGGGAAGCAGTGCTTGGCTGTCTGGAGCAGCATCCAGTGATTCACTTGAGGCTCTGCTCAAAATGAGTTACTGGGGCCAGACTGCAGCTTTCTCATCTTCACCGGGCAGGTGGCAGAGTTACCCCTGCTGAAGGTTTGGTTTAATATTCTCCTTCCAATGAGCACCTCACATCAGCAGAAGCCCCTCTGTGAAGGGCAAGCTTGGGCTGGTACAGGAGTACAGTGTCAGCAGGTCTCCTTAGAAGCTTTAGGATCTATCAGAGCCATTCCTGTCTGCATCTGGTTCACCATCAGAAGCAGCAGCAATGAGGCTCCCAGATCCAGAGTGGCTTCAGATGGCTGAATCTGCTCCTGATTCACACTGCAGGGCTCGGTGAGGTGGCCCTGGGAGCAAAGGAACACAGGAGCCAGGGGCAGGTTGGCTCTCTTGGATGGGCGAGAGCTGAACCTGCACCCTTTGCCTGTGTGTGGATGTACTGCCAGCTGCTTGGAGCAGCACATGTTGGCTACTCAGTGTTGGCTACTCAGTGTTAGCCCCTTGTATCACTCTCTCTGTTTCAGAAGCCCTTGCTCAGCTGGCCCAAGTGGTGCTGCTCTGCACCAAGCTGGTGACAGGCTCTGCTGTCACGGCCACGCTGACTTAGGCTGCACATACAGAATTTATGCTATAAAAGCTTTAGAGCATCAGCCAATCTGCTTCAGTGCTCACTTTTATTCCTTGTCAAATATAAGTTTTGAATCCTGCCCTTCTGCCAAAGCTGTATGGAAGCATTTATCCATAGTGCTAGAATTCCATGGGTAACTCTCCCCAGACTGCTAGAAACAAACCCTGACCCCCAACTGATAAATATTTCTAAAACTCTTTTATCAAGTAGGTCCAAGCCTGGTGATTTAAATCTCTTCATTTCCAAGCATTGCTTTGAGTGAATGGCTATGTGCTGCTAAATTAGTGAATAATTTTTTTAGGAGCAAGATCTAGTATAACATTGGGGCAGTGGTGAGTACTTCAGGTTAAAATAAAATGTAACAGAATGTGTGCTTAGCCAACCCTGTCTGAAAGTTGTCTTTGTTTCAACGTGTGTCCTTTCTGCTTCATGCACACACACATCCTCTGTTCAGCCTCCAGCAGTCCCTCACTGCTCCCTGTGCTGACCTGGCCCTCAGAGTGGGAGTGTTTATAGGAGAGGAGGGATGACAGAGTGCTGTGGCTTATTGGCTACAGCAGGGCATAGAGGTGCCACCAGCAGCTCTGCAGGTTTCCAAGGAGCCAGGTATTCCAGCCTAAAATCAGGCACTTTGTTCTTTTCTCTTCCCCCTCCTCATTAACCACTGCTGCAGTGTCCTAAATTCACATCACTTAACAGAGGGATTTCACCATGGCAGTCCAGCTCTAGAGAGTAAAGCAGTGCTCTGAAGCTGCTTTTAAAGCTGCCAGCACCTGTGGGGACCCATGTGGGTCTGTAGAGCTTCTTTCTGGGTGTGCCCTGGAACCACTCCTGCTCTCTGAGATTTACTTTTTTCCTTAAAAATACTGAAGGAATTCACTTGGCCTCTTGGTGACTGCGTGTTTGTGTACACGAGGCCACAGGTGAACACAGGGGTGATGTTTAGTGGAATCCCAACATCTGGAAGTTTTCTGGGCATGGGTAATTCTGACAAGAGGAGGGAATATTCCTGATGACTGTTCCTGGCATGTTTACCTGCTGCAGGACAGAGCTGAGCTACGCTGTTACCGTGACAATCTCTGCCTCCTTGCTGTGTATGTTTAACTTTTCTATGTAGACACTTGGTCTCCAGGACTGTTAACCTTGTACGTCCTCCATGTTCCCCTCTTCTGTGTCTCCCTCTTGCTGTCTCCTCTCCTCAAAAGTAGCAATATTTAAGTGTACTTGCTGAATGCTCAACTTCAGATCAGTTTTCTGTAAAACTATGCCATTGATGAACAAAAGGAGGAGCAGGTCCTAGAGGTTTCTTCACCAGACTTGGACTTCCTGCCAAACAGCTCCCCAGAACTCTAACAGAAATTCAGAGGAGAAATCCAGAGGTGTTTCTGCCTGCCTCTCTCGGAAGTCAGCTTGGGAAACGAGGTCAGTTCCATGTCCATCATTCCCCTCTGAGCGCTCGAGATTTCTTCCTGCACTGTGTAGACGAGGCTTAGTCCGTGACCCGAGCGCAGTGGTTTGGGTCACACTTTGACTGATGCTTCAGAGTTTTACAGACTCACTTAGGGAACTTGAGGGAATCAATACTCAGGAATCCTAAAGCTGGTTGTGTTTTGTGTCATTGACTCTCGTGGGCTGAACACGCTGCAGCCTCGCAGGCGGCTGAAGAGAGGAGTGGGTGTGTCATCAATGGGATGTGGTTCTGCCCAAAGTAATACACACTTGATTCTTTTTTGATTTTTTTTAATATTGGGGGACTGTTTATCAACAAATTATGTGTAAAAAAAATTTGATATTTAAAAAAAAATGAATAAACACTTTATCATAATGTTGCTTGGTTGGTCTGTCTGTATTTCTGAGGTTGGCAGCTCTGCACTTAAATCCTTCAGTGCCTTTTTTCCCAAAGCCAGTGGATTTTCTGTAACATAAATGCTGCCATTTTGAACAGAACGAGTAGAAATCTGTGGGTAAAATTATTAAGATTGGGAGGGCCTGAGAACAGACTTGAGATATTCCTGTATTCCCTTTCTTTGGGGATGGGTTGTTGGGTCCTTCATGAAGGACTTGGAAAAGCATCAGAGTAAACACAAAACTTGGCCGTGGCACTGTCTGCTGGGAAAGTGAATGGGACACTCCTTGTCTCCTACCTGAATACCTCACTTCCAGCCCAGTTAGCAGATGGAAATTTATTTTTCTGGAGCTGGAAGCTAATTTCTTGGGACATTAAAAAAATTGGTATTTAAAGCCATGGAAAGCTCATTAGAGTTATAGTTAGAAATAGCTTTTTTGCAGTCCCATTCTCTTAAGTGTCACGTAGTAGAACAGGTTGTGGTAGAGAGGTATAGAGGATATTCCTCCTCTGAAACTTGGGGCATAGCCACTAACCCTAAGGTCCTCTCATGGTGGAGCAGTCTCTTTTTCAGACCTAGAAAAACTTCCACTTTTCCTTGTAACAGCACTGAGGTTTTGGCCATTTTAAATCCCTATAAACCAGAGCTGTGGGTGCTGGTGCCAGGTGAGGGACACAAACACAATGGGTTATGATTCAGTGACCGTGACAAACTGGGCAGTGGTTTCCTCCTCACATGTTCAGAGCTCTGCACGTGATGCTGGTGTCACTTAGAGCTAAGTGAGGTCATTATCATGCAAACAACATTTTGAATTCAGCTCTCAGGGTGGGAGAAGGGAAGGTTTGATGTGTGGGCTGCTACAGCCTCAACATACATTGGCCCAAGGGTTACTGTGATTTCTTCTGCTGGGAGGTGATTTAAGGATTGAATGCCCTGGTTCAAAACTACTTTGAGCAGTAGTTTGTTTGTTCTGCTTGATGAAGATGATTTTATTTTGGTAATGTGTAAAAATTATGATTAATGGCACAGTTGTGTTCATGTTTAGGGTTGTCCCAGTCTGAATTGGCCTGATGTCCTGAAGTTTAACAAGGTTGGGTTGTGGCTGTCCTGGATCCCTGGCAGTGTCCAAGGCCAGGCTGGACAGGGCTTGGAGCAGCCTGGGACAGTGGAAAATGTCCCTGCCCATGGCAGGGGTGGAATAGGATGAACTTTAAGGTCCCTCCACCCAAACCATTCTGGGATTCCATGAATGGGGGCATTGGCACCCTGAAATCTGCAGCCTTTATACAGCCCAGAGAGGGTCAGGCCCTGTGCAATAAATGTGCTCTCCAAGTTGGTGTTTTCCTTAGTTATAAAATGTGCACTCCAAGCTGGTGTTTTCCTTGGTTATAAATGTGCACGCCAAATTGGTGTTTTCCTTGGTTATCTTTTGTGGGCCTTTAGGAGTAGAGGTCTCCTAAAAACTTCCTGCAGAAGTTCCTGGAGTTTAACAATAACAGCTGGAGGTCCTTTGAGCAGTCACGTGGATGCAGCGGCTGCATTAAGAGCAGGAGTGGGATGCAGAGAGGTGAGTGTTCCTTCATGCAATTTCCTGCCTCACAGTAGATCAAGGAATGGTCAGCAGCAGGAACATGACTGAGCCATTGCTCAGGAATTCTGCAGTGCCTCCATCAGCCCTTGCCTGGCCCATGTCTGAGCACCTGCCTGGTGTGGCTTTGCCAAGGGAACACTTTTGGGGCCAGTTTGTCACCAGAATGGGATTAGGGAAATCCTGCTGGCCCACCTGGCTTTTGATTCACTGTGTCCTTACATTGATTATCTGCTGTGCCTCATTCCCTGGGGTAACTGGGGGTGCTGGGACCCCGGGAAGTGACCACTAGACTGTAACATAATTACCTGCAGCAACCACTTGTGCTAATTACAAGGTGCTGTGTGCTTGCCAGTAAAGCACTGAGTCAAACACAGGGATGTGAGTGGCTGGTGACTGAGATCCCTCCCAACAGCCACTGCCAAAGGAATGTCTGGTTCCCAGTCTCTGTTAACAAATGGAAATGGGAAGGAGTTTAAAACCAAACCACTTGTGGAAATGGAGGTGTGCTCACAGGGCTTACTCTTGACTTGCCCTTATAACCCAGCAGTTTCTTCCATGGTTTTCCTAATACTAATTTTTTCTTTCTTCCTGGAATCCATCCTGCAATTCCTGAAGTGTTTCTTGTGCCTCTTTAATTTCCCCCCAGATCACTGGCAGCATTACTGAGGTGCCCTGTGACTGCACTGCATGGGGTAGTATCTTGGGAGTATCCTGCACATAGCACACCTTGCTGCGGGGGGTGATTCCCCTCACTGACTCACTCTGTGCTTCCTCTCTCTCCATCTGTGACAAGCACCTGATGGCTGTGCTCCTTGGGGATCATGTTCTCCATGCCAACTTCAGGCTGTAAATATTGAGCAAAGAGTTAAAACTTGGGGAGAGGGTGGGAAGCAACCCGGGATGTAGTGGGAGTAGGATGGATCCTCCCAAGCTTTTCTAAATGCTGGGAGCAGGGAATTTTCCATGGAAATCCATAATTGTGTGGTGGGTGCTTTAAGGGATTATAACCAACTTGTTTTACTCAAAGTAAAACAGATACTGGAGGCATTCAAAACATTCAGGAAAACAGCAGGACACCAGGAAGTCTGTTCTACCATAGAATCCCAGAGTGGTTTGGGTTGGAAGGGACCTTAAAGCTCCCTCCAGCCCCCATGGGATTACACAGTGTAAATGCTGCACCTGGTGCCTCCAGAGCAAGGAGGAATGCAAATGGATGCACGTACCTGCTGGTGCTGTACAGCTTGTTTGCCTTATACTTTATGCTTTAAATCCTAAAATTCACCAGGAAAGCATAAACTGGTGTGTGGGATCTGTTGGGCTGCTTTACAAGCAGCTGACTTTAGTCTTTCCAGTGACTTGTTGGGGATCAGGCTTGGGTGTTTCAGCAGGAGAGAGTTACCTTCCTCCCCACATCCCAAGACAAGCTCTGATCCTTGGGATCCTCTTTAATGCAATGTTTCTGCATCTCCAGAGGCTGGTGGGGAGCTGGGAAAAGTTTTTTGGTTTGGCTCAGTTCTAATGCATGCACCTTCCCTTCCCTTCCCTTCCCTTCCCTTCCCTTCCCTTCCCTTCCCTTCCCTTCCCTTCCCTTCCCTTCCCTTCCCTTCCCAAACCTTCCCTTCCCAAACCTTCCCTTCCCAAACCTTCCCAAACCTTCCCAAACCTTCCCTTCCCTTTCCCCCATGGTTTCCAAAGCTGTTAAACTGGCTGGGCCATTCCTGGAGGGAAAGAGCAGGCTTGGCCTGGTGTGGTTTTTCCATCCAAGCCCTTGCTCAGCCCTTTCCTTCCCTGCCAGCAGGTTATTTATGAAGGAAGGGGTGGGAATGGCAGGGAATGTGCTCCTGGAAGCTGCTGGCTTTTACATTTTTTAATTGCTTTTACTTTCAGTTCCATTTTCAGTTACCATGGTCGGGTGATGCAGGCGCTAGGCCAGCCCCAAGTCACAACCCTTCACCTCAGCCTCAGGTTTTATTTGTAATTTTTCTTAAGCCTTTTCATCAACTCCTGTCTCTGTCCTGTCACGGCAAATGGAGCTTGTACTTGAGGTTTTTAGGAACTGTTCCCACCAATGGAGGGTTGGGCTGGAACAATGTGGCCCAGTTTTGGCTCCATGGTGCCACCAGCACAGGGACCCCAGCAAAGAGCTGGATCTCCCATTTCAGGGGGGGATTGCTGGGGCAGAACTGAAGGAAGCACTGCTGAAGCCTGAGGTGGTGGGGTGCCATATGGGATGCCATTTTTCCTTCACTATTGATCATTTCCTTTGAAGCCGGGACCCCAAAGTGCAGCAAAGCTGCAGGCTGGGCCCTGGCTTGGAGGGCTGTGTGGCTGGTGGGCACCTCATGTCCCCAAACCCACTGTGTGTCCACTCAATAGGCACCCAACAGCACTGTCCCCTCCTGTCCCCCTGGACTGTGAAGGAACCAACTCCCCTTATCCACCTCACATCCCTCCTTGCTGTGAAAGAACCAATGCCACCTTCTCCTGTGTCCCCTCACTGTGTCATGGCAGTCTCCCAAATGCCATCTCCCCTCACTGAGGTGAGGGCCATGACAGACCCAAGGCCATCTCCCCTCATGCTCCTCAGTGTCCCCAGTGCCATCTCCCCCCACATCCCCTCGCTAATCCCAGGGCTGTGAGTGAGCCAGTGCCACCTCCCTCTATGCCCTCACTGTCCTTAACATCATGTCCCCTCATGTCCCCCCACTGAGCCCCGGGCTGCGAGGGACCCAGTCCCACCTTCCCTCGCTGTCCGCTGTGGCACATCGCCTCGCGTCCCCTCTCTATCCTCTCACATCCTTTCAGCTGTCTCCCCTCAGGGGCTCATGAGGGATCCACCGCCATGTCCCCTTAGGGGCTCATGAGGGATCCACCGCCATCTCCTCTCACGGTCCACCCGCGGGGTCACGAGGGTCCTCCCGCCGCCGCCGCGGGCGCCATTTGGGGTGGACTGGGTTCGATCCGGCTGGGCTCGGCTGTGTTCAGCCCCACTCGGCTCCATTCGGCCGGGTTGGGCTCCGGTCAGTTCCGTTCGGCTCGCCCAGGCTGGGCCGGGCCCTCAATGCCGAGCGGGGCGGTGCCGTTGCCGGTCCGGGGCGGTGCCGTTGCCTACCCAGGGCGGTCCCGTTGCCGGCCCGGGGCGGGCAGCGCCGCTCGCTCCCTCCCTCCGTCCCTCCCTCCTCTCCCGTGACCTCAGTTCCCGGCGGAGCGCGGCCCCAGCGCGGCTCGGCTCCGCTGTGCTCCCGCGGGGCCCGCTCGCCCCCGCGCCCGGCCATGGCGCGCTGAGCGCCGCGGAGCCGCCAGCCCGGGGCCGGCCGGGGCAGCCGGCAGGACGGAGCCGGCAGGACGGAGCGGGCCCGGCGGGCGGGACGGCGCTCGGCCTGCGCCGGGCGGGCGCGGCGGGCGGCGGCGGCGGCGGGCGGAGGCGCCATGGAGCCGGCGGAGGTGAAGGACCGCATCCTGGAGAACATCTCCCTCTCCGTCAAGAAGGTGGGAGCGGGAGCACGGCGGGGGCTGCGGACGTCGACCCGCGGTGCTGAAAGGACTGGGCCTGGGGACACCCGTGGGCTGCGGGGGTTGGGGACAGCCCCGGCGAGCCCCAGTGCCGGGGTTGTGGAACTGGGGACAGCCCTGAGGAACCCCAGTGCCGGGGCTGCGGAGCTGGGACTGCTCTGGGAGCCCCGCTCTGGGCCTGGAGACATCCATGGGCCCCCCTCAGCTGGTGCTGGGGACAGCTCTGGGACCCCGTACTGTCCTGTGGCTGAGGGTGGGGCTGTGGGCTCCCCTCTGCCCAGGGCTGCCCATGGGGGCTGCGTCTGATATGCAGGGCTGGGGGACACTCCTGGGGACCACACACCACTGCCATGCATGTAGGGCTGAAGGACGGGTCCCTATGGACCTTCTGCCTGAGGGATGGGGCTGGGGGACAATCCTACACACCCCCACAGCCAAGAAATAATAAATCCTGGGGATACTGATGGACTCTGGGAGTAAAGTACCAGGTTAAGGAGCATGGGGTCAAGGGCACTCAGCATCCCTTTTGCCAGAGGTGGACACTTTTGGGAGTGTCCTTATGCTGAGGGTATGAGGTTGGACACAGCTCTTCTGGTGGTGGGGGTGGCACATCTGGGGTGTGGAGTCACCCCGCCAAAGGGACACTGCCAGGGCCACCCCAGGACCCTCTGTTTTAGCTGGCTGGGATATACTGGGATTGTCCTGCCCAGGCTTCCCCGTTTCAAAGGACAGGATTGGGGGAACCCTTTTTCCTGGGGCTCTATTCAGGAGGGATTTGGAATCCAGACTAAAACCATCTCTGTAGAGGTTCTCTCTCCAGCCAGGCACGTCCTGTGGGAGGCACAGGACCTGGGACATGCTCCCCATGTACACAGGGAATGCGTGGTTCATTCCTGTGCTCTGCTCTGTGCCCTCAAAGCAATGCTCTGAACTTGTGTCCTCTCACCTTCTCCTTGCCCCTTGTTTCTCCTTGGATGGTTCCTTAAAGCCCATCTTGGTGGTGGAAACATCCATGAGCCAGCACAGAGGGGACCAGGATGCTGAAAATCTTTGGGAAGGCCAAAGGAGAGAGTTGTAAGGACATGCTGGAAGTTTTGGTTTGGCCCACCCATGAGCTCCAACCAGCCTTGAAAAAGAATCCCTGCTCCATTTGAGGAGGCAACAGGAGTTTAATTTGTGTTTGTCCCAAGCTTTGGGGCAAAGGCTGCCTGGACTTGCTGTTGTTTCTCCAGTTGCTGGGTTTCCTCTGCCTTATGGAATAGTTTTCCTATGCTCTGCAGTGTGTCCTGACTCAGATTCATCCATGAAAACTTGTTTTATGAAGACCAGCGTGAGTGAATTCCTGGTGCTGTTAAGAAAGGGATGGCTGGACACTGCCTCTGGTGTGTAGGACGGATGTGCAAACCTCTCCCAGCTTTTTTCTTCCATGGATGACTCTGACCTCTGGTCTCTTGCCTTTTTATCCTCTGAGAATTAAGGATAATCTTATATCTGTCTGGAAATCAGTGGATGTTCAGCCTGCTCTGAGCTCTGTCACAGTGCTCTGGATTGTTTCTGCCTTAGTTTCCCTGTATATATAAGGAATACAACTTCCCACACAGGATTGGTTGGACCTAATTTATTTGCATTCACAAAATCCTTGGAAGATCACGTTTGGAAATGCTCAAAAATCAACATGTTTATTTTAATTACTGTTGTGATTGAAGAGGACTCTTTATCTCCAGCTCTGCCAGCATGCCTTGGCCTGCCCAATCCCTGCCAACTCCTGTCTTGGTCCAGCAGTGAAATTTTTGGGATTTTCTAATCCTGCCTGTTCATCCAAAACTCAGGGAAGTGTAGGAGCCTGCTTTAGGCTGATGGATTAATTTCTACCATCCCAGTGAAACCAAACTCAGGCCATGGTGAAATTCCACCCTGCCTTTTTACCCCCAGGATGCAGCTCTCCTTCCTCAGGGAAATCACTGTGGAGCTGCTATTTTTTTCCCAGTGCTTTCCTCTCCCACTTCAGCCTGAAATCCTTGATCCTCTTTTTCCCTGTGAGTGGCAAGAGTAAAGTACCAGGTTAAGGGAGCAAGTGGCTTTGTGCTGGGAAATCCTACTGTGTCATCCTCCTCTTGAGTAACTCCTTGGCACTGGGATTGTGTCATGGGGTTTGGAGGAGTTTTCCAAGCATCCTGCCTCTGATTTCAGGAGCTTCCTCACAGTGTGGGCTGCTCATTTCTTACTTTCAGCACTGGTGCAGGTGTGCAGTGGAGGATTTGGATGTGTCTGTGGGGATGGTGGGGGTTTTCTTTTCTCAGCTGCAGGCCCAAAGGGGAGGAAACAATGCTTTATTTTCATGGAGCTGCCCAGGGAAGAGGACCCTGTGTTCAGCAGCCTTGGATGGGGAAGGAGAGGAGCAGCAGCACAGCCCTGGGAAGGGTTTGACACTCAGGGCTGGGGCTGTAGCTGGCTGTGATTTCAGTTTTTGCTGGATTTTAGTAATGGGGGATTGATGCATGTTGGAACCCTGGCTACTGAGAATTTTAGATTTCCTGGTTGACAGGCACTGATTCCTAAGAGAACACTGCATTTGACTTGAGGTTGTGGAGAAGGCTTCTAACACTGTATGATAGAACTGGGATTATGGGTGTGTGGATGCTGTACAAATCCACAGCAAAAAGAAATGCTTCAATTCCAAGCAAACCCCTCAAACCTCAGTGAACAGGTCAGTTTCTGTTATTTTCCTGGAAAGGCTTGAGGGATGGAGCACAGATGGAAAAGTGGCAAATGTGCTTGGGGAAGGTAATTCCAGCCTGTGGGGTTCTCTGTGTGGTTCCCAGGTATCAGTGGCAGCTCTGCTGTGGATTTCAGAGCTGTGAGGTTGGAGGTGTGAAGTCAGCCTCCACTGGAAAGTGAGGCAAAACACCCAACTTAGACAAAATAGGCTTCTCTAACCAGAGACATGCCAGGAAATTTCTGCTTTTGGCTCCAGGAGAGGCTGGGAAAGCTCAGCACTGGGGAGCTGGGTCCCTGCTTCAGTTCCAAGGGAATTGGGAACATGGTTTTGATTTCCCATCTACAGCTTGTCCTCTGTGTCCTCCCTGGGAGCTGTAGATTAATTCACAGTGTGATGCTTTCTGCACACATGGACAGCGTTGTGGCTGTTTAATTTCCCTTTTCCCACTCAGTTCCCCTCCTGCTAAGAGGGCTGTGCTCCAGCTCAAATTACTGCACAGATTGCTGCCCAACCCTTGTTTTTTGTGAAGATTTAGGGCTTTATTGGGGCAGAAGGCTGGGGATGGGCATGTTATGGCTGCTTGTTTCCTTCTGGGAGATGCTGCTGTGTAGGGTGGCAGTGGGATGAGGGCAGCTTCCAGGTGCAGTCCAGGTGAGCTCCAAACATACCAGAAATGCCAACAACTTCAAATCCATCCTTGGCCAAGCATCTGCTGGTAGCCAGGAGCTGTCACAGGTTCCCTGGTCCATGAAGCTGGTGGTTTGTGTTCTTTTGGGTTTCCCTGAATATTTCCTAGGCTCAGGAGGGGTTTAGTGCTCTCCTACCTGGGATTAGGGGTGCAAATGCAGTCCTTAAGCAGTGTTATTGTTGACAATTCCAGGAGCTGAAGGTGAAATCAGAAAAGAGGTTAGAATCCCGGATTTTGGGGCTCCTCTCTGGTTTTCAGGCCGTTCTGCTGCCTTTGAAGGACACACGTTGCCAGGAACTCTGGAGCAGCTGATCCTTGGTGCATGTCAATCAGGTGGAGCAGTGGTTTTTGCTGACGTTGCAGGAGTTGTTGCCAAAAGCTCTGGCTCTGCTCTGTTTCTGCATGACTTTGGGAAGGTTTCCACTGCCCTCAGAGCAAGTTAATGCTGAGCCTTTGCTGCCTGTCTCCAGGTTGGATTTTTAGCCCTGTACCTTTGAAATGCCATTGCAGCCTCCTAAGCTGCTGAGCTCTGCCTTGTGACACCTCTGCTTCTCCTGCACAGTGAGGGAAGGTGGTTTGGGCATGGCTTGGAGCCCCTGTGTCCTGGAGTGGAGCATCCCTACTCAAACCACGTAGGGAATGTGCTCATCTCTGCCTGGCTGCCTTTATTCAGCCCAGCACAGAGATGTGAAAACAGCCAAACAGTCTCTTGCCTTCTGCTCCCTTTTGAGAGGCACCTCTGGCTCAAATACCACAGGGTTTTTATCTCTGCCAGGGTCTTTCCTTCACTCACATCTGTTGCTGCTGCAGGTTCCACATGAAGAGGGCATTCCTGCATGTTCCTCTGCCATGTGTACCAGGTTTGCCAGCTGCCAAAAGCCTGTGGGTGAAGTAGCAGCAATCTCATGGAGCTCCTGAGTTGTCTGTGACTGTGTTCACAAGGGTCTGAGGATGAGGGAGGAGATGAGGATCTGACTCGATGTTTCAGAAGGCTTGATTTATTATTTTATGATTTATATTATATTAAAACTATACTAAAAGAAGAAAGGATTTTATCAGATGGCTAAGAATAGAAAAAGAAGAATGATAACAAAGGCTTGTGGCTCAGACAGAGAGTCCGAGCCAGCTGACTGTGATTGGCCATTAATTAGAAGCAACCAACATGGACCAATCCCAGATGCACCTGTTGCATTCCACAGCAGCAGATAATCAATGTTTACATTTTGTTCCTGAGGCGTCTCAGCTTCTCAGGAGAAAAAATCCTAAGGAAAAGATTTTTCAGAACATATCATAACTACAGTTGTCCATGAAGACAAGACACAGGGGTCACTCAGGTGCTTTCAACAACTCCACAGGTTTGTCTTGGTGGGCCTCCGTGGGCTTTGTCCCTGTGGTGCTGTGGTTCTGCTCTCATCATAGTTGTGTGTTGCTTGAGTATTTCAAAGTTTATCTCTTTTGAAATTCCTCTTGCCTCATCCCAGTGCTCAGGAAACTTCCCTGCCTGGCCATCCAGGAGCCACTAAAGTCACGGAGTCACATCCACAATTTTAAGGGGATTGGGGTCTGCAGGTACCTAAACTGATGTTTGTCCTCCATAACACCCAAAATCAGCTCTGGAGCTGAGGGTGGACAAGCCTGTGATAACATTTTGGGAATTAAAAAATCCCATTTGTTCTCCTCTCTCTAGCACAAAGCATTTTGCTGGGGGAGCAGCCGGTTTGGGAGGGTGAATTTGGCCGTGGTTTTCCCAAGGAGCTAAAGGAAAGCCTCCAAGCCTCTCTCCTTCTGATTGCACAATTTTGGTGGCTGTTGAGTGATTTCAGCTTTCCCCACTTCTGGTGAGCTGCTCCAAGAGGTGTAACTGAATTTAGCAGGGGCTGGAGGCCGTGGGTGGTGGGGAGGGACTCAGAGCAGCAGCTCTCTGAGGGAGCAGCGCTTTGCTTGCTTCTGGCATGTTTGCCACTGGACTTGGGGTTTTTTCCCCATAAAATCTATTTTTTTCTGTTATGCTGAGTATGTGACCTTCCCACCTGCCTTTGGTTAGCTCAGGGACCTTGTTCTGTGCTCAGCCCCTGCTCTGCTCGCTGTGACAGAGGAGCAGAATGCTCCCTAAAAATTCCCACTGGAAAAAAACCTCTCCTTGTCTGAGTCACAGCCTGCTGCAAGCTTTGCTGCTTAGAAATAGTGAAGGAAAGCCCCAGAAAAGCCTTGGGAGGTGTGAGCTGAGAAGTCTGTGTGTCCCAGGAGGTGACAATCTTGCTGGCATTGGATTGGGAATGCTCAAAGCTCAGTGTTTCCAGCAAGGAGCAACTTTGCTGTGGGTTTCAGCTTCACCTGAGCAGGCTCCTGTCTCTCCACATCTCCAGTGGCACTTGTGGTGTCTTTTAGCATCTTTCTGATGCTCTCTGAATGTGCTTGGTGTGTTTTAACTGGAAAAATCCCTAAGATCCAGGCAAGGCCCACAAAGTGGGAAGCTGGGCACTGAGGCCAGTGCTGGTTTGTAGGGAGTGTTGAGTCAGACCTCCAAAATGTCCTGCTAGAAGCTGGAGTTTTAGAGCTTTGTGTTGTACAAGTGCATGGCATTCAGCCTGCTTTTATGCATGGTATGGAAAACCAGGAGTTTTCCAGGCCCAGGAGTTCAGCCTCCTCCTTATCCATTTGCCATTGCATGTCTGTACCCCCTGAGCAAGTGTGAAAGTGAGTTCTGAGGTGTCTGTCCTGGCCTTTCCCCTGTGTCCTCCCTTGGCACTGAGCTGTCATTGCTTGGGACAAGGCCAGTTCCCATTGCCTGTGCTCCCTGGAGCTCCAGGATTGCTCCTGAGGGTGCTCAGCTCTTCCAGCTGGGGAAAACCCCTCAGCTCAGTGCATGTGCTGTGGGTGGGAATGAGGGTTTTGAAGCACCTTTCCAGTCCCAGTTAAGGAGCTGAGGAATGCAAAGGGTGTTTGTTGTTCTTCCACCCTGTTTGTCCTGCCAGGGAAATACCAAGCAGAACAAGTGGAATGGAATTGATGTTGGAAAGCTGCTGTGAAACATCTGCAGGGCAGATTTACAGAGTGGAGATGTTGGACTCACTTGGGTTGAGGCCAGCCTTGAACAGGTCAGGAGACTTTCAGTATTCCAGTGAGGTTTTAGAATTACTGAAGGGATTTCACAACCACCACAAGAATGATTAGATTTGGGAATGGGCTTTCCAGAACACCTCCCTGATTATTTGCAACACAGGAGCTCTGCAGATCAGCCTGGAAATCTCCACACTCATTGAGAAGCACTGCAGTAACAGGTTATAAAATTGTGCAAGGAAGAGCCTCTCTCACGCGTGCCAGCATTGGGATGGGGTGTGTCACTGCTAGAAAAATGAACTTGTGATTGATAAACAGCAATTAAATCCTCCTCCTCCTCCTCAGTGGTGTGAGTGTTTCCCAGTGGCAGCCAGGTCTCTGTTCCTGTTGGACAAACTCCCTTGTGCTCCAGCTCTCCCAGGTGTGTTCAGCCATGGCTGGGCTGTTGTTGCCCTCTCCCTGAGCAGGTTCTGTGCTCAGACCTGGCCAGGCTGCACAGTGGTCCCTGTGGCTGCATGGCTGGGATGCCTGCTGCATGCCAGCAGGGCTTCTTTTGGCCACAGGAATGTCTATAAATAGCCCTGGGTCAGGGCTCCAGGCATTGCTGTGCCCCTCAGGAGCATGAGTCCTCCATCTGAGGCAGCCATCAGCCCTTCCTTCTGGATTTGGGGTGCAGAGGAGATGAGGGGAAGAGCATCTCTGCAGAAATCCAGGAATGGTGGTTTTAACCCAATTATTTGCCTCCTTCCTGATCTCCCTGGCTCCAGCCCAGCTGTGTCAGGGAGCTGCTTTGTGGGTGCCTCATGAAGTTGGTCACCACCTCCCAGACAGGTCTGACTGCAGGAGGAGAGGCTGGTTCAATTATCCATGTGTGTTTTATAACAGGAGACTCCATATAAACGCTCTACAAAATGCCATTTTGGGGTAGTGCCACATCACCCACCATGGCTGCTGGTGGTTGTAATTCCTACAAATTTTCAGCTAGGCATTGAATCTTTGAAAAACAGCACAGCTGGACTTTGTTCCCCAGTTGGAAAAGCTGTTTCATCCTGACTTTTCTCCATGTGTCTTCACCCTTCTTCCCAAGCCAGAATCACCTCCCCATCAGCTTTTGCAAGTGTTTCCCCACCCTGGCTGGAGGGGTGACTCCACCCAGGAGATCCCAAGGCTTGCTGTGTCTTGTTTCCTCCCTGGCCAGGGTGGCTGGGCAGGGATTCACCTGCCTGGTCTCTGCTGGGAATTGTGCTCCAGTGAGCTGTGCCTGCCCTTGGCTGGGTGCTGGAAGCCTTTGGCCATGGTTATTTTGGAGGGATGCTGGGAGAGGCACCATCCCTGTGCGCACTGGCTGCAGGAAGGAGCATGACAAAGTTCTGAGTTATTTTGGGAGAAAGGAGGAAAGAAAAAAGAGGAATTACTTCTATTTCCTCATCTCTTGTGCTGCCCAGGCTTGGAGTGTCTCTGTCACGAGGAATTCCTCCGGTCAGAGGCACAGACAGGCTCCAAGTTCCCTCCAAACTGACCTCCCCAAGCTGTGTCTCTTTTTTTCAGTGGTGAGCTAACAAAATGCCTGATTTATTCTTGTTCCCCCAGCTGTCCCCCACAGCTGCATTTCCCCAATCCAGCACAGAGCCTGCAGAAATACCCAGAACCTCTTCCAAGGATGGTCCAGCTCCCTGCAGAACCCACAGCCTGGCTGGGACAAGTCAGGAATATCTGCCTTCAAGTGCTGGCTCATGTCCTGTGAGATCTTTGCCTCTGCCTCTATTTTCCCCAAAATGGGATATTTTAGTGAGCTCCAGCTCTTGGACATCATCCCCATGACTGCATCTATCCATCACCTGAGGGATATGGCTCTGAATTTTAGGTTTGTTTCTTCCTCTGATGTCCTTGCTGCAGCTTCAAACGCTGGCTGCAGGTACCTCCTGAAATTTTTCTTCAATAGTGGTATTTTAGAGCATTTTCTTCAAGAGTGGTATTTTAGGGCATTTTCCTCTCTGCTTCAGTCTGAGCTGCCTGCAAATAGTGGAAATCTTCTGGAAAAGCTTCCTCCCAAAAATGGATAGGAGGTGTTGAGCTGAAATGCTCCAGGGTCTCACGTGGGTGTTGTGAAAGCCCCTGAGGATCTCCAGAACACCCACAGGTGCCTCTGCAATCCTGGTTGTGCATCTGCTTCCCCAGGGACTCACCTGCTGGGACAGGGACAGGCAGAGCAGGGCTGTGCCACCATCAGGCAGCTCTGGCTGCCATTCTCCAGGCTCAGCAGTTTTCTCTCATCCACCTTAGGGCTGGGACCAGCTCCATGCAGGAACCTGCCTGGCTCTGCCATCTTACCTGAGAGCTCCAGAGGTGTTGGAACCCAGCTCTGGCTGTCCTGGAGGACTCAGGGGGCTCAGAAACCTTGACACAGAGTCAAAGACGCCTGTGCCTTTGATTTTAGCCCATGGAAACAATTACCAACTTTGTGTGAAGATGTACAAGACACAAGAGGTTGAGTAGAATGATAGTGAATTTATCACAGGGTAGAAAAGTAGAATTTTGGGGTTTTTACAACGGGGGTTCAAGAGACAAGATGGAGGAATCTGGGCATGTTCTTTCTCCTTCTCCTTCTTGTCCTCCATCTTCTGCTGTGATGGTGATGCTTCTGGATTGGTTTAGAGTAGAGACAGACTGTCTGACATAGGTGATAGGTATTGGAAAATTACTGTAAATAAAGTACACATAGTTCTGAGTATAAAAGGATAACACTGCCCTGAGGGCAGTCAGTGTGCCTCAGCCTGACCTGCCGGACAGATCTCGAAAGAGAATGTTAGAGATCAGAAAAAATAAACCCTGAGAAGCAGAACCAACACATCTCGGCTTCTTGTTTGGTCTCAGGGCTGGGAAAAAAGACTTTCAAACACCTTGGGGTCAGCTCAACACAAGAGACCTCATCACAGAGGGACTCAAGGTCTTTGGGCCAGGAAGGTGTTGGAGATCATATGTTCATACTCCTAAGAGTGTTCCCAGGGGCCCTGAGGTGTTCTCTGAGCCCTGGGTAACTGCACATCAAGGCTGGATGATTTTTCCAAAAGGAGCTTCTCTAGTGATAATTCTGGAGGAAAAAGCTGATTTAGGGGACAGGTCAGATTTGACAAACACAGTAATGTCAAGTTTTTTGCTTTTACACATCTGTCATCTAGTGAGGTTTGGCAAAGACGTGTCAGGTCACTAAAATAACACAGATATTGTCTCTAATATTGTTGTGGCTCAGCTGAGCTGTTCCTGCACGTTGCCAGCAAACAGCCATGGCCTGTCCAGCTGAGATTACATCCCAGGAGAGTAATCTCCCTGCCTGGATGCCAAGGGTGTGTGAGACAGGACCTAAATAGATCCCTAAGCTCTGGGGGCAGGAGGAGTCCTGTGGGTCAGCTGGGAAGGGATAGCGGATTTGGGTGCAAGGGGATTTCTAGATTTCTAGCAAGAGCAAGGAGAGGCCTCATCCATGTCAGACCCAGAAACAGAGCAGAGCTGGGGTTTATTTCTGCTCTGAACCACCAGACCCTGCTGTAGTGTTGGCTGGGAGGAAAGAGGCTGCTCACCATTGGGGAACTTGGTTGTGCAGCCACCAGAGCACTGCTGAGCTGTGAGATGTGGGGACCCTGGGCAAGGTTCTCCCTGTAGTTAATGCCTTTAGGGTCTTCTCAAAACCATCAGCTACAGGGTTTAGCAAGCTGAGAGATCACAAAAAATCGTTCAGTGCTGGATATGAGTGATTTGGCACCTCCACCTGCTCCTTGTGGGCTGGAGAGGGGCATTCTAGGCATCCCATCTCTTCTTTTTGCAGCTGCAGAGCTACTTTGCTGCCTGTGAAGATGAGACACCGGCCATCAGAAACCACGACAAGGTCCTGCAGCGCCTCTGTGAGCACCTGGACCACGCTCTGCTCTACGGGTGAGCCTGGAGACACCTCTGGGGTGCTGCCCTGGATCTCTGGGGTGCTGCTTTACCCATGGGAAAAGCCTGGTGTGGTGGTTTTGGGGTCCCCTGTTGTGGGGAGGAAAGATGAATCTGACTCCATGTTCTTAGAAGGCTATTTTATTATTATATTATATTATATTGTATTGTATTATATTATATATTTTATATTGTGTATTATATATTATCTACCTATTATATTCTATTGTATATTATAATATCTATTATATTTATTATATATGTTAAATGTGTATGATGTATATTAATGTATTTTATATCAATATTATATATAATTATATATTAATATAATGTATTATTATATATCATTAATATATGATTATATATAATAATATTTTTATTATATTATATTATGAATGCTATACTAAAACTATACTAAAGAATAGAGAAAGGATACTTACAGAAGGCTTAACAAGAAAATAATGAAAAATTTGTGACCCTCTCCAGAGTCCCAACACAGCCTGACCATGATTGGTCATTAAGTCAAAAACAATTCACGTGAAACCAATCAAACAAGCACCTGTTGGATAAATAATCTCCAAACCACGCTCCAAAGCAGCAAAACACAGCAGAAGCAAATGAGATAATATTGTTTTCCTTTTTCTCTGAGGCTTCTCAGCTTCCCAGGAGAAGAATCCTGGTGAAGAGATTTTTCTAGAAAATATGACAGTGACACCTCAGCATGGGGAAAGCATCTAGGCAGGCATTGTGGTGGAGCTTTTGCTTCATTTTCCTCTGGGATTTTTCTTCCTGCAGACTGCAAGATCTCTCCTCGGGGTACTGGGTGCTGGTGGTTCACTTCACGCGCCGGGAAGCCATCAAACAGATCGAGGTGCTGCAGCACGTGGCCACCAACCTGGGCCGCAGTGAGTGTTCATTCAGTGTCCCCAGCTCTTGCTTTGGGGACCCCTGGGGAGGCCCAGGTTGTGCTGAGGAGTTGGGGCTACTGGTGGGTTGAGGGAGCCGTTGGGATCCAGGTCCCAGGCCAAGGAATTGCAGAATCATTAAAGTTGGAAAGGACCTGTGAGATCATTGAGTCCTACCATTAGGCCAGCACTGCCATGTCCACCACCAAGGTGCCACATCCACACATAGTTTGAGCATTTCCAGGGATGGTGATTCCACTGCTTCCCTGGGCAGCCTGTGCCAAGGAGGTGGGAGTGCTGCCATGACCATGTGAGATCTCTGGAAATAATGTCACTGTGCCTCGGGGCTGGGTGCTGAGGTGTAGCCTGGCTTCTGCTGCCCTGGAACCTAAGAGGCTGTGCCCTCAGGAAGGGCTCCAGACAGATGGGAGTCCTGTGGGGCCATGACCTCAGGATGAGTTCCTGGCACAGGGTAACACTTGGGAAGGATGGGAGTCCTGCAGGGCTGTGCCCTTGGGAAAGGTTCCTGGCAGATGGGAGTCCTGCAGGGCTGTACCCTTGGGAAGGGTTCCTGGCAATGGGATTCCTGCAGGGCTGTGCCCTTGGGAAGGGTTCCTGGCAATGGGATTCCTGCAGGGCTGTGCCCTTGGGAAGGGTTCCTGGCAATGGGAGTCCTGCAGGGCTGTACCCTTGGAAGGGTTCCTGGCAGATAGAAGCATCCCCTCTCACCCCACATCTTGCTGTAGCAGTCATGTGTGTGATTCTGCATTTTCCCTGCTCTGAGTTGTCCATAGCAGATGTTTGGGACCATCGAGGCCACTTTTGATGCAAGACCATGCCCAGATCCTCTGTGCCTGCTTATCCAAACACCTGCCTTGTCCTGGGCCTGTGCTGGTGAGAGCAGAGCTGAGCACAGGCTCTACTGTCACCTCTCTCTGCACCAGAATTTGTGTCAAATCTCACCTGGGCTGATTCATGGCAATTCTCCCTCTGCCTCTCCCTTCTCCCAGCATTTCTGACAGGGCTCCCATCTTGCTGGAGAGACAGAGTTGTGTGGCTCCTTCTTCACCTGTCTCTCACCAATTTTACTCCAAATCATGAATCTCTCACTGGCATTCCCCTCCCAATTTCCCTCACAGTTTCTCCCCTCAAATGATACAAATGAATGATCTGAGGGGTTTTAACTAATTCATGACTATTTCTAGGCTTGTGTCATTTCTCAGGTGTTTCCAGATAAATCTCTGCTGCTCTGTTTCCAGGCCGGGCCTGGCTCTACCTTGCCCTCAATGAAAATTCCTTGGAGAGCTACTTGAGGCTGTTCCAGGAGAACCTCAGCCTGCTGCACAAGTACTATGTCAAGTGAGTATCCCAGCTCCTTCTTTGGGCAATGTTTGACATCCCTCCTGGTCAGAAGCCAGCCTGAATTTGCCAGTGGGGGACAAGCAGTTGATCAGGGTTTGATTTTTTAACTTGTGGGATTTATTTGGTTAATTTAAGGGTCCTAGATGTGAACACAGTGTCCTCTTATTTCTATGAGGCCCTGCAAGCATTTCTCCTAGTTCCTGCTTTTACTCTGCACTCCCCTTTATATTTTTCCATGATTTCCAAGGAGCTGCTGAGCTCCTGTCTGGGCACCCAGCTTTGCTGGACACCTGGAAATGTGGCTGTAGCTCACTTTGGGGACAGCACACAGTGGCTGCCCACAGAGGCAAGGAGTGGGCTGCCAGCTCCAGAGTTGATGTATGGCAGCTCAGAGACGCCCCCAAAGAAACAGAAGGGCCCTTGTAGCTGCTCCTCCTCTTTCCCTGATCTGTAAAGCTCTTTTGTTCCTCCCTGTGGCAGGAACGCCCTGGTCTGCAGTCACGACCATCTGACCTTGTTCTTAACACTGGTGTCTGGACTGGAGTTCATCCGCTTTGACTTGGACCTGGTGAGTGTTTGATCTGTTCTCCTGGCTCTGGGAGAGTGGGAATGTGGAGCAGGGGAAGGCCAGGGTGGGACAGATCCCTCTGCTTGGTCCAGGGTGGACTTTCAGCTGAAAATATGATGCTGATGATTTTGGGAAAGACTTCTTTAGGGATCCAACAATGGGATTTATTCCTGTTGCTCAGTTCTTCACTGCTTGGAGGAGGAGCAGGGCAGCTGCAGGGCAGATTGATGGGGATAAAGGAGCTGAGCTCTGCAAGTGTGGTACAAAACCCTGGTGTCCCTCCAGAAAACACAAATCCACTGGATAACCCTTGGTAAAACCACTGGGTTTCCTCTGAGATGGACACTGAGAAGGGACCTTCAAGGGGCAGTCCCACCATGTTGGTGGGGTGGCATTTCCCCCCAGCTGTGCCAGAAACAGTGACTGCAGCCTGACTCTGAGCCCTCCCTGCCCTGCAGGATGCTCCATACCTGGACCTGGCCCCCTACATGCCGGATTACTACAAACCTCAGCACCTGCTGGACTTCGAGGAGCGCCTGCCCAGCTCCGTGCACGGCTCCGACAGCCTCTCCCTCAACTCCTTCAACTCTGTCACCTCCACCAACCTGGAATGGGACGACAGCGCCATTGCTCCATCCAGCGAGGGTCAGTGGACTTTGGCCATGTTCTTCCCACATCCCCTTCAGATAAGGCAGCAGATTTTAGACTGGAAGAGAGCAAAGCAGGAGAGCCAGCAGCCAGACTGAGGGTCTCTCCTGTCTTACATCCTTGGGAGTGGGTTTAACCCCTAAGAGTTTTAAACAAAAAGATGGGAAATTTAGATTAGGTATTAGGAAGAAATTCTTCCCTGAGAGGGTGGTGAGGCCCTGGCACAGGGTGCCCCTGGATCCCTGGAAGTGTCCAAGGCCAGGCTGGACAGAGCTTGGAGCAGCCTGGGACAGTGGAAGGTGTCCCTGCTCATAGCAGAGGGTGGCATTAAGTCAACTTGAAGGTCCCTTCCAACCCAAACCATTCTGTGCTTATTCTGTGCCTCAGACTGGGAGAGAAGGACATTCCCTGTGGGCACCCCAGGCCACATTCCCATCCTCAGGGTTTTAGCAGGAATTGGAGGACTCTCCCCACAGAGTAAAGGCTGTGCCTGTATCTGGATGTGGCTTCCAGGTCAGCAGGGACACAGGGCTGCAGGGGAGGTTTTTAACTGTTTATTTGGCAGTCCAGAGAGCCACATGTGCTGGCCCTGGAGGGGAGTAGTTTCCAGAGTCTTCTCTGTGTCATCAATCTGGGAGAAAGGCAGCCAGTGGTCTCAGAGGTGTTGGTTTTTCCTCTTGATACATCTTGAGCAGCCTGACAAATTGTCCTACCCACCCCCTCATCCCCTCAGAGAGACTGGGTGTTGTTCCTGATGAACTTGTGTGCACCATGAGTCTGCTGCAGCCAGAGCAGGGAGCTCCTGTCCTGCCCCCACCACGTTCACATCAAGCAGCAGCTCTGCTGATGCTGTTCCTGATCCAAAATGCATTGGCCCTGTCCTGGTTTTTATGTCAGTTTGAGCAAAAGGGATTGTGGAATAGAGTTGGGATGGAATGAGCTGTTAGATGGATGCAGAGAATTTGGGCCTGAGCCCACACCCAGGTGGGTTTCCTCAAGACAAGGGTCACCAGGTGCCAAGACAGAACCTACAGGTGTTAAAGATGCTGAGAAGGAACAGCCTGGGGAGGGCATTGGAGTTGTTTTAACAGAGGACTTGGAAGCACAGCACTGGTTTGGGCTCACCACATGTGCACTCAGGGAAGGGTTTGATTTTAGGGACTTGCTCCTGCCAGATCTCCAGCATCCCAGGGAAGGTGGAGACAGCATGAGGAGCCTGGAAATAAAACTCACAGAGGAAGGTTCTCTGTCCCCAGAGGTTTGGCATAAGCAGCTGTTGTGCTGCACCCCTGGGTTTGCATTCCTGATCCTCCCTCAGCAGAGCATGGCTTGTGCCAGACATCTCCTGCCTGTCCCTGCCACTGGGTGTCCCCAGCCTTCTGGTGGGTGGCTGCCTAGAGCTCGAGAGAAGAGGGCTTTGGAGTAGAGATCCAGGAGATTTTGGAGATGGATTTTGGGTTTGGCATCATCTCAGCTTATTCCATGTGTCCAGGCAGTGGCTGTGCTCTGTGTCTCAGTCTCCCCATGCACAGAGGGATTTGGTGCTGGTGTAGAAATGCTGGACAAGGACCCAGGAGGGCAGGAATTGCTGCTGCTCCTCTGGTGTGGAGGAATTGAACTTTTCCCTGTAGCTATTACCCTGCTCATCATTTCAACAGGAGCATGTCTCTACCCTGAGAGTGTAGGTGGAACTGGGGATTGTAGGATCACAGGACAAGTTTTCCCCTTTAATCAGATCCCTGGCTTTGCAAACATTCATGAGTCAAACATCACAGTATCTATGGGAGGTAAGTGTGAAGTGGGGAAACTGAGGCACAGAGAGATTCAGTTGCTTCCCAGAGAGGATCAAGCCCTAGGTGACACTGCTTATCTGGTTTAGCTTCCCAGCAGCTTGAATAATGGGACTTTCACCCTTCCCTGGTCCCTTTGTAGCTCCCATAACCCTGAGTATTCCAGAAGGAACACTAGTGCAGCTGGTTTCCATTCACATCCACATTCCCTATTTTCTCATGTGTTTCAGATACCAGTGGGCAATTGTTTTGTTTCTCCCCATTCCCATCTCCCTCCCCAAATCCCCTTCACACTCTTCCCACTTCCCTCCCCACTACCTGTATTTCTAATCCTGAGTTTTATCCCTCATTCTTGTAGATTATGATTTTGGAGATGTCTTTCCAGCAATGCAGACCATGCCCAGCAGAGACTGGGAAGGTGGGACATGCTCATCTCTTACAGCATTTTTGTTTTCTGTCTGCATTGCTGCCCCCTGAGCTTGCTGCATGTTCCCATGTTTGTTTCTTTAACCAACTGCCCTGTCCTGATGGAATTCTGTCCAGGCCCAAAATGTGGGATGTGCCAGCTGCCCTCATGCCATGGATTTCCTCTTTGGACCGAGGTGTTTCCTTCAATCAATTAAAGCACACAGCATGCTGACTGAAAAATTGATCCACCATCATTGATTTCCTGAAAGCCCTGGAAAATAGCTGAACTAATTCTGCTGCCTTTAATTTTGGGCATTTTGCAGGGATTAATGTGGGAGGTTTTGTTTTCCTTGGATCATCCTGTCCTATGTCAAAACTTCTCCCATGAAACCACAATATCCAGCATGTGGGTCAGTTTGGGGTCACTACATTTATTACTTTTATTAATTTTACCACTTTTTAAACCCACTTACCAGCTACCTCTGGCCTTTATGGCCAAGAGCACTTACCCAGCTTAAAGGAATTTATTCTTCTTCCACATGCAGCCCCTGCACTGGAGCAGTATCCTCTCTGCTTCAGCCCCAGAGGAAACACTCCACACTCCATCCTCTGCAGTCAAAGCTGGATGGAGTTGATGGGACCACCTGAATATTTGGGGACTATTTGGGAAATCTGCCTGAATTCCATGTGGATTGCTCTCGGGCTCTAACACGCTCCCTCTTACCTTCTTTCTTACCCCACACACAGGGATGTCACAGAGGTGGTTTATCCTGTCCCTGGAGGGTACAAACCAGATTTTCCAAACCCAGGGTGCAGCCAACAGCTCCAGTGGGGGTGTTGGGTGGAGGCTGAAGCCCAGGGATGCTGGGGGAAGGCAGATCCCTCTGGATTTGAGGATATAAAACCCAATTGACTTCCCTGGTAGAGCTCACACTGACTCTCCCTGCTCCAGGGCAGCTTTTTCAGTGAGAACAAAGTGGAGTTTTGGAATCATCCAGCACAAACTGCCTGGATTAGAGTTTTACAAGGGGTTTCATTTTCCTCCTCAAATCCTACACCCCAAATCAGTCTGCCAGGGCTGTGGTTCTCTTCCCAAGGGGTCTTTGTAGCTGGCTGTGGAAAGGAATCAGAATCATGGAATGGTTTGGGTTGGAAGGGACCTTAAAGATCATCTCATTCCAATCTCTTGTCATGGGCAGGGACACCTTCCACTGGGCCAGGAATGGTGCTGGAGAAGGGAAGGGCACGGATAACTTTCCTTTAACCATGATTTTGGATGGATAATAGATAACAATGGTCCAAGCATGACTCCTGCAGCCCTTCTCCTCTGCTCTTTTTCCCTCTGAAGACTAACACGGGCCCAGCTGTTTGTGCTCTGCCCTGTCTGTGCTGCCTGCTGAATGCTGTGTCCTCTCTCCAGCACACTCCAGCCCCCACGTGTGTCTCATGTGAGCAGAGGAGAGCAGCCAGCTCTGTCAGGGTTGCTGCTCCATGGGCTGGCTTTGTGTCTGCCCTTCCAGCTGAGCAGGCACCTTCCCACAGCTGTGGTGGTGTTTGCAGGGGTCCCAGGACCAGGGAAGAAATGAGGCTCTGACTCCATGTTTCAGGAGGCTTGATTTATTATTTTATGATATAAATATTATATTAAAACTATACTAAAAGAATAGAAGAAAGGATTTCATCAGAAGGCTGGCTAAGAATAGGATAGCAAAGAATGATAACAAAGGCTTGTGGCTCAGACAGAAAGTCTGAGACTGACTGTGATTGGCCATTAATTAGAAACAACCAACATGGACCAGTCACAGATGCACCTGTTGCATCTGTTGTTCCACAGCAGCAGATAATCAATGTTTACATTTTGTTCCTGAGGCGTCTCAGCTTCTCAGGAGAAAAAATCCTAAGGAAAGGATTTTTCATAAGACATGTCTTTGAGACATGGCCACGGCAGGGGAGAAGCAGCAGCCTCATGGCTCGCTGTCACCTTGCCCAGGAGCAGTGGCCCCAGGACCCCTCAGCACCTCCCTCAGACTCCACCTCTGCTCTCCATCTGCCTGCTGGCTCCTGGGTGACTGAGCTGCTGTGTCAGGCATCCTCTGAACTGCAGAGGGGGTGCAGGGTCTCAGGCTGGCCTCGCTGTCCATCCTCACCAGGAGCTGCTGGCACTGCCAGTGGTGCCCACACGGTGCCCTGAGCCCCTGCACATGGCTTGGCTCCATCTGGCTGTGCCCAGGAGCCCGAGCCGGGGCTGATCCTCTCTCCCACCCTGTGCTGCAGACGGGGACCTGACGGACACGCTGAGCTGCCCGCGCTCGGAGCCCAACGGCGGCAGGGCCGCGGCGAGGAGCCCCACGCAGCAGCGCCACAACCCCTTCAACCAGGACAGGACTGAGGCAGCGTCCTCTGCTGACACCACACCTGTGCACAGGGCAGAGGCCACCCCCGAGGGAACAGACCAGTCTGAGAGCTGCACCGAGCTGGAGGTCATCAGGTAAGGACGCAGCTGCTGGCCTCAGAGTGGCAGATGTTGGGGATGTGCCACCTCTTCTGTCCCAGCAAGGACAGTCTCTGTGCTGCAGCCTTTATTCAGCCCTGTGGGTCCCTTGGGCTGATTCCACATCTGTCACTCTGGTTTTTTAAGATTTTCTAAGCCTTCTGATGTTGACATTCTTGTAGCGAACTTTCTCACACACTTTCTGTAAATAACTCATTGTTTTGCATTCCTTTATGGAGGAGGAGAAAGTTCATAGACTGTTAGTCTGTCCAGTGTCATTGGAGAGGTGGCACTCTCACCCTCCAATCCACTGTCACTCTTAAAAAACTATAAATGTTAGAGTCAGAAAATAAACTTCCCCTTTTTCTTCACATTGAGCACAGCAGTGTGAGTTTATGTTCTTTTGTGTCCTATAGTGACACACATCACCCCCTTCCCCTGCCAGTGTGTGTCAGAGGGCTCAGAGTAATCCATGAGCAGTTATTTGGAGCTCTCTCCAGCTGGTGGCAGCTTTGCAGCAGCTCTGGGCTTGGATCTTGTCCCCATCCTGTTCCTCCTCCTGTTTGTCAGTGAGCTGTGGCCAGACCTGTCGTGGGAGATGCCTCTGCAGAGCTCCTGGCTGGGGTTTGAGTGTTTGACTCCTGCAGGGGAGATCCCCAAGGGATCCCTCAGAGCCCTCAATCCAGACAAAGAGCTCCAGGCTCTGTCTGCTCACACCCAGTGATGGGGACTCCCCAAACCCGCCCAGCAGGGCTGTGCTGGAGCACACAGCTGGGTTTTACACATCATCCCACATGGGAGACACAGGGAAGGGGAGCACTGGGCTCACTTCCCAAACAGGGGTGACCTGGCAGCAGTTTGGGTGCTGTGGGTGCCAGAACACTTCCACAGCACATCCTGGTGAGCTCCAACCTGCATCTCCCTCTCCTGGCAGGTGGGGACACAGCATTGCCACCTCCAGAAACCTCCTCCCTTCCCAGCTTCTTGATCTCAACCAGGGATTTCTCCCACATCATTTCAGCACCACAACCATTTGTGATCCCTTTACAGCTGAAAGAAAGCCCAAGGTGCTGTGTCAGCAGTGACACCTCTTTTTGGGATAGGTGGGAGAAAGTGCCCATTGCTTGTCTCATGAAAACTGGCACAGAGATGGGGGCTTTACATGGCTGCACACTGAGCAATGTTCCTGATTAGGATTTCTCAATAGGGAAAATTGCAAAGGAACATTGTTGGACCCCCATGTATATTGCAGAGTGTAAACAGGCACAGTGGGTGACGTTCTTCTCTCCCACAGGTTAGCCAAGAAGAAGAAGACGGGCAAGAAGAAGAAGGTAAAGCCTGAGGAGGCAGCGAACAGCGCGGCGCCCGCAGCACCCGAGGCCAGCGGGGACAGCGGCGTCAACGGGCTCAGCGACAGGGAGGAGCCACCGAGGGACGGGGAGGGGGACCGGGAGGAGGCGCCGAGGGACACGGACAGGGACAGGGAGGAGCCGCCGAGGGACGGGGGCTGCCCGGGGGAGGGCGGGGAGCGCGCTGCCCTCGGCCCGCTGGCCCTGCGCATCCCTGAGATGAAGGACACGTCCATGGAGAGCGTGGGGCAGCCCCTGAGCAAGGTCATGGACAGGCTCAACGGGCAGCTGGACCTCGGGGGCTGGAACGCCGCCCTGGAGCCCCCCGAGCAGCCCTTTCGGACCGGCACGCCAGGGGAGACCCCGGATGGATCGTCCTCTGGCGACTTTAGCGAGGGGATTTCAGCCCCCATGGACTTCTACCGATTTACCGTCGAGAGTCCAAACGCTGCTGCACCAGGTGGTGGCCACCATGACCCTCCAGGGCCTGGCCAACCGCCACATGTTTCTGGTAGCCCTGAGGCTCCTGAAGAAGAAGAAAGCGGAGAGGGAGAAGCAGCTGGGGCAGTAGAGGAGTCTGGAAGGGCGAGTGATGAACCTCAGACTAGCCAGACAGAAAGCACCGACGCACAGGCTCTCTGCGAGCCCAAGAAGGAGCAGCCCAGCCCTTCCCCGAGCAGCGCTGAGGACTCTGGGGTGGAGGAAGGGCAGGGCAGCCCCTCGGAGCTGACCCATCCCTCCGAGTTCAGGTGAGGATGGGTGTGCTCAGCAGGGAGAGCATCTTCAAAACAATCATGAGCTCAAGTTGACACCTTTCCCTTTGTCCTTGGTTTGGGGCCAAAGCCCATCCTTCTCCAGGATGAAGAGGAGGCACAAAGGGTCAGGAAGAGAAGGCCTTGGGGAGCTAACAAGTGCCCAGATCATGGATGTGTTTAACAAGGAAGGGGATTACCCTTCCTGGACTCACCCAGCCTCACATCTATGTCCATCCTCTGCTGTCTCTTTCTGCAGGGTGGATAACAACCATCTCCTCCTGCTGATGATCCACGTCTTTCGGGAGAACGAGGAGCAGCTGTTCAGGGTAAGGAGTCTCCATCAATTAAAGATCAGCTCTGTGCCTGCATCAGCCCCGGGCTGAGAGCTCCTTTCTTTCCATGCAGATGATCCGAATGAGCACGGGGCACATGGAAGGGAACCTGCAGCTGATCTACGTCCTGCTGACAGACTGCTACGTGTACCTGATCCGGAAAGGTATCACATCCCCACTGCCCTGGGCTCAGTGGCAGGGAGGGAGGCTCCATCCTGTGATGGTGTTCACAGGGGTCTGAGGATGAGGGAAGGAATGAGGATCTGACTCCATGTTTCAGAAGGCTTGATTTATTATTTTATGGTATATATTATATTAAAACTATACTAAAAGCATAGAAGAAAGGATTTCATCAAAAGGCTGGCTAAGAATAGAAAAAGAAAGAATGATAACAAAGGTTTGTGCCTCGGACAGAAAGTCCGAGCCAGCTGACTGTGATTGGCCATTAATTAGAAACAACCACATGAGACCAATCACAGATGCACCTGTTGCATTCCACAGCAGCAGATAATCAATGTTCACATTTTGTTCCTGAGGCCTCTCAGCTTCTCAGGAGAAAAAAATCCTAAGGAAAGGATTTTTCATAAAAGATGTCTGTGACACCATCCCTGGCCTGTCCATGGATTGGGCCATCATTGCCTTCACTGCCCATTCCCTTGAATCCCGTGCTCACAGCAGGGAGCTCAGATTGACTTGTCCCCAGGACCCTGGGACTCATGGGGGACACGTGTCCCGTGGCTCTGTGCTGCCTGGGCCATGGCTCGGTTTGCAGGTGCTGCTGCTGCTGCAGAGGGGGTGCAGTGCCCCCCTTGACGTGGCTCTCTGTGTCTGTGCCAGGGGCAGCGGAGAAGCCGTACATGGTGGAGGAGGCCGTGTCCTACAACGAGCTGGATTACATCTCGGTGAGCCTGGCCAGGGCTGAGGGTGGGTTTGTGTCCGTGGGCAGTGAACCTTTGAGACTGGGAGAGCTGGCAGTGATGCCCCTTCCAGTGCCACCTCTGTGGGTGCCCATGTCTTTGGGCAGCAGAGTGACCACTGCCCCTCTCCCTGGGTCAGAAGCTCAGTCAGCCCTGCTCTGTTGCCCCTCATCCCGTGCCTGGCTTCCCTAACCATTGCTGTGTGGCACAGGTTGGGCTGGATCAGCAGACAGTGACCCTGGTGTGCACCAACCGGAGGAAGCAGTTCCTGCTGGACACTGCTGACGTGGCTCTCACTGAGTGAGTGGGGACCTGAGCACAGAACTCTGGGACTCTTGGACTTGGGGACAGTGGGAGACTCCAGAGAGCCCTTCATGACAGTCCTGTGACCCATGAGGGGGTTGGGGGCTGGTTAGGTGCCACTGGCTGAACCCAGCTGACAGCTGGAAATGCCTCCGTCATTTCCAACATTACAACCAAAGTATCTTCCCTGGATCAAGAGTTACTCTATTCCTCAGTCTGAGCTTTGGGACTCTGGGCAATGCAGACCCCGTGTCACTTGTGTCACTTGGCATGAGCAGGGATGAGCTCCAAGGCTTGTCCCAGGTCTCTGTGTGTGCTGGCAGCTCAGGGAGGTGACCATCAAGCCATAGTGGGATCTGTGCTGGGATGAGTGACCACCTCTGGATGTCACCCATCTCCTTTCTGGAGTCTGGCAGGCTCCCATCACCTTTGGTCTGTAGGTTGATTTTGCAGCTCTTAGGTCTGGAAGACCAGAGGCTCACGGTGAAGGGGAGTCCCTTGGGCACCAGGTGTATGAGGGAGGTGAGGGGCTGTTTGCCCCAGCCTCTCAGAGATCTCTGCCTCCCTCTCAGGTTCTTCCTGGTCTCCTTGAAGTCAGCCATGATCAAAGGGTGCCGGGAGCCCCCTTATCCCAGTATCCTCACGGATGCCACCATGGAGAAACTGGCACTTGCCAAGTTCGTGGCACAGGAGTCCAAGTGTGAGGTGAGTTTGGGTATCACCACCAGCACTGCAGGTGCTGAAGGCTCACAGGAGACTCCCTTGACTTCTCCTGGTTCTTCCAGGCCTGCAGCGTGGTTGTGCGTTTCTACGGCCTCGTTCACTGGGAGGACCCCATGGATGAGGCACTGGGGCCCTCCAGCAGCAGCTGCTCCTCTGCAGAGCACGCTGTCACCAAGGATGGCATCCTGCACTACAAGGCAGGCACCTCCTACCTGGGCAAGGAGCAGTGGAAGCCCTGCTTCGTGGTGCTCAGGTGGGCACTGGGGCTCTGGGGCAGGGCTGGGGTCACACAGGGCTCTTGGGAGGAGGTGCTGGGAGCAGTTTGCTGCAGTTTGCTGCCCAAGAGCTGCCTGGGAGGGGGAGAGGACTCATCTTGCCACCTAAAGGGGCCAAGCCACCGGTTTGGTGGCTAAAGCCGCAGTTTGTGGGTGCCCAGCAGCAGGAATGTGACCCCACAGGGCTGCAGGGGTGGCTGTGGGACCAAGGGCAGGGGATACCAGAGCTGGGCTGACCCCAGTTCCCCCCTCTCTCATCTTCCCAAACTGCAGCAATGGGATCTTGTACCAGTACCCCGATCGCACGGACGTCACCCCTCTGCTCTCCATCAACATGGGGTGAGTGGCTGGTAGGACACAGAACCCAGACTGCACAGGGATCTGGGGAGCAGGAGCTATTTGGGATGTCCAGGAGGGGTTCCAGGCTGGATCATGGCCTGGTCCATGCTGCAGGAATCCCGACTGCTCCTGCCTGGGGGCAGGTGCCCATTTGTTTTGGCTCTGGTGATGCCACTGGAAATGGGCTAATTTCCTTCCTTGGAAGGGGCCTTGGCCTCTGAAGGGTGATGCATCCCTCCGAGAGCCCTGCTGGGAGACCCACTGTGCTCAACTCCAGCTCTCCTGCAATGTGAAGAGCCTGGAGATGGTCCTTGGAGCAATCCCAGGGGATATCACTGATGGGGAACGAGTGTTTGTGGGGACAGGGGCGAGGTGCTGCCCAGGGAGGGCAGTCAGAGGCTGTTCTCAGGCTCGTGCTGGCCCATCCATCCCGCTCATGTCCCTCCTCCCCCTCTCTCCCAGCGGCGAGCAGTGCGGGGGATGCCGGCGTTCCAACACCACCGACCGGCCCCACTCCTTCCAGGTGATCCTGACGGACCGGCCCTCCCTGGAGCTGAGCGCCGACAACGAGGAGGACATGGCAGACTGGATGCAGTACTTCTGCCAGGCTGTCTCCAAAGGGGTGAGCTGGGGACAGGCCCCGAGCGTGGCTGCTTTGCCCTGAGCCCCTTTGGCGCTGCTGAAGGGAGCAGGAATGTCTGTCAGGATGGAGCAGGCAGCTTTATCCTGAGCCTGCAGGGTTTCCCCACAGGGCACCCATGGAGATGGGGCTCCATCGTGCCAGGTTTCACCCCCCTTCCCCACCCCACACAGGTGATCCCCCAGGGTGTTGCCCCGACGCCGTGCGTTCCCTGCTGCCTGGTGCTGACAGATGAGAAGGTTTTCACGTGCCACGAGGACTGCCAGACCAGCTTCTTCCGCTCGCTGGGCACCGCGGAGCTCACCGATGTCACCGCTGTCTCCACGGAGGCTGGCAAGGAGTACTGCATCCTGGTGAGGGCAGGGCTCTGGGACCTGCTGCCCAGGGCTGGGTGAGCACCCAGTGCTGACCCCTGGCTTCTCTCTCGGTGTTTAGGAGTTTGCTCAGGACAGCAAGGAGTTCCTGCCCCCCTGGGTCCTTTATTTTAGTTGCACTACAGAACTGGAGAGGTTCCTGTCAGCACTGAACGTCGCGTGGAGGAACATCTACCAGGTGAGCATGTGGGGCTGCCTCACACCCTCAGCGAGTGAGGGAGGGCAGAGGGATGAATTTGTCCCTGGAGGATGAACCCAGATTTCCCACAAAGGGCAGGAGAGCCAGGGAGCTCCTGTAGTTCCATATAATCACAGGATGTGGGATTTGGGGGCTGGCAAGACAAGCCATGAGCACGCAGTGGTGACAAGGGGGGTGTGAGGAATGTGGGTCAGCACCGCTGTCACCATATCTGTGACACAGGCGGCCTGTCCATGTGGGTTTGAGGTGGTTTTAAAGTGAGAGGGAGAAGTGACTGTTGTCTGTTCCCCTCCTTCCCCCCGTGTTTCAGGTCGATCTCCAGCACAAGGCCATTCTGGATGCTGCTGTGAAGAAGAAGTGTGAGGATGCCCAGAGCCTCATCGACAGCGCCTGGCAGCGCAGCGACAGCCTCTGCCGGGGCCGGGCCGAGCGGGACCCCTGGTGTTAACCCTGCCCGGGGGAGGACAGCTCACGGGGGCCAGTTTTGGGGATCAGGGCCTGTATCTGGGCAGCTGGCACCCCAAACCCTCCTGCCATCGCTTGGTCCCCACCAGGGCCGTGCCTGCAGCGTGGACCCCGCGCTCTCCACCGAGCCAGGGACACCCGGTGTGGTTTGGGGAGCAGCCAGACGCTTCACCACCTGCACCTGCACCTTCCTCCTTGTCCAGCTGCCACGGGGCAAAATATTTGCCTTTCACAGAGTAATGTCCCAGTAGTAGTGCGGGAGAGGGTGGGAGCGGTGTGGGCTGGGACAAGCATCCCCGTTCTGATGGGGAGCAGGACTGAGGACTTGTTCATTTTCGAACAGGGTCGGGGCGAGGTGGGGGCACTCAGTTGCTACCGTGCATGTTTTGTTGCTCATACAATCACCGCTGTGTTGGGAGGAGGAGTCGGCACCGCCCCATCTCCTCCTCCTCCTGGAGAGCTCGCCCGGGGCCTCCAGGCTCCGCTGAACCACTCTCAGCCTGTCCAGGAGATTTGAGGCTAAGGAAGAAAGGAACAAGGCCAAATATTTGGCTTAAACATGGTTTTAGGAAATCTCAGCAGCTGGTTTGTGGTTTTAATGCTGACCCTGTGCACTGGGGGAGAAGAGATGGAGTCCCCATGTTCTTCAGGTGTCCTGAGGGGCATTGTCATGTGGCTGCCACCAAACACGTCCCCATCTCCTCAGCTCACTGCATCTGAGGCCAGCGAGGACCCATCGCCACTTGCGCTCCACAACGAGCACGTTGGGGCACAACCCCAGCTTTTAAATAATATTAATAACAATAATAATAACCCGGAGACCTTCTCATGTAATATAAGTTCACGGGGCCTTTTTCTGGGAGGAAACATGCGTGACTGAATGTATATGTACATACATTTGCTTCCTTTCCCCCCTCCCCAAATAAATAGACTTGGTAACTCAGCCTTGGCCCCACGCCACATTGTGCCACTGGGGCTGCTGCTCCTCCTGCCTGCTGCTGTCACTTTGGAGCCTGTGGGACGGCTCTGGGCTGGCAGAAGGGGGGATTTGGATGAAAAGAGGGGAGGACGTGCACCTCGAGCTCCTCAACAGTGTTAACCCTGCAGTGGGACACGTTTATGGCTTCAACTGGGAATTACCCATCAGGACACAGAGTCTTCATGCTTTGTCCTTGCTTATCCCTGGATTCAGGAGATATTCCAGTTCCCTGGATCCAGGAAATCTAATCCAGTCTAGAAGAGAAAGAAACGGCCATGGGGCCAGCTCCCAGCATCACCCACTGTCCCCATAAACTCTCCTTGACTTCTGGCATCGAAACGAAAGTGTTGGGGGTACCAGGACAGCCGCTGGCAGGGGGAGATCTGGGATATGGGGGGGTCCGCACGTCCTGCCCTTCAGTAACCACCGCGGTGCCTCGGCCATGGGGGTACCAGGGGGTCCCTGCGCAGCCCCACAAATAGGAATCCACGGCGGGGGGCGGGACACCGCCATCCCCACCCCCGCAGCATTTTTCCGCGGGAAGCTCCAATTTCACAGCACCGGGAGAGGCGGGCGAGACCCTCTGCAAGTCCCCCCGCTGCGCGGCCACAAGCGCAGCGAGTTTCCCAGTCCTCATCCTCCTCCCCAGGCTGGCTGGGGCAGGGGAGTAACTGCGTGCGCCCGCAAAATTCCTCTCCCTCGGTCACCATTTCAATGTTGCCGCCCTTTTTTTTTGCCTGCTTTTCCCTATTTGCGCCGGGGCAGCACCATCACGTGAGAGCGGGCCCGGCTGGACGCGGCTGCCGGGGCCGCGCCGGTGTCGGGGGGGGCCGGACTCGCACCCCCAGCCCGACCTTTGCCCCACATCCCTTCCCCAAATTGGGGGCTGGATTGGGGGGGGGGTTGCTTTGCAGGAGGCGGCGCTCGCTCGCTCTCGCTCCCCTCGGATTTTTTTTCCCTGCGGTTGCTCGGGGAGGTGGAGCCTGGGGCCACCCCCGCGGGCAGGTGCCGGATGGCGGCGGGGACCCTCGCCCCCCGCCCTCCCGATTCCCTGCAGGAATTCCAGTATCCCCCCCAAAACAGCCCCCCCTCCACCGGGGGGGTGCCCCCGGCCACCGACCTGGTGCTGGGGGCCACGGCCGGCTGCCTGGCCTGCTTCCTCACCAACCCGCTGGAGGTGGTGAAGACGCGGCTGCAGCTGCAGGGCGAGCTGCAGCCCCCGGGCACGTACCCGCGGCCGTACCGCGGGGTGCTGCGGGCGGCCGTGGCCGTGTGCCGGGCGGACGGGCTGCGGGGGCTGCAGAAGGGGCTGGCGGCCGGGCTGCTCTACCAGGGGCTCATGAACGGCGTCCGCTTCTACTGCTACTCGCACGCCGAGGACGCCGGCTGGACCGGGTTTCCCGGCGGGACCGTGGCCGCCGGGGCCGTGGCCGGGGCGGTGGGAGCCATCGTGGGCAGCCCCGCGTACCTGGTGAGTGCTGCTCTGTCCCAAAGGCCGTGGGGTGTGGAGGGGGGTGTTTTGGGGACCCTCCAAAAGGTTCGGCATCTTGGCTGCATCCTATAAACACTGGCTTGGTGTGTTCTCTCTTCCCCCGCTTTGCTTCATCCCCCCCCACCCCAAAATGTGGGGCTGCGCTGTGCATGCTCTCCCCCTGCTTTGTCCCCCAAATCCCCCTGAGGAACCAGCTGAGAACTCCCCCATAAGGAAATTACCCCAAAAGAAATTGTGGGGGTTCCCCCCCCTCCCATTTTAGAGGGTTTTTTGGGGTTGCAGAGCTCCAGCCGTGGGTGTTTGCAGGGTCCCTTTGCCCTGGGAGAGAGGGGTAAAAGGAACGGGATTCAAAGTCTGGAGTTACCACTTGGTTACTCAGCTGTGTCCCCCACGTCTGTCTGAGGGGCTGAAACTTCCCCTCAAAATCTACCAAGAAAATGAGGGGAGCACAGCCGGTCCCAGGGGGGTCACTGGAGGGTTTTGTCACCTGGCATTGTCCCCCTCCAAGGTCAAGACCCACCTCCAAGCCCAGACACTGTCGGCCATGGCCGTGGGCCACCAGCACAACCATGAGGTGAGTGGGGACAGGGTCGGGGTGGGGGGACACAGAGGGTTCGCTGGCACTTTGTCCGTGCATGCTCCGGGCCCCAGCGGGGACCGTGCTATTTTGGTCAGCAGGAATTTAAAGCTGTTGTTTGGCTGCTTGGCCCCGTAATGATGCTAAAAATATCAGTGCGAGAACAGAGGGGGTGTGACAGGCACGTGGGGCCGCGAATCCGGAGAACCCAGACCCCCTGAGATCTCTCCAAGGCCAACAGCGGCTTCGTGTCACCAAGGACCAGCAGGGGTGGGATACTTTGCCGGGTGGGATGCACCATTCCCATTTTTCCCCATTTTCCCCAATTTCCTCTCTTCCCCCAGAGCATCTCCGGCGCTTTCAAGAGCATCTACCAGCAGCACGGGGTGGTGGGGCTGTGGCGGGGGGTGACGGGCGCCGTGCCCCGCGTGGCCGTGGGCTCGGCCGTGCAGCTCGCCACCTTCGCCTCGGCCAAGGACTGGGTCTGCGAGCGCCAGGTGAGCGGGGCGTGCGCGGGCCCGGCCGCCCGCGGCCCCCCGGGCTCGCTCTCATTGCTGGCAAGAGCTGATGCCGGCGCTTCCCGCAGTGGTTCAGGAAGGGCAGCTGGGCGGCGGTGCTGGCGGGGGGCATGGTGAGTGGTGTGGCTGTGGCTGTGACAATGACACCTTTTGACACGATCAGCACGCGTCTCTACAACCAGCCCGTGGATGCCGACGGCACGGTAAGGCCATTCTGGATAAGGCACGGGGGACACGCGGCTTTTCCCATCCGGCAGAGGGGCAGAGCTGGCTCCTCTCTCCCCAGGGGAAGCTCTACCGAGGGTTTTTGGATTGTATCCTGCAAATCTCCAGCAAAGAGGGGCTGCTAGGCTTGTACAAGGGCCTCGGCGCCGTCTACCTCCGCCTCGGCCCCCACACCGTGCTCAGCCTCTTCTTTTGGGACAAGCTCAGGAACATGGTTCAGCACTAGCAGCCCCCAGGGCTGTAGGACAGACTCCTGCCACCACCACCGATGTTAATAAAGAGGTTTTTCTATTTTTGGTGTTGTCTTGGGGTCATTGGGGTGGTGCAGATGAGGGGACAGGACCTGAAATGCTGCGATGCCTCAGGGTGGAGAGGAGAATGGCAGTGCCGGCGTGGGGAGGGTTAAAGGTGCTGGTGGTCCCTGAGCTCCTCCATGTGCATCACATCCCTCTTCTCCTAATTTTCACCTCCACGGGGCAGCTGGAGCTCCGGCCGGACGAGATGAGCTCCAGCTGCCCTGGCTTGCCCCAGTAATGATTTACCAGCCGGGGGGAGCCACTCCCCGCCTCCACCCCGCGGACCTTGGAGCCGGGGCCTGGCTGCGCTGTGGCTCCTCTCCATAGAAGATGTTTTCCCTGGGGTCCTGGCTGCCGGCGCTGCCCGGGCTGGCGTGGGGCTGGGCACTGCTGGATGCGCTGCTGCAAGGTGAGACCCCGAGGGTGGCCTGGGGACAGCTCAGGGGACACCGGTGACCCACTGCTGCCTTTCCCCGCAGGGCTGGTGGGTGCCTGCGCCGTCTCGGTGCTCTGCAGCCTCCTGAAGGTTTATCTCTACATCCAGTGTGCAAAGTAAGCGCCAGCCCTTTGTCCCCTCTAGGGGGGAAAGTTGGTTTTGGGGGATCTGATTTTGGGATCTGCTGTTGGGCTGTGGATCTTGGCACCGAGGAGTGCAGGGCAGGGGCTGCAGCCTCTGCTGCACAGCACAGAGGGGGATGTCACTAAGGCTTGTCACCCCATTTTGGTGTATAGGGCCCATATGGGGGGTCTGTAGGGGATATGTAGGGGGTATGTGGTAGATTCTGGGGGTTTATAGGGGTATGTGGGATGTCCTGGGGGTCTACAGGGTGTGTGTATATATATCCCAGGTGTACACAGAGGGTACTGGGGTGTACAGAGGGTACGTGGGATGTCCTGGGGGTACCTGGAGCACCGTGGGACTGTATAGGGGGTACATGGGATGTACGGGGGTGTGTAGGGGCTACATATACATGAAGCCACGGCATGCTTGGTGTCCCCGTGGTGGGGCTGTGAGGTCCCAGTGTCCCCCCTGCTGTCCCCAGCAACCCGGAGAGGCAGGCGGAGAAGGAGGTGATGGCGGCGCGGCGGCCGCTGCTGGAGCCGCTGCAGGTGCTGGTGCTGACGGCTCTGCTGGCCCTGGTGGGCTCCCGTGTGGCCGCCCTGGTGGTGCTGGAGTTCTCCCTGCGCGCCGTCTGCACCATCCTCTCCCTCGGCAAGGTGAGGCGGCACGGGGGAAACTGAGGCACCGTGGGGTACGGTGTGGATGGAGCTGGGAACTGGGGGCTGGTTCAGCACCCACGGGGGATGGAGGGGCTGTGGGTGCAGGGGGTGCATGGGTCCCTCTGCACCTCAGCCAGGTGTCCCCAGGTGGGCAAGAGGCCGATGGCCCCTGGCTGGTCCCAGTGTGGGCACAGGGCCAGGGCAGTGCTTGTCCCCTGTGCTGGCACTGCTGGGACACCTCCAGTTCTGGGACCTCTGTGGTGAGAACACTGAGAGGCTGGAGTGTATCCAGAGATGGAAATAGAGCTGGGGAAGAGGCTGGAGCACCAGAAGGGGCTGAGGAGCTGGGAAAGGGGCTCAGCCTGGAGGAAAGGAGGCTCGGGGGGGACCTTGTGGCTCTGCACAATTCCCTGACAGGAGGGGACAGCCAGAGGGCATTGGGCTCTGCTCCCAGGAAACTGGGACAGGAGGAGAGGGAATGGCTTCAGTCTGAGCCAGGGAAGGTTTAGATTGGATATTGGGAAAAATCCTTCATGGGAAGGGTGCTCAGGCACTGGCACAGGCTGCCTAGGGCAGTTCTGGAGTCACGGTCCTGGGAAGGGCTCAACAAGTGTTTGGATGAGGCACTTGGGGACACGATTAAGAGGCGAACTCACCAGTGCTGGGGGAACAATTGGGCTCATTATCTTGGAGGTCCTCAAACCGATCCCATGATTCCATGATCCCCCTCTCTGCTTTGCAGGGCGCCCACAGCAGCCAGCTCTACCTGCTGTGCCAGTACTCCCTGGGCTGCGGCGTGTCCTGCGGCCTCACCTTCCTGCTGGAGGGGGCTCCGCACCGCACCTGCAACCTGGCGCTGGCGGCGGGGCTGGCGGGGCTGCTGGCGCTGCACGCCCGGCGCCTGGCCCGCCACGTCTGCGCCCTGTACGAGCTGCACAGCCGGCAGCGCTACTGCGGCCTGTGCCTGCTGCTGCTGCCCGCGGGCCACGGCATCCCGCGCCTGCTGCGCAACGCCCTGGGCCTCACCTTCGCCGTGGCCGACCTGGCCGCCGTGGAGCTCATCAACCGCGATTTCCTCTCCACGGGCGAGGCCGTGCGCTTCTGGACGCCGCTGAGCATCTGCTACACCCTGCTGGTCGTCTACATGCAGGGTGAGTGGGGATGCTCCAGCTCTGGGGGGCGTGTGGGGTGTGCTGGGGGTGCGATGGGGGGCCACCTGGGGCTGTATAGGGGCAGTTAGGGGGTCCTGGGGGTGTATGCAGGGTATATGGGGCGTGCAGAGGGTATGCAGGGGGTACGTAGGCTGTCCTGAGGCTGGTACAGGTGGTATATTAAACACAGACTGGGGATGTATAGGGCTATGTGGGGCATCCTGGGCGTCTGTAGGGGGTATACAGTACATTCTGAGGGTGTATATGGGCCATATGGGGTGTTCTGTGGGTCTGTAAGGGGGTATATGGTACATTCTGGGCATGTATAGGGGTATATAGTACATTCTGGGGGTGTATAGGGCCCATATGGGGTGTTCTGGGGGTCTGTAAGGGGGTATATGGTACATTCTGGGGGTGTATAGGGCCCATATGGGGCATCCTGGGGGTCTGTAAGGGGGTGTATGGTACATTCTGGGGTTATATGGGGTATCCTGGGCGTCTGTAGGGGATATATGGTACATTCTGGGGGTGTACAGGGGTATATGGGGTGTCCTGGGGGTCTACAGGGGGTGTGTGTATATATCCCGGGTGTACACAGAGGGTACTGAGGTGTACAGAGGTTACATGGGATGTCCTGGGGGTACCTGGGGTGCCCTGGGTCTGTTTGGGGGGTACATGGGATGTACTGGGGTGTATAGGGGCTACATGAAGCCACCGCTTGGTGTCCCCGCTGTGGGGCTGCCGAGGTCCCAGTGTCCCCCATGCCGTGTCCTCGCAGAGGAGTCCCGGCAGAGCACGGGCAGGGGGGCGGCGTTCCGGACCGTGCTGGTGAGGATGGGCGGCCTCTTCATCCTCCTCCTCACCGTGGGCCGATGGACCGACATCCTGCACGTCTTGGTGTCGCTGCTGGGGGAGCTCTGGTGCCTGCTGCACTCCGGGGCGCTGCTGGAGTCCTGCTGCAGGCAGGTGAGAGGGGACACCCCGTGCCACACAGGGTGAGGGCTGGGGACACCCCCAGGGCCACCCTGAGAGACCTTTGGGCTCTCTTCTGTCCCACACAGGATTTTGCCCAGCAGCCTCGCCTGGATCGTCGGGCAGGATCCGGATCGGGGGAGACGTCCCGATGAGGAACCGGACAGCAGAAACTCGGGGTGGCTTTGCTGGGCACCCCAGAATCCCCCATCATGGATCCCCCGTGGGGACTGAGGAAAAAGGGGCTCCTGGACGGCGTCCAACCCCAAAAGGGCTCCTGGAAGGCGTCCAACCCCAAAAGGGCTCCTGGAAGGTGTCCAACCCCAAAAGGGCTCCTGGAAGGTGTCCAACCCCAAAAAGGGCTCCTGGAAGGCGTCCAACCCCATCCCGTGGGATGGAGGAGTCGGGAGGAAGGCTCACGTTGCCCCTGGTTTTTGGGGGGACTCTGCGAGGTCGCAGCACTGCTGAGGTTTGTCCTCTGGTCCCAGTGGGATTGCAGGCTGCTGACGGATGTCCCATCGTTGCTGGCAGCTGGGCCACACTGTCAGGGGCCTCCAGGGGTTATAAATCTCAGAAAATAAAGGTGTTTTTTTCCAGCAAAATCCAGGGCAGAGCAAGCTGGGGTCCCATTGTGCTGGGAAGGCACTTGGGATGGTGGTGGTGCAGCTTTTTGAGGGAGGTGGGTAGAATTCCTCCTTGGGAAGGGAAACTGAGGCACAGAGTGGGGTGACCCTCTGGCTGTGCCTCAGTTTCCCCCTACCTGCAGCCTGCTGTGCTGTGCTGTGCCAGGGGACAACAGGCTCTGAGAAGGTGGGGTGCAGTTTGGGAAGGGGGGTTCTGGCTGCCTGGGCATGGACCCCTAATGTGGGGAGGAGCAGGAGGGGGTCTGGGGGTGTTCAGAGCATGGGGGGCTCTATAGGGGTTTATGGGGCATGCTGGGGCTCTAGGGGACACATGGGTGTCCTGGGGGTGCACAGAAGAAATATAGGGCATTTTGAGTATGGGGCTGAATGGGGGTAACTGGGGCTGTATTGGAGGAGAGGGGTTATGCTGGGGGTATATGGAGATATTATGGCTGTATTGGGGTACACAGGCACCCCGGGGGTGTATGGGGGGCACCCATTGGGGCTGGGTGCCCTGAGGGTGTGTGGGGCTCTCAGGGGGTCCATGGCAAAACCTGGGAAGGGGCAATCCCAGAGTATATGGGGCACCCACGGGGCCGTGGGGCACCCACGAAGCACTTTGGGGAGCGTGGGGCGGTCGGGGGGTGAATGGGGCACCCTAAGCACCCGTGCCCCCCTCTTCCTCCGCCCGGGGCTGTGGGGCAGGCAGGGGGGAGGAGGAAGAGGAGGAGGAGGAGGGAGGAAGGGGCGGTGATGCCGGGCGGCTCTGCCTTCCCGCTGCCCCCGCCGCGCCCGCGGAGCGCACGGAGGGACCCGCAGCGGCTCCCCAGGTAGGGGACAGGCACGGGGACAGGGTCACCCCCCGAGAGGCTGCAGGGCCACCTCCGGGCAGGCGACACCCGTCCCGCCGGCAGAGAACCTCGTCCGCAAGGTACGACCCCCCCCAGGTAGGGGACAGGGCCACCCTCAGGGAGGGACCACTCCAGGTGTGGGATTGGGACCCCCCCCCCCAGGAGGGGACAGGGGACACCCCAGGTGATGGGAAAAGCACCGCAGTCATCCTGGGATGAGAAAAGGGGACCAAGAGCCACCCCAAGGAGGGGACTGGGGACTCTCCCAGGGCGGGGATGGGGGGTCCCAGGCAGGGGGACACGGTGGGGCCACCGCTCCAAAGGGGACAGGCACTGCAGGGTAGGGCACAGGGAGCTGTGGGGCTGCACGGTGGGACACGGGGGATGCCCGGGGAGCTGCAAGGCCACCCCCAGGTGAGGGACAAGAGGACAGTGGGACCACTCGGGGTGGGACACCCAGCGTTGTGTACCCCTATCCCATCCCTTTTTCCTTGGGCGTCCTTGGAGCACCGTCTGAGAGGTCCCTGGGGCAGGGGACAGAGCTGAGGTGCAGCTCCAGAGGGCTGTGTGCCGTCCCAGTTTTGGGGGTTTTGGGGACACCCCATAAGTGTCCCTATCCCCTCAATCCCACCTGAGCTTCCACCCCAGGAGATTTCAGGGAGACCAGGGGCGTTCCTTTCCAGTGTGGCCTCGCCACCCCAAACCAGGATGGAGCTGCATGGGCAGGGGGGGGACCCCCATTAATTCCCCCCTCGAGCCTCGGCCACCCCGATGGCCCCGTGCCGGGGGGCTCTGGGGGGACGGGGCCGCCGGGATCCCGTCAGCCCCGGCACAAAGAGGAATGCGATGAGCACATGGTTCCCATTAACCCCGGAGAATTTTTTTTTTTTCTTTTTTAGGTTGTTTTTTTCTTTTCTTTTCTTTTCTTTTTTTTTTTCTTTTTTTTTCTTTTTTTTTTTTTTTCTTTTTTTTTTTTCTTTTATGATTGTTCTTTTCTTTCCCCCCCTCGGTTTTCCGCAGTTCTGCTGGGGAGGAGGAAAAGCGGCGGCTGCGGCGGGTGAGGAGCTGGGCAAGGCCGGTAGCGCCGGTAGCCGGCGGGGAGGGAGGGAAAGAGGGAGCCGAGTGCTCCGGGTGCTTTTTCCTCTTTAATCCCTTCCCTGCTTGAATCAGAGGCTGAAGTCACCGGCAGGAACATCGCGAAGATTTTCGCCCACCTCCGGGAGTCTGTCTGCCCCACAAAGAATGTGCTGACCCCCGCGAGTGGGATTTTGGGGGAGCAGAGCCGCATGAGACCGGGAATTCATCACACAGGTATTTTTCAAGCTGCTGATTCACCTGAGGGATGAATTCTGCTTCACCAGCACAGCATCCTGACTAAAGCCTCAGGGTTCCACCCCGCAATCTATTCCATTTGGGAAGGGGAAGCTTCGCCCCAGCTGCTTTTCCCCTTGGGAAGTTGGATAAACAGCTCTTTTCCTTCCTGAGCAGGGTTTCTCGGGGTCGGGTGCATCCTGCCTGTGCTGCCGGGTGCTGCTCAGGGATGTGACAGTGTCAGGGACGTGGTGATTCACAGCACTGCACCTCAGTTTTCCCACATGGATAAATAGGGGAGAAGTGCAGGGCTGGAAGTGATTGGCAGGGAATTGGGGGTAAGGAGAGAGGGAGTAGGGATGTAGAAAGATTTCAAAGAAGGGATTGCAAAGGCAAAATCCTATAGCAGCTCTGTGTTTTAAAAGGAAAGGTGGGTACTTCCTGCTGCCCATGGAGAATTTAGTCCCAGGTGGGTGGGAGCAATAAGAGGAAATACAGAGGATGCAAATACTTATGAAAAGGTGGGATTTGGCCACAGAGGTGTGAAAATGGACGCTATTAGCTGCTGCCTCGCCAGGACTCTGTACCCTGTGTCCTCCCAGGCATGAGACCATTTATTGCTGTGACGTGGGAGGGGACACTCATTCCTTCTCCCTTTCCGGGAGGAGGGAGCGCGAGTTGATGCTGAAGGGCAGCAGGGCTGCAGGAGCTGCCAGTGTGCCTGCGAGTTTTACTCTCTTTCTTTCTTATTTTCCCTAGAATCAACCCCCGATCTGGCCCTTCCATGGCTTCAGCGATGTTGCCAGGGAAAGCAGAGAAAAGAATCGCTTCGTCCATCTTCATCACCCTCGTGCCACCACGGAGGGACGTGGCCACCAAGGAGAAAACCCAGCGGGAGCCGCAGCCAGGTGGTGCCGAGGTCCCTGGCAGCCACCAGCCCCAGATCCAGCTGTCACCCCCCCAGTTACCCAACGGAGGTGAGGGGCGTCCATGGGGGCTGGAGTGGTGTGAAGGGATGGTGATGGGGCTGAGGAGGCTGTGGGGATGCTTTGCTGAAGGTTGTGCGTGCAGAAGGGGATGTGGGGGTATTTTACTGGGGGGCATTCCCCAAACCCCTGCACACATCCCAGCATGGATCCGGCTCCTGGGGACGGGCTCTGTTTGCTCTCCACTGCCGGGTGCTTATCGGTGCTGTTTGTCCCTCCTGCTTTGATGGCGTTTGCTTTTGGGGCAGGTCAGCGAGCGCTGCTGCAAAGCTGTTGGGGTGTTATTGTGACACCCTGATATTCTGATGGGGTGTTACTGGACATTACTGATCCCCTAAACCCCCACATCTGTCTGTTGCTGCAGAAACCCACACGATGGCCCCTGTACCTGCATCCCCACCAGTCCTGCCCCTCTCTGAAGTGCCCCAGCCCTTGTCCATGGAGCCGCTGGGTCTGGCACTGCAGCAACTGGACCTTGCAGCACCTGCCACCATCCAGGTGAGGATAACAGAGTGCAGTCCCCCCAGTGCCTCAGTTTCCCCACCTGCAGGCTATAACTAACATGGCTTTGCCCTTCCCCGCTTGTCAGGCTCCTTCCACCTTCCCTGCTGAATTGAAGCCACCCACATTTTCCCAGGAGCAAGCAGGCAAGCAGCAGTGGCAGGATGTGAATGGAGACCCGGGGAGGGACATCTCCAGAGGTAAGGGAGACCCAGCTGTGCATGGGCTCCTCCCCACTGAGGGAAACTGAGGCACACAGCTCGCAGCCGCTCTCCCTGCTTCTTGCAGACATCTGTGCCTTCTGCCACAAGGCGCTGGGGCTGCGGGAGCCAACGGTGGAGGCGATGAGGAAGCAGTACCACCCTGACTGCTTCACCTGCCGCACGTGCCGCCGGCTCCTGGCTGGGCAGCGCTACTTCCAGAGAGACGGGTGCCCCACGTGTGACACCTGCTTCCAGGTACCCATCCTCCATCGGGGAAACCGGCACCCTCGGAGCATCCCTCGGGGGTGTGGGCTGCTGTCTCACGGCATGTGTTCCCTAAATTCCAGGCCACGCTGGAGAAATGTGCCAAGTGCCAGGGGCTGATCACGGAGCACATTGTCCGTGCCCTGGGCAAGGGTTACCACCCCAGCTGCTTCTCCTGTGCTGCCTGTGGCCGGGCCATCGGCACTGAGAGCTTCGCCTTGGATGAGCAGGGTGACGTGTACTGCGTGCCTGACTACTACAGGTTGGTCATGGGGGGAGGGTGTCCCACACTGGGAGCTGGGTTTGGCTTGTCCCTGTCACCTCACAGGGCTCACTCCACCCTGTTGGCTCCCATCAGGAAATACGCCGTGGTGTGCAGCGCCTGCCAGCGCCCCATTGTCCCCCACGAGGACGAGGACACCTACAAGATCGAGTGCCTGGGACGCAGCTTCCACGAGAGCTGCTACCGCTGCGAGGTACAGCCCCGGGGATGGGGGCCCCCAAAGCTAAGGGGGTGGTACTGAACTTTATCTGAGCATGGACACAGGGATGGCAGCACCCACAGCTGGTTTTTAGCCCCCAGTTTATCTTACAGATAATGAGAAGGGGGAAATGAAGTAAAATTGGGTGATGTTTAAAGAACCTCTTCAGCTTTGCATGCTTTTGATGTAGTTTGTCAATTTTCAGAGTGCTGGTGGGTTTTGCGGGGTAAATGGGATGTAACACACACGGGGACCCCTAAAAGGTGGCTTCCTTTTCCCCTCTTGCCCCCAGAGCTGCAGGATGCCCCTGTCACCGGAGCTGACAGAGAATGGGTGCTACCCCCTGGATGACCACCTCCTCTGCAAGTCCTGCCACATCCACTGGCGCAATGAGTCGTCCTGCTGAGACCCTGCAGTGCCAGGCACCAAAACGGGGGGTGCCTACAGTGGGATGCACCCCATGGCTGACTCTGGGTGCCTGCTGCACCCCCTAAATTACTGCAGAACTGGGTTTTCCTCACCAAAATGTCCCCAGGACCCTTACCCAGTGGGCTGGCAGGGTGGAGAATTGCGCTCATGATAAATCTAAAATGCCCTGACAGAGCAGCAATGAGGAATGGAGGTTTTATTCCTTATTTCTTTTTTAAAACTCCTTCTTCCAAAGGCCAGTTTGGTTTTCTTGGGTGGTGTTTCTTTCTTCTCAAGCTTCCTTGGGGTTTCACTGAAATGTTTCTCTCTGTGGAGAGCGGGCACTGATTTAGTTACTTGCAGTTAAATAAAACCCCGAGTTTAAAAACTCTCATTCCTTTCATCCACCCTGCATTCCAAACCTATCAAATCCAAGTTTAAAAATAAGGAAAAAAAAGCCGGTTTTGAATTTTCTAGGCGTGGTGATAATTGGTCCATAACTACGGTCCACAAAAGTTGATTTTAGGGTGTAGCAATGTGGCAGATGCTGCTGTCACCGAGGGGAGAGCCGAGTGTTGTTTTTTGGGGTGGATATGGGATCTGGCGATGTTTCGTGGTGTTGATAAAAGGGGTTTTGGTGTGGTTTGGGGTTTTTTTTTGCTGACTGTCTATCCCGGAGCCGGCAGAGGGCAGCCGGAGCACAGATTCCTCCATCAGGCAGAAACTCCAGCTAAAAGCATCCCGCAGGGCTGGAACGCTGGGAAAGACGGACAGCCCCCTTTCTGCATATTATCCAAGATTATATCGCTCTGTCAGTGGAAGCTTTTTGATCTCCTCTCAGTCCAGGCCTCAAACCAGCAGAAATTAGACCATTTCTCTGCGTGCCCAACATCTGCACAACCGATGTTGCCAGTGCTTAGTGGTTTTGTTTGCGAGGGTGTTGCAAACCAGGCGGAGAAACTTTTTTAACTTTCTTTTTAACTGAAAGTGTTTAAAAAGCCACAAATCAAGAGCGGAAAATAGCAAGAGCGTGTGAGATGATGTTTAATGCTTTCCTGATGGAAAATGGGAGCTGTAAACAAAGAAAGCAACCACCAGACCAGCAACTCCTGGATCACATACAACATCTCCGGCGCATGCTGTGTTTATGAGGGAAGGGGTTACTGATGGTTAATTAATCACATCAATAACTATTTCCTGATGACTCTTCCCTGTCTACAAAGCTGATTACTCAGTGTTTGTTAATGAGCATCTCCGGGCCATCAATCAGTCACAACTTGCTTTAAAGGTATTTATAAATAAGTTGTGGTTTGTTCTGGTCACGTAAGTTGGTGGCTTTGGGTCCGGTTGGGTGGGAACTCCTTGTCCCATGCCAAGGAATTCCTGTGCTGCAAGTCAGCTCTCACTTTCCAAAGCTTCTTGCACTGTGAGGAAAATGTGGCATCAAAATGATGCTAAAAAAGTAAAAGGATGTGGCAGTGGCCAAAGGGAGCAGGAAAAAGAAGGCCCGGAGGGCAAAGAGCTCCTTGCTTTTTGTAATACAGATATTTTTCCACTCAAGGTTTTTGAGGAGGATGGAAGTACAATGCTGAGTGGTGTTTTGGATGTGTTATTCCAAGTTGCACTACCCTTCCACTGAGGAATGGTGGGAAGGAGTTGGGTATTTCTCCCTTGGAGCCTTCCAGGACGGGCTGTTGGCACTGGGACTGCAGAATTTTTGGCCGGAGACAGGCAGGGAAATGCTTTTATTTACAGGCAGCCTTGGAGAAGGTCCTGGAAAGCAAGGAGAAAGGAAAGGCACCGCTGGAGTGTTTGGCAGCATAGTGAAGGGATGTGGTGTGGTCAGACTTGACGTGATATTTCAGGATTGGAGGGTGACAAGGGACAGGGATAGATGGACACGGGTAAGAGGACAAAAAGGCTGATTTAAGGCATCTTCTTCCCAGATAAAGGGAGAAGCACTACGAGCTGATGCATGGGGGAGCGTTGTGCCTGAAAAGCACAGCCTCGTGTTTTCCCTTGGGAGGAGCTCGAGGAATTCTGAGCCGCATGCAGGAGATCCTGCAGGAGCTGGATCCCGTCCCGCTGCCGAGCAAACCCAGACCGGCTGCAAGGGCTCAGCCTGTCCTTGGGCTCCTCACCCCATCACAAGCACTTCTGCAAGCACCCAGGTCTGCAGAAATAACCCAACCACACATCCTGCCCTGAACAGCAACATTTTGGGGGGCCAAGCCCACCTTGGACCACCCGGGTGTAAACCCCACTCCAAGTGCCTCCTCTTGTCCCTGTGGCAATGGCAAAGGGCAGAGAGGATGGCAGCGCTCCGGATGGCTCCAACCCTTCCTTGGCTGCTGCAATCAGCTCTTGCAATCCCTCTTGGCAGGCTGGGGAGAGCGGGAAGGACCTGGCTGCCTTCCAAGGAGCAGCAAATGCAAATATTTCCTCACTTCAGGCTGGGTGCGGCCCGCGGATAAAATTTCCTTGGGCTTTCCCAGCGAAGGCATCTGATTCTCCCTCTGCTGCGAGGCCAACATGCTCCCAGGAATACAACCGTGTGTCCCATTAAAAAAAACCCTAAAGGTTATCTTTTTACAACTCAAAAGACTGCCTGGTTTTTAAAAAGAGGTTTTAAATTGAAGGAGAAGCTGCCAGGCACGGCTTGTAGTGATTTTGAATCAGTGGTTAAAGCGTTGCTTCGTGGAAAACAAAAATCAACCTTTTTGCAGGTTTCTTTGGAAAATGGAAGATTTGTAGTGTGGTGCAAGGATAATGGGATGATAAAGGTGCTGGGAGCAAGGCTGGGTGCTGCAGGATTTTCTCCAATAAGATAGAAAGAGCTGCAGGACAACTGGGGTGTTTTTTCCTTTGGATCCCAGGTTAATGGTAATGCCATCCCAGCCAGCTCCCTGCAGCGTTGTTCTTCCCCACAGAGCATTCAGACCTATTTTCTACACGTTCCTTTGACACAGCCTAAAAAAAATTTTTATTTCTTAAATGAAAATTGGTCGGATCCTGCTGATTCTGGGAGAGGTGAACACCAGCTGGGATTATACAAGGAACAGCCCAAGCGTGGATTTCTCCTGATGCAGCACAGGTGAGATATGTATTAAAAAAAAAAAAGAAAAGAAAAAAAAGCTGTATGCTAATATTCTCATTTATCCTCAGTTTTCCTGGCAAAACTGAACCACCCACTGCCACAACGTAGTTTTAAAACACATTGATTTTGATAGCATGAGGGGAAAGGGATGAGGCGAGTGCGCAAGCGCGTTACCAGGCTGCCAGTGCTATACTGGCTTCTTTATAAAATAAAGGATAAAAAGCCCAACCCACCCTATTTCTGTGAACAGACACACAGCACACACCTGTGAGCAGGGTTTTGCTACTTCATATCCCAGATTTCCTTCATCGTATCAGTGATTACAGCATCCTGAAGCCCTATTTCCTGAAAATTACCAATTTTCACCCAGATTTGGCTTCAAGTGGTTTAAGTTGTATCTTTATTTTGATGAAATGTCCAGTAAAGCAGTGTGAATGAGGTGTTTTATTGAAATAAAAACGTGGATATTTTTCGAAGAGGTTATCCCCTTTGTCAAGGTGGATTATTGACGTCAGGGATTTATCAGTGGGGGGAAAAAAGTGGAGAAGGAAGGGGAAAAAATATGTATATAATAATATATACCTTAATTCTCCGTGCTGCTAAACTTTTCCTCACAGCCAAGCTGGGGAATATGCTTTAATCTCATTTATTGGATTGCTTCATCTGAGTATGTTGGTTTTTAATTTTATTGTTTGTTTTTTTGCTGAGGCGATGAGGCTCTAGGCGGGGAGTTAAGCACGAAGTGTTTCGTGAGGAAAAAGAGAAACTCCTGAAGAAAAAAAAAGATAAAACGAGGAGGAAAAGGAAGGTTTGGGGTGACAAAAGGCGGCGCCGGCCGGGGCTGCCCCTCACGGCCCCTCAGGCGCTGCCCCCCCCGCGCTCGCTTCACAAAATGGCCGCCCGGCGGGGCCGCGGGAGCGGCTCTGAGGCGACAAAATGGCGGCGGGCGAAGAGCGGGGGGAAGGACGGGCGAGGAGCAGTGTGGGCACAGCGAAGGGCTCTGATCCTGTGGGAATCCCCTCCGGGCGGGCGGCGAAAGCGCTGCGGGTGAAACCTGACCTTCTTATCCCCCCCTCCCTCCTGCCCTTTTCTCCTCGCCGCCTTTGCGAAAGGATGTGAAAATGGCCAGAAATGCGCATTTTTATTCGGCCATGGTGGAGCCCCCGGTTTTCCCCTCACCTCAGCTCCCCGCCGCTCCCCCAATGATACCCCTAAAATATTATTTCTTTTTCCCTCACAGCTGAGCGGTTTTGGCCCTGTATTGCGCTTTCCACATGCCCCCCCACCCCTCCCTTCATCATCACCACACACACACACCCCCAAGCCGGGTAGTTTTATGCCTAATTCTTCGCTTTTCCACCGCTTTTCTCCTTCGCAGGGGTTGAAGCCGCCATCTCCCGGTCTCCTCACGGCATGGAAAATCCCCAAAAGTGCTTCAGGAAAAAAAAAAAAAAAAATCCCAAGCGCACGAGGATTGATTTATCATCGCAGCCGGAGTGGAATGGGAAGAAGCCATCGCTGCTCGCCTGCTCCCCACGACAGCTCGCCCGCCATTCGCTTAATTAAAATCATACATTGGTGTGATCAGACGTGGTAATACCATTAAAAAAAACCAAATACCGTAACATCCACACGCTCGTTGTTGGAGGCTGTAGCCAAGGTACCATGCTTTTTTTTTTTTTTTTTTTTTTTTGGTTTGGGATTTTTTTGTTGTTTTAAATATTCTTTTAATGTTGCCTTACCCTTTTTTCCTGCATCAGAGTATTGTTACAGGCTGTAACATTGCCTCTTAATTCTTAAAAGCTACATACCTAAAAATACTGCTTTTTCCCATAGAATTGCAGATTTAGGCCCATACAGATGCTCTTTTATTTCTATAGATACAGAAATACTTGTATATATTTATTAAATATAAATATATAAATACTGCTATGTATTTCATATTTTTATATACATATGACCTCTTCCCAGGGACTACTTAAAGTATAAAATAAGCCCACACACCTAAAAACTATAATTTAATTATATATAATCACTATAACTTTGGCCCAATATATCTTTAATTTTATATATATATATTTTACCTTTGTTTTCCTCCATTGGTTTCCTACTACAATGTGTCCTAAAAGCAGGAGAAAAAATGCCATCAAAAATAAAAATAAAAGAAGAAAAAATAACAAAAACCAACCCATCTCTTTTTTTACAGTCCATGCTGGAAGTTTATGCCTGAATGTTTTATTTGTTCCACAGAGATGTAGATTTTCCTTGGGAGATTTGGGAAGGATTATTTTTTAATGAAAAAAAAGGAAAAAAGTACACCCAGAAAAAAAAAAAAAAAAAAAAAAAAAAAAAGGCAAAAAAAAAAAACCAAAACCAAACAAAGAATGAAAAAGAAACAAAAAGGAAAAAAGCACAACAGAACCAAACCGCAGTAAGTCAAGCTGCAAATGCAACCCAATAGTCCGGATCAGACAATTCATTGCACAAAAAAAGGATAAATGGAACTGCAATGGCCGGCTTTGCTGTAGATCCAGGAGGAGGGATCAGCTCCTTTATCCCACCATCTCGCGCTACAAACACCACCATTTTTTTTCCTCTCTCTCTTTTTTTAAATACGCTTTGTTGGGGCGTTTTGTTTCGAGCCGAGGCGGCCGCACCACCCCCTGAGCCGGGGCTGCCGGAGCCGCTCGGGGGCTTCTCTTTTACAGAGATCTCTTATTTTTCCCCGGCCTTGTGCAATCCTCTCCCTTTTATTACACGGGTTTGGTGTTTTTTTCCTCTCCCCTCTGCGGGTGTAAGGGTTCCTCTCCTCTCTCCAGCTTGGCTGCTTGTTCCAGAAGGTTCCACGGGGGCGGGGAGCCCCCACTGCGGCGCCTTTGCCGCAGCGCCGGGCAGGAGGAGGAGGATGCGGAGGATGCGCCACCTCTCCCTGGCTGGGAGCCTCATTCCAAGCCGCTCCCCCTTGCTCCGTTCCCCAGCCTTGAAAACAGAGCGCTGGGAGGTGTTTGCAACTCGGAGGGGTTTGGGGGGTTTTTTTTGTGGGTTTGTTTTTTGGTTTGGTTTTTTTTTTTTTTTTTTTTTTTTTTTTTTTTTTTGTTTTTTTTTTTTTTTTTTTTTGTTCCCCTCTAAATAAATGGAAAGCGGAGCTGTCGCTGATGGAGATGGATGAGGCAGGGCTGGCAGCGCCGCAGCTCTGCTCCGGCGCGGCCATGGCACCGATGGCATAAGTGACCTTTCCCAGGCGGTGGGAGAGGGGATTCCCCCTCCGCCCCAGCATGCTCCTGCTTGGAATTCATTTTAAATAGCAGGAGTATTATTTTTTATTTTCCTTCCCCCCTCTCATTTCTCCTTCACTGTTTTTTTTTTTTTTTTTTTTTTTTTGTTTCTGTTGTTGTTTGGGGTTTTTTTTTGTTTTTTTTTTTTTTTTTTTTTTTTTTTTCCCGAAGCTTCCTCATGATCTTTTATTTTTTTTTTCCTGTGTGTGTTTTGAATTGCATTTTAAAATTGCCCAGCTGGAGACAAGGCTTGATTAGAGCTGGAACAATAGCTCCCTTTTATTAATAACGGGAAGGATTTACAATCGTACAGCACCTTCCTTGGAAAGCTTTCCAAACCATTTGCAAACACTCACAAATTTCAGATTGCGCAGCCCTTGGCTGTGAGGTGGGTAAGTATTTAATGGTGCCACCACCCAAAATCACCTCGGTGGCAAAACTCAACCTCAATTTCTGAGTGCTTAAAAAGATGACAAATTTGGTTTGGGGGTTTTTTTTGTTTTTTTCGGTGGGGGTGGTGGGTGGGTGGGGTGGGGTGTGGGGCTGGCTGGAAGCTGTAACCTAAATCCGTACATGCAGAGTATTTGCTGCGTCCTGGGAACTGGGCTGCTCTCCCCCCAGCCACACAGAGCTGTGGATTTGCTGCATGTCAGTAAACATCTGCTGATGGATTTTTTTTTTTTTAATTTTTTTTTTTTTTAATCCATTCCCTTTTTGCAGTCCCTAAGTGACCTCCTGCAGCGCTGCCTCCGCTGCGGCTCCAGCACGGCCTTGCACTGGAGCACTGATGTGTGTCCCTGTGGAGTGACCTTGCTGGGGGGACTGGGCCCACCGAGCGATTCAGGTGCTCTGCTTTGATCCCAAATCCCAGCACCCAGGGGGATGCTGCAGTTATGGGTTAAAGCTGTTTCATGCCTTATTTTTTCCCTCTGTTTGTTTGTTTATTTTTCCAAGGGAAACAATGTATTGTTTATGAAGCCCTTCTCCACAGCAGATCCCTGCAAACCACACAGGGTTCCAGGAGTCACCCAGGCAGTGGGATCTGGCCTTGCCAGAAACGTGAGGGACAGTGCTCCAGCCATGCCTGCGTGTGTCACACACGGGCCACACAAACCCACAGTGTTCCTGTGGTTACTTCTGTCTGCTGAGCATCAGTGGGTCCCAGGGCTTCCCCTTCCCACTGCTTGCTGCTTCACAAAGGCTGATGCTTCTGGAAAAAGCTCTGCCTTGTGGCCTTTAAAATAAATAAATAAAGCAGCGCTGCTGTGGATTAGTCATCCTTATTTTTGCAGGAAGCTGTTTGCCAGCACTGTCCCAATCACGCATGTGCCTGTGAGATGGGAACTCCAGCAGGCTGCTAACGTGCTCTGCTCGCTGCTCCTTGGAGCTCAGCCACCCAGCCTTCGTTGAGCTGCTCCTGGCAGGTGGAAAAACCCACAGTCCAGCTTTCCAGACCTTTCCCTCCTTTTTTTTTTTTTCGGTGCTGGAATCTGCATTGGCAGGTGTGCAAATGTGGAGACTGTAACAGCAGCAAGTGAGGATGGATGAGGTGTTTTCTGGGGTCATATCCAATTCCAGAGAAGAAACCCTGGTGATTTATAATTTTTTTCTTGTAGATTTTATTCTGAGCTCCACTGTATCTTGTGAGAAGACTGAGTTTGATCCTTTTGGCTACTAAAAATGGTTCTGTTTTTAAACCTTGGTGCTTTTCCGCTTCCCTGTGGTCATGCAGAAGAGCAAGCAGTGCAATTAAACAGTACAGCAAAGGGCAGCTCCCTCCCCCTTTCCCTTTCAAAAAATCCAGAGTTGTGTGTCTTGAACTGCTGCATAGGCAGAAAACATACAAAGCCCTTGTCAGCATTGTGCTGATGTGTGGCACGTTAAAAAAAATACACACAAAAGGGGTGGGGAGAGCTGGTGCCTCCAGGGAGCAAAATTGTGGGGCCCCTTTCCCTCCAAGCCCACAGACCTATGTGGGATAGTCTGTTCCTCCTAATTTTGCTCAGGTTGGAGGGAGTGTTGAACATCTTAAATGGTGTTGATGAAGATCAGGGTCTCCTTGAATTACATTTTGTTTTCTCTGTGAACTTGCTCCCGTGAGATGCAGCTGGTTTATTACTCCATTCCTCAGAGTGCCAGGAAGAAGGGAAACGCTTCCTTAGCGAGTGTCCTTTCCTTTGTTTTGTTGCAAAGGTGATAACCACAGACCTGGTGCTGGTTTCTGCCAGGTCACACATGGCTGGGAGGCGCAGCTTCCCGCAGTCATTAGCACACAGGGAGTGCTGGGGGTCGTTAAACGAGGATATCACATCGGGATTCCATGCATGCCGCTGCCTGACCCGGCCCTGGAGAAGCCCCTCAGGAGAAATTATTTCACTGACTGGTTGCTGCAGGGATTTCTAGCACAGCTATGGCTTTATCCTTTTTTTTTGGCCAAAACGAAGTGCAGGGTGGGGATGAGGTGGCCAGGCCAGGTTTCGTACCCTGCTCCCTGTGGTAGGTGTGTGAACAGTGTGCCTAAAGCCTTGTTTGGAATAAGGCAGCGTGGACAGGGATTTGGATTTCATTCCCTCATTAGGGCTGTGCTGGTTTGGAGATGCACCTTGTACTCTTCATGGGCCATTGCTGGCAGGGAGGTTTGGAGGAGCAAGAAGCTGCCTGTTGGGATGATTCCACATTTTTCAGGCTGGCACACCCTGTGGGATTCTAAATTACTTTCCTTTGGCAGTTTAGGATAAACTGAGAATTGCCTTGTGAGCACTGAACTTTTACCACCCTGAAGAGTTACTCAAGCTACATCCATGATATTTCCAAGCTAAACAAAACCTGAATTTCCAGTGCCAAAAAGCGATACAAACCTCCACTCCTCCTCTGTTCAGGAGAAAACCACAGTCTTTCAAGCTTTGCTCTTAGCCCAAGGAGTTAAAAAGCTGCACTGTGAGATCTGCAGAGGTGAAAATAAAAGCCAAAGGCAGACGAGGAACTTCTCCCATGCCGTGTTGGAGGAGAGGCTGTAGAGCACAGCAGGTGTTGATGCACAAATATTTCTCTTTGTGCTTTCTCTGGAGTGAAGGAGTGCTAACTGCACAGACATGGGGTCACTCCTCTTCATTTAAACACCCTCGTGTTGCTGTGGTATCAAAATGGTGTTTGATGCAACCAAAGCTCAGATCATGGTGGCTTGGAGTTTATTTTGTGCTGCTCAATCCAATGCAGAATGTGAGGAGAGCAGCCTCTGTCTTGCAGGTTTGGACTGTGGGGCTTGTCCTGTAACATTTCCAGTGTAATTTCTGAGATTTTTTTTTCTCCTGGGCATTGCACACAGGTAAAAATCACATCTGGATGTAGATTTAATACAACAATTAAGTAAAAAAATGGCAAAGTACAACAATTAAGTTAAAAATGGCAAAGTATAGGATTCTGTGATCTAACCAGTCCTAGGGGATTTACATCCTTTGCAGTTGTCCTGTTTGGGTATCAAATCACATAGAGCTGTCTTTTTTCTGTTTATTTTCTTTGGCTTTTCCTTAAAATGTGATCTTTTGCAGCCTGGATGGCCACAGTCCTGTCTAGTGATGAAAGTCCTGTGTTTGGGGAGAACCCTTGTGAGGTGAGCAGACACAGCTCTCTGGCACAGGAGTTTGGGAGCAAGGGGAAGCAGGGCAGAAGTTGGCACTGATATTCCTGTGATTTTTTATTTTTTCCAACAACAGGCTAAAAAAAAGGTGCTCTTTTTAATATTTCTTTCTACCACACCATAAGCAAGAGTAACTCTTTTGCAGTCCTGTGTTGGCACTTAGGTTTTGATTGCATGGCTTAACCATCACACTGGGTTCTGCTGCTGAAGAAACCCCTAGTTCTTTGTAGAAGGAATTTTAAAAACAGAAATGTGCTTTTATATAAAGATAAAAGTGGGTTCAATGTCAACTGAAGCTCAGGGGCCCCTGTATCCTGGGCTGTGGGATGTGGCTGTGCTAAACCACTGGCTAAAAGGGTGGCATTTTGTGGCAGCTCCTGTCCCTGGCATCGTGGATAAGAACACCACAGGGAAAAGAGTCAGAAAATAAATTACTAAATGTTGCATTTCAAAAACAAGGGAGTTTTCTGCACAGAGTCATCTCATCAGGAAGATTTGGAGCTCTAACCCTCAAAAAGAACTGAAATCAAGAGCTTTATTAATATAAATCCTGTGCTTTGTGTTGGTTAAGGCTGCAGAACCCAGCTCTGTGCTCCAAGTGTTTTCAGCCCCTGAGCCCATAGCCTCTGTCTTGGCAACAAATGGGCCTAAATATCAAACAGCACCAATTCTTTCTTGGAGAAAACGAGCATAAAGCAGAGTGGGTAAGCTATAAAATTAGGCCAATAATTCAGGCTGGCTTAAAAAGGAGATAAAAGCCTAGCTGGGAATTTGATATTCAGCTGTCATAGTGTTCTTTTAATAAATACTATCAATGAGCAAGGAGGACCCATAAATACATTTTATCCTGACAAGATGGTGGCTGGAGCTGGCTGGCTCAAACCAAGGAACACCCTGAGTGTTTGTTGGGGCTCTTTGCTGGGAAACCTCCTGCTTTTTTACAGAAAGGAAAGGAACTGGCTGTGCACTGGTGGTGGGGAGAACCCTCATGTTCCTGCTCAGATCCCTGTGAATCCCAGCTGATGTGGCCAGGGAGGGGTGCAGTGTCCTCCTTTCTCAGCACACCACACAGAGATGTTGCTGAGCCAGACCTGAGGGTAGGAAATGATGGTCTGAGCCAACAAGTCCTGGTTGCTGTCCTTGTTCAGTATCTAATCTTTGCTTTTTGAAACGTTTGCTGAGCAGTCTCAGCGATGCGTGGCAGCTCCGCCGCTCGGGAAAGGCGCCGTGTTCAAAATGGATAAACCTGCCTTTTGAAGCATCGTGTCTGCCCACTTCTATTTATTGGTTTTTCCTCCTCAAAGAGAGGCTGCTGTGTGGACCCCAAGGATGTTTTCCGCTTCTCCTGTCTTTTTTTTTCCCTTTCAAACTGGAGAGCTGCTAACTTTATTAGCTCCTTATATGGCAGCCCCATTTTCTCACGCCTTTAATGGCTCTCTTTTGATCTGTCCTGTTCTTGCCTTGCTTTTCCTGACATGAACGTGGTGTTCAAACTGAGATGGGTTTATAACCTGCTCCCTCACTAATAAATGGCCTGGCACTTTAATCCTCTCCAAGCACTGATAAGAAACATCCAAATGTTTTAACTGTGGGACTGGCTGAGTTGTCTGTAGATAGCTGACTCTCAGCTATGCCCTCCCAGGAGTAATTTAAATTGTTCCTTGCAGTGTGTATCTCAAAGGCTGAGGGTCATGGAGAGCAGCTCAGCTCCCCTTGTCCTGACTTGTTTGGCCCCTGGGAAGGGCAGCACGCAGGCAGTGCAGCTGTGCCTCACCCCTGGGTGCTCCTCACACTGTCACTCATGGAGAACACTGGGCTGGCACAAATGTGTGTCCTGCAGACACAAGGATGGTGTTGGTCCTTCATCACAGCCCCTCTGACCTGATCAGGGGAGGGTTGTACCTGCTCTGCTCTCCAGCCTGGGGCTGTGTTCTTTAAAATCATCGACTGAGCTGTGGGGATCTGGTTACAGCAGCATCGCTGGTGTGGTTGCAACCAGGAACAGCTTCCCTGCAAATCATTTGAAGAGTATCACCATGGTCCAGAGCTTTGTTTTGCGTCACCAGCCGAGCTTTGTGCTGCTCTTCCAGCTGGCTGTTGTGTAAATGGAGCCCTCCTGGCGCTGGTCTCAACCCTCTCCTGTCAACAGAGCCGATGGCTTTGTTTGTGACAGCTCCCAGCCCCTGCGTGTCCTGTGAGATGGCCGGGTGACAGCAGTGACTCCGTGTGACATTCCCTGGAAGCACCTGGGAGCTGCTGTGGTTTCCTCGTGTGTCTCTTGGAGGTGCCACCCCAGCAGGGAGGAAGAACAGTTGGGATTGCAGCTGCAGCAAGTGCACCCCATCAGAGGAGGAGAATTTTTCATGGAAGAGCTGTTTGATTTTTTGGTGGTTTTTTGGTTTGGGTTTTTCCTCTCCGAAATGGAGAGCCCCTTAAAGGTAGAGACAGGTACAAATTGCTCCTTGGGCTTCCCATCAGGTAAAGAAATGGAAAGCTGAGCCCAGCTCCTCACTGGAAGCGCTGGTGGAGCGTGTTGGCAGCGCATTTTCTGGTGTGCACGTGGCTCCATCACACGTTGTGAATAATAGATGGCTTGCGTGCAAGGAGTTGTTGGGGTTTTTAATTAATCAGCAGATCCCAGTTTGGCAGAGCCCATCATCACTGGGGAAACTGAGGCACGGGACTGCCAAAGGATGGGCTTGCAGCCACTGGAGCCAGGGATAAGGCTCGGGGCCACCACAGATGGAGTCCATGTGCGTCAGAGACGTGATTAAATCAGGAGATTTGCATGTTTGTTAAGCCACTACAGCTCGGTGACTTTGACCAGTAGCAAGGTGGACTTGTTGCCGGAAGGTTGCGGTGCCCGGCCGGACTGGGTGGCAAAAGGCAGCTCTGACCAATAAAACACGGGCTTGATCAATACCAAAACGTCATCAGGAGACTTTGGCCATGGAAAACACTGAAATACAGGTTTGCTCTGTGGTGGAAGTGGTGAAGGTTTTAAACACCAACATTCCTGGCTGGGGGTGTGTGTTTTATCCTGACCTCACAATGGGATCTAATTTTCATTTTGGGACATAGAAATAGGTGTCTTATCAGTGCAAGGGCATATTTTGGTGGAAAAGAAGATCTTGTGGGTTAAAAAATACCTAGTTGTACATTTCAGAGCTGGGGTGTGACATGTCAGGCAACTAGAGATGGGTGATATTGGCAATTTTTTCACCCCGTGTTAATTAAGGAGCTGTGCCAGCCCCCGTGGGGGAGCGGGAGGTGAATCCTTCCCACGGTGGGAGTTTCTCCTGTGTGGTTTGCAGGGCAGCCTGGTCTCCCTTCTGTTGGGGGAAGTACAACTCAGGACACCCTGCTTGAGTGGAGGGAGTGTCCCAGGGTGCCACATTGACCCTGTGTCCCAGGGTGCCACATTGTCCCTGTGCCAGTGGAGGGGAGCAGTGGAGCAGCCAAGGGGGTTTGGGGATCCCCCTGCAGCCCCACTTAGGGTTCCTGCTGCTCTGGCCTTTGGAGCCATTGGACACCAGAGCCAGGGCAGCGTGGGGCCCTCCCTGCCATCACCTCAATTCACTTTTTACCTGTGTGCCCAGTGGCCACGGCTGGGTGTGTGCTCACCTGGGGATGAAGGTAGCTGGTGCCCCAGGATTTTGGAATGCTTATGGGATTAGGGGGAGCTGTAGGTTTGGGGTTAGCAGGACCTTGCCCTTGCAGTGCAACCCATTCTGTCTCTCACAGCTCCCGGTTCCAACTCCCCCAGCCCCTTTTCTCACAGCCCCACCACGACTCCCAGAGCCCCCAAACATTTCTCACAGCCCCTCATCACAATTCTCACAGAGCCTGTTACATCTCTCACAGCCCCATTACAATTTTCAAAGCCCCTGTAATGATCCTCACAGCTCCCCAATAAGACTCTCAGAGCCCCCCCCCCATTGTGTCTGAGTCTCCCACTGTTTCACAACCCTAATTCTCCCGTCCCCTCATTTCTTGCACCCCTCACTCCAATTCTCTCATCCTGCCATTTCCCACACCCCATCCCAATTCTCCCCTGTTTCTCACCCCCACCCAATTCTCCCGTCCCCCAAATTCTCTCACACCCCCACCCCAATTCTCTCATCCCCCCAATTTTCCCGTCCCCCCGTTTCTCACACCCCCACTGCCCCCGCCCGTTCCGCGCACGCGCACTCCCTCTCACCGCCCCCCTCCCCCCCCCTCGCGGGGCGTTGCGCGCTCTCGCCCCGCCCCCCCCGCCGGCCCCGCGGCGCGCGCCCCGGGGCGCAGTGCGCCTGCGCGGGGGCCCCCGTGTGGCGCTGCGCGAGGCGCGGGCAAGGGAAGGGAAAAGGGAAGGGGAGGGGGGGCGAGCGAGCGAGCGAGCGCGGCCGGGCCGGCGGAGCAGCGGGAGCGCGGGGGGGGGAAGGAGGAGGAGGCGGCGGCGGGGGCGCCGCGCTGCCGCTGCCGGAGGAGGAGCAGGAGGAGGCAGCGGGAGCGAGCGAGCGGGCGGCGCGGCGGGGGGAGCCGGCGAGGAAGCGCAGCCGCGGCGGAGAGCGAGCCCGGCGCCCGGCAGCCGGCCCGGCGGGCAGGGGGCCCCCCCGGCGGGGATGGTGCGGTCCGGCGGCCGGTGGCGCTGAGGGCGGCCGGGCCCCGCGGCGGAAGGGGCGGAGGGCGAGGCGGAGGCGGCGGCGAGCGGCGAGCGGCGGCCGGCGGCGCGGCGCGGGGGCAGGCGGCGGCCGGGAGCCGGGGCACGGGCGGCGGGCTCGCCCCGCGCCGCGCAGCATGGTCCGGGAAACCAGGCACCTCTGGGTGGGCAACCTGCCGGAGAACGTGCGCGAGGAGAAGATCATCGAGCACTTCAAGCGGTGAGTGGCGAGCGGCGACGGGGCCCCGTCCGGCCCGACCCGCGGTGTGGGGAAAAACGAAGGGAAAAACGTGGGAAAGGGGGGGAGGAGTGCGCGGGGACGGCGGTTCCCGTGGAGAGGAGGAGGAAAACAGCGCTGTAAATAACCCGCGCCATGGCGGGATCGGCGGCGCGGCCGGAGCGGGGAAATACAAAAATGGCTAAAAATGGACCCGAAACGACGGAGCAGCAGCGAGCGGGGCTCGGAGGTCGGCACGGAGCGGCTCCCATGCCGAGGATGTTGGGAGGCAGCGCTGAGCCTGGCCGACTTGTTTTCCATTCCTTTTTTTTTTTTTTTTTTTCAAAATTATTCAACGCTCGGACTTTTTTTCTATTTATTTTCGCCTATTTCACTGCGTTTCCCTCCCACCTGGAGCCATGGAGGATGCTGCGTGTCCCCCCGAGGTGCAGCGAGCTGTGGGAACCGAAGCGCCTGCAGCTGCGAAAACGTGACTCTGGGGGAAAAAAAAATCACACAAACCCACGGAGAAAACACGGGATCCTGCACGCGGGAAGCACTCTGGACTCCTTATATCGTGCTGGGTTGTTTTTTCCTTTTTTTTTTTTTTTTTATTGCATAGGTTAATCCCGCTCATAAGGAAGTAGTAGCTGTTTGCATGGTTGGGTTTTTTCCCTCCTCCCTCCGTCTTTCCCTGCGAGGAGGAGGAGGAAGGGACTTCTTCCCCACCGCCTCAGCAACACCTTTTTCCTGTGGAAATGCTCTCGAGTTGGTACACCCTACGCTGGAAGCTGGTTTTTTGGAAGAAAAAGAGAGTAACGAGCCCTGCTCAGCTCATGGCCCCTCCAGGCGCTTTGCTTTAATCCCACCAGCAGCAGAAAAAAAATGGATTTTGAAGCTTCCTTTAATCTTCCTGTGCTGGAAAAATGACGGAGCGTCCTTAATAATGAGTCACCATGGGAAAAATAAATGCGGTGACACCGAGGGGGAGAAAGGAAGGTCCCAGCGCTTCTTCCCTGGTTTCTGGTTGTCTGTTGTGGATGGAAGGACTGGGGGTCTCGCATCCCCCTCCATCCTCCTGGCCTCAGCTGCTGCAGCAGCCAAACCCCATCTCTGCATCCTCATCGCTCTGAAATGGCCCTGTTTTAATCAAGCTTCACCTTTTTTCACCTTTGTTATCCCCCTGAGCCGAGAATTCGCCTCTCGGTGAAGGCGCGGGATGGTGGATGTGTATTCAGGGTGGTTTGTCGTGTCCCTCAAGTCCTGGTTACGTGATCCAGTGCTGTTTACAAAGCCAGGTTTTGGGGGGAAAAGGCTCGCTCTGGAGTTATTTGGTTAATTCCAGCCATAACTAGCTGAGGGAACAGGCGCTCCACGGTGCAAATCTGACATTCCTCGGTTTTATTTTGTCCAGTCCTCCTCCTTTTATAAGATGTATTAAAGGAGGGAAAAAGTTGCCATGGTACTGTTGCTTGGAGATGGATGGGAAAAATGGCAGGCGCTGAATTCATTACCTTTTTTTGGTTGTTTTTACCTCGGCAAATCGCGATCGGAGGTTTGGGAGGGAGCTTTGTAGCCAGGCTATTTCTCCCTGGGGTTTGTGTGGTTGGACGGGGCTGATCCCACGGCAGCAAACAGTTAAAACGCGCTCCAGCCCTTTGGCTGCAGGTACCAAAGCAGGGGGAGGCAATGACAACGCCGCCTCCGAATGCTGCTGGGATGCACCCACCGGGATATTTGTGGCTGGAAAAGGGGCGAGGGGCCGAGCGAGGCTCGGTGTGTAGGTGCTGTAGGTGGACAATGGAGCGAGGCTTCCTTTGTATGCCCGTGCTCGCCTGGGGGAAGGGACAGGCGCTGCGCAAGGCGCTCACAGCACGGGGGGATTCTCCTCGCACAGCGAAGGGAAGGGAAAAGCGGCTGCCCGGCCCTGGAGGGGGCAAGGGGAAGGTTCTCTCTTTGGAAAGGACGCTGTATCGGGAGGGAAAGTCTTTTGGGAGGGAGCGGGGCTTGGCAGAGCCCGGTTCCCACCCATCCCCCAGCCTGGGAATAGGGCGAAGGAGGAGGCTGAGCCATGGGAGCCACGGGAGCGGGGCGAGCTCTGGGGGAAAAGCGCCCCAAACCTCGGCCGGGAATCGCCTCACCTCCCCCCGAGCCTCCGAGCGGCTCATTGAGTGTTTGTTTTTCCCCTGGGCTGGGGAAATACTGTCCTTGCCAGATGGAAGCCCGCTGGCTGGGCTGTTGCACGGTGCCCGTTTGAGAAACAACCATCTTGTTTCCAAAGAGGCAAAAATTCAGGGAAAACTCCTAAAACTTGCAGCTCGGCAGGAGTATGGAGGGTTTGCTGCCTCTCCTCCCCCCCTTCACTTAGCCACCGGCTGTGGGAACCTTGCTGGGATTTGCAGCCTCACAAGGAATTCTATAAAGAGATCAATTAAGAATTTCGAAGAAATACATGTTTTTATTCTTTTTCCCCAAATGCTCCTGATTGGTTTGTGTAGTTTACTGAGGTGAATGGAAATAACACTCCCTGCTGTGAATTCTTCTCTCAAATTAGAGAATACTGAAGCTGGTCTCAAGAAGCACTGGCTTACATGAGCAGTGCTGTTTTTCTCCTCAGAAGCCTTTTAAAAATCTTTCCTTGGTATTAAAGGAGATTGGAAAGGAGAGATTCTCCATGCATTTAAATACATCGACATTGTTTTTCAGTTTCTTACCCAAATACTCCCTTTTCAAAACCCAGTGCTCTGTATTTCCTTTCAGCTGAGCTATTAAGGCACCCTGAAATAGAAACACAGCCAGTGCCAGGATTGGAGATCCACTGTTCAGGTGGAATAAGTAGCAAATCCGAGTTATGATCTGGGAGATGTGAGCTTGGGGAAGTGGTGGGAGCAGTGGTTTGGGTTCACCTAATTAATGCTGGAAAAAACCCGTCGTTCCCTGTCCCTGAAACAGATGCTCAGCAGCTTGCAGAACAAGGCGACTAAATATAGTAACAGTTGTCCCCAACACAAGTGCTGCCCTTCCATGGTTTTTTTTCCTCCCTATGTTTTCTTCCAGTTATCTGAAAGAACGTGGCTTTGTCCATTTACTGGTGTTTTAAAGGGCAAAGAGGAGTAAAAGCCTCTTAATGATGGACCATGTGACTGTTGTGTGCAATCTCCTGTGCTGGGGGAGAAGTAAGACATTCACAGTGGCAACCAAGTCCAGGAGGAACCCTGGGTTTCAGGAAACAAAAGTGCTCCTTGAAAATCAGTGGAATACACTGCAGATCAGGGCAATCTTGGAGAAAATAAATAACTTTTAAGGGTTTTTTTGGAGTGGGAAGTGGGCTTTGTTTAGCTTTGCTGTGTTCCAGTGTCTGTCTCACAGGAGATCCTTTGGATGCCTCCTGGAGAAGTGGTTAAAGGCATTTTAAACATAACTGCAGAAAACCTGCCGTGACAGCGAGTGTCTGTTTGCAATAATTCCTGGAGAATATTTGGTCAGTTTGTGAGGAAATGTTTTGTCTTGATGGCTTGGAGTTTTATTTTGGCCTGGGAGAGTGGAATCTGTGCCTTCTGCTCTGTGTCACTGCTTTGGACTGAGGTGGTGTAGGGGAATTTTGGTGGCTCTGGTGCAGGACTGAGGTGGTATAAGGGAATTTTGGTAGCTCTGGTGACCTGGGGAGAATGGTGACAGCCACTACTGGTGTTGAACATTTGGAGGAAAAACTCACATCAGGCACCTGCAGGTCTTGCAGTGCCTTTCCACAGGAACTGGCTTGAGTCAGAAGGAACAGTGCTCCTGGTTTTCTAGCAAAGCTCTTAAATATGTTCCCTGGCATTTTTTGGTGATCACTGATCAGCAAGTCCTTGGATAACTTGAGATGGTTGTCCTAACTCAGCTCAGCCATACAGATCTCTATCCAGGTGTATTTTTTATTGTAGGAAAATACAGAAGTAAGGCCACAGAACTATTCTGTTTTGTCACTCTGTTTGTGTCACTTTAGGCATTTTCACAGATGAGGTGCTGCCTTTCCCAGCCTGGAGCTGTGAAGGAGGGGAGGGTACAGTTTACACCTGTGTTTTACTGGAGTGATGTCTGGAATCACGGGCAGCATCAGAACTCGTTGGTGCTGGTTTTACAAACACTTCCAGTAACGTAATCCAGAGAGCAAAGTAGGATGTTTGGTTGGGAGACTGGGGCAGGGGGATTGAAATAATTGCCCAGACTCAGAAGGGGAGTCCATGAGTCCTTTTGGTGGGTTCCAGTGAGCGTCAGCCTCACATGGAGTGTGGGCTCCTTGGTCAGTCAGGTGGCTCATTGGGGTGATGGTGCTGCTGGCTCTGGTGGTGGTTCCACCCTCTGGACTCAGCCTGGGTGATTATTTCAAAAAAACTTAATGAAAAGCCACGAAGAGTGTAGATTTGGACTAAGCTTCTATTAAGTGGTTTTATGTGCTGAGCTGTGGTAGAAAGATAAGTTGATGACACTTGGTCACAAAATTCTGTCATCTGCTGAGCCTGACTGGCATTGTTTCTTCTCTGAAGTTTCTTCAAAGGTCCAGGCTGTGTTTAGTTGTGATTATTTGTATCAGCAGCTTCTGTTGTTGAGCCGTTCAAGAGCCATGTTGGCTTTTGGTATTTCTTGCCCTTAGTGTAAATTCATTTAGTACAGCAGTAAAATAATCCCTGCAGAGTACAAGAAGAAAGATTCACATGTTGAGAACTTACCAGTCCAGTGAGGCATACAAAGGTATTAAATCCATTCATCAGGTCAGAGCAGGAGATGAATAAAGGCTTAAATTCACTTTGTGATAGCCTTGTTTACTGTTTTTTTATTCCTCCTTGCTTTTCACAGGCCTGAAAGTCATGCCAGGTTCCCTGGCAAATGACCTTACTGACGTCTTAAGGTGTGTCCAAAATTAGGACCTTGTCTTTGCTGAGGGCAGAGAGGCACTCACTGCCTGCCTTTCCATAAAAAAGGAAGTAAATAACCAAATGAGTGGAAGGCAGATACTGGATGAGGTGATGAGTCAGGGTAGACCTGGGGCTCCTCAGGAGCTTTGTTTTTGTGAGCTGATGTGTCACAGCTGCAGCTTGTCTTGCTGTTGTGGTGGTTTCACGCTGCTGTTGGGTTCTGAGGAAGAGGAGGAGGTGCCCTTTTGCATGTGAAGTGTGAAGAGGCACCTGAGAAATAACAAACACCAAAACTGTTCTCTGAGGATGTGTACTGAGGGTCACCCCTCCTGGCTGCTTTTAGGCTGCTGAAGGTTTTGGGAGAGTTGCAGTTGGGTGTGAGTTGTGGAGCTGCTGCTGGGTTGGATACACTCTGGATTTGTAGCTACCAAAAATAAGAAGCAGTGAGATATTTCACTTGTGTTTTTGATTAAGTTCATTGAACTTGCTGAGGTCTGAGAACGCCCTGAAACCAAAGACTGCAAGGACAAACATTCCTAAACAATGAATTGTGGAATAAACTAGAAAAATTATTGCTCTCCATAATAAGATTCTGAGCTGCATCTTTGGCATGCTGATTTAGGAATCTTGTGGGAGGAACAGGAGCCTGAGGATGGAAATTCACAGTGCCAGCCTTGCTGCTTTCCTTTTCTCAAGATTTTGTGGTGTTCTGAAGATTCCTTGGACAGTTAATGAAAATCAGACAGAAGTTGCTTTTTTCATCGCCCGGGCTACAAGTCAGCAGTGTTTCCCACCTGGTGATTGTACACACAGTTATTTGGAGGTTTCACCTTTCTGCTTGGGGAGTAATGGCAGCTCAGATCTCCTGAAACCCATCTCCACCACTGTCCTGCAGCAGCACATTCAGAGGTGATGAAGGCTCCTGGACCACGAGTAAAACACAGCAAGTGCCGTGGTTTGTGCATTTCAGTAGTTACTGTTTAACCTGCTGTAATGATCTCCTGCAGTCTGTAAAATCCTGCAGTGTGAAGATAACATCCTCCAGTAAAAGAACAAACATTGTTCCAGGCTTTTTATAAATACACCAGATATACCCCAGGGCCTGTCAGCAGGAAAGATTGAAGGCAGCACCCTTGAATTTGGTGAAACAACGTCCTTCCTGGGATGGATTTTTTGGAAATGCATTCTGTAGCTGTTGGTGTGTGGCTGGCTCTGGACTAGAGTTTGTGTGTCTGTGCCTTGTGTGAGGTGCAGATGTTGGGAGTGAGAAGGAGCAGAGTCTGGATGTGAAAGGAACATCAGTTTTCTGCTCAGACAAACTGATGGTGGGAGGAGAGCAGCAGTCTTTCGCAACAACCGTGTTCTGGTTAGAGGCTCGGACATTTTTAAGAACAAAAGGGAGCTTTTTTAGCTTCCTTTCTCTTCCCCTTTTTAATCAGGCTCAACAACTTAAAACTGAAAGGGCTTTTTTTGTATAAGCACACTTTGAATCTGGAGCTTCCACATCTGATCACAATGTCCTGAGAGCGCTCTCATCTCTCCACTGAGAAGCCAGAGAAATCCAGATGTGTCCAGAAGGAGGGTGAATGGATGATCTGCAGGGCTGTCTGTTGGATACTGCTGGTGAGGTAGTTCTGACCTGTGTGTGTTCCTCTGTCCAAATGGAGGAGTTTCCATGTCTTTTATTATTCCCAGTGTGGTGGGAAGTGAGAGCTGTGTTCAGACCAAGTTCCTGTCATGAAGGTGGTCAGGTACCCAGTCAGAGCTGGATTTGAAACCATCTTTCAGCTCACCACAAAGAACAGCCAGACTGTAAATGATTTTATTAAGCAAGTAGTGAATCACCTACAGTTTTTCTCCAGGAAGAAAACTGACCTGCTTGTGTTTGCCATCCATGGGATTCATTGAGAGTGACTTGGTGTTCCTGTCACAGCTTTCCCTGTGTCCTCGCCGAGGTGTTCACGGCTTCCGCACGGCACAAAGCTCCGCGCCGCGCTCCATCTGCTGCTGCTGCCGGGTGAATGCCTCCCGTCCTCATTAGCAGTGATGGCTGCCAGAGAGATCACAGAGGCTCCTTTAAATGCCCCTCTTTAGGCTCTCTGTGGCAGCTGCGGGTGACCTGTAATAGTTAATAGGGCAGAATAAGAAAAATAAATTGCCAAGTTGTATGTTTAAAGAAGTCATCTTTGGAGGGGAAAGAAGCCTTCCGGCCTCATTAGCATTCTTTCTGTGAGGGGAATAAAAGCTCAGAGTGGATGAGTATCTCCCTTGTATATGTAATCAACATCTGATTTCATTTCATGGGATCTGTGAGATGCTGCTCTTAGGAAGGCAGCTGGAGATGTATCCAAACATCCAATGGCCAGCACAGTCACTGCCTTGTAATCAAAGTCTCGGTAAACCTTGGGTCTTTTTCTTAACTCTGAAAAAACTTATTAGAAGAATTAGCAGCAGAGAATCTTTGCCACATTTGAAAAATAGAAGTGGCTTCAAGATTGATGTTGTAGATGATAAGGCTGGTTGTGGGTATGGTGAGATACACCATTTTTGCCAGCAGTTGAGCTCAGGAAGCATCTCTTCCTCTGCATCCTTTCAGAGTTTACAGCCCCTGGGTTGGCTGCAGTTAATGCTCTTGCCTGGCTTGTGTCAGTCTGATTTTGCAGCTTAAAGGTGAAGTTCATCACTTGGAACAGCATAGCATGAGGGAGCAGCTTTCCCAGCAGTGGTATTGGTGTATCCTTGAAGCCCAGGAGGAGCCCTTTGGTCTGGTAGTACATGTTCACCTCCAGATACAGCTCTGCTCAAGTCTTTGGTGTGGGGAGGCCTCCTTTAAGTCAGCTCATGAAACCAAGGTGTGAAACCTCGCCTGTTGTTGCCATGAAACTCCAGTTTCCAGCTCAGCTTTGCAAAACCTCGACTTTGAGTTGCACTAGAAGGAAAACCATTAAAGTCTGGCTGGTTCAGGAGCTCAGCTCTGGAAAGTCCCAGGCTCTCTCCTGTGGAGAAAGTGCCTGGAGCGCAGGTAGTCACTGCAGACTAAACACACCCGAGTGTGCCAGGCTCTTGCCGGGCGCTTGTCAGTGGGGAATATTATTTTCCTTGGGCTGACACCTGGCTCACGCCAAGGACTGTGCTGCCAGTTGGTTTAGTCACAGGGACAAGCACTTTCTCCAGGGCGATGGAAGCGGTGAGTCATGAAACAACGAATTAACATTTGCACATCTGTGTTTGGTGACTGGCTGGTGTGGCAGAGCGGGAGTGGCTGGACTGGCTGGGAACTGGCTGCATTTCCTCTCTGGTGTCAAGATCATAACCTCTTAGCATTGGTGAGCTTTTGTGATTGGGGATTTGACTGAGAGTCCTTGGATCCATGGCTGATTTCTGTCAGAAATGAATTTCAAGTTGTCAAACCCGTGGGCTGAACTGATGCCAGTCACTAGTTCAAACCCAGTTGAAGTTTGAGGGGGGAGGGGAGTTCCATCACTTGAGGTGGTCTCAGGGACTGCAGACAGATAAATATTTTTTTTTCTTCTGAAGTACCATTTTCTGGAAAGCCTACAAAACCTTGGAGAAGAGGCTGTAAATGTCTGTTGCTGGAGAAGTCTGTACCAGTGGGACCAAGACTTCCAAACTTCAAGATGATCCACATCTCAAGCGTTCTGCAGCGTGGCAGGGAGACCATAATGTTGTGACTCTGCATTTTCCTCCATCTGCTGCTGAATACATGCAAAGCAGGGCTTGGAGAAGCAAAAGTGAGATGGGGAATTACCCTTTCGTGTAAGAATAAAAAAAACTCGATTAATCAAGAGATTCCCCTACAGTTGCAATGCTGCGCATTCTTAACATCAAATCCAAACAAATCCTAAAATCAGTCACGCAAAAGAACAGGCTTGAGCAATTCCCCTGCAGAAAGTGTTGAACGTAGGCTATCACCACTGGTGTTTTTGAAGCAAATCTGCAGATTATGCTTTAAGCTGGAAGGAAAAAAATGGCCTGGAGATGGAATTCGGCGGCTGTGCCTGGCGTGTAGGAACGTGACGGTGCGCATCTGTGTAGGTTGGGGATAAAGAATCACAGCTCGTTGTGCTTGAGACAACACAGCTGAACATGCAGAGTTCCTACATATTTCTGTAACCTTTCTGTGCTTCTACAAATAGTGGCATTTATTGTGATCTGCTTGGAGAGCAAGACCGAAGTATTGCTGCCATGTGTATATATATATATCTTCCCTAATCAATTTTGAACCCATTTGCCAGTATCAGCTAAACCTGAGGGCGAAGGGGATATTCAGTCTCAGAGACATGACGTTCCTTTGAGTTTTGTGAAAACAAGCGGTTTTAATAGAGGAGAGAGACCTGATTAGCGACCCCATGGAGAGAAAAGCTGCAGTGAGAGCACAGCCCTTATTAGACATTAAAGAATCCACATGGGAGAGAGGTGTTCCTGACCGTGGGAAAAGCTGCAGTGGGAACTGGCAGTTATTGGACGCCAGAGAATTCGACCTCAAGACATGCATCCGTAAGAAATGAGTCTTCATTAGTTCTGCTCACAAAGCTGCTTTGATTTTTTTTTTCTTTTAAATAATATATATACCAATAAGCTATGGGTGCTTCTGTGCTTTTCCTTGATTGTTCCAAAGAAACAACTAGGAAAAGTGCCTTAGTAAGAGACTTTGTCCTGGCTAGCTGAGGTGGTTGTGCCGTGTCTGGCAGCTGTAGGTGGCTGATGTTGTGTCAAGCCCTTCACTCCAGCACGGTGGAGCTCTGGCTGGGCTGATGCAATGCTGGGTTCTCCTGTGCTGCCGGCAGCGGAACTGCTGACAGGGGTGGGGAGGATGTTAAATGTAGCCCAGTGAGATGTTGCATGGAGTGCTGAGAGGCGTTTTTATTCATCCAGCTTCGTGTAATCCCCATGTCCAAAGCATGGCTTCAGCTCCCCCGCCCTCCTCTTCGCCCTGGTTTGAAAGGTTGCTGGGACTCCTCCTTGGGGCTGTTCCGTGTCCTGGGGGTCTTGCAGTGGAGCTGGTTTGTGTTTTAAGGAATGGATGCACCTATATTCAGATGTGACCTGATGTGTGTTGGCTGCAACAGCTGATCTGTGGCAGAACTGGTTGTCATGGGGAAAAATTTCTTGGTGTGTTGACTCTTGGATGAAATCCTTGCTACCAAAACTGGGAGCTATGAAAAACCAGGTTTAATTCTGTTTCTTCCCTCTACAGTACATAACAATTCCATTTGTATATTAATATTTCAGCAGTATCCAGAAGGTCACTTTGCAGTAAAGACATAAATAAAATGTCTTCATTAGGAATCACTCTTATTGGGGGTCTTAAAATGGAACATTTGGCTGAGCTGTAAAGAAAGAGGTGAGCACTTGTTCCAGCATGGCTTTATCTCTGCACTGTCTGATCTGTTGAGCGTTTTGCTCCTAAATACCAGAAGTATCAGGAGTATCAGTGAATGTGCCTATGCTAGCTTTTTAATTTCCTACTTTGTCATCTCTTAGGGAGGGATTACGAGTGCAGACAAAGCCCTGGCTGTTTTCTGTGCGTGGCAGGAGCACGTGCTGTATCTCATTAACAAAACCCCTGTTTGTAGTCAGGAGCTGGGAGATTTCCCATTGAGTGCTGCTGGGGGCCAGAGGGAGCTGCAAAGTCCAGAGGGGTCTGGGTTTGAGTGGTTTGGGTGTTGGAGCAGGAGCGTAGAAGTATGAGAGTTGTGCTCAGAATTCATCCCAGGATTGTCTGGCTGAACTCTGTAACCTGGGTGATTGTTTCTGTTCCTGGATTTTGATGTTTCCCTGAAGATCTTTATTACTAGAAGAAGTGCTGCAGAGAATGCCCTGAAGAACATTGTTTTTCTCCCCCCAAAGGTCACAGAGCCAATAAAGATCACTCTAAGCAGGTTTTAAAGCATCTCAGATTGTAATCTAGAAAATGATGGGAGCTTGGTAATTAGGGCATGTTTCTGAATCATTGTTGTCACAAGGGCTGCTCTTGGTGTTGCTCAAAAACCAGAGCTTCTTGTGACACAAGGAGCTTTTATTTTGCTTGGCACTGGGAAGGTGAAGGATTTCAAAGCTGCACATCTCCTGGATTTATCACTCATGGATGAGCTTTCCTACTTGTGATGGTCTGGAGTGCTGTCCCAGCCCCTTGCTGTGTTTTATCTTTATAGACACAGCAATTATCTGCACCAGTGCCCTCAGCACGGGTGAGAAACAGGAGGAGCTGGAAACCATTGCACAGCAGGAGATGATGGTGTGAGTTGCCATTATGGAATCATGGTGGGGATGGCTGACACTACTGGAGTTCTGCAGTGAATGGCTATGACTTCTTCAAAAGGAATTGGCAAGGAAGGAGAGGTGGTGGGGTAGCCCTGTGTGTCAGGAAGTGTTTGGATTGTCTAGAGGTTAATGATAGTGGTGACAGGGTTCAGTGTTTATGGGAAAGAATGGTGGGAAGGCTAACAAGGCAAATATAATAGAACAGGAGTCTGTTCTAAACCACCCAGCCAGGACACCAGTTTCATCTGAAGAGACAGATGAAATATTCTGTAAGCAGCTGGGAGAAGTCTCATGATCACTCTTGTTCTTGTGGGGGACTTAAGCCTACCACATGTCTGCTGGAAACATAGCAGAAAGGAAGCAGTCTGGGAGGTTTGTGGGGTGTGTGAAGGACACAATTGGTGAGGGAGCCAACCAGGGCTTGGCATGGAGTTGTCCATAGTAAATACTGCTCCTGGTCTGCCCTGAGTGCAGCTGCTGGCCCAGGCAGGCCTACCAAGTGAAATGATTGTAGCTCAACAGGTGACAGTTCCTCACATTTATTAGATTTAAAATTAAGTGTAGTTTTCCAGGATGGTAGAATTCTGCTTGTTTCTGTCAAGATCTTATCTCAGTGAATTGGAATGATTTTCATCCCAGTCCTGTGCACACTCTTCTCAATGGTCTGTCCCTGATTTTGGTGTCTGCTGCACTTTAGTTACTGTATTTATGAAACAGTCAGTGCAGTCATTTATGAAACAGTCAATTTTGAGTGGTTTTTGTTTAGATGTCTTAATTTTTCTGTGTCTCTCAGTCCTCAAGTCTCCTTCCATGCCAGGCATGTGATGATACTGTCAGATTTTGAGTAATGCTCTGCATTACTTGAGGCACAGTTTAATTCCAAAGACGTGTGCTGCTCAGGTCTGAAGATGGTGAAATACCACCTTATATCACTCTACATATGAAATTGCCTTTCTAAAAAAAAATATAAGTGTATATATAAATTTTATAACAATAAAGCAGGTGGCTATAATGCATATGAATCTTGGAAGATGGTGGAATGTCATTTCCTTAGGATAAGTGTGTTGGAACTGCTGTGTATTTCATTTATTGTATCACTGCCCTCATTGAGATCAGTTGTAGTGCCGTAATCTTTGCAAACGCCCGTGTAGAGACACAAGTTCCCTTTGTGTTGCTGGCTCAGGAACTCTCTCAGTGGTGAATATTAAACACCTTTTGTGAGCGGTGCGGGCGGGAGACGCTCACTGTGCGATTCCTGCTGGGAGCTGGTGGTACTGGAGGCTGGTGCTCAACTCCAACGGGATTTCTGCAGGATAGCTGTCTCTGTGGCTCGGTGTCCTGCTGCTGGTAAGATCCCAGTGTGGTTGGTGCTGCTGTTTGCTGTGTTATTTTGTGTATTCTGTGTCTGGGAAGTGGCTGCACGTGCTGTTGTGGTGGGCCAAGTCTCTCAGGCTGTGAAATGACCATCCATGATAGTAGAAGATCCTAGAACTGATGTTCATGGACTAAACAGACACCCTTTAGCCTGGATAAAAACCCCCATGGAGGGTGATGGCATTTTGCTTTATGGTGGTTTAGTAGCTGCACATCCTGGATTTCCCTGTACCTAGAGCAAACCTGCTTTGTCCAGGGCTACAGTACCTCTAGTGTGGGGTATTTGGACTGATTTGGTGTCAGGAGTAAGGAGAAGAGGCACAAACATCTGGTGAAGTATTATTTCAGGACACATTATTTTGTTATGAAATAACAACAAAGCCAGAGGAATGTGATTGGCCAAGGAAAGCTTCAAGCTGTGCGAGCGTTTTACTGAATAATGCAGGCTGGGGCTTGCTGGGGTTATATAATCACAGAGGAGGAAGGAGTTTGAGTGTGGCACAGCAAAATCAGCCAAGCTTTTCAGATGGCTAAAGATACCTGACTGCAGTCAAAGGGAACCTGAATGAATACAAAACACTGGGATGTTCTGCTGTGTCGGAGCAGCTTGTCAAATCATGCTTGTAATGGGTGGTGCAGAAACACAGAAAAAGCTCCTGTGTTATTTTGGGTCCTGCAGTGTCTGTTGCATTTAGTAGTATGTGGAATGGAGCACGGCACCAGCTTCTAAATGAAAATGGAGTGAAGTTTCTTTGGCTGGAATGTAGCTGACCTGCAGAACTCTGCAGTGATGAAGACAGTTGGGTATGAAAGGTCTTCACAAACCTGTGGGAAGCACAGCAAGAGAAATAGGAGAATACTGTGATTTAAGGTGGAACTTGGTTTATATTAAAAATCTCCCTCACTTCAACCCACCTCTTCTTATCATGTACAGATCTTCCTGTAAAGATCCTAATCAGTTTATAGAACATTGCAACTAAACAGTAAGGTTTACTCACTACACAATTACTGGCTGGCATTCTCGTAGCCCATGCTTTGTTTAGAATGATTTTGGGAGCAGCAGGGACTGTGCAGGAAGAGTGTTCAGAGTGAGCAGCCGAGCTGAGCTGGTTTATTAGAGCTGGAAAGCCGAGGTGCCGATCCCCGGGGTAGGGAAGGCTGGAGGGTGTGGGATGACTTTGGCTGTGCCAGGGTGACACGTCGCTCCTGGGTAGGAGGAACCAGCCCAGCCCTGCATTGGCAGAGGCTGCGCCTCCCAGCCCGGCTGTGCTGTCTCCTGCTTTGGGAGGAAGAGCTGAGGAGGAGGAAGGGCTGCAGAGCGAGGGAAACATGCTGAGCAGCTGTGCCAAGAGCCCAGAGACATTTCAGCTGCTTGAATATAGAGGTGCTTTGATCTACAGTGAATAAACCGATAATGCTTAAATTATGAATTCCTTTTCTTTGTGTGAAAAGCTGGATTAGCGTGCCTTTGTTCGAGCAGTGATTATTGAGCAACTTTTTTTCTGCAAGGGCTGCTCGATGTGTGTTTACAGCCGGGTGCTTCGGTCGTGCTGTGCTGGTGGAGGGGCTTGGTGACATAACAGCTCCCCACGTCCTTGTCTCCTCCGCTTGAGGTTGAACTGTAAACCCCGCCGAAAACACGGCCTCGGCCGCTTCTTTACGATGTGGAGCTAATGATTAATCTGCAGGAGTTGTGGACGGGAAGAGGCACTAAAACGCCTTGTTTTTATTCGCGTCTGCGGAGTGGGAGCCGAGCGAAGGCACCTCTTTGTTTCTGTTGGACTGGCAGCGATTGCAAAACGCAGCCTTGGGAAGGGCTGACGCACAGGTGTAGCGATATGAGGCGAAGGTTGAGAGGAGCTGTCCTGGCAGCGCTATCAAAGGTCGTGGCCATGCCTCCCCTGGCCTTTTGTCCCCTCTTCCCAGCCCTCTGCCTGGACAAAGGTTGCTCCTCGGAGCACGTTCACCTCCATCTTGCCTTGCTTCGGCGTAAGGAAGCGCAGCGCTCTCGCTGCCTCTCCTCCCCCGGCCCTTCAGAAGTGTGGTGGTTTTTTCCTTGTAGCGTTTCTGTGCTGCAGTGAAGCCGTGTGGTGATACAGCACTGCAGATCTCCCGCCTCTCCCCCCTGGTCTCCTCCCGGCAGCATCTGCCAAGACAGGAGCAGCTCGGAGAGGCGCCAATGGGTGCGGCCGGGCCGGATCGCTCGGCACATTGATCCTGGCGGAGGGGACCGAGGGATGTCTGCAGTCACAGGACTGAGACAAACCTTCCTCTTCCAGCAGCTCCCCTGCAATACCCAGGGCTCTCTCCTCCTCGGGTTTCTCTCATCCCCCGCTTCTGCTCCATTTCTCCTCCTCCTGCCTGCCTCCCTCGCTTTCAGCAAAGGCGATTGCCACAGATTATCCTCAGGGCCTGTCAAGGGTGCGGGGCAGGACAGCGAGGCACAGCGTATATTTATGTATCTGGATAACGGGGGATTAACAGGCGCCGTCTCGGAGTGGAGTGATTTACCACCATGACTGCACTGCAATACAGTAGTAGCCTCCCCCATACATTTCTTATTTAGGAAAAAATAATTAATAGCTGAAGTGCACTTCTTCCAATATAAATATTCATATTGGGAAGAGTCACAGCTTTGCTAGGTGGGTTTTGTGGTAGATGGGGACCTTATTACACTGGTGTTTTGTATTCTGTCTGCTTTCTGGGCAGCATGAGCTTAGATATTTGAACATTTTAAACACATTCTGCATCTTCTACAGCAAAAGAATGACAGTTCTGACTGTGTATGTATAATAACATGTACGTGTTAGGATTTCAGAATTAGGCAGTAATTGTCAAGGTGGGGAGCAGGCAGTCGTTCAGAGCCCAGCTCTGATGTCAGTGGCAGGCAGTGCTTCATGTGAGGGGGCCATGGTGGCTGCAGTCAAAGGACAGCTACGATTTTAGGGATATTGATACCATTATCAACAGTATCTTAATCCTGTTCCCCCTGAAGATTGAAGGCAAGTACAGGTTCACATTGCCAGAAACTCAATGTGTAAACACAGTGAGCAAAAGGAAAGTGTGTGTTCTAACCAGTCGGTTTGGGAGCTACATGGTTTAGGTGTGAGGGTTGGAGTTAAAAAGGGTGATCCTAACTAGGATTCCTAATTACTTTCCATATTTTTTGTCACATTCATTCATGGCACGAACATTTTCTCAAATAGGCTTTTTCCTGTTTTCCTTCCCTCTCCTTCCTTTCCTGTTCCCTCTCCTGCTCTCTCTACATCTGCCACATCCAATTAGGCCATTTTTTTTTTTCCTCACACAGATTTTATTAACCATCTCCTCTACTCTTCTGGGCTTTCTAAATCTTACTTGCAAGGCAAGATAACCAAATCCAGCTTCCAAAGAGAGCATGCTTTGAGAAGCAGCTTTCCTGCAGTTCCATTTGCCATTATTGGAAGCTTTTAATTAAATAAAATACAAAGAAACAATAAAAAAATAACCAGAGCATTACAGATTAGGAAACTCCCAAGAATTAACACAGGCACAAAGGTGACAAGCTCAGTCCTGCACAGCTGAGAGGCAGGAACGTGTCTTGCGTGTGACCGTGTCTCTTTATGCCCAACAAGGCATTTATTTTATTTTATTTTTTTCTTGGAAGATGCTCTTGTTTGTGCACACAGCGTATTCAGTGGAGTATAAACCAGGGAAAAAAGGGCTCTAAATCCAAACCAAGTTATATATAAGTGTAGTAGGTCAGGCTGGAATGAGAAGGCAGCAGTCAGCCAGGCAGGTTTTCAGATCGTATTTAAGGATTAGTCATCCAACAACAATGATGAAATTGTAAGGTGTAGGAAAAGCCAGGCATGAAACCGAGGCAGCTCGGGGATCTGACAGCGTGTGTGCCTCAGCCTGGTGGTTGTATTCCCTTCTCCTGTGTGTGTGGCTGAGAACAGTTTTGTCTGTGTAAGGTCTGTTTACATCTGCCTGGCCTTGTGCTGCCTTTGTGCATAGAAATTTTTTCACAATAATTCTTCGTGGAGTTTACAAATACTTCCTGATTAGGTTTTTATTTGTGCGTCCCTTTCCTCTCTGTCGGCACATTCAGAAATACACTTTCTGCCTTCTCTTGTCCTGGATTACCAGCTGCAGTTCAGAGCTTTTCCCTGCTTTGCTCAGAATCTTTTGGCAGAGAGAGCTGAGCACCCAAACCCTGCAGTTGTTGGCTTTAAAATGTCACTGTGCTCATCCCGCCCAGCTTGTCCTTTCTACTGTGAGTGGATGCAAGTTATTTAAGTATGTTTTTACATCTTGTTTCCTTGTGTACACAAACATGTTTGGGTTTATTTTTATTTTGCATAGACATTTACTCATCCATAAGTGCCAGTGTTGCAGTTACTTAACATACATTATGTAGGGTGGTGTCACATTCCCTCCAGCATTTGTCAGCTCCTGTTGGGCAGCTGGGGCTGCAGTGGGACTGGGAGGCTGAACCCCAGGTCTGGGGTCCGTGTGTCCTGCTAGGTGTGGAAATAAATGGGTTTGGGATCAGGAGTGAGGATCACAGTGGAGACTCTGGGTTAAATACAGATCGAAGTAGTGGAATTGCTGTGTCAAGGTCGTTTGTCTCCTAAGAAAATTGATGGCTGTCTGTATTTTTCCTCGTGACACAATTTTGTTTTAATTGTGCCTCTTTAATTGTGTCAGACTAACGATGTGCAGGCTGCTCTGGTTGTGAACACCTTTCTATTTCTTCAGCCGCTGCTGCTCTGTTGCTATAAAAAGGGTGATCCCATGGTAGGCTCCCCACATTCAAGAAAGGAGTTTAAATGTAACCATGGAAAGTTTAAATGGCTTTTTTCTCTCTCCAAATGGCTTTTCCCCTCCTAGTGTCTCCCAATGATTGATTTTCCTGGCACAGGGGAAGGGTGAAGGGTTGGGTGTTGATTTTGCAGGAGGCAATGTTATTAAATGTGGTCTCTTCCCACCAGCACTAACGTGTGTGCTCTGCTTTGCTTCTCTTCCAGATATGGACGTGTCGAAAGTGTCAAAATCCTCCCTAAGAGGGGGTCGGAAGGCGGAGTGGCAGCGTTTGTGGATTTTGTGGACATCAAAAGTGCCCAGAAGGCACACAACTCTGTCAACAAAATGGGAGATAGAGACCTACGGACGGATTATAATGAGCCAGGAACCATTCCCAGTGCTGCGCGGGGATTGGATGATACAGTTTCCATAGCATCTCGTAGTAGAGAGGTTTCTGGGTTCAGAGGAGGTGGTGGGGGGCCCACTTATGGCCCCCCACCATCACTTCATGCACGGGAAGGACGTTATGAGCGGAGACTTGATGGGTAAGTTCCAAGGTTTCTCTAGGCAGGTATTTTGTATTTGATATGGTGAGAAACACAAACTCGTATCTAGGGCCCCCAGATGGATTTAAAATTTTGGGAATTATCTATGTTTCCTATTTTGGGTTGGAAACGGAAGTGATTTCTATCCCAGTGGCTGGTACCTTGTGGATCCATAGAGGATGTGTCCTGCAGCTGGTTGGATATCTACCTACACTTGCAATAAGGTGGTTTTAAGATGGAAGATTTCCTTTGGCCAGCATCGATATTGGAGTTACTCTTTTCTAGAAGTAGCGATCCCATTTCTTGGATAATATTAAGGCCTTGCTGGATGTATCCCTGCTGCCAGATGGAGCTATCTTACTCTACAACATGTGGTGAAGTTCTCTGTGGAGTATCTTCGGAATACTAGAACCTAGAATTCGGTGAAAGCTTGATGCCTAGCTCTCAGTTCTCACTATACGCAGCGGGTATGTTAATTGGATTGTCACCACAAAATTCAGAGTAGACTTTAATGATGCGGCCCCTTGGATTCTACCGACAACTCTGAGCGATGGAAATAACGCTTGGATGGAGAAGACCGAAGGCAGCTTGTGATGGTTCCATTTTGGATCTACATCATTTCCAAGTTATTGGGATTATTCTTTCTGATGGTATTGGCAAAAAGAGATGACGGACTTTACTAAATTTTGGAAATTATAGTTTATTTTTTTTTAAAGCTGGGATAAGAACTACTGCCTTGAATTTATTGGATGGTATACAGTCAAGACGCCAGTAGCCATGGGGAGTGGATTACTATCTAGCCTCCTAAAAAGCTCTGCTGCTCCACATTAAACATACTTTAGCTTTAAGGACGTGGTGCTAATACCCGTTTGTGGATACACCAGTGAGAAGTGACTGGGCTGGATGGTTACCAAGGCGGCCAGAGGATGCCTGCTGGCAGCAGCGTCAGGGCCCTCGGGCCTCGGGGGATCTTCTACCAGCTGCTTGATTCAGACTTAGGGCTGGAAATTAAAATTATGGATCTATTTAAGTGCCTTCTGTCTCAAGAAAGAAGTCTGGGGGTTTCAGAGTTACGGTTTCAGTCTGGGACTACTTCCGTCCAGTGGAATTTTTTTTTTGTGTCTTGTCACTAAGAATTTTTTTTTCTTGTTGGTTCATCTAAAATATCATTTGACACCCTTGCCCATTAAGAAGGTGGATTACCCCTGTAAGAGGGGCCAAAATTGGGGAAGTTATGTTCACAATTCTCTCCCTAGATTTAATTGGGAATATAGGTCGTGTTTCCACACTTGGAAAAGGTTGGTATGTCCTGCCCTGTGTATATTAGCCCCTCTCCTAACCCAAGTCAAACCCTCTCTTTCCACTAACTCCAGTAGCACTTAGTACTAATAGATAAATGAAGAAAGCACTGTAGCCAGTAGCTGTTCAGCTCTGCTTCCTCTGTCTGTCTTCTGTGTCCTTCTCATGGATAAGGATTTGTTCTTTCTGTCAGCTCTGTAGCAGTAACCTGCTAGAAAATACTGCTTTTTCTCTGACCTCATTAAATCAGCTCTCACTGATTAACACTTTGTAGGATGCTAAAGGCAATCGTTTGTAAAATTGTTGATCTTGGTCCTTCAAAAGGGGAAAAAAAGAACCAAAACAGAGACCCATTTCTGTGCCAGATTCTGAAATAGCTTTCAAAATTCCATTGTTGCGAGCAAGAGGTAATGAAAATAGAAATGCAACAATGAATTTCAAGCAGATGTAGAAGATAATGACATTCTCTTGCACTGGTTAAATAGTTTTTTATATATCATTGGAGAGAAAAAAATGCAGGCAAGATGTGAGGGAGCCCTATAGAAAGCTTGCTATGAGTTACAGTTTAACAACAGAGAGTGAATATATTGAGAGGATTAAGGATCTAATGATTCACTGGAGAAGGAATGGAAGGAACTTCCTGAGATGCTAATCGAAAAAAGATTCAAATCCCATTTTCAGTTTATAAAAGATCCCTGAAATATTTCTGCTATTTGAACTAGAGCTGTGATGCAGGAGAGGAGGAGGAGGCACAAGGCAGAATTGGGTTCTCAGGATTCAGGAGACTGAAGTGACTCATAACACATTCTAAAGCAAGAATCTGAGAGAGAAGGCTGAAAAAAAAGGTTGAAATGTCCTTTGTAAGATGGATAATTAATTTTAAAATTAATTTTGGCTACCCTGACATATTTAGAATTTTAGAAGTATTTTTTAAATGTTCAAAGTAACCATTCTGAATCTTCCATTTTGTAGATGTAACTAAGATGTACCATCTTGGTACTTGTCTAAATTGGAATACTCAACTATTTGTAGTATTCCTTTATCTGTCAATCTCTTTATTTGAGAGATCACACTAACTCAGAACATCACTGAGCCTTTATCATTTTAAATTGTTCAAAACACTGAAATGAACTGGACTGTAGCTGCTGGAAAGCAGCAGCTTGTGCAGATAGAAATTCTGTGATTGCAGCAGTCCAAACAAAACACTGCCTAAAAATTGGATTCCCAGTCTATGTGTAGGGTCTTAGTATGTTCTGGGAACCTGCATCCTTGCAGTTCCAGCATTAGTAATGGAGATGTTTCTTTATCATCCATAAGTTTTATAATGAATGATTGTAGCAATCTGGTCAAAGCAAAAATTCCCTTTAAGAGGGTAAAATATTTTAGAGCAGCAACAAGAAACCCCCTGATTTTCTGGGAAATCTCTATGGGTTACGCCACCCCTTTTGAAAGCAGCTTCTTACCTATGGGTCATGCTTTGCATGGAGGCTTTCATGGCTACAGCCCAATTTGTGATGCCATTTTTGCAGAAGGATAATTACAAGAGCTCCAGTAATTACCACATTTTGGAAAAAAATATTTTTGAAGCTCTTAAGCAAAAATGGAGAGAAAAAGGAGAATTTAATGGTGATGTCCACAACCATGAAGTTTTTCTTGTTTACAGAATTTAAAAGAAAAAGAACAGTTGAAATGGGGATTCTGCATGGGAAAGCAGAATTTTTTTCCCCATGCAGGCAAGTTGCTGGTCATGAAAGCCCCATATTGTGATTAAACCAAAATGATTGCTCAGCTTGATTGTATACAAATATAACTTTGGAGTCAAGTAAAATGTTTGGAAGTTTGTCATTGTTCGCTTGATAGGTTGTTGCTGGTTAGTGGAGAAGCAGTCGCAGCAATAAGCCGAGTGCTGCCATGAATGTTTGCATGATTTGCTTTTGGTCGTGCCTGGCCCTTTCTGATGCGATATTTTTCCCCCTTCCCAAATGCAGGGCTTCAGATAACAGGGAGCGTGCTTATGAACATAGTGCCTATGGACACCATGAGCGGGGGACGGGCGGATTTGATCGGACGCGACATTACGATCAGGATTACTATAGAGACCCTCGGGAGCGGACCTTACAACACGGGCTCTATTACACTTCTCGGAGCCGAAGCCCGAACCGCTTTGACGCTCACGACCCCCGATACGAACCTAGGGCCCGGGAGCAGTTTACATTGCCCAGTGTGGTACACAGGGATATCTACAGGGATGACATTACACGGGAGGTACGAGGCAGAAGGCCGGAGCGGAACTACCAGCACAGCCGGAGCCGCTCGCCGCACTCGTCGCAGTCCAGGACGCAGTCCCCGCAGCGCCTGGCCAGCCAGGCCGCCCGGCCCGCCCGCTCGCCCAGCGGCAGCGGCTCCCGCAGCAGATCCTCCAGCAGCGACTCCCTCAGCAGCAGCAGCAGTACCAGCAGTGACAGGTAGGTCTCTGTGCCGTGGCTGTGCGGGTGCTGTGCTCAGGAGTTGTTCTGTGGCGAAGCTTTGGTTGCTGAGGTAGAGGTGAAGTGCAGGGAAATGTCCAAAGGCTCAGTTGGCACTGAGGGTTCCAAGGGCAATGCTGGTGCTGGTCGTTGTTTTCCTTGGTGGATCCATGGATCCAAGAACCAAACCAGAGACCCATTTCTGTGCCAGATTCTGAAATAGCTTTCAAAATTCATTGTTGCGAGCAGGAGGTGATGGAAATAGAAATGCAATGATGAATTTCAAGCAGATGTAGAAGATAATGACATTCTCTTGCACTGGTTAAGTAGTTTTTTATATATCATTTGAGGCATGGTGGATCCATGGTGCATCTGTAAGATGGTGGCTGGGCAGAGCAGGGATGTACAGACACAACACCTCACTGCCTGTGTGTCTGGAGAATGGGGTCACTTTTATTTGCTTCAGTGAGAGAAAAAGCAAATTTTAAGGTCAGCTACTTTTTACTTTGGGAAATGATGAGTGGTATTGTTCTGTTTCTTCTTATTCACTGACACCGCTGACATTGACAAGGTTGATTTGTCACCTTCCCATTTCTCGCCCTGCTGTCTCACAGGAAAATTTGTAGACTTGGAAGAATCCAAGTTTGCAATTCCTGGGAATGCGTTTCCTTGGTTCTGTAATAGCTCTGTATTTGCATGGCATTACAAAATACCTATGGGGGAGAAAAGAAGGTGTTGGAAAAGCACTGATTTCTTTTAATAATTTTAAAATTCGTGTTGAAGTGCCTATCTGATATGTGGCTTTTTAAGAGTGAATTCACCCTAAGAGTGGAATCCACAAAGCTGCAGTTGCACCCATAAATATTTTATGCTCTTTGACGAAGAGCTCTGCTCTTCAGGAGGGTTTGCAGAGTTGGCAGCATTTCCTTTGCATACCAGGTGTTTTCTAAAACTGAAAATATTCATTAAGTAAATAAGTGTATCAGTAGAGTGTTCGATTTCGCAAACTCCTGGCGTGACAGGACAAGGGGGAATGGCTTCCCACTGCCACAGGGCAGGGTTAGCTGGGATGTGGGGAAGGAATTCCTCCCTGTGAGGGTGGGCAGGCCCTGGCACAGGTGCCCAGAGCAGCTGTGGCTGCCCCCGGGTCCCTGGCAGTGCCCAAGGCCAGGCTGGGCAGGGCTTGGAGCACCCTGGCACAATGGAAGGTGTCCCTGCCATGACAGGGGGTGGAATTAGGTGAACTTTAAGGTCCCTTCCAACCTGTTCTAGGGTTCTGTGTTTATCACTGTGAGTGGAATTTTACCACTGTCAGAACTCTCTGACCAAGGGGATTGTTCTCACAAAGTCTTCCCTTGAATGTTGAACCTTCTGGAAGGGTGAGATGGGCTGACACCCACGGAGAGTGTACAGAAGATGAGGAAATCAGTGTCTCCTCTTGTGACTGCCCCACCCCCTCATGTCTAAAGAAACATGCAAGGATTTATTTACTTCTTTTAATTATTGTTTTCTCCTCTTGGATTTGGAAATTCAGGTCCTGTCTCAGCTGGAGAGCAGGTGAAGATTTAAGACAACTTTTAGGCTGCTTTTAAGCACTTATTTCCAACACCTCTCTCAATGAGACCTTAATGCTTGAATAAAGACAATCCTTTGTCGAAGATTTTTCACACTTACTACATCTCAGAAAAATCTGTGAGACTTCCAGAGGTCTCAAAAAAAATCCTAGAGAAAATGGATAGAAAGGAGGGCTGGTTACATTTAAGGTTTAAAATAAAATCTCGAGAAGGGGAAGAAGAAAAAATCTCTACTGGTGCTTCTCTGCTCCTTGTGGAATGAGAAAGGCGTCCAAGAAACTCGTAATATTTATAAAATGTCATTGTTGGGATGTCGAGGCAGGATGAAATCCTGTTCTGAATTTGAGAGGACTAAATATGATCCCACTGGAACCAAGTTTTAAGATTTAATGAGAAGAAAAGCAGCATCTGCTGTGCTTGAGCATTTCATTTTCTTGGCAATCTCTAGTTGTAGTAATGGAAAAGTAGATGATACTCTGGGAGGAAATAAAACATTTTTTTCTTATTAATACAATAAAATCAAACTCAGTCGAGCAAGTAATAGAATCTGGTGGATTGTATATTTAATTTTGAAGGATCAGAAAAGAGTTTTACATGTTTCTTAGCAATCAGTTAGATAATAATAAACATTTAACCCTCTCTTTACTTTGGGAAGCAAAACCCCATATGGCCTTGAAGTCTTTCAAAGCACAAGTGTTTAATTTTCAGCACAGTTGAAATTTAGCCATGTAAATATTAAGCTCTCATACACTGTTGGTGAGTGAAAGCTGCCTCAGTCCCTTTTCCCTGGTTTGGTGCTCCCACTTGCTGTGTGATATATCCAGTTTCTTTTGTCTGGAGAATAATTATTGCCTGCAGTTTCCATGGTCTTAAGGATTTCAGCAAGCCAGAGATTCTCTTATGGCATTTTTATAAGTGGAAATGGCCAATTTTGAGGGGCCATGGTATTATTAAGGTCTTTCTGACACTGCATTCTTCTGAAATGTAAGAATTTGGTCACTCAGGTCTCGTCCTGTTGGTGTCAGCTGGCAGAGTTGTGTTCCCTGCCCCGGGGGGTGTTTGGGGCCCACACTGGGTGTTCAGCACTGGTGGGAACTTTGTGCTGGGCACTGTCCTTGAGGAGCTGTGAAAAAGCACAAAGGTGCTGAAGGACAACTCTGGGTTTCCGTGCTTGTGGTTTTCAAGAATTGTGTGAAGTACGTAACGCTGATTTGCCTTGACAATACTGAAGAAACACTGCTTGCTAAAAAAATTAAAAAACAACCCCAAAAAGCCTTTATTTTGTCAAGGTTCAGAGTTTGTTGTGTTGGATAGCCACTAAACTTTGCTTTAAATTGCTGTTTGGAGGCCTTTGCAAGTAACGGTGCTGCAAGGAGTAATTTAGAAACTAAAACCAGAAAGAACACATTAAAAATAACCAATATTCTCTGAAGCCAGGCTTTATTTGGGGTGTTCTGTGGCCTCTCAGAAGTTGACTGCTGAGGTGAGGAAGCTGCTGGATATGGATGGTTCCTGTGTGGATTTGAGGAGAAATTTGTGTTTTGAAGTCTTTTTAGTGTAAGATTGCTCATTCCCCACCTATCTAGTGGAAAAGGGTTGGTGGAATTTTTTTATCACCTTGAAAGAATAAAAGAAAAGCCCTTGAAAATGATAATTTGCCGCCACCAGAAGCTTCATTGTCTCCATTCTGGTGATTCAGACACACACCGCAAATGATACATTAGTAAACATATTTTCTGTACTGTGTCATGGAAGATGCTGGCTGTGGATGGAAGCTGGGTGATCCCATAGGAAGCAAACAAGATTTTGTTTGTGCCCTGCCTAACCTCCTGGAAACATCCTCCCTGTTTTTAGGTTTTTTTCTTTTGTTGCAAAAGCTCTTTTCTAGGCTGCTTGTTGAGGTGCTTTAATGCACTAAAAATAATTTCTGGGCTTTTTGATTCAGTTTTGTAACATCAGACGGCCTGACACGTCTCTGGCTGCTCCATGTGTTAGTGATTATTCTCAAAGCTTTGCTGCAGCAGTGCTGAACCACCCAGCGCTGAGAGCAGAGCATTTCACTCCTAAAAATTGTTGGGATGGGGTTTGAATTCATTTACAAAAACCCAGGCAGAAGTGTTTGATTTCCTGTAGGTGATGTTCAGGCTGTAAAAACGTGAACACCCCACGTTCACGATCTGTGTTCCATCTGCAGATGAGTGACCTGAGGTTTCCCTTGGCCTTTAATTTATTTTTTAAGAGTGTTTATTCAGTTGTCTGATGTGGAGGATGCTGGGGGATTTACCGGTTAAATGAATAATTTCCTATAATGTGTAATGTAGTCGCCTTTAATTTATTTTTAAGAGTGTTTGTTTGGTTGTCTCATCTCCAGGATGCTGGAGTTGGATGAATAATTACTTAGATGACTATTTCTCTATAGCTTGTAATATGAAATAGAGATTGGGAAATTAAAAGAGCATTTTCAGCTTAGATACAACACTGGTTTTATATTCACCAAGATCAATGTGAGCACAGTTATTCCAGTCTTCCTAAAATCAAGAAACAGGAAGAAGTTGCACTTACAGATATTGGAAAAGAGAAATTTTTTTTGTAATTCTTATAGCTGTATTTAAAGTTCTCGTGACAAGTGGGCAAGGCAGAAGGTAATGAGAGATTGGTTTTAATTTTAGATTCCTCTGTGATGAAATTCTTTCTGGAGCAAGGAATTACCATTGGAATGGAATATGTGTGTGTCTTAATATTGAAATAAACTGATGAAAAATACTGCCAAGAGAATTTTAATCATGGGAAAAACAGGCTCCCTGAAACCTCCTGTGTATTTTATTTAGTCAGGGACTTTCCTACCCTGTTTCAAAACTGAAGTGAAAGTAGAAAAAAGTGAGTTTTAGTTTCATTACATAATGCAAACCTTTCTCTACCATTGTCTTCGTCTCCTCCTTCCCGTGTCGTTTGCTGCCAGAAGTGATGAATCACTGATTTAGCTGGGATTTGGGATTTTGAGTGGGTTTGGAGATGCCTGTGCTGAGGACAGATGGAAAATCAGGAACAATGAGGTTAAATGTAGCTGTTTAGTCTTTATTGAAGCCTCTGTGAGATGGTTTTTTTCGAGGTTAAATAATTCCACATCCATTTGGTACTGTAGAGGTGAGCTGAAAATTTTTAATCTCTTCTGGTAGAACGACAGGGTTGAGCAGGCTCGTGTTTGTATGGGAAAGGAATTAGGTTAAGATTTATAAAATAAAATTAAAGAATTTCTTAGAATAGGAGGCCTTTTCCATTGCACAAAGGCAACAGTACTGTCAGGAGTCAGGTGAAACACCTCATCCTTACCTTTTGTTCACATAAACCCATGTGCTGCTTTAATGTTCTCTCTGCGCGGCAAAATGTGAATTAGGGAAGGGAAAATTGAGAAAAAAAATCCACCTCAAATACTCGCAGGTTTTTGTTAACAACTGTCGAGCGTTTTCACTTTGTTCTTCCTTGTGTTTCTGCTCGTGTCAGCCTGTGCTGCTGCTCAGCTAAATATAACCGAGACCATCCTTTAAACGTGGCTTTTTTTACCCTTGGGACTGTATCGGGTTTCTTGAGATTGAGCACAGGCAGAACGTTTTCAGATGGCTTTGGAGAGATTATAATACAGAAAGCAAACCTTTATACTCGAGATATGCCGAAAAAGACGTACCTGTGCGTGTGTAACCACATAAACAGATCCTTCTGTGGGGGAAAAAAAAATAACGTGATATATCAAAGTTCTCCTCACGGATGGTGAAGAAATGGTGCCTCGGCGCCCTTGGCAGGGAGCGGCCGCAGCTCGCTTGTCCCTCAGCCTCTCGCCCCAGCTGCTGACAGCCCGCATTACCTCAGCCCTGGACTCGGCAATAATCTATGAAAAATGTGCGTTGCACAATAAGATTTTTATCTCGCTCCGAAACCCCGCCGCTTTCTCTCGCCTCACAGCCGGCGGAGCGCGCCCGCCGCTGTAATGGCGGCGCGGCCGCGGAGTCGCCTCACCCGGTTGTTTCGGGGGGCGGGGAGAGCGGGTGTTTCTGAGGGAAGAGCGGGTGTTTCTGAGGGAGAAGCGGGTGTTTTGTGGGGGAAAGCGGATGTTTCTGCAGGAATAAGCGGGGGTTCGCCGCCGCCGTGCCCTGGCGGGCGGGGGGCGGTTGTTTGCGCTGAGAACCGGTCTGAGCCGGCGGGAGCCGGCCGGGGCTGCCGCGCCGCCCCCGGGGCGGGGCCGTCCGAGCCCCGCGGAAAAACACCGCCATTGCCACAAAAAAAGCCTTTTAAATTAAAAAAAAATATATAGATTCCCTCCCCCACCTTAGCCCTGAAGCAGCTTTCGCTCCTGCGTGAAGGTTTTCCCTTCACACAGTGCAGAGAAATGAAGTAGCAGCGGCTGTGTCAGAGCCGGATCTGAGGGGGGAAAACCACCCTTTTTCCCTCTCAACCAATTTCAGGTTGTTTATTTATTTGTTTTAAACCTTAAATGCTCTGCTCGCTCTAGAAGTTAAGCACTGGTTTCCTCGCTGGAGGATACAGCCCCAAAAATCCCCCAAAAGGGCGATTTTGGAGCCTGCCCCAACATCCGAATACCACCTCTGCCGTGATTTTGACACAATTTCAAAATTAAATATAAATTCTATCTTTGTTGGCCCCTCTGGGAGAACCACCCCCCCCCCCCCCCTTACATATAAATAGGCAATAAAATACTTTAAAACGTTATAACGAAGAGGGGTTTTATTTTCTTTTTTATTTAGTATTTAATTTTCTTGGCATGAGCTGCCCAAAAAGAGTGGACATTTGGCTGCAATTAATACCCCCCACCACTGCTGCACTCCCAGTAATAGTTGGTAATTGCTGGCTCTAAGTGACAAAGCAATTAAGCCTCTTCCTAAATGTGCAGAAGTAGGTGTTTATCTAAATCTGGGCTGTCAGCCTTTGTTTCTGTGTCAGGGCCCAGAAGCTCAACTGCTGCTTTCTCAATTTGCATTTGATTCTTTACAGGCAGAGGAAAAAAATCTTTTTTCAAGTTAATTTCAGGAAAGGAGTCTTAAAAATATATCATGTTGTGGATGGGTGAAGTGGAAATTGCCCTAGAAAAATATTTCTGTTTTATTACTATGATAACTATTTTGATGATTTCAAATTATTTTATTGTTGTTAAAGAGATTATTGTTATTTCAGTGCTTTAAAGGTTTCTTGCAATGAGATCAGAATCTTTGCTGGAGAATATGAGGATTTGTGGCAGCTTATTCTAGACTTTCTGGTGAACTTGCTTTTTCCTCAGCTGGGGGAGAAAGATCTGGATGTGTGATAAAAATGATATTTTTAAGTCACCCCTGGACAGCTGTAGGTCTGCAGGAGCTACAGTCTGGTGTGAGAATTCACAGTTTCATGTCTTCTTAACCTCCTTTTTTAGGAATAGTGGGAAAAACCTGAGCTGTGTGGACAGCACTGCTCCCACCAGCGTTGTGGGAGACTTTGGGCTGTTCCATAAGTCCATGAGAGCTGCTAAAAATTGCTGTTTTCCCAAAGGTCAGGTGCTGTTGGATTGGGTTTGACTTTGGGGTTGTGCGTGTGCGTATTAACAAAATGGTCACTTCTAATTGCATTTTTAAGGCTTTGATTTCCTTCCAAGTATTTTGCTTAATCATCTTGAGTAGGCTGAGGGAAGGAAAGAATTAGCTGAGGTCAGGGAAGTTGAAGCTGCCCGTGTTGCTGCTCAGAAGCCAGGCTTAGTGTGAGGGATCCTGGAGGCAGGAAGAGAAATGTGTTCCCTTCCTGCTGCACGCTGGGAGAGCAGGGGGAAAGCAACCCCGGGAAAGCCAAGGAAAACAGGGAAACGTGTGGTGGCTGCCTCCCTCTGCACCAGCAGGCCAGATTCGCCTTTCCTTGGGAGACACACAGCTCCCAAGGATGTGAATCATGGCTAAAATAGATTAGAGGATCGCAGCTTGGAAGTGCTTATCTGCAGTGGTGGTGGAGTCAGCTCAGATGGACACAGGCACCAGAGCTGGGGGAGAGCATCCCCACTGCACAGACCTTTGGAATAAAGGGCAGTTTAATAATTTCTGATGAATATTCACATGGAGGGGTGAATAGCAGAAGAGGAAAGCTGTATTGAACACTTCTTGAAAAAGCACCAGTCATTACAGTGATCAAAGGAAAAATCCAGCCACTTCCTGGGCTGTTCCAATTAGAGCCTAGACATCACCTCCCTTTGAACTTGCAAATACAGTGATTTGTTGGTTTTGTTTTGGTGTTTTTTTTTTCCCAAAGAGGATGTTAGAGGCATGGATGCAGAAGGAGAAGCTTCCCTGTAAAACCTGAGGGCTGGGAGAACTGGTCTCCTCCAGGTATAGCAATGCGACTTGGGCGTTAACGTTACAAACAATCTCAGCTGGAACATGCTGTACTTAAATAAAGTCACAGGGATGGGAATTAATAGTAAATAAGCCTTATTGGGGAAAAAATAAAAAATAGTATCATCCCCTAATCTTTGCCCATTGAATTACCCGTGTACCTGATGCGCCTAGCTTTGCCCCCATCGTCCCGGCACCGAGCGCAGTCTGGCTGTGACGTTGTGAGTGCCGAAAGCACTAATGATGGCATCAAGGGTTTAAGTGCAAATCTTCTTAGCAGCAGATTAGGGATCCCAGTGCAGATCCTTGCGGTCAGCTCCTAATGCTGCTTGGAGAGGAGAAGGCAGCGTGGCTCTTGAGTGGAAAATCACAGGCTCGGCAGAGAGGTGAGGGCTTCGATGTGTTGTGTAGAGGAGAAAAAATTTATGTGTGTTGGGATGTAGTCCAAATTTTGTTTAAATCTTGAAGGGAAGCTGAGTTTCCAAAAGGAGGAGCAGGGAGACGTGCACTGTGTAGATGTGTGAATTATAGAGTGAATAAAGTCTTTGCATGATTATTCATTAAGTGCCTAATATAAGAACAAGAATAGCTTTGGCATTAAGAAACAGGACTTCTCTGTGATCCCTCCTCGCAAGTGGCCCATAACAAAGGTAGGGGACCTGTTCCTTTGTTTCCTGGTCCTTCCAGCCATGAGTGCACTCTGCTGTCTGGAGGAGCGAGACGTGGAGCCTTTTAATTCCTTCACTTTGAGAAATGTCTGGGTTTCAGTGCTCAGTTGCTTTATTTAGCTCAAAGCGATGGTTTTGGCTAGAAGACACTTGGAAATCCAGGATGGCAGGAAAAGTACCTCTTAGAGAATCCTTTCCATGAGAGGGAAGTGGTTTTCAGGCCTGTATCCTCATTTCTTCCATGGTTGTGGGGTGTTCTCTGCAGATGTCCAGAAATCATCAGTTTTAAATATGAGCACCTCATAAAACAGTTTAAAAACCAAAAATAATTAAGACACATCTCCAGCAGATCCCGGCTCTAAGGGCATTCACGTATTTATTATCTTTCATCCATTTGAGAGCAGAGAGCTTTTCTGGCGTGATAACACATGAAAGAAAGGCTCTGTTCTCCTCTTGAAAGTGAATTCCCAAGAATGCCCAGCCCCAGGTCCCTGTGGGCAGACGGTGCTGGGCTGGGCAGAGTGAGATGCAGAGTGTCCTACTTACCGTGGCTGCTACAGGTCTGACCTCCTTGGATCATCTGACACCTCGTTGGGTAAGAGGTTGCTGCAAGATCTCAAACCCTCAAATTATGTAAGATTTACACACTTGCTTTGAGGTTGGTCCCTCCCTTCCATGTTTGTTTACTGGCTGGTGTGTCCTGTTGGATTGTGAAGGATGAATAGTCACAGAAAGGAGGCTGTCGGGTTAGTACAGATTTTCTGTTCCTCTTGGTTTTCTAAAGGCGCTCGGAGCTGTGCTTACCCCGCTTCCAGAGTCTGGGAATACACTGAGGACGTCCTGCACCGGTCCAGGCTTTGCTGGGTGAAATTTTCAGTTTGCTTGTTTGTTTCTAAAATGGAGAGAGGGAGGAGAAAGGCTCATTGTGTTGCTAGAGGAGAAACAGAGATGGTATCTAACAGCTGTCTCAGGAGTTGACGTTGGGTTTGCTTTTTAATACGCAGTTTATCTCGAACTTGGGGAAATCACATGGAAAAAAGGAAGGTGCTTAATTACCCTGTACGTGTGGCTGCTGTGGTTTGGGGGTTGGAAAGCACTGGCTCCCATAAGGGAAGCTCCCAGGCTTTGCCTGTGGGAATTGCTCAGAGGGCTTTTCTTCCATGCTGTGCTCTCGCTGTGCCAGCGGGATTGCCTCGGCTGCTCCTCCTTCCCAGCGCTGCCATGCCGGGCTGTGCTCGGGCCAGGGAGGTGTAAAAGGTGTCCATTTTTTTCTGCATTTCCCCCTACTTATGCATTTTTCTCGCGAATTAAGTTCTCACCTGTGCTTTGTGATCCCTGGTAAGTGCAATGGAGCTGGCCCAGGCTTTTGGGAAAGAGAATCCCTGGACTCTGACCATGTGTGGAGATGTAATCGCTAAATCCTAACAAATTCCATGGAATTAAGTTACAGCAAGGTGCTTTCTCAGAAGTTACTCTGAAGTGGCAAACACTGTCATGTGATATAGGTTTTGTTGGGTTGGTTTGGAGTTGTGTTTCTCTCAAATTTGCTCTTTTAGCCTGGCATTACACTCCATAGTTGTTCAACAAAGTAAAATCACATTCTCTCCCCCAGCCTACTGCAGATCCACAATAGGTACTGTGGCACTTTACCTGTTTCATACAGATATTTTCTTTTTGGTTTTATTTTCATTACTTCAGTGTTTTCTACCCATGTGAAAGCTCACAAAAAGTTCTACTTTTAGTTGTATTTTTATTTGCATGTGGGCAGCAAAATGAAGTAATTCCCAAATATAGTCCTAGCCAAGAGATCCATCTGTTCCCTGCATTTTTAAATGGCAAATTAATCCTTAGCATAGAACTCATCAAATGTCTTCTCTCTATAATTTATGCTGCCTGAGATCACAGAAATGACTTTTTTTTTTTTTTTCCCAGGCCTTCCATTTTAAGTAGTCCTTTACTCCAGAACAGCAGCTCCCATTCTGGTTTTACAGAGCTCTCCTGTGATTCCTCCAGTCACTGTTGTCGGTCTAAAAGGGGGCATTAAAAAAAAGAGCCTCCAAAATTATTCTTCCCTTCATCTCTTTGGTGTTTCTTTGAAAGGCTGTGGAAGATTCTATTAGAATCTTAGATCAGAAGGAGTATTTTATGATTCTAAGATGTAAGGGAATAGAAATTCTCTTTGAAAAACACCCTTGATAAATGGATTTATTTTGAATGGAGACCTAGGGTTGCCCTGTCCATTTCCATTTGGATTTCTCTCTTTGGACAATAGTGACCATTTTTAGAAGTACTGAACTTCCACGGCGTTATCTGCCATAAAGGGAATTTCTATATTAAGCTTTGCATGTTCCCAAATTTACTTAAGTGGCATTGTAGCTCAGCTGTGTATCTTGGCATGCCTTCCATTGCAGCTCCCATCCCAGGAACAATTCTGTTTATAGGAGAGGATGCACCATTTCAAAACCGCTCCAAATCAGGAATTTCAACAAATGGTGTTTTGTGTATTGCTAAAAAAACCCCATGCCTTGGGTTGGGAGGAGGCAGTGCATGCAAATAGTGCCTGGCTTGGTTTTTTTAAGGCAAGGTGTGATGCTTTTCTAAAACATGAAGACAGAATTAATTCTATGGGGCTGTTCACCATGATCTTCTGGCAGCTTTATGTTAAAAAGTAACTGCAGTAATCTGGAGGCGAATCAGTGCTCAGGGTTTTTTTTTGTTCTAGCATATGTCTGAAAAAGGCTTTTCTTCTGAAAGATGTCCAGTGCTCAACACTCAATCAATGCCAAATGGTTTTAAAATTGTACTTAGAAGTGTTTATTCCCAGGAATTCATTTTACAGGGCTCTTAAGGCAAAAGAAGTTACTTTTTGCTCCTTGAGTAAATGTGTAGTAGCCTACTTGGATGCAGTGGTGGTTGCATTTTCAATGGCATTTAGCTCTCCTGGCTCTTAGGCAGCACTTGGAGTACAGTTTGGTGTTTTTTCCTAGGATGCTGAGTTGGTCCCTTCATGAAAGCAGTGCTGTTGTTGAGGAAACTGCCTTTAAATATTGGGCTTGATGATCATGGAGCTCTCTTCCAGCTTAAATGATTCTGTGCTGCTTTCTTGGTATTTTGAAAATACTTGGCCACCCTTGAGCCCGGAGATCAAATTCCTCAGGCTGTTCCCTCTGTGATTCATGGAGTGACCTTGGGAAAAGCCTTGGCCACTTCATACCTTCCTTTTCCATCTGCAGTGCATGTTAAGATGTACAGCCTCCCATGAACCTGGTACTAAAATACAGCTTTTGTCCCAAGATTTCATGTGCTCTGAAGTGTCAGTTACAAATTACTAATTTAGATCATCAGCAGATAGGTGGGAAAAGCTCTTCCCTTTAACACAATTACTCTGCTTTTGGGCAACTTTTGCCTGATCCATGCCTGGAGCAGCAACAGCAGCTCTTCCTCAGGCATGTGCTGGCAGTGCTTGGAATAATTTGGAGCGTGGCTGGAGGAGGTGGCAGTTCTGGGTGGCTGCAGCAGGACTTCTCATGGGGGATCTTGACCCAGGGCTTTGCTCTGTGAAGGTGATGTTAAACAGAGAACGCTCACCCATTCTCACACCCACCCTCTTTCTTCCCTCTTTGCATCGGTGCAAGTTTAATTGTGGGAAAGCAGAGCTGAGGAGCTGCTTTGTACTTCACCCTCAAGGCCTCGATGACTTTTATCTTTCCCAGCGCCGAGCTCCGTCACCGTGGCCGTTTGCTGAGAAAGCATTTCCTTCAGCTTCCCAGGCTTTCTTTTGGAGCATGAGCAATCCCACTGTTCCCAGGGAGCATCCATGGTTCAAAGAGGCATTGGCTGGGCAGGCAGGTAACTCCAGCTGCTCCCAAATTCAACACCAAACCCATCCACATCCACCTGCCAGCATGGGATTGAGCAGCTTCTTCCCAGCAGTGGGAAGCTGTTGTTGTCAGTGCTGAGTCTGGTCTTTGCTCCAGAGATAGGCCAGTGTGTTTGTAACCAACACTTTTTTTCCCCAGGTTAATGTTTTTAATTCTTGGTGCACGAAGTTCAAGCCCAAGGACAGGGGACGTAGGTCAAGGAGCGAGGTGACAACACCGACTGTGGGTTGGGCAGTCAGCCAGACAGAGATTAATATAAACATACATATTTTTAGCAATCATAATGGGTTATTTAGTTGCAGGGAAGAATTAAAAGGAGCCCAAGGCTGTCTGGAAACTCTGAAGGCTGCAGGGGAATGTGGTTCTGGGGGTGGGAGTAGTCCATCCTTCTGAGCAAGATCTCCATCTTCTCCATGATTCATTTCAGACTTTCATCAAAGATCAGGTGTCAGACATCAGGATAAAATAACTGACGTAAATATATTTATATATACAGAAACGCAAATGGAATGTTAATAAGCCACTCACTTGGCTTAGGATAAATATATGGTAAATAGTACCTGGAGGCTGTGTCTTCAAAAACTTGCTGGTCAGAGACTGAAATAAATACAGCAACAGTGTGTGTTAGTTGGCGATGTGAAGGACATTGAGTTGTCACAGTTGTGTTGCTTTCCCATGGCCCTTAAACATCATTTAATTTCATTTCTTTGGATTTAGGATTCCAGCCCAGCAGGAGATCATTGTAGTCTTCTCTCTGAGCGTGGTAAAGCAGAAAAAGTTCAGGGAAGGAGGATGTCCTTGTTTCATTAGCCTGCAGTATTTAATGATCTCTTTTAGAGTTGTAAATGCTGGTTTTATCTGTTGCATGCTTTTTGTGGCTATTTGTGTTTCCGAGCAGCACTGGCCTTTCCCCCTTCTCGGTGGATTGTTGTATCATAGCTGAGTGCAGTTAAATACTGCAGAGTGTGTGACATGCACAAACCAAAGTTCCTTGGGTGGCGAGTTCTCAGCGGCTTGAACGGGTGCCAAGAACGTCACAGAATCCCATCCCAGTGAGCTTTGCTCCAGAGGGGCCGGGGTGGTGGGCACAGGGTAATTATTACACTGAGGGAATGTTTAGGTGGCTTTCTCTGCCCTTCCTCTTACATCCATATTTCCAGTGGAAAGTCTTGTTTGCACATGGAGGAACGGGGTTCAGGTTCTTCGTGGTTTCCCTGTGTGGGCTGAGCCCCTTCAGCGCTCGCCTGCAGTTGGCAAAATGTGGTGACTGCTCGTTTCCTCTTGATCTCTTCATACAAACCAACCTCAGAGGTTGGACTGGGTTTTCTGACGTCTTCAACTTCAGGTTCAACAACTCCTTTGAAGGAGGGAAAAACCCCTCGTATTTATTTCCGCAGGTGTGTGAAATGGTTTTTTTCCCATACAAATGCCCTGGTGTGGGACGTGTCATGTGTACAGAACAAGTGCCTGCTGCTTGCTTGGATATTTAGGTCAGTGCTGGAATCAGCTCTGATAAGGAGTTAAGGTCGGTGTGCCCAGACCTCTGTAATTTTCATTGTGGTTATTCCTGCCCGTGGCAGGGTGTTGGAATGAGATAATCTCTGGGGTCCCCTTCTGGGATTCTATGATTCCTGCTTGAGTGTGGCAGAACAGCCACCTGGATTGTTGGATTAACAGGATGGTGTCAGGAGTTTTGTGGGAATGGCCTACTACTGTCCTTAGGAAGGAAAGTGTGATTTGATGTGCATTTTTTACTTACGTGTGTATAGAGAACAGGGGAAATTCTGGTTAAATATCTTCTTAGTTATGTTTGTTAAATATCTTAAAAAAATATCTTAAAACAGGGAAAATTCTAGTTAAAATATCTTCTTAGTTCTGAGTAGGTCAGAAATACCAGTCTGTAATAGCCTTGTGCATATATTGCTCCAATGTATAATTTTCCATCCAGAAGTTGAAGTGTTTCACAGGTGAAGATCCTTTAGTCCATTGCTAGAATGGAATACAGTGCATTTTTGAAGCTTTTATTTTAAGCAGTTGCCATCAATTTTTTGTGGGTGTTGGCTGGCAGTATTCAGGTCTTTTTAGTTCTTTTTATTCCCAAACAACACACCAGTACATTCAGGAAACTTGGAGCAGTTTTCTAGTGCTGTTTTCCCAAGCTGAGGGAATCTAACCAGCAGGTTTTTTATCCAAAGTATCCCAAGGATTTGTGTCTTCTGGATAGAGCTGATCACACAGCACTGTCACTGCTGGTGTTCTGTGCATGGAGATCATCTGTGGTGACTTAACTTGGATTTGGAAAGGGAGGGACAGGGAGAAAACCTGAGGGTTTCTATTCTTCCGTTCAGAGATGACTGTAAGTTAACTTTGGATTTCCTGACCCGGCTTGGGAATCTGCTGCTGACATCAGCCGTGAGAATAACCCGCCGTCAGCAGGGATGAGGCCTGTCCTCAGTAGATCTTTCTAGGAGATAACCTGCACTCGGAGATTATTCTGACAGGGTGTTGAGTCGAGCTGAGCCAGGCAGAGTTCCTGATTTCAAGTTAATTTTGGCAGGGAAAAAGTGATCGTTCTGCATATTTCCTGTAAAAATAAAAAATCCTGGATGCTTCACCAGGTCTGGTGGAACAGTTTTTGAAGTCAGCTATAAAAAAAAATTTAAGCATTAATTTTTACATTTTTCACAGCTGAAGTTTGGCATGAAAAATGCAAAGGTTTTAAACTGGTTTAGGTGGTTTTGTTTTTAACTTGCTCCAGCTATAGAGGTTGGAATCATGGAATGACAGAATCATGGAATGGTTTGGGTTGGAAACCCAAAACCCATCTATCTCATTCCACCCCTGCCTCAGCTTACTCCAAGCCCTGTCCCACCTGGCCTTGGACACTTCCAGGGACTGGGCAATCACAGCTTTTCTGGGCAACAGCAGGTTGGTTTGGTTTTGCTTTTTTAAACCTGCATTGGCAGCTCAGTGCCCGCAGGATGTTAAAGCTTCCCTGTGCTTTATCCTCCTCGGCGGTGCCGTGTTTCCACCCCTGTTTCCAGCCCTGTTTCCAGCTTTGTTTCCCGCCTGCTGCTCCTGGGGAGTCCCCAGCCTGCAGCTGACTCACTGCTCTCAAATAAATCAACGGGCAGAAATGACAATTGTGCCACATTTTAAAATGGCAGGAGGAGGGTGCAGGGCAGGTTGTGAGATGCCTTGATTCAGCGCCGCTGCCATTGACGGGAAGCAGCAGGTCTCCCGTTCCATCCAAGGGCTTGGAGCCTCTCTTTTATCTCCTTTTGTGGGAACAAAGGACAGCTGGCTTTGTGTTCTCCGCTCACTGCTTTCATTTCTCACACGTAAACCCAGCGTAACTTCATTGCCACTGGGCCTATAAACTGTAATTGCCTGGAAATGAGAAATTTCTCTGGAAACGAGGAGTGGTTTGTGGGGTATCAGGATTTGAAATGTCATCTTTGCACTTAGAACTGAGCAAAGGAAAATTCTGTGTGCTAAATGAGCTGCAATGTACTGAGACCAGGAATGGGGCCCCATCCCTTCCAACACAGGATATTCCATAATACCAGATGTATTTGAGTCTGAATCTCATGGATGGATTATTGCATATTGAGTCTTTGAGAATCAGCCCATGTGGATAAAATTTAGATTGGATTATGAACAAATTAATCTTGATTAATGGAAAATAGACACATAGGTAAATATTTTAAGTTATTAATAGATTTTATTATGATTTATAAAAAATGGACACATAAATAGTGTGAGTAAGAGCACACATCCTTATATGTAATCATGGAATGCCAATAAGTGTTTTAAAAGGGCTTGTAAACTACACCTGTAGTAAAGTGCATGTAGATTCCACTCCATGCACTCTTTTGTCAGCTGTATTTTATATTTTACTTAAAAGGCATGTAATTCAATTCTGCATTTAGTTTTTATAACTTTACAGCATGAAAATCACAAGCTAATATTGAGGTGGACTAGAAAAGTAAATCTTCACATTCTTGTGTTTGTAGTGACATTAATTCTGGATAAACAATTCATATTGCATTTTCTCCAGTGATGAAAATTAGAAACAATCAATGCTTATTTTATGTCCACCCCTTGTTTAATTAAGAGCAATCTCTCTTCTTGCTCAATTTTCCCATCTGATCTTGCCGACAGTAAAACGCAAAAATAATTATTCTTTAATGCTGCGATGCCATAGAGCGAAAGTGATTTTAGAAGTATCTGGGCTGGACAAAGGAGCATCTGAGCTGGTGTGTGAGTGCTCAGGCTGTTCCGCAGCAGTGCCGCGTTCGTTGGTTCCCAGCTCCCTCGCGGCGCCGCGCGTGTGTTGTGACAGCTCTGGAGATTAGTTCCTCGGCGTGCTGGCATTCTGCTCTGCTGACTTCACAGCGATGTGGCAGAGCAGGTTCTCCCGTGTTGGGAAAAGGCTGAGTGCCAGAGCACGCTCTGCTTCTGGAAAAAATCACCCCGCGTTTAATGCTGCTAGCGGAAGCCCAAAATGAAGTTACAGAGCTATTTTTGACCTGCCCCAAAACCTATTGATACTTTGAATACTTTAAAGGAAGAGATTATCAGAGCTGTTCTTTTATCCTGTTATGTTGCCGTGTTAAAATTTCCCTAGCTCATTCTAAAAGCTTTATGAACCCACTTTTGCCAGAAGAATTTTTAATAACTTATTTTCTGCGTTGGCAACGGGTGGTTGTTTTCAAAATTACTCACAGGGAAAAGCAAAGCCATATTCTCATTTTAATATTCTGGGAACTTGTCCTTGAGCAGCTTTCAGGCTTCAGATCTGTATATTTTTAAAGCTGAAAAAGAGTTGTATTTTGCTGCTCAAGACTCCACATAATTCCCTGTCAGATGCTTTATTTTGATTGTGCTGTGAGCTATAACTGGGTGACACAGCAGCTATAATTAACTCTTCCATCATTCTCCCATTCACAGAACATCAAACCTTTGACTTACTTTTGAATTATTATATCCATGTTTCTTCAATTGGAAAAGTGATGGGGATTTCCCTAAAGAAAGGGGGGGGATTGTTCTTGCAATAATTTTTTTCTTGTCTAAAAATAGTCAGGAAATAATGACTTTTTATTTTTTTTCTGGAATGTCTCAAAGTCTTGCTTTGCTAAGGGACACATATCCTTAAAACTCCCTGGGGAAATGGAAGTTACCAGCATGATCCTTGTTTCCCAAAGTTGCACAGAATTCAGGCTCCTTTGTAGAATTTATCACCCTGTTGCACTGCTGTGTCATCACTTGGATATCTAATGGTATTATCCCAAGATAATATTTTTTTTCTAGTGGAATGCTGTGATTTTAACAGTATGCTCCATATTTTTAATATCCTCATTAAAAAAAACCCCCAAACTGTAAAAATAGCCTGTCTCCATTCGAAAGCACTGCTCAATTCAGGGCTGCCTCTTGCTTGAGAGATGGATGCAATCTCAGCCCACTGGAATTCTAAGGGCTTTGGGATCATCAAGATGTGAGAAGGGAAACTGGAAATGGTCACAGGGCAGAGGTTTCTGCAGCCCTAAAATCCTATTTTTGCTTTTCCCAGGGGCTGCTGAAGCACATGAAGCTGCTGTCAGCTTAGGAATTATTTTCAGTTTCTCCCCACACACATTCTCTGCCCTATATTTGTGTTTAAAGAAGTTTCTCTGTTCTTTGCCAGTTTATTTCCCAGTAGCAGGTGATGGTTGATGTTACTCCTGGAGAACACTGAGGGCCTGCTCGTGTGGGGTTGGGTTTGTTTTTCTCCCAAAATGCTGTAGAGAAGAACTTCAGTTTGGTGATTTAGTAGAATGGCAGAAGGAATGGAATAAAGATGAGGAAGAAATGCTCCACTCTTCACTTTCAGTGATGAAATAGTTCATTAATGAAGAAGGCACAAAAGGAGAGTGTACAGATGAGACAGAAATAAAGGCATTGTACCAATTTAGCAGAAAAATGAGGCTGTGAAGGGACATCTTGATGATGGGAGATTCCTTGCTGGAAAGCACAAGGGACTGTAGCTGGGAAGGGAAATGTTATTTATTATCCATGAAGCGAGAGGTTGGGTGGTGCAGGGCAGCTGCCCTGGGCAAGAGCAGGGTAGGGGGAAGGGCTCAGTTTTTCACTCCATTCCTGGCATGGCTTTATTTTCACTCCTCTCCCAAAGTGATGCTGAACTTCCTCCTCTGGGGCCGGAGGAGTAGGAGGAGAATGTGTGGGAAAGGCACCAACGTGTGAAGTGGCTGCATGGGATGGGAGGGTTGTAATGAGAGGGTGAGGCCGGCAGCAGAGTTTCTCATGTTTATTATTACTTCTGCATTTTTGACCCTTTTTTGTTGTGTTTTATTTTGGTCTGGCCTGTTTTTATATCCTTCTGGATTGTTTGTAAGTATTTTGGGACAGAGATTGTCTTCCCTTCTGCGCCTCCAAATATAATGGGGACAGAGCCCAAGGGCTTTTGGGAACGTGCCATGTGCTCGTTGCACCAAGATGTTCAGAAAGAAAACCAGGTTTTTTGAACATTTGAAGAAAAACACCCACAAAAAAAGTAATAGAAGAGCTCACAAAATCAAATCTTGGAAATTACTAGAAGCTTGAAATGGTTTCCCTGAGAAAAGAAATGGAAAAGTTAAGTGGTTTAATGGCTAGAAGGTTTGTAAGAAGGGTATGAAATATTTAAGATAAGAAAAAGATAAACTTGCGTATAGTTTTTCTAATACGATGTGGAGAGGAATATAAAAATTCAATCAAGCAGCAAATTTCAGACAGACAGGGTTATTTTAGTACGTGGCACATCTCCCCCCCTCCAGCCTCCGAGTTAAAATTCCAGCAGAATTTTTTCGAAGGCTGCTCGTGTAATGGAGAATGAAAGTCTCCGGGGTTATGTCAGACAAAATTATTTTTAGCGCTGTTCTGAGCCCTCGTGCCTCGGGGAAGAAATGAGCCACTGAAGCAGGATGACGTGTCCCCACTGGGCAAGCTTTAATAACATTATATTCTCTGTATTTCTGCCTCTCCTCGAAGCACCGAATGATCCTGAGTCTGTGGGTTAGATTGGCTCCCTCTGTGATCTAATATGCAAATCCTCTTCCGCTGTAATTATTGTTTATAAAAGGTGTTCTTGGGTCCGAATTCTTCATGTCTGGAGCTGGAGATTGAGGCTGAGCCTGGAAATAGTGTTTACTGATTCATAGAGAATCCTAGAATGGTTTGAGCTGGAAGGGATCTTGAAGATCACCTTGTTCCACCCTGGGCCATGGCTGGGACAGGGACATGGACATCCCCACCTATCCAGGCTGTTCCCAAGCAGTTGACCAAAATGATTTTCACACATGGTCTCTTTGGAATACAGATCTTTTCAGGGAAGATGCCTGAGAGCACAATAATATTTCTTTCCTGTACATGAGAGCGCTGGGAGGGGTTTTGAGGCATTGTCCGACCTGTGCATCCTCCCTCTATTTCTCCACTCTTCCTACACAGCTCCTGAGCCGGTCCAACATTGCATTAAACTTAATTAAATCTCCACCATTGTCAAGGTGGGTAACAGGATCTCCCTGACATTTTACCCACATTCCACTTCCCTGCCTGTCTCCTCTGGGGGCTTTGGAGGGGGATATTGATAGGAAGACACTTAAATCCGTGTGAATAGCAGGCAGCAGCACAGAAACAGAACCGGGCACAAAAGGAAAGAAGCCCTGTGGATGGGCAGAAACTCTGAAATTTTGCTTTTTTAATAAGATAACCATTTCCTGGGTGACTTTGCCCTGTGCACTCACCTGTGCTTCCCTCCATGCCATTCCAGCAGTGACTCCAGCAGCAGCTCGAGCGACGAGTCCCCGGCGCGCTCGGTGCAGTCGACGGCCGTGCCTGCGCCCGCGTCCCAGCTGCTCCCGTCGCTGGAGAAGGATGAGCCCAGGAAGAGCTTTGGGATCAAGGTGCAAAATCTTCCAGTGCGCTCAACAGGTAAATTCACTCAGGAAAAGGGGGTGGGATTGGTGGGGTAACCTGTACTGAGTCTTTGACACACGACAGCCACGTGCTGCCTCCCAGGATGGGATTCTCTCCCTGCTTCTGCCTCTGTTCTTGTGTGACAGTGGGAAAATTGCTTAATTAGTGACCATCTGTGGGAAACCCTGCTGGTCCCAGCTCCAAGTACTGGGCATTTCCAGCTCCTGGAACTGGTGCTTCCAACAGTAATGTGGACTTTCCCAGGGAAAAAAATGACGAATCCCCATTTTTAACTTAAAATTGATTGTTTCATCTCACCCTGCTTCAATTTATTTTTTAATCCAAAAAGTCAAGGATTTTCTGTTGCAGTTTGAGTGCTTTAAAACACCCCTGAGCATATTTGTGAAGGCAATGCATATTGCATGGAAAATAACCCAGGAAACCACATGCTGAGGAGCGCCCATGATTGCTCCCTGTTCCCTGTGCTGAGCACAGGAGAGATCCCACAGGAAAAACCAGCATGGCATCAGTTGTGAAATAGTTTTAACAGAATTCATGGATGAAGAAGCACTGGCTGAGCTAAAATAATATCTGTTAATCTTGTGAGCAGACTACCTCATGTGTTGATATCTTCCTATAGATTTAATGCTTGTCATATTCCTTGAAAGGACACGGAGCTGAGGTCAATATCCCACAAATCCCAGACAGATTGTGTGGGGCTGAGTCAGATTCTGCAAAATCTGATGAATCTGCCTGGTTATATTTCTGAATTGACTGAACTGAACGCTGTGTGACTCCAGCCTCCACTCCAGACACCTCATCCCAGCTGTGCACAGTATTCCTGTGGGATTTTTAATGGAGTATCCCTGTTATTTCTTCTTTGCCTGGAGCTGGGTGTCTCTTAGAGGCAAAAACCATCCACCACCAGCTTTAGCCATGTAAAACCTCGTGTGTGTAGTTTCTTGGGTTTAAAAGAGAAAGATCAGCAAGAAACTTTGGACACTGTCAGAATTAACATCCCAAATTAAAAAGGGCAGTCACGTGAGCACAGAGTTAAGTGGGATGAAGTCACATTTCAGAAAGACAGTCAGAGTCCTTCATGGTGAGTCTTTTATGGTGCTGCTGAGCTGGTAGGAGTGACGTTTCTGCAGTATTAATGTTTATTTGTTGGTTTAGATACAAGCCTTAAAGATGGACTTTTCCACGAATTCAAGAAGTACGGGAAGGTGACGTCGGTGCAGATCCACGGCGCGTCCGAGGAGCGCTACGGGCTCGTGTTCTTCCGGCAGCAGGAGGACCAGGAGAAAGCACTGAATGCCTCCAAAGGAAAGCTCTTCTTTGGCATGCAGATTGAAGTCACAGCCTGGATAGGACCAGGTAAGAGCCATGCCCTTCTCCCATGGAACTCTGGGTGTGTTTAGGAGCTGTTGTAAAGAGGCTGAATAGAAGTAGGAAACATACTTTAAAGAAACTGGGGAGAATGCCACGATAAACTCCAGAGCAAAAAGAGTGGATGCTCTTGGATTAAACAGCAAGAGAGAAGGAAAGCTGCCATCCTCCCAAAGAGTGGGATCTGCTGCAAGGAACGATCTCATCTGCCATTGTCTCGGTGGAGCAGCTGCCAGTGGGTGGTGTGAGCACAGCACTGAGTCCTCCCAGCCTCGTTTCGTCTCCTTTTAATTAAAACAGCCAACGAGTGCTGCGTTTGGAGGCTGTGGCAGCACAGCCCACGTGACCAACCAGTGAGAGCTGCGGCCCTGAGCACGTGGTGAAGTTCTCAGACTGCACTTCAATGGCTTCTTTAAAAATTGATTCCTGAAAACAAACTCCTGCCACGTGCTCTTCCCCAAGCACAGGGAAGCCTTACTGGAATTCATGCACTCAAGCACTGATACTTGGTAAATTTCCAGAGAAGCAGTTGAAAGGTGCAGCTCCCTTTCACCTGAGGATGCTCAGATTCCTCCGTGGAATATAAAGATTCCCAATCCCACATAAATAACAAGTCATGTGCAGTACTGGGTGTTTTTCTCAAAGATAATGGTTACCCTTCTTCAGATCAAGGAGGCCTGAATAAACCAACATGAACCAAATCTCCAGTCATTACAAATTTCCTGCTCTCTTTTTATCCTAGAAACCGAAAGTGAGAATGAATTTCGTCCTTTGGATGAAAGGATAGATGAATTTCACCCAAAGGCAACAAGAACTCTGTTCATTGGCAACCTGGAGAAAACCACCACCTACCACGACCTTCGCAACATCTTCCAGCGCTTTGGGGGAATAGTGGTACGTGAACGGTGTCCTGTGTGGGGTGGCACTGCCCCCCTCTCTGTACAGAGCTGTGAAATGGTCTGAGTGCTGTTAAATCTGTCAACGACTGATAATTCAGTCTTTCTGTAATAATCTGAGTCACTCATCTTGCTGGAATATACCTGAAAGCTTTTCTTTGTATTCAGAGTTCAGCATACGAATGTTGAGGGGTAGCTTAGCAGGAAAAGCAGTCCTAGGAGTGTTTACAACAAATGTCTCTTCTGGTAATTCTCTCCTGGTAGTTCCAAAGCTGGTTGGGTATTTGGGATGTGAATGTGCCAGGTGATGTTGTCACGTTGACTGCTACAACTGTGTGAATCTGAGTTTCCTGTTGATTCCTGGAACAAGGAGCTTGGTCAGTGCATGTGGCAGCAACCCCATGCCCAGGCAGAGGGGACTGGAGCAGAGGGATCAGTGATGGCATGTGAGGGATTTGGGTTTTCAGCTGAGGGGGAGTATCCAGATGAGGTAGAGCAGCCCCTGCTTCTCTGCTCATGACTTTCTATCAATCACATCAATGTTATATTTAAGGGAAATTTTTCACAAAAGTTTTGCAACTATCCTACCTAATTAATTTTCACATGGGCATGGAGTGAGAGGACAAGCCTTACGCTGAAGGAGGGCAGAGTTAGGCAGGATATTGGGAAGGAATTCTTCCCCAGGAGGGTGGGGAGGCCCTGGCACAGGTTGCCCAGAGCAGCTGTGGCTGCCTCATTCCTAGAGGCAAGGCCAGGTTGGAGGGGGCTTGGAGCAGCCTGGGACAGTGGAAGGGGTCCCTGCCATGGCAGGGGGTAGAACTGCATGAGCTGTAAGGATCCTTCCAACCCAAACCATTCTGGAATTCATTCTGTGATTCCTGTTGAGTCTGGGCTTCAGACAGTTTGTGTTCTCCCTGTCAGCTGTGGGTGCTTGTGAATGTGCTGTGCCTCCTTCTCTCTGCTCTGACATGTCTACTGCAGCTGAGAAATCAGTCACACATTCCAGGAGCCCCATCCCTGCTACTCCCCAAAAGAAGAGGAGGTTGCTTCCATGTACAGTGTGAACAAACCTAAAATCCCCATTTTATGATGTCTGTGTATGCAGACTCTGCTGTATCCTTGACATCAATAGTGATTTATGAATTTGTGCCATGTCTGTGGCTTGAACCCTTTTTCAGTGTTAAGAGCAGCAGAGTTCTCCTGATAAAGATGCTTATCAGTGCTAGTGTAAATTGGCTTTTGTGTGCTGTGGTGCTCCCTGTCAGCATTATTAATGGCTCAGAATTGGGACGCAGCGCTGCCTTGCCTTTTCCAGGAAAACTTGCAAGCTCAGGTGCAGGAGGGACCAGTTTTATAACCTTTCTGAGGGGTAATGAGCACAATAATGATACTTTATTTGCCTGTCACAAGGAATTGCTTGCCCAGGGTGAGTGGTCAAGTATAATTTGCCATGGTTGCAGTTGTGCTACTTCAGACACTTGGAAATGTAGTTTTCTATTAATATTTCGCTTAAATCATTAGACCAGTGCTGTAGGAGTCTAATAGTTGTGTAAATCTCCCTGTTTACTTCTGTTTTCCCAGATAAAGAGCTGTTGGGTGAGACCGTGTCAAACTGCTGCCTTGTCCCTAAATTTATTAACCATGAAATTAGCCTGTCCTGGATGTTGGAACATTTGTGCTTAGATCCATATGTGGCTCACAAAGGCAGCTCCTGCTATTCCAGCAAATAAAGCCAAACCTTCCACCTCCTATTTTCAGCTTGGAATGAATCATAGTATCATGAGTTTGTTCAGAGGCTTTGGGTACATTTCCAGTACTAGTACTGAGCTTGTTTGTTAACCAAATGTCAGCTCCTGGCTTGCTGTTTTTTTTTTAATCGATTAAAATCAGCCTTTATTTGGCTTTGTGAGCCTCTGGCTGTACTTGTGAATGGGCCCATGGTGGCTTGGTTTTAAAGAGCAACAGCAACCAAAGTTGAGACTCTTTTTGCCTTTGCCACGAGTCAGACTGGTTCAAGAGATGAGTCCAGCCTCACTTTGTGTTTCTAGGAACAGGATGGATCGTGATTATTTGGAAAAGAAGCCCGGCTTGGCTCAGAGATGGGGATCGGAGCAGGTTGTTTTCTCGTGAGCCTTTGTGAGCGAAAATTAATCTGTATTTCTTTGATCCTGAATTGTCTTTTCTTGATATAGTATTAACAGCCTAAAGCTGGTGTTTGTTGATCAGGTCAGGCTTAGTTCTGCAGGCTTGGATTTTAAATCTGTGGGATAAAGAGCTTTCCCTGCTCAGTAAGGATTTGGTTTTGAGATGCAGCAGAACAGCAAAGTTTTAACTGTCTACTATTGTTTAAATCCTCCCTCTGAAGAAAATATTAATTAAAGAGCTTGCTGTGCCACGTGTCCCTGAAAAAAAAACAAGTCCTCTTAGATGGGATTGAGTGCTGACTGTGGGCTGTGTTTTGTGCTTGTCCCCAGGACATCGACATTAAGAAGGTGAACGGTGTCCCTCAGTACGCGTTCCTGCAGTACTGCGACATCGCCAGCGTCTGCAAAGCCATTAAGAAGATGGATGGGGAATATCTTGGAAATAACCGGCTCAAGGTAAGGAAATCCTCCCCTGGACTGTATCCTTCTTGTGTCTCCCACTGCTGCGTCGTGGGATGTTTCGCAGTGAGGTACTTTATGGAAGTGAGATGGTTTTTAATGTGAGATCATATCAGAGCGTGATGGTTTCAACCACCACCTGATTGGGATTAATCAGCATTTTTGTAGGCTCTGTGCACATGCAGTCCTGGGATTGAGCACTCAGAGTCTGACATTCCCTGGCCTGGAAGGGCCACTTGGCAGGGCAGTGCTGGGAATCCATCCCCCTCCCCATGGCAAACAGGGCCTGTCAGGGCCCAGAGCTGTCAACCTGTCACTTCTCAGACATTCAAACTGTAGAAGAACCCAATGTTGTCAAACACTGTATTTGTTTAAACAAGCAGAATTATTTTCATTAATTGCTCTTTGATTTTTGTCTTGCACCTGCTCCAGATGCTAATTTTAGAAAACCCATACAAACAGCAGCTTTCTCCAGATAAGTCTTTCATCAGGCAGGCTCTGATCAGTGAGTTTAACCCTTGTGCACTGTACTGATGGAAGTTTTGCCCTTTTGTGTCCAGCTGGGTTTTGGGAAGAGCATGCCTACAAACTGCGTGTGGTTAGATGGGCTTTCCACAAACGTTACGGATCAGTATCTGACCCGACATTTCTGCCGCTACGGGCCTGTGGTGAAGGTAGGTGGGAGGCTTTGGCATGTGCTTCCGAGTTGTTACTGTCTTCCTTTCTTCCCATCCTGTCCTTTCAACCCCACTGTCCAGGGCTTTATAGCTCAGGTAGAAAAAATTCTCTCTGGGGTGGAATTTGGCTGACAGGGCTCTGTCAACATAGGCAGCAACCAAAAAGAATTATTCTGAGTGAGCCGAGATGTTCAGTATTGGAAACCATTTGTTGCTCTTGTGTAGTACAGTCTCTCCCCAGTAAAATTTTTTAAAAGTTAGTTGGAAGAACAGCAGTCTAATTACGTAATTACTCATACTTGCTAATTACATAATTAGACATAACTATGATTTTTTTCATCAGACCGAGAAAAAAAAGATTTTTTAAAAGCAGTCAGGACAATCACAGTGCCAAAAGTACATGGAAGAAGAGAGAAAGTCAACAATGGTGCAACACACCCCTGTCATGCAGTGGGAGCCTCTCCCATGCAAGTGATTTATCACGTGCTTAAACTTCAGTGTGGGAGTTGTCCTGTGTGTTTTTATTGGACATGGATGTGCTTAAAATTAAGCAACGTGTGTAAATCTTTGCAGGATCAGGGACTGGCCCCCCAAAGGATTTTTGTGGGTTTGTGTTGCAGCTTTGACATTCTTTATTGTAGCTGTTGTTGCTTGAATAATACATTTATGCTGCTAAAGAAAGGCAGTATTTGGAAATTGGGTGTTTAAAAAGTGGTGAGTGGTACTGCAGACTGATAACAAAAGCTGGTTCCACTTTGGGATTAAATGTTTCCTTTACCTTTTTTCCCCCCTAAAACACATTGGAAATTTAAAAAAACACACACACAAAAAAAAAAAACCCTTAACAAAGAAATTATATAAAACTCAGTCAACAAAGAAAAAATATTCAAAGTAAAATACAGAAAAACAAAATAAAGGCATAATATACCTCAAGCCACAATATCCACAATTCAAAGCAGTCCCGTGTCCTTTTATTGTCTCTTCATTCCAATATGCCTCATCAGAAAAGTCTGGAAATTCACCTTGCTAAAAATTATTTTCTTCCTGGTATCCTCATGACTTAGGATTTTGTTGGGACTGACATTAAGTCCTGTGGATGAGGCTCTTATTTGGTTTTTGTTTTGTTTTTTTGTTTTTTACAGGTGGTGTTTGACCGCTTAAAAGGCATGGCCCTGGTTCTCTACAATGAGATTGAATATGCACAAGCAGCTGTAAAAGAGACCAAGGGGAGGAAAATCGGTGGGAATAAAATTAAGGTGTGCAGAATGACCTCCAAACCAAAGCAAAACAGGCAAAAAAAGAGGAACAAATTGTGTTTAGGCCTTCCCCCTTAAATGCTGGCAGTGCAGACTGCCAGGCTCAAGGAATACTTGACACATGTCCCACATATCAAAGGCTTAAATTATATTTTTATGCTCGGCTTATCAAGATGTCAGGGAATCCTGAACTGTTACTTACAAAGCCTTTTCCAGTATTCTGCTGTTTGTTTCGCTGAACTTGTCTCTCTGAGCTCCTGAGTGTTGGTGTCCGTGTCACTGCCTCATTTACCCCAATCCAAGGCACACTTTTGTCTGTTTTGTGTTAAAAAAGGGAAATCTGAAGGTGTGAGTTCCTCCAGGAAAAAACATGGTTGCATCCAGCTGCCCCGTGGCTGATGTCCAGGCTCTGGGGTACACTAACCTCAACATGCAGTCATGGAATCATGGAATGGTTTGGGTTGGAAAAAACCTTAAAGATCATCTTGTCCTTCCTTGCAACACATTTTAAACAATAATTGAAAATACTACTTTAAAAACACACACAGAAAGTACTTTTCTTCCTGGAGCAACACTTAACATGTGCAGGGATATCTTGGATTTGGGTGAATGTGGTGATGCCTGTTCTGACTGTCCCATCAGTCCCACTAACTGGGGACATGAGGTGTCAGCCAACCCTTTGAATTATGTTCCTCCTCCTCCTTTCTCCTCTCCTAAAGAGTGGGCAGTGATGTCAGGTGTGGTGTCAGCAGCTTCCCACCTCACCCAGGACTGGGAGTTGGCTATTCTGTAGTTTCTGAGAGTGGTGTTGGGTATCAGTCACCTTCCAGTGCAGGAAAGCGTGTGGTCCCTTAAAAGTTTCACAATTTGTGTGGATCTTGTTGCTTAATGACTTTGGAATAAGCAGCACCCCCTATGTAGGCCTGTGCTCCATTGCTGTGGTTACACACAGGACTGGGCTGATTCAAAAAAGAACAGGAACTAGAATGTTAAAAATATTCCATTATGTGGCATACACATAATGAAATTTGTTCTAATCCTTAATTTTTTTTCACTATGCCATTAGCTTAAGTACTAGCAAACACCAATTTTTGGAGCAGCTGGCACAGGGAGCTGCAGTTCAAGAGCCTTGGTTCTTTCCCTGCTCTATAACCCCATGCAAACACCATGGAGTCCAGAATGGATTTGTAATCCTGACCCTCTGTAGCACTGCCCTGAGATAAAAAGGACTTTGGAACTGTCCTGGCATTAAAAACATCAATACCACGATAATAATGTGTATTTTTCCTGCTGCTTTGCCCAACAGAAGCCTCTGGGATGGCAGCTTACAACAACATAGTAAGGAGGTAGTTACACAGCTCCACTGAGAAATGTCTTTATTCCTGGGGATGTGCAGGGCCAGAATTGGGAAGTGTTTGACATTTTTTATTAAATTTTACCCCATTTTCAGTTCTGCTCCACCTTCAGCAGACAGGGAAATGTTGGCAGAGTGAGATGTTTCTGTGACTGAATGTGATTTCCCCTTTCTTTTTCAGGTGGACTTTGCTAATCGGGAGAGTCAGTTGGCGTTTTATCATTCCATGGAGAAAACGGGTCAAGATATCAGAGACTTCTATGAAATGCTGGCAGAAAGAAGGCATGTATCAATATTTTCATTCCATTTTTTGTTTTCCAGCATCACCTTTTACAATCATTGTCCTCCACATCATACAATCAAACTTTCTTCAGGCCATAATTCTTAAAAAAGTTTTTTTCCCTCTCAACTTAATCCTTGTTTTTTAAGTTTTATTAAAAACACCTCTGCATTTTAGGTTTTTTTTTTTTACCTCTTCACTATTTTTAAAATTAAATTTAGGTGATCAACCTAAAGCTGTGCACATTAGAGCAGGCAGGCTCTCACACATCCGAGGCGTAGCCAGTTAGTGGAATTCCTGCTGAGGTGGAGGTTTCAGTTGTCTGCATGATCCATATTTAAGTATCCTGTTTCTCTGGTGGGTCACCAGGACGCAGTTGGGAGTCATTCATCACGGCTTAGGAATGCAAAGAGCAGCTTATCTGTAACAGAGAAATGTGTGTGTTGGTGGGTGTACATAAAGTCTGATAAACTGCTGCTCAGCCCTTGAGCATAGAGTAAAATCTGATCTTCCACCTCCCTCTTTCCAACAGTTTTTTTCTGTAACTTGATAAAATAATACATTTTGAGTAAGGATGCATTTTTATTTTGAATAAAGCTGTGTCCTGTGTGGCTGCCCCTTGGCAGCAGCTGGCACCACATGCTGCACAGCCATTTATTTGTCCCTGAAAACTTGGCACAGAAAGACTCCACATTTTGGGCTTTTTTACCTTCACTGACTGAAAAAACACCCCTGTTTTATTCCCTCCAGAGCCTGGCTCATGGTTAGAGCTCTGCCTGCCCAGGAGTCAGCACAGCATGATGATGGGTGTACCTGGGAGCTGGATAAACCCAATAGTTTCTTGCAGCAAAATAGATTGGTCTGACAATGCAAAATGAGCAGATTTAAAAGCGAGCAGAGTTTGGAAATTGGTGATCAGAATTTGGGTAATGGAAATACAAGTGTGTCTTCCCCAGGCCTTGCCAGGTGTTATGATGTGCCAGCAATAAGCATTTCCTCAGAACTGCACTGGATTCAGGCAAGAGAAGTGCATTTTTGGGTGTTTTTTAGCAAACGGGACTGAGGTGGGCTTATCTTTGCCATAGAATAATCCTGAGCAGGACCCTGATTTCTGGTGTTTGGGCACAGGTTAGTCTGGTTTTTCCTTCTCTGTCACTCTGCTCACACAGTCAGTAGGAGATCCATAGGGATAATGGATCATGGAGCAGTGAAGCGAGCTCTGCAGTGACTCCAGTAATTCTGCAGCTTCAGGTGCTCCTCCAAGCTCCTCCCTGCAGAGGTGCTGAGATCTGCACAAACCACCTTCTCTTGAGGTTATAGTTGGAGCCAGTCTAAATAGGACCCAAGGGAAAAAAAAAAACATGAAAAAACAAACAAAATCCCTGATCAATATTTTTAACTTCACGGCTGCTTTTCACAACATCCCACTTCACTTGCAGGATGAGGTTTTAGTCTTCCATGTTTTGTCCCTTTCTCAATTTTGTACTTTTCTTAAAAGGTGGAAGTTGCCAGCTTTTAACTTAAAACATAAACTCTAAAGCCAAATAAACCTATGAGGAATCCCAGAGTCATTTAGGTTGGGAAGGGCTTCCAAGGTCATTGAGTCCAACCTCGATCCCCTCCCCACCTTGTCCCCAGCCCAGAGCACTGAGTGCCACATCCAGGCCTTCCTTGGACACCTCCAGGGATGGGCACTCCAAACCTCCCTGGGCACCCCTTCCATTTCCTGACCACCCTCTCCATGGGGAAATTCCTCCTGGTGTCCAACCTGAGCCTCCCCTGGCCCAGCCTGAGGCTGTTCCCTCTCCTGGTGTCCCTGTTCCCTGGGAGCAGAGCCCGACCCCACCTTAGTACAGAGTGTGAAAAACACTCTGTAAGGGTGAGGAATCAGAACTTCAGCTTTATTCCACCTCCCTGCCATGTTCAGTCTTACAAATGACTTATTTTTGCTGCTGGGAGGTACTGAAATAACATTAATTGCTTGACTTGCTTTGCTGAATGAATTCACCTGATCTTATAAACAGCCTGGTATTTGTTGACTTGGTTTTACTGTAAACAGGCAACGCCAGCAAGTCACATGCAGTGAAAGAGCTAATTTGGGAATTAAAAGATCACTTGCAAGGCTTAGGATTTTTAAAGAAATCTTACCATCACTTTGCTGCTTAGTAATGGAGAGGTTCCATGCCTGAACTTTGATTTGACTCATGTTTTCACAGTCAAATGAAGGTCTCAGGTTCTGGATAAGGGGGTGTCTTCACCCTGCCAGCCTTGTGTGAGTGCACCGGTGCTGTGTTGGTTTTTCCTTCATTTCATGCAAAGTTTGAATTTGACAAAAACAAAGGAGTGAGGGTGGTGAAACAATGCTTGGAAGAGCTGTTACGACATTACCCATGAAATACATTTTGTATTTGATAAGTTAACAAAAGTATTTAGTCCAGTGCACACAGATGCATTGCCAAACCTCTGTGTGCAGCTGCCTTGATGCACGTAGGAAAAAAGATCAGAAAATGGTTTCTTTACGTAGCAAAAAACTATGGTAACAGAGTACACTGGCTGAGAAGGAGAACTAGAATCTGTTTATTCTTATGTTTAGCAGAGACGAGCGAAGAGGATCCTACGAGTACGCCCCTGACCGTACTTACTACGAGACCGTTCGGACCCCGGGGACGTATCCCGAGGATCCTCGGCGGGAATACCCAGCTCGGGGCAGAGAATTCTACGCCGAGTGGGATCCCTACCAAGGGGACTACTACGACCCACGATACTACGACGACCCTCGCGAGTACCGGGATTACCGTGGAGATCCGTACGAGCAGGACATCAGGGAGTACAGCTACAGGCAACGGGAGAGGGAGAGGGAGAGGGAACGGTTCGAATCCGATCGGGACAGAGACCACGAGCGGAGGCCGATCGAGCGGAGCCAGAGCCCGACGCACTCGCGGCGCCCGCAGAGCCCTGGAGCGTCCCCCTCGCAGTCGGAACGGCTGCAGAGCGACTCGGAGAGGAGGATTTACAGCAGGTCCTCAGATCGCAGCGGCAGCTGCAGCTCGCTGTCCCCTCCACGATACGACAAGCTGGACAAAGCCCGCGTGGAGCGATACGCAAAAAACGAGAAGGTGGAGAAAGAGCGCGTTTTCGAGCAGGAGAGGGTGGACAAGGAGAAGCGCTTGGTGAGGAAGGAAAAGCTGGAGAAAATAGAAAAGGAGAAAACAGATAAGCAGAAACGAAAAGCGAAAATCCATTCGCCCAGCTCTCAGTCCTCGGAAACAGATCAGGAAAATGAGAGAGAGCCCAGCCCAGAAAAACTAAAGGGCAACAGTAAACAGAGCAAAGAGAGGGGTGACAAAGAGGGGACAGCAAAGAACCGCCTGGAACTGATGCCCTGTGTTGTGCTGACCCGTGTGAAGGAAAAAGAGGGGAAGGTGATCGATCAGCCTGCGCTGGAGAAACTGAGGGCAAAGCTGGATAATGACACTCTGAAATCCCCACTGCTCGAACAGAAAACCCAGACATCCCAGGCTGAGCAAGCCAAGTCAGAGCAGTCCAAACTAGAACCTGTCAGAACCAAGGTACAGAAGGAGAAAGCCCTTGCCAGTCACATCGAAGTGGTGGACAAGGAGGGAAAAATGAAACCCAAAAAGCACTTGAAGACAGAGCAAACTTCCGAGGGGACCAACGCAGTGGATTTAGACAAGTTGGAGGCTCGTAAAAGGCGTTTTGCCGATGCGAATCCGAAACCTGACAGGCAAAAACTGGATGTAAAACGGAGCAGCCAAGATGAAGAGGATGCACGCATGGTTTTGAAAAAGCAGCTTGATGCAACAGCATCGTCTAGAGAAGCACCAGTGTTAAGAGAAGGAGAATTGGAAAGAAAACCCCTGAGGAAGGAGATGCTTAAAAGGGAATCTAAAAAACTCAAACTGGAAAGACTTATTCCTGTTACTAGTCCCAAAGAAATTCAGGACCCTCTTAATGTTGGTGGGATTGGCATGCGTCCCACCCTGGATCTGCAGGCGAGGCTCATGGAGGAACCCGAGGCACCCGTGGAAGTTCAGGAACTCCCTCCTAAAAAACTGAACCCGGTAAAACCCCAGCACAAACAGGTACAGCTGCTGGATGAGCAGGGAACAGAGAGGGAGGACACAAGGAAGAACTACTCCAGCCTTCCTGAAGAAACACCAGACCATAAACTCGGCCAAGAGAAACCTCAGTCAGCTGACACGGAGGAGAAAATCAGCATCGACATTGACCACACGCAGAGCTACCGGAAACAGATGGAGCAAAGTCGCAGGTTGAAACAGCAGCTGGAAATGGAGATTGCAAAGTCAGAGAAGTTTGGCAGTCCAAAGAAAGAGGTGGATGAATATGAAAAGCGGAGTCTGGTTCATGAGGTGGGAAAGCCTCCACAAGATGTCACTGATGACTCTCCACCAAGTAAAAGGAAAAAGACTGATCAGTTTGACTTTGAAATCAGCACTAAGAGAGAAAGGAACTACAGAAGTTCTCGTCAGGTGAGTGAGGACTCCGAAAGGATGTCATGTTCTCCAAACATCAGGCACTTCCCGTTCCATGAGGATGACGACACGATCGATTCTCCAAGGTTAATGCCATTGAAGGAAACCAAAGAGTCACCTAAAATAGAAGAAAAGGGTCTTTCATACTCCAACATGACTGTGAGGGAGGACTCGCTGAAATTCAATCCTTATGATTCCAGCAGAAGGGAGCAGATGGCAGAAATGGCTAAAATAAAACTCTCTGTGCTGAGTTCTGAGGAAGACTCAAGTAGGTGGGAAACCCAAGTGAAGCAAGAGCCTGGGAGAGTGGATATCAGCTTTCCAAGCAGCATTGTGAAAAGAGACAGTATACGGAAACGGTCTGTCCGAGACCTGGAACCTGGGGAGGTGCCTTCAGATTCGGATGACGATGGTGAAAACAAACCCCATTCCCCAAAAGCCTCGTCCTTGTTAGAGAGTTCCAGGTTGTCTTTTTTATTAAGGGACAGAGAAGAGAAATTCCGTGAAAGAGAGGAAAGACTCCAGTCCGGTTCTTTAGAAAGAAACAAATTCTACTCTTTTGCATTGGACAAGACAATCACACCTGACACAAAGGCCTTGCTTGAAAGGGCTAAATCCCTCTCTTCCTCCAGAGAGGAAAACTGGTCCTTTCTAGACTGGGATTCAAGATTTGCTAGTTTCAGAAACAATAAAGACAAAGAGAAGGTTGACTCGGCTCCAAGACCTATTCCATCCTGGTACATGAAAAAGAAAAAAATCAGAACCGATTCCGAAGGTGGAAAACTGGATGATAAAAAAGAGGATCATAAAGAGGAGGAACAAGAGCGGCAGGAACTGTTCGCTTCTCGGTTTTTGCACAGTTCAATCTTTGAACAGGACTCCAAACGCCTGCAGCATTTAGAGAGGAAGGATGATGATCTGGACTTCATCTCTGGAAGGCTGTATGGGAGACAGTCCTCCTCCGATGGGACGAACAGCACGGCTGATTTGGTGCAAGAGCCAGTGGTTCTCTTCCACAGTAGGTTTGTTGAGCTGACACGAATGCAGCAGAAAGAAAAGGAGAAAGATCAGAAACCAAAAGAAGTCGAGAAACAGGAAGATAAAGAAAATCGGCCAAAAACCCCAGAAATAGTTCCTGATAGTAAAGAAACAGAACATAAACCTTCTTCAGCTGTTGGTCCTTCTTCAGTCACCGTCCTCCCACAGGAACTAGCTCCCATCGCTCCTGAGAAAATAGTGAGCGAAAAGGTCATGGTGGAACCAGCTGCTGTCAAAGAAGAGAAACCTTCTGAACCTGCTGCTGCAGCAGAGGAACAAAAACCTTTTCCTGAACTTGCTGCTCCTGCCAAAATGGAACCTCCTGAGCAAACAGAACCTCCACCAGTTGTAGAAGCGAGTAAAGAAATTATTGCTACAACCCTGGCGCCAGAGGAAGATGCTGTGGCAACAGAGCATCCTTCATACTTGGATACCAAACCTCCCACTCCTGGGGCCTCGTTTTCTGATGCAGATATCAGCGTAGATCCAGAACCTGAGGCTGCCCAGCTGCTTCCACCTCCACCCAAGCTAGTTCAGAAGTCAGATGAGGCTGCAGAACCTAAAGAGGAAAATCCTCTACCCTCTGCCAACACCGATGCTGGTGTGAGTCAAAAGGTGGAGGCGGCTGCTGAGGTCCTGCCGCCCGTTTCCGACAATGATATGGAAGTGGAACCTCCGGTTGTTGTAAAAGATAAAAAGTCCTACAAAAGTAAACGGTCCAAGACTCCTGTGCAGTCGGCTGCAGCTAATGTCACAGAAAAGCCCGTCACGAGGAAGAGCGAAAGAATTGACCGCGAGAAACTGAAAAGGTCGAGCTCTCCTCGCGGGGACACCCAGAAGCTTTCTGAATTGAAAGTGGAGGCAGAAAAGGTTTCAAGAAATGCTGCTAAATCCCCAAGTTCTGCTGCAGAGCCAGAAAACGTGGAGCTGAGCTTGCCAATAGGCCGGACCAGGCGCAGAAACGTGAGGTCAGTCTATGCTACTACAGGGGACAACGAAGGCCCATCTCCAGTGAAGGACTCCATGGAGGTCACTAGATCCACCAGGAAGAGAGTGGAAAAGGAACCACAGGAAACAGTGACTACTGTTCCCACAACCCCGAGGAGGGGAAGACCTCCCAAATCCCGCCGTAAGCCAGAAGAGGAGATCTCTCCAATAAAGACGGAACCGGTACAACAAGAGGCGGAGGAAGCTGAAACTAAAGATACTGTGGAAGCTCCTAAACCTGCAGAGGGTTGGAGGTCTCCTAGGTCCCAGAAGCTCACACACACTCACTCATCAGCTGCTGCCAGCCAACAGGGGAAAAAAGGGAAGAATGAACCGAAAGCCGATAACATGGCTGAATCTGAAGATGCTGCTGAAAGAAGTGGTCAGGAATCGAGCATCGGTGACAACAGCAATAAAGCAAAAGCTGCTGAGAAAGAGCCAGCAGCAAGTGAGCAGAAACGTGATCGGAAAGAACTGGATGTGGAGAAAAATCAGCTAGAAATCCCCACAGTTGAGATCAATGAGAAGAAGCCAGTGCCAGAAAAGGTTACAAAATCCAAAAGGGGAAGGTACAAAAATACCAAAACCGTCGTTGATAAGGCATCCGTGTGTCTCAAAAATGTAGAAATACGCCTCAACGTCGATGAAGTCAAGGGTGCCTTGAGGCCCACCGAAGAGGAGGCAGAGCCGGTGGCAGTGTCACCCCCCAAGATGAAGAGCCCTCCAAAAGAGGACATCCTGCCACCCCACTTCTCTAAGAATGAGGTAGAAGATTCATTCCCAGAAATGGAAAAGGAGGTGACACGGGAGCCCAAGCAGTCGCCTGAGGCTGCCCAGTTAGCAAAGCAGATTGAGCTCGAGCAGGCGGTGGAGAATATTGCAAAACTCACTGAAACTCCTCCAACGATTGCTGCCTACAAAGAGCCAACAACAGATGTGGCTGAAGTCCGTCAGGAGGAGGAGGCAGATAAACCTGCACACCAGGCCAGTGAAACGGAGCTGGCAGCAGCCATCGGCTCCATCATCAATGATATTTCTGGGGAGACAGAAAGCTTCCCTGCACCACCGACATATCCTGCTGAATCTGAGACTGAAATCCCCACAGAGCCCTTGGTGCTGCAGTCCCCTCGGGAGGAGATGGAGCCTGAGACTGATCAGGCAGTGAACAATATCCTAGAAACCGAGGCTGCCGTCGAGCCTGTGGTGCAGCCAGTGCCTGGCTCTGTCCCGACAGCGTTGGACACTGAGAGCAAGGAGTCTGAGGTCAGCTTCAGTGAATCTTCCAACTCTGCACAGGAGGCTGAGACCTTGCAGGAGGCTGAAGTTGCTCGGAAGGAAAAGGGCCGTCAAAAAACCACGCGGCAGAGACGCAAGAAGAGCACAAGCAGGAAGGGCGACGTTGCTGAAGTCAACACCTTTGAGCCAGAGAGGGTGCAGAGCAAATCACCCCCTGCCAACGAAGTAAAGACAAAACCTGAAGAAGCCTCAAAGGAGGAGAAGCAAATCAAACCCACAGCATCCATGGAGCCAAGTGCTTCTGATGTCACCAAGGCTGTGGCTGCTGACGTCGTAGCTGCACATGAGGCTGTCCCTGAGAGCAGCACCTCTCCAAAGGTGCCTGCTCCAGCTCCTTTGGACCTGGGTCCCCCACCGGTCCCCCTTGATGAGGGGAGTCAGAGCGGATTCAAGATCCGGTCGCCCCTGGAGAACGCTGCCATGACACCGCCGAGTGCCCCGAACACAGCCCTTCCTGCTGTCCCAGCGGCAGCGGCGGCCAAGCTGCCCACCCCCGTACCCACCACCATCGTCCCCCTTCATTCCAGCGCTGCCAAGGTGCCAGAGTGGATGGTCAGGCATGAGGAGCCCCGTGCCCGTTCCACACCCCCGCCCGCTCTCCCACCGGACACAAAGGCGTCGGATATCGACACAAACTCCAGCACTTTGAGGAAGATACTCATGGAGCCCAAATACGTCTCAGCGACAAGCATAACCTCCACACACGTGACAACAACGCACACAGAGCCGGTGAGCGCACCTTGCCTGGAGGAGGCACCTCTCCACCCTGCTGTGGAGGCCATCAAGCTGGTTTCCGAGGAGAAGCCGGCTGTTCCTGTCACCAACGCTCTGGAGCCACCGGTGGCCGAAGCGCCAGTGTTCAGTGAGAAGGAAAAGGTCAACACCGTGATTGCTCCCAAAGCCACTTCTGTCATCAGCAGGATGCCCCACAACGTGGATCTGGAGGAGGCTCCAAGGATCACCTTGGTGAAACAAGCTCCCCAAACCCAGACATGCCTCGTCAATGCTCCCTCGCCGAAATTTAAGCAGAGGTCAAGTGCAAATGATAACAGCAGGTTTCATCCAGGATCGATGTCTATTATTGAGGAGAGGCCTGTGGAGACTGGGTCCAGCCCAGGGCTGCGGGTGAACACCTCGGAAGGTGTGGTGCTCCTGAGTTACTCAGGGCAGAAGACAGAAGGTCCTCAGCGAATCAGTGCCAAGATCAGCCAGATTCCCCCAGCCAGCGCTGTGGACATTGAGTTCCAGCAGTCTGTATCCAAGTCTCAGATTAAACAGGAGCCTATCACACCATCCCAGCCAGCACCCAAAGGTTCCCAGACCTCGGCGGGCTATGGGACTGTTTCCACCCATTCTTCGTTGGTACTTGGAGCACAGCCCTACAACACCTCGCCCGTCATCTCCTCTGTCAAACAGGAGCGCGCCGCGCTGGACAAGCCCGACTCGTCCCACCTTGCTGTCCAGGCCCCGGCGTCGCAGTCCGGCAAGGTCCTGACGCAGACCGTAAACACTCCACCCGTGCTGGTCCATAACCAGATGGTTGTGAACAAAAAACTGTCTGACCCAGCTGCTCTGAAAGTGGAGACAAAGACTCTGCAACCCTCCAACCTGAGTCCTGGGGTTAGTCCTCACCACCCTTCCCTCTCTGGGAAGATGCACTCTGAAGCGAACCACGTCAGCTCGGGCCCCAGCACCCCGACCGACCGGGCCATCTCCCACCTGGGGGTCACCAAGCAGGAACCGCACTCGCCGCGCACCAGCGGGCACTCGCCGTCACCGTTCCCCCGCGCCTGTCACCCTGGCAGTACCTCGTCTCCGGCTTTGTCCAGCAGCACCCCGGTCATGCTGGCGCCGGGAATTCCCGTTCCTCAGTACATATCCAGCATGCATCCCGAGCAATCCGTTATCATGCCCCCCCACAGCGTAACACAGACTGTGTCCCTGGGCCATCTATCCCAAGGTGAGGTGAGGATGAACACGCCTCCTCTCTCCGGCATTCCCTACGGCATCCGCCCGGAAGCGCTGCACTCCCCCCGAGCTGCTCTGCAACCCCAGATGGAGATGAAACCCCAGCGATCCAGCACGCCCCAGCCAGCACCCATCCGAGATATCGTCATGCCCCCGCTGTCCTCCCAGCATCCCCCCGAGGAGGAGCTGCACTTCCACCACACGGCGGTGTGCCGCGGGCCAGCCCCGGTGCAGTCCGACGTGCTGGTGATGCAGCCCGACTACCGCATGCACCCCGGCGGCCTGCGGCTGGAGCAGTACAACGTCCCCCGGGACGTCAGGATGATCATGCACCCGCACATGGCCGCCGTGGGCGAGCACCACTCGGAGACGCGACAATCCCGCACGCCCGAAGGGGCCGTCAAAACTCCGCCGGTCAGTAAGACCCCGCAGCCCGGCAAAGAGACTCCCAAATCCTCCGAAGGGAAGATGGCCCACTCTCCCCACAGCGAGCCACGGCTGCTCAGCGTGCCCTCGGGCAGCCAGCTGCCCGGGCTGCCCCTGACGCAGCCCGTGGTGGTCCCACACGGGGTGCAGATCATGCATCCCGCCGGGAGCTCCTTCCACGATTACCGCTCCGTGTACGGCGACATGAGGAATTACCACACGGCACAGCTCGGGCATCCGCAGTTCCCGGGCGCCTCGCCCATCGGGCTGCCCTCCCGGAGCATGACCCCGTCCCAGGTGAGAAAGAAAACCCTTTATCTGTCTCCCTGGAATCTGGAGCTCTTTCTTATGAGAAATGGGGTTCAAATACTGCTTAGCATCAGAGGAAGCTGAAAACTCCTGAACCCCTCTGGAGCTCCACCCAGGAGGGGGGGAGATGCAGGTTTCTGGATATGGTGTCAGGGGGAGAATTGTCAGTACCAAGGTGGTGCGTGGGTCAGGCATCCTTGGATGGATGGTGTGGCTAAGGATGGGCTTGGAGCAGGATTCAGGGAGTGGGGTTTCAGCTCAGGTGGGCTTGGAAGTGGGAGACTGTCCCAGGTGCTGCTGCAGCAGGGCTGCTGCTATGACACGGATGTCTCCAGCAGGAATCTCATGGTGTTCTGGCAGCCTTACAATGGGATTAAATACACCCTTGGCCTAAACATCTTTCCTTTTCCCCCCTGCCTGCTTCCCAGGGTCTGCCAGAGGGCGAGCACTCGCACCCCAGCCAGCCAGTCCGCAGCAAGACCCCTCAGATCCCGCAGGATCCCAAGGGCCCGTCGGCAGCAGGGCCGGAGCAGAGTCACCACGGCCCTGTGAACAGGCACACGGCACAGATGGACCCCCACGTCCACCTGCAGAGGGCACAGGGGGACACGAGCCAGACCTCGTACCCCTCGCCCGTCGCCATCTCCATGAAGCAGGAGCTCCCATCGCCGCACCAGCCGCAGGCAGTTCCCAAGCAATCCATGTTTATCCCCACGACCTCGGGGCCGCCCCTCAGCCGCCCGGAGCCCCAGTCCACGCTCAAGCAGGAACCATCCCCTCACCCTGTGTCCCAGAGACCTGTGGACATGGTCCAGCTGCTGACAGTGAGTGTTGTGCTCCTGATCTGGGGGGAAATCACCTGGTTCTGTCTCAGCCATAGCACCAAATCTGACCTTTCTTGCATCGAAAACTTCAGATGCAAGAAAAGGCATTGTTTGGGTTTTGGGTTGTTTTGTCCCTGATGGATTTTAGCCGTGTTTGCTGTTCCAAGTCAGTTTTACAAGTCAGCATTTTCCTGGAAAGTGTTTCCTCATAGGCAGGGGAGACAGTTGGTGTATTTCATTTAAATGAAAAGGAAAAAACACTTTCCCAAGTGTAGAAATTAGAAAGAGGAGGGAGGCAGTGAGGAACAGGTACCAGCAAGGAGCTGAGAGTTGTGTTCAGCACCAAATGTCTTCCATGCCTCGAGCAGTTCTGTTATTTCTCCATTTGTCCATTTGTAAAAGGGAACACAGCATTCAGAACAGCCTTGTGCTGGGTGGGCGGCAGAGGGATTGGCATGACGGGATCCACCCAGGCAGGCTGGCCAGCTGGAAGGAAAAGGACTGAATTCCTGATTTAGCAGGATGTAACCCAGGCCTGGCCTGGACAGGACTGATCTGCTGCTCCATCTCTGCTGAGCCTTTAAACCTCTGATAGAAGCATTGATAGCAGCCGAGCAGCTCAGCATTTCACATCCCACCTCCTTGCTGTGTGTGCAATACTCTCTCCCTCTCTTCCCAGAAATACCCCATTGTGTGGCAGGGTCTGCTGGCTCTCAAGAACGACACGGCGGCCGTGCAGCTGCACTTTGTGTCGGGGAACAACGTGCTGGCTCACCGCTCGCTGCCGGCGCCCGAGGGAGGGCCGCCCCTGCGCATCGCGCAGCGCATGCGCCTCGAGGCCTCCCAGCTCGAGGGCGTCGCACGCAGGATGATGGTGAGGGCGTGGACTGGGCAGGGAGGGAGTTTGGGAGGCTCAGAGCTTTGCCTGGGCTCACCAGCTGCAGGGCTGGAAGCCACCAGGGCTCCCCAAAACCTGGGGTCCTGTCATGTGTGCTCCTCGGGGGATGGGCACGGCCCCAAGGATGCCCAAGGAGCGTTTGGACGCTGCTGTCAGGGATGCACAGGGAGGGATTGTGGGGATCCTGTGCATGGCCTGGAGTTGGACTTGATGATCCCTGTGGATTCCTTCCAATCCAGGAGATCGCTGTGGTTCTGTTTTGGGATCCTGGTGTTGACACCGATTCCTTCAACCCAGGGAAACATTGATTTCAGATGATGAGCAATAGCTCTTACACTGCTCTTATGGAAAAGGCAATGAGAGCTGGGAAACCTTTAAGTCACCCTGAGCCTAGGGACAAACTCCTGCTGGCTTCAGTGTTTCTGAGTAGGGTGGGGAGTTCAGGTGGCCATGAAAATCCATTTTTAGTCTTTTCCATCTTGACTGAGCTCTCAACAAGTTTTGGAATCACAGAATACCAGACTGATTTGGGTTGGAGTGGCCTCAAAGCCCATCCCACGCCCTGCTATGGGCAGGGACACCTTCCACTATCCCAGGTTGCTCCAGCCTGGCCCTGGCCTTGGACACTTCTGGGGATGGGGCAGCCACCGCTTCTCTGGGGTACAAATTGTAACATCAAGGAGTTTAAAGTGAGGCTTTTCCCCCATGGATAGTGGATGGATGGCTGGAAAACATCCCTCATGCAGCATTTCCCTGAGCCTGTCCTTCCTTGCAGGTGGAGAGCGATTACTGCCTGCTGCTGGCCCTGCCCTGCGGCCGGGACCAGGAGGACGTGGTCAGTCAGACCGAGTCGCTCAAGGCCGCCTTCATCAGCTACCTGCAGGCCAAGCAGGCTGCAGGCATCATCAACGTCCCCAACCCCGGCTCCAACCAGGTATGGGCATGGCACAGAGCCCTGCAGTGCCACAGGGACACCAAACCAGAGCCCAGCAGCATGGGCACAGAGCCCTGCAGTGCCACAGGGACACCAAACCAGTCCCTTATGGCACAGGCAGCTCAGGCTTCTGCTGGGTCTGCCTGGGGTTATTGGCCCACATTTCCATCACCCATCAAAGACATGGATGGGATCCTTAAATTATGGATGGGATCCATAAATTTTTGATATATAATCATTGATGGAATTGATGAAAGCAACCCCAAAGCTAAAAAAAACCCAAATCTGTGTTTGGTGTGTTCCCAGTTCATCATCTTGGGCTGAAAAGCATTTCCCAAATACATTTCTCAGCTCTTCTATCTCTGAAGTAGAGTCCTGGTTTATTCCCCATATCCTGATTTTTCCAGGACAGCTGGTGTTTTCTTGCAGAATGCATTTGGTGCCATGGAGGGTTTATTCCAGTGTGTTGCTGCACTGATTGCAGTTTAACCTGTGTGTAATTTAATTCTGGGTATAAGGAGCCCAGAATGAGCCCAGCACTCAGAGCAACCACTGAAATTATAATTAATGGGAATTTTTCTGCCTTTCCCAACCAAATCAGCCTGTGGTGTAGAAAACTCCCCACTGGGAAACAAAACCCATGGCTGCTCTCTTATACACAATTTAGGATGCTTTAAGCACCCAGAACTCACTGAAATGTCTCATTTTTAAACCTCTGTGGGCGTGGGTTGTCTCTGATTTCTGGTTTTTCCCTCCCTGCAGCCTGCCTACGTTCTGCAGATCTTCCCACCCTGCGAGTTCTCGGAAAGCCACCTGTCCCGCCTGGCCCCCGACCTCCTCGCCAGCATCTCCAACATCTCTCCTCACCTGATGATTGTCATCGCGTCGGTATGAGCTGTTTACCAGTTACTGACTTTTTATTCTTTTAATTTTAATTTTTTTTTAATTTTTCCAAGGCCCTGCAGCAAAAAAAAAAAAAAAAAAACAACTACAACGACAAAAAAAAAAAAGCCCACAAAAAAAAAAAAAACACACAAAAAATTAATTTTAAAATAAAACTAATTCAAAAGAAGGAGAGAAGGTTATGAAACAAGAAATATGCTGCCAGAAACCAGCCTCCTGCCCGACCGGCCTCGATCAAACCTTGGATGTTTACATGTTGCTTTAGCTTATGGACAACTGATGCACTCAGCAGGTGGACTGGGCTTGGGTTCCCATGCCTCCTTTTTGGGGAAAAAAACACACAAAAAAGAAAAAAAAAAGAAAAAAAAAAAAAGAGAAAAGGATGGCTTATTTTTTTTAACAAAAAAAAAAGGAAAAAAATAAAAAAGAACCTGAACTGCCTTTGCACTAAATTAGTGACTCGGACTTTGCACAGTTGGAGACGCTGTGACGTTCTGGATGTCTTGACACACATTGACCGCGCCGTGGACGTTCCGCAGGGACTCTGCTGAGATTTGTGGGTCAAGGAGCATTTCACAGTCATTTTTTATTTTATTGGTTGTTTCGTTGGGGTTTTTGTTGGTTTTTTTTTTTTTCCTTCTTTTGGGGTTTGTTTATTTTTTTGGGGGGGGGTTATTTTTTTCCGGATGTGAACCTTCCTCTTCCTCCACCTGCCCCTGCTGCAGCCGTCTTCTCTTCATCTGGGATGTACAGTTTACACTGAAAAACAAGAGAATACAAAACAAACAACATAACAAAAGGGAGAGCTTTTTTCCTTCCTGGTGGGATATGCAGAACTCAGTGGGTGTGTGTATATATAAATATATATATAATATATATAAATATATATAATACTGACTTTAAAAAAAAAATCAAATCCCCACAACATACATTTTTTTTTAATCTGTGCCAAAAATGTGTTTTCAGAGAAAAAAAATCTTATTTTCATACTCAGACTTTGTATTGTCACTCATTTGTAAGTGCGCTTCATTTAAACATCCCCTCGTCTCATCAGCTGTGGAAGTGTTATACACTTGTACAAAGACTCTGCCCTGGCCCCCCTCGCTTCCCCTAACACTTAATTAATTTATGGAACTTGGTTTGGTTTTTTTTTTTTTTGGTTTTTTTTTTTGTTTTGTTTTTTTGTTTATTTTTGGTTTTTTTTTTTTTTTTTTTTTCTCAGCGCAGTTTTGTTTTGTGTGTCCATTGGATTACGAACTTTATTAAAAAATACAAAACACGTCGGCGCCCCGACCTCGTCCCTCGGCGTGGGGAGGGGGAGCAGGGAAGGGGAGTTTGGGGCTGCCAGGGAGGGGTCACCCCCTCTCCCTCAAAAAAAAACAGGAAAAAAAGATCATTTCACACCAAATCCTCTGGATTTTCCCTCCTGTCTCATTATTACTTGTGAAAACTGTAATCTCAGGGTTTGCCCCCACTTTTAATCTCACCACGCACCAACTCCTCACTGAAAATTATCCCTGGATTACTGATATTCATCATACTTGGAAATGTAAGAGCCAGACTTGGTGTTTTTCACTGCTTTTCCACCCAAATCCCTGCCAGGTGCAAGTGGGAAGCCTAATCAAGCCTGGTGTAAATGGGTTAAAATCATGCAGGTGTGGTAAAAAAGGAGGTTTAGGGCAGAATGTGGGGAGTGGCCTCCAAACCCAGGGGAAACCCTACCCCTGCACCCCAGGCTGAGGGTGGGGGGTGGACCAGAGCCTGTTTTGGGGTAAAACCAGGACAGAAAGGGAAAAAGGGCTGCAGGTGCCCCAGGGTGGAGCTGGGTGTGGGGAGCCAGGCCAGGACACCCCACAGCGACCCCCAAGTCCCACTGGGAGGGGCAGGGTGGGAGGAGAGAGGTGGGACTGATGGACAGACCCCGGACATGGATGGGGCTTGGACAGACGGACACAAGGATTACTGGGGAAGGGGAAAGGGTCCGACCCTGCTGGTGTCTGAGTGGTGCCTTTGAGGTAAAAAGGGGCAGTTTTGGGGTGTTGTGCAAGGGCTGGGGGGGGCTGGAGGGCACTGCCTGTGTGTCCCACCAGGTGTGAACTGTCCGTGTGTCCGGGTGTCCGTGCACTGTCCATCCACCCAGCTGGGTCTGGACCTGCCCGTCCTTCCTGGCCCATCCCCTTCAGCCACCCATCCCATGGATCTGTCAGATGGACAGAACAGGGAGTGTCCAGCCGGACACACGGACATTGGACATCTAGATGGACACACAGGCTTGGACCGACAGACAGATGGATGGACGGACATACAAATGGACAAATGTGTTTCCTTCTAGACATTTGGACAGACACCTGTCCAGCCAGACACATTCCTCCTCTACCCATGGGCATAAATGCCCCAAAAATGCCCTTTTCACCCCAAAGGCCCCTCTCCAAAAAGCAGCCATTTCACACCCCCGCCCCGCCCCCCTCACACCCCCCTCACACCCCTGCCCCGCCCCCCCAGCCCCGTGTCCGTCTGTCCGGGCCCATCCCTGTGTCCATCTCCAGGCTCCGAGCATGGGGAGGCTCCGGCCCATCCCGACCCCGAACCCACGGACCCGGGAACGGGGTGGGGGTGGGGCGGGGGCGGGGCGGGGGTGTGAGGGGGGCGGGGCGGGGGTGTGAAATGGCTGCTTTTGGAGAGGGGACTTTGGGGTGAAAAGGGCATTTTTGGGGCATTTATGCTCGTGGGTGGAGGGGGAAGGTGTCTGGCTGGACAGGTGTCTGTCCATCTGTCCGGTTGCATGTACAATGTCCAACCGGACATGCAATGTCCAACTGTCCAGCTGCACACACAGTGTCCGTGTGTCCGGCTGGACGTACAGTGTCCAGATGGACGGACTGATGGACACACCCATGGCCGTGGGGATGGATGGACATGGAGCTGGACAGTAAACGGGAGCACATTCACCTAGGAATGGGGATGGTGGAGCTGTCAGATGGACAGAACAGGGGAATGTCCAGCTGGACAGATGGACATTGTACATACAGCTGGACAGTTGGACATTGTACGTCCAGTTGGACAGATCGAGAGTGAACATCCAGTTGGACAGATGGACGTTGTATACGTCCAGCTGGACATTAAACATCCAGTTGGACGGACACCTTCCCCCCTCCACCCACGAGCATAAATGCCCCAAAAATGCCCTTTTCACCCCAAAGTCCCCTCTCCAAAAGCAGCCATTTCACACCCCCGCCCCGCCCCCCTCACACCCCCGCCCCGCCCCCGCCCCACCCCCACCCCGTTCCCGTGTCCGTGGGTTCGGGGTCGGGATGGGCCGGAGCCTCCCCATGCTCGGAGCCTGGAGATGGACACAGGGATGGGCCCGGACAGACGGACACGGGGCTGTGGGGGCGGGGCAGGGGTGTGAGGGGGGTGTGAGGGGGGCGGGGCGGGGGTGTGAAATGGCTGCTTTTTGGAGAGGGGCCTTTGGGGTGAAAAGGGCATTTTTGGGGCATTTATGCCCATGGTTGGAGGGGGAAGGTGTCTGTCCAACTGGATGTACAGTGTCCAGACGGACACACAATGTCTATCTGTCCACCTGGATATACAATGTCCAAGTGTCCAACTGGACGGACAATGTCCAAGTGTCCATCTGCATGTATATGTGCACCCATTCAGCTGGACACACAATGTCCGTGTGTCCGGATGGCTGTACAGTGTCCAGATGGGCAGACAGATGGACGGACAGCTGGACACACGCATGGCTGTGGAGATGGATGGGCATGGAGCTGGACAGACCAACAGGAGCAACTTCAGCTGGGAATGGGGATGGTGGAGCTGTCAGAAGAGGGGAGTGTCCAGCTGGACAGATGGACATTGTACGTACAGTTGGACAATATACGTCCAGTTGGATACACGGACAGTGTACATCCAAGTTGGACAGTTGGACATTGTACATCCAGTTGGACACACAGACATTGTACGTCCATCTGGACAGTTGGCCAGACACCTGCTGAACCAGACACCTTCCCACCCACGAGCATAAATGCCCCAAAAATGCCCTTTTCACCCCAAAGTCCCCTCTCCAAAAGCAGCCCTTTCACACCCCTGCCCCGCCCCCCTCACACCCCCGCCCCGCCCCCACCCCGTTCCCGTGTCCGTGGGTTCGGGGTCGGGATGGGCCGGAGCCTCCCCATGCTCGGAGCCTGGAGATGGACACAGGGATGGGCCCGGACAGACGGACACGGGGCTGGGGGGGCGGGGCAGGGGTGTGAGGGGGGTGTGAGGGGGGCGGGGCGGGGGTGTGAAATGGCTGCTTTTTGGAGAGGGGCCTTTGGGGTGAAAAGGGCATTTTTGGGGCATTTATGCCCATGGGTAGAGGAGGAATGTGTCTGGCTGGACAGGTGTCTGTCTGTCTGTACAACGTCCATGTGTCCAGCTGGATGTACAATTGTCTGACTGGACTCGCAGTGGTCCCTCTGTCTGGCTGTGAATGTAGCCAGCCATGTGTCCATCCACAGAGGTGTCCGTGTGTCCAGCTGGACATGTCCCTGTCTGTGCCTGCCTGTCAATCCATCCCTGTGTCCATCTGTCAGTCTGTCTCTCTGTCCAGCTATTTCCAGTGAAGGTCCAACACCAGCAGCCCTGTCCATGTGTCCGGCTGGACAGCCCAGCCTGTCCTGGATCCTCCAAACCCCCCTGTCTGGGGAGCAGGGATGAGAACAGATGGACACATGGACACAGGTGAGCACATGGATGGACAGACACATGTCCAGGTGTCCAACTGGATGTGAAACTGTCTGGCCTGAAGGTGTCCGTGTGTCTCTGCCACTGTCCCACCATCCACGGAGCTTTCCAGGTGTCCAGCTGGCCCTGCAGCCATCTCTGTGTCCGTCTGTCCCAGCCCCTGTCATTGTGTCCGTGTGTCTCTCCCTTCCCTCCCTGCCCTGGGGACCTGGGGGCCCTGAGGGGACAGAGCAGGGGGGAGTGTCCAGCTGGACACACGGACAGGGGCAGCTCCATGTGGGGGCCCTGGTGGGTGGGCCCAGCTGAGCCCCAGCCCCTGGGCGGGGCAGGACAGGCTCCCACCCCCACCTCCATCAGCAGCACCTTTTTCCTTCCTTTTATCCCCAAACAGGGGCAGCTCCCCTGCCTCCACACCCCTCCCTCAGTGGGGTTCAGCATGGGACAGTCTTTTGGGGCTTTACCCCAAAAATCCCCATCTGCTGCTCTGGGTGGGGTTGAAAACCTTAAACCACGGTTTTCATCCTTTATCATCTCATCTATCCCTGCTATCCCTCCACATCACACTCTCAGCAGGGACTGGAGTGTTCCAGTGTCCCCCACGGCACCCAAAACATCCCCTGAGGGGGAGAGAAGCCACAGCCCCCTCCCCGAGCACCAACCCTTACAAAATACTGCATTTTATTCCATCTCTTTCCTTCCAGAAATACACTTTTTACACCATTTCCGAGCTGTCTCTTAAATAAAGGCAGGGCGGGGGCGGGGTCACTCGGGGGCGGGGGGCGGCCCCTCGGGGGCCGGGGCGGGGGCCGGGGGCGGCTCGGGGCCGTCGCGGGGCCGGAACAGGAGCTCCCCGGCGGGGATGACCTGCTCTGCCGGCCAGCCCGCGGCGCCGTACGGCTGGTAGAAGTCGGGCTCCGCCTGGAACATGACGAGCGCCTGGGCCGTGTGGATGCGCACGTGCTGCGCCAGGCTGCTGGCGTCCAGGAACTTCTCCCCGCAGGAATCGCAGGCGTAAAGGATCTGCGTGTTGGGGTCTGCAGGGAGAGAGAGAGAGAGAAACACACACACCGAAATGGGCCAGGCTCGGGGGTGGTGGGATGGTGTAGGAAATAGATTTGTAGAAAATTCTACATTCAAATTCTACAGGATGGGAGCTGCCAGCCCGTGCCGGTATTCCCGGAGGTGCTGGGGTGATGGGATGGGAGGAGCCAGCCCCAAACTACCGGTGGTGATGGGATAGGAGGAGCCAGCCCAATATTCCCGGTATTCCCGGAGGTGCTGGGGTGTGGGATGGGAGGAGCCAGCCCGGTCAGTATTCCCGGTATTCCCAGTCTCACCTGCCTCCTGCACCTGCTTCACCGCTTTGGTGATCTCAGCTTTAAGTGCTTCAGTCTCGTCCGCTGTCACTGCAGCTGCCACGGGCACCACTGTGGGAACAGAGGGGGACAGGGACATTAGTGGGGACAGGGACATTGTGGGGCCCAGCTGGGCAGGAATTCCCCCCCAGCCATGGATCCTGCCCAGTGCTGAGGCTGGGAGTGGCTCCAGTGGGATTTGAGGCTGCCCAGACTCGGGTACTGCACCCTTGGATAAATCTCCAGCACCTTTGGGGGCTCCAGGACCTCCAAGCTGCACCCCATGGAAAAGCCCCAAACTGCCCCCCTACAACTGAATCTCCCTTTTAGGAGACTCTTGGGCCCCTCAAATTCCACCTCACGGACAAACCTCCCTTTCAGACCGCTCTAAGGCACCCAAGGTGCTCCCCAGGGTTAAGCTTCCCCTCCGCAAGGGCTCCAGGGATCCCCTAGGATGCCCCTCACAGAAAAATCTCATTTTCAGAGGGTCTCTTGGAACCCCAAGCTCATCCCTGGAGATCCAGCCCCCTTTTAGTCCTGGGATGCCCAAGCTACATCCCATGGACAAGTTTCCCTTTTAGGGTGGCTCCTGGGACCTCAAAGTTGCATCTTCATAAATCAACCCCATCTTTGTGACAGTTCCAGGCCTCTCCAACTGCTCCCCACAGGTAAGTTTTCCTTCTGGGGTGGCTCATGGAACACCCAAGCTCCTCTCAGGGATAAAATCTCCCTTTTGAGATGGCATCTGGGACCTCCAAGCTGCACCTTTGTTTCAGGACACCTCCAAGACCCCCAAGCTGCATTCCCAAGGGTAAATTTCCCTTTTGGGATGCCTCCTGACTCCCCTAAGCTGAACCCCCATAAATGAATCTCCCTGTGGGGACAACTCTGGGACCAGCCAGCTGCTCCCTATGGATAAGGTTCCATTTCAGGACAACGCCAGGACCTCCCAGCTGCTCCCCACCTCTGACCTTCCCTTCTCTTTGGGAACCCCACAGGGCCCCAAGCTCACCTGTGAGCTGCGTGACAGCGGTGGCAGCCAGCGCCTCGGTGGCCAATGTCACCATGTCATCGGACGCCACCGTGACGATGTTGACCTCGTCACCCTCCTCAGGCTCCAGGATTTTGATGCCAGCCTTGCCCTGGTGCACGGTCTTGACGTGGGAGCGCAGGTTGTCCACGCGGTTGAAGCCACGGCCGCACTTGTCACACAGGAAGGGCTTCTCCCCTGGGAGGGCACAGGGAATAGGGTGGGTAAGGGGGATGTCTGGGGTGGTGCAGGGCTCTGGGAGGTACCCACCCACCTGTGTGGATGATGATGTGCTTGGACAGGTCGCCCACGTTGACAAAGGCTTTGTTGCAGACGGTGCATTTGTGGGGCCGGATGTTGTCGTGGTGACGGATGTGGTTGGCCAGTTGGCTCGACTGGACGAACCTTGGGGAATGAGACCACGGTCACCACAACCCTGGTGTCACCCTGGCACCTCCACCCTCCCTCCAGAGCATGGCACCTGGCTGGGAACAGCCAGTGGAGGTGCCCCCTGATACTCCACCAGCACCAAAGTGGGGGAACACTGGAATATCTGAAGGGAATCCTCACCTCTTCCCACAGCGCTCGCACACGTAGGGCTTCTCCCCGGTGTGCTGGCGCACGTGGGCGATGAGGGAGCTCGCCTGGGTGAAGGCTTTGCCGCAGATCAAGCACTGGCACGGCTTCTCTCCTGGGGAAGCACAGGAGGAGGAGGTGGGTGGGGAGCATGAGGGGCAGGAGAACCCCCGGGGGCAGGAGGGGTCCGTACCGGTGTGGATGCGGACGTGGCGCTGCAGAGCACCGGGATCGGCGAACTGGCGCTGGCAGTGCACGCACACGTACGGCTTCTCCCCGCTGTGGATCCGCAGGTGCCGCTTCAGGTTACCTGGGAGCAGGGCAGGATGAAGGACACCGGATCCTCCTCCCCCTTCTCCTCCTCCCCAGAGCCCCAGAAGCTCCCTCGGGAAAGGCTGGTGCTGTTCAGGGAGCAGGGACTGCGCAGGGATCAAGGGAAGTTGGCTGCGCCCTGCCTGGGATCGGGCAGTAACACTGAAGTGGAGATAGCCAGGACAAGCACTCAGTGTTTGAGGGGATCAAAAGACTCCACTGGGATCATCCCAACCCTCTGGCTCTGCAGCAGGCTGAGAGAGGATGGGAGGAGACATCCCCATCTCCCTTCCAGGGTGTGGCTCCATGGGGAAAACCAGGAATTCATGCAGCACAACCATGGCACCCTAAAGCCAGGATGAAATCCTTCCTCTGGCTCTGATCCAGCCCTGGAACACTCCCTGCTCCCCACAGACCATCCAAGTCCCATCACTCGGCTCCTCAGCCCCCCTCCCCTGTGTTACCTGACGTGGTGAACTGCTTCCCGCACTCCCGGCACTTCAGGGGCCCATCTGCGATGTGAATCTTCAGGTGAGCCTTCAAATTCCCCACCTGGGGATGGAGAGCGGGATGGAGAGAGCCCCAAACCACCTCATCTCCCTTTGGAGCAACCCAAATCCCCGTGGATCCCTTCTGGAGTGGCCTCTAGGCCTCCAAGCTTCACCCCATGGATAAATCACTCCTTCCAAGCTCCAAGACCCCCAAACTGCATCCCATGGATAATCCACCCTTTCAGGACTGCTCTGGGACCCCTAAATAAACCTCATGGATACACCACCATCCCAGGACCACTCTGGGACCCCCAAACTGCAATCCATGGATAATCCACCCTTTCAGGACTGTTCTGGGACCCCCAAACTGCAGCCCATGGATAATCCACTCTTTTGGGACTGCTCTGGGATGCCTAATGGATGGCCTTGCTGCATTCCCTGCACTCATGGATACACCACCATCCCAGGACAGCTCTGGGACCTCTAAACTGCATCCCACGGATAATCCACCCTTTCAGGACTCCTCTGGGACCCCCAAATACACCTCATGGACACACCACCATCCCAGGACAGCTTTGGGAACCCCAAACTGCATCCCATGGACAATCCACCCTTTCAGGACTGCTCTGGGACCCCCAGCTATGCCTCATGGATACATCACCATCCCAGGACCACTCCGGGAAAGGTGGTGTATCCATTCCAAACTGCATCCCATGGATAATTCACCCTTTCATGACTGCTCTGGGAGCCCCAACTACACCTCATGGACACACCACCATTCCAGGACCACTCTGGGAGCCCCAAACTGCATCTCATGGACAATCCACCCTTTCAGGACTGCTCTGGCACCCCCAAACTGTATCCCATGCATAATCCACCCTTTTGGGACTGCTCTGGGATGCCCAATGGACGGCCTTGCTGCATTCCCTACACTCATGGATACACCACCATCCCAGGACCATTCTGGGAGCCCTGAACTGCCTCCCATAGACAAATCTCCCTTTCCAGGACCCCACTGGCCCGGCTTCCCCGCTCCCCAGCACACCTGGTTGAACTTCTTGTCGCAGTGGGGACACTTGTGCTCCTTGTCGGTGTCGTGGGTCTCCAGGTGGCGCATCTTGGAGGTGGGGTCGGAGAAGGAGCGCCCGCAGTAGTCGCACTGGTAGGGCTTCTCGCCGCTGTGCACCAGCTGGTGCCGCTTCAGGTTGCCCGAGGTGGTGAAGAGCTTGCCGCAGTCCTCGCAGCGGTAGCGCGCCTCGCCCGTGTGCCGCTTCTTGTGCAGGTTCAGCAGGCTGATGAGCCGGTAGCTCTTCCCGCACTCCTCGCAGCCGTAAGGCTTCAGCGGGCTGGGGTGAGGGGGGAATGTCAGAATGTCACCCCCTCACACCCAGCACTGGGGTCTCACTGCCCCCAGTCTGAGTGTCAGCCTCAGCCAGACACAGGACTCACGGAATGCCTGAGTTGGGAGGGACCTCCAAGCTCATCTTGTTCCACTAGACCCCACCGGCCACTAGAGCAGGTTGTTCCAAGACCCATCCAACCCTGAACATTTACAGGGACGGGAGTCCATGAAACAACACAAATTTGGACAATGCTGTCACAGGATGGGATTCTGATGGTGTCTGTGCAGGGCCAGGAGTTCGACTCGATCCCTGTGGATCCCTTCCAACTCAGGACCATGACAGAGGAAAAAGACAAATCTCCTCCCAGATACCCCAACACACCAATGGATTTCCAAAGGATTCAACCATTCCCAGCAAACCTCACATTTTTCAGGCGTCTTTCCCTGGCTCCACCCATACCTGTGTGTCTTCTCATGGGCCTTGCAGGCAGCTGGGTCAGAGAAGGCCTTGTTGCACTCCCTGCACGAGAAGGGTTTCTCTCCGGTGTGGATCCGGATGTGCCGCTTGAAGTTCCCGGTGTGGGTGAACTCCTTCCCGCAGTCCTAGGGATGGAGGGACAGGCACTGTCACCCCGCTGTCCCCAAGGCACCCGGTGGCACCCAGAGCTCTGCCCAGGAGCCCGGCCGGCCTCACCTCACACTTGTGTGTGACGGAGCCGTAGGCCTTGGACTCGGTGCGGTCGCTGTAGGTGCCGGAGCGCAGCAGGCGCGGCTCCCCCGAGTTCTCCTGCCCCGAATCCGTGCTGCCCGACTCGTTATCCTCAGCATTTTCCCCATTCTCCAGCTGGGGAGGCTCCTCCTTGGGCATTTTACCCTCATCTTCCTCCTCCACTATCATCTCCCCATCTTCCTCCTTCCTTTCCAGCTTCATCTCTGCAGGATGGTAGAAAATGGGGGTGTTCAAATTTGGGAGTGGCAGCAGAGGCACAAATCCACCTGTATTTCCTAACTTAAGGAGACTGGGATTAGGTGTCATCTGTCTCCAGAGAAATCACAGAAACATCTGAGTTGGAAGGGAAGTGAAAGCTCATCCACCATCACCTTTGCCTGGAATCACTTTGAATTTGCAGGTGATTAGCCCTAAATTCCCAAAGCCTGTGCAGGCAGAGGAGAATTTCCCAAATCTCCTCACTATGCTCCAAAACAACTGCTCCTAGAGGATCCATGCCTCACAAAACTCACAATGAATTCCACAGATAAGGAGGGCTCCAGCCCTGCCCAGCTTTGTCCCAGCCCCGCTCACCTGCCAGGCTCTCACTGCCCACGGCGCTCTCTGATGGCTGCCTGGGAACGTCGGCCTTGGGATCCTCGTGGATGGCAGCACCCGTCCCTGCGAGCGCTGCAGTGTCAGGGCAGGGAGTGCTGGGGGTGACAGCAGGAGCCAGGCTGTCACCCCTGGCTGGCTCACCTTCCTGGCCAGCTGGCTGCTCCGCAGGCACCTCGGGCTGTGCCGCGGCCTCCGGCTTCTCCTCCTTGCCCTGGCTGTCGGGAGCAGCTGCTTTGGCTTTGTCAGGCTCCCCCAGAGCTTCTGCCACCACCAATGTCTTGCCATCAGCTGGGACCTTGTCAGCTTCTGTGAAAGAACAGGAGAAGCCATCCAGCTGCTGCTGCCAGCAGGATTCCCAAATCCCACAAAATTCACAGAAGCAGCAATTTTTCAACTGCTGGTGCTGCCCAAGAGGATCAAACCCCATCCAGGTGCACCAGGTGCACGTGGGGACTGGGTTTGCAAGGTGGCCAAGGAGCATAAGTGGATAAATTTTGGCCTGCATGAAGCACGAGTAGGTAAATCTTGTGAGGAGAAGCCAGGAGGGTACATACCAGTCTCGGGAGGCTGCTGGGGATTTTCTGGGGGCACAGACAGAGATTTGAGTGCGTTGCAAGCACTGACAATCTCCTGCATCTGCAGGAAACCTGCCACGGCCAGCACATCCTCCACGTTGTCAGGGCTCAGGCTCAGCTTAGCTGTGTACATGAACTCCAGAACGTGGCCCAGGCCTGCAGGAGAGATCACACAACCAGAAATGAGCCCTCACCTCCTCACTCCTCATTCTGAAACACTCAAAATAACAAGCTGAAGAGCCTCCCTCAAAGCCTGAGCACAGAATTGTGCTGTTTACAGAGCTGGGAGGTTATTGGTGATGATTAGGATGAATAGTAGGTAAGTGAAAAATTTTGTAATGTAAGGGTCTGAGGCCATATATCATGTTGTGAATTGTAGGATGGACCGTGATACAAATAGTGCAATGGGGAAGAAGGTAAGAGAGTAGAAGTCCATTTTTAGGTTGATGGGGATTTTGAAGCTTATGATGAACTTTCATTCCCAGGAGGAGGTGAGGCTTTCTGTTCCAGAGTGGATGTAAATTGTTATTGGGATTAGGCTGATTAAAAAGGAAGTTCTGACTGTGTTTATGATTGTGCTGGGGGTGTTTTTGAGGTTGTTGGATAGAAGAGAGAATAGGATGGGGGTGGAGAGGGTTACTAGGGTTAAGAGTAGAAAAACAAAAGCCCCAGGCCTACCTGCAGCATTGCTGATGTCCAGGTGCACCACGTCCTTCTGGTCCACGAAGAGCATGCGGAAATAATCGCTGCAGGCGGCCAGCACGGCCTTGTGCGCCTTGAAGTCGATGCCGTCCACCACGAAGGTGCAGTCACAGAGCAGCCCCAGCTGTCTCTGCTGGTTCAGCTGCTCCAGCACCTGCTGGCTGTGCTGAGGGAAATCCATGGCTGTGGGAGGGAGAAAACACCACAGGGGTAGGGGTGAGGGGTGTGGTAAAATCACTGAAGGAGTTGTGGAGGAGGAGAGATCACAAAACAGAACCTCACTACACAAAAAGGTGAATTTCAGCTCCTCTCCTGGCTAAATCCAGCCCCAAACCCTCTCCTAGAACAGCCACAACTCCAACACAGGGCTAGAAGGAGTTGATGGAACAGCCATGATGGTTTTAGCAACCATGACACAGCTGTTGCTCCTCAGCTGGTCCAAGCAGCAAGCAGGAGCCTTGTCACCTCTGCAGACACAAGTGCCATTGTCTCTCCTCTCTGTCACAGCTCCTGCCAAGGCCACAGCACGGGAGTGTCCATCCAAACCTTCCAGCTCCTGCTCTTCCAGCTGCTCATGTCACGATTCTGAGGAATTTTTATATTTTATTATGTGTCTGAAGGGAGTTCTCCACGCCTGGAGCACAGCTCTGCCTAAGGAATGCTGCAAATTGCTTGAAAAATGGCAAAACCCCAATTTTCCAGCAGGTCCTTGTCAGCAAAGTGCCACACTGTGGATTTTCTCCTGAGATGCATCCGTGGGGTGAATGAAGAGCTTTCACTTGGCTTTGTCTTCCACCAATGATTCCGGTGCTGAAGGGATTGTTTCAAGGGATTGGCAAGCAGGGGGGAGAAAGGAAACAGGGACTATCCAGTTATTGTTCATGCAGGAAGTCCCCAAAGCTCTGGACGCTGCAGCAGGAAGGTCACGGCTGGGGAAACACTCCTGGATTCCATGCTCGGTGTCTCTGAAAGTTTCCAGCCCATGGAAGTTGTTTTTCCACTTCATCACCTCTTAAATCAGGAGTTTCCAGTCAGGAAGAAGGGAGAGGTTTGGATCCACAACATCCACAGGCACTTCCAGCTCCTGTTCCCTCCAGCAATCAGTGGTCAGAGGGAGCCTCCTCCTGTCAGCTGAGGGTGCCAGCAACACTCAGGGAAGGATCTTCCTCCCAGGGGCTCACCCAGCTTCCACTTCATTCCCTTCCAGTGGGGATGAGAGGCCAGGACCTCTCTGACAGCATTGGATCACACACAGAGAGAGGAAGTTCCACTCCATTTTGTCATCGCACTGAATTCCCTGCCCTGGCTTTCCCCCAGCCTGTCCCAAAATACATCCCAGAAAAAAACAGTACTTGGGTCAGGATACCGCACAGCACGGCCCAGTGTGGTTGCAAAGCTCTGGAGAAAAAGGAAAGCATTTTCCCTGCAGGGTAAACAAGGCTGAGTTCTGTGCTCACAGACCTGAGGAATCCTGACAGCTCCATGAACTGAAAGGGTATTTTGGGGAATTTGTGGGAGGCACTTTGCATCTGAACGATGATTTTTAATGTTCCAGGATTGGGCTTGTCTCAGCTTTGCGAAGGAAGTAAAAATCCAGGAAACTCAACTCTTCCCAAAAAAACCTTCCAATTTTCTGTGGTCTCCCCTGTAATGCTCTCTGTACCCACACCCAGCAGCCAATGTCACCTTTACCCACTAAAACCCCTCACTCTGAGGTTTAACAATCCCAAACACCTGGACCCAAGCCCCAGGAGTGTGCCCAAGCTCACCCCTGTGCTGCAGGGAGCAGAGATACCCAGAGGATCGAGGGCCAGAGGGTTGAGTCTCTCCTCCAGAGATTTCCCCTTTCCAGGTGTTCAGGTCAGTCTCTACACAGCCATCCTGGGAAAAATGAGATAGAAAACCTCAATTTTAAACCTCCAGTGCTGGGTGCTGAAGGTGCAAAACCCCTGATGCAGGACTGGGCAACCTCTGATTTCCCCTCAGGGGAGAGAATTCCCCTCCTGACCTCTCCCCGACGAGGCTGTTGAGTCTCTCATTATCCAATTAATCATGCACAAGTTCATTATGAGCCCACCCACGCCCTCCACACAGATAAATCCAGCAGCTGCAGTCCCAGGGAGCTTCCCACGCCAGCTCTGCTAAGCACTCTCACTAATTAGCACCATTACCTCTCCCCTCCCCTGCCATGTGAACACCTACCTATTAAAAACCCCCAAACCTCCCTGACTTGGAAAAAAACAGAGAGTTAAACAGTGCCTTTGCAGGCTGTCAGCAGCCAGCCATCCTTGCTGGGAGGATGAAAGGGAAGAGGGGTTGGTTTGTTTCCTACCCACCGGCGTCTCCCGCCTCGTGCATCAGCTCGGGGAACAGCGCGGCCCCAACCCTCGCTGCCTCTGCCCACAGGGCTCTGTCCTCATTTCCAGCAACGGATCCTGCAATGGTTTTCGTGAAAAAAGTCAAGTCTGGAGCTGATCTGAGCACAGCAGCTCTGTATCATAACAATGATTCAGATCATGGAGCAGGGAAGGGCTGCAGAGCTTGTGGTTGGAAGAGGAAGGCGAGCTGTGAGAGGGGAAATGATCACGAAGGGGAAAAACTGAGAAGGACACAAGGAGAGGGACATCCTGAACCCCCTACAGGGAAGATATCCTGAGGATGCCTTGGTTATTTGGATTTAAGTCTTATGGATGTGCTGGTGCTGCTCTGGACACCAAGACATCACCTGAGCCTGAGATCTGCCCTGAAACCCCTCCTGTATCTGCAGTGCCCACGAATGACCAGCCCTTGTCTCCTTGGGGAAAAACACCCTTTGGAATGCTGGCTGAGCGCTGGAATCTCGGGAGAAGACTCTGATGCAGAAACAAAACTCAGGAAACGCGGCTGCTCCAGGAAATGTGTCACCCGTGCCGGCCCGCAGAGGGCACGGACAGCCAGGAGGGGCTGTCACCACGCCAGAACGGGGAAAAATCCCGTTTTCCTTGCGGGTTCCCCGTCCCTGAGGGGCAGGGATGTGGCTGGCGCTGGCTCGGGGCTATGACCTCCATTCCCAACATCGCGAGGATCTCTGGGTGGCCCGAGGGGACGATGATGCCCCAAGGCCGGGGGACACATGGCCTGGCCCCGAGTCACCTCATGGCTGGGGAGGGACACAGCGAACAGGGACACCCCGGGCAGGGGGTGCGGCCAGGAGCCTCTCGGTGCCCTCACGACAACCACGTGTCCCTGCTCCCCTCACGACATTCAGAAGCCCAAATCCCCTCACGACAGCCCCCGCTGCCCCTCACGACAGCCACCAACCCCCATTCCCCTCATGACAACCAGGAGCCCCCGCTCCCCTCGCAGCAGCCAACAAGCCCTGCGGTATCCGACAGCCAGTCCCTCGTTTCTACCGCGACAAGTCCCCGTTCGCCCGACGGCGACCGGCAGCGCCCCGGTTCCCAGGGCCCCCAGCAGGACCGCCCCACCCCGCAGCCTGCTCTCAAAGAACCGGGGCCGCGCACCGGGGTGACCCCCAAAGCGGCTCCGTTACCCCACAGGCAGCGAGCCAGGCCGCAGCCCCTTCCCTTCCCAGCGCCCGTGTCCTACTCAGCCCTCTCCCCAGCCCCTCCAGCGCTCTCCCGGGGCCCCCGTGCCGCACCTGCCATGCCGGGCCCGGCGGGGCCTCACCCGCGGCCCGCGGCCCTCACCGTGACACCGAGCAGACAAAGGGCGCCGCCATCTTGGCGCCGGGCGGAAGCGGCGTCGCCCCGGCCCGCCCAACGGCACTGCGCATGCGCGGCGGGGCACGGTCACCTTCCCGCCCCTTCCCGCCGCAGAGGCGCCGCCATGACAGAGGGGGGCGGTGCTGAGTGGCCCTGAGGGGCTATGAGGGGCTGAGGGGAGCCATAAGGGGCCAAGGGAGGCCAAGTGCAGCTGTGAGGCTCGAAGGTCCCGGTGCCAGCGCCACTGCTGTGTTCTTCGCTACCCGTGTTGTCTGCCATAACATCACCCCTGCTTAAACGCCCCTGAGGTGGTGAATCTGCCGCTGTCCCACCCACTGACCACCCACGCCATGAAGGAATTGTCTGTAAATCTAACATAAACCTTCCTTGCCATAACTTGATGCTGTTCCTCTTTCCTGTCACTTGTTCTCTTGGCTTCATCAGAGAAGGTTCCCTGTGGTTGGAAATAATACAACTTTCCTAACTAGTTTTTAATTGGTTGTTTTAATTAATTGTGAGCAGCACCCACTTTTGGCCAGTACTAGTTAAGTTTCTACACAGACTTTTGTTAGTGAGATCATTATTCACCAAAACCTTAAGTTTGTTAAAACTAACCCTGACAAGCTTCAATAAAGCCAAAAGTATTCAAAGACTGGGTGTCTGGGATCTTAAATTTATGGTCCTTCAAGGACATTTGAGGAACCAGAAAATGCAGTGGACATTAAGGCTTGAAAAGCTGGAGAAGATGATAAAAGGACTATAGAAATCAATAACCAATAGAGGACAGCATACAAATTAATAAGAGAATTATGTGACCTAGAACCAATGAACATTAATTTATTTGTTTGCTTAAAATGTATAAATAAGTGAAAAAGTTATGTATGGGCTACAAGGGTACCTCGATCCTCTTGTCCCGATCATTGATAAAGAGTTCAAACACATCCCAAAAACCTGGGTTTTTTTCCCCAGCTTTCCTGCCACGAACGAGCTGCTGTGGGGTGTGTTTGGGGCCGGACTGAGCCCTCTGCTCACCTCCCCTGTCCCAAAGCGATGCGGGCAGAAATAGGGAAAGAGGGAGGCCATGAGGGGAGCCATGAGGGGCCAAGGGGAGCTATGAGGGGAACCATGAGGGGCCAAGGGGAGCCGAGCCATGAGGGGAGTCATGAGGGGCCAGCTGCTGTGGGGAGTGTTTAGGGCCGGGCTGAGCCGGCCCTCTGCCCTCTGTTCACCTCCCCTGTCCTAAAGCCATTTGGGCAGAAACAGGGAAAGAGGGGGCCCATGAGGGAAGCCATGAGGGGCCAAGAGGAGCCGGAGGGGCCAGCTGCTGTGGGGTGTGTTTGGTGCCGGGCTGAGCCTGCCCTCTGCTCACCTCCCCTGTCCCAAAGCCATTCGGGCAGAAATAAGGCAGAAATAGGGCGGTTTCCCCATTTCCCTCCGCCTTTCCCCGCACCTCCCTGGGCCAGGGCCGCTAGATGGCAACCAGCGACCGCCGCTGGGCTCCGGGCTGGCTTCGAGCCGGAGCCGCCGCGTTCCTGCCCGGGTCCCGACGGGCGCTGCCCTCCCCGGCTCCCCGAGCCTTCACCACCTCAGCCATCATCGCTTTCGGCCCTTTTTGCCGCAGGGGGATTGCCCTGAGCGCCGCGCCTGGGCCACTGCCAGACTGCTGCAGGCAGTCACGGGCGGAGCGGCAACACGAGCCGGGCTGTGTAGCCATAAACAGGCGCTGCTGCCCCAGCGGGCGCCTCGCTGTTGTGGGTACACACAGGGACACGGAGCCAGGCCCTTCCTCCCTCAGAACGAGCCCTTCCTCCCCCAAAACGAGCCTTTGGCTCTGGGGCCGGCATCCCGGCCTTGGGGCATCCCCAGGGTGCTGGGTGAGGGTGGGCAAGGGTGGGCGAGGGGAGGAGGAGGAGAAGAAGGGTTTGGTGCCCTTCCAGGTGGGTCGGCAGCCGGACAGCTGAGGGAATGGCTCTGAAATAGAGCTTCGGGGAAGAAATGAGTCACCCCAGGCTGGAAATAAACAGGGCAGCGGGCGCCCGAGCGGCTCCTGGTGCGGGTTTTTGTAGGGATGGCAGAACATGCCTTACCGAGACACCCCTTGGGTCTGAACCTGCGCCCCTTTTTGAGGGTAAAGCATCAGGGAAACGTCACAAAAACGGAGAAGGCGGCAGTCGGACGTTCTCAATAATTTATCCCAAGCTCTATATACAAAGACAAGCTCTGGCAGAGGGTTGGGAAGGGAACCTGGCTCCCGGCAGGACTCTTGGCACGCTGGATCTCCCCCCATCAACACGCGCCAGCTAAAAATTGCCGGAGCTGGGACTCCCCTCCGGAATTTCTCCGCTGGGTGACGGGATGCGTTCAGCACAGGTCTGACCCCACTCTGCAGGGAGCCTTCCCATTCCCTACCCCACATCCCACCTCCTTCCCAAATCACCCATTTAATTAGCGAGGGAGGGAAAGGAGCGGGGGGGAAAGGAGCCCCCCGACCCCTCAGATCTTGATCTCAGTCCGGAAGGTTTGCTGGACGTGCTCGGAGTGCTTGGCCGGCCGGCGCTGAGCCCGGATGGTCAACATCCCATTGTCCCCCAGCGAGGACGACACGGACGTGGGGTCCACATCTTCGGGCAGCTGGCACTTGTGGGTGAAGGTGTTCATGACAGTGCCATCCGTGGCCAACTGGGAGAAAAAAAAGGGTGAAAAAAGGCGATTTTGGGGTGCAAGCAGAATGGGGACTCATTATTCCCCATTATTAATTAATGGTGAATTAAATACTGCTGGGGTTGTGGCTGCAGCTGTTTGGGAATTGGGTGGGAGCTGAGCAGTCCCCACACCCCCAGTGAGGATTTTGGGGGTGAGCGGAAAGGGAGGGAGCACCCACCTTCTCGGCGTGCACCTCGATCTGGTTGTTGGAGGTGGTGACAATGATGTCCTCGGGCGCGAAGTCGCTGACGTCCACCGTGAACTGATAGGTGTTCCCCAGGGTCTTCACCACGCCCGTGTTACCGGGGCGAGCTGCAGGGCACGGTTTGGGGGGTTCACAACCACAGCTTGCCCAGGATCCCCCCCAAATGCCTCCCGGGTGCGCCCCAAACTCACCTGGGAACCCCAGGGTCTCCCCGTGGGGCCGGACAAAGCTCCCGAAAAGCTCCATGGAGCCGGCGGGCGAGGGTTTCACCTTCAGCCGCCGCTTGCGCCCACCTGCGACCCCCAGCTCCCGCCGGGGGGATGAGCGGAACCCCCTTCCTCGCTCTCCTGCCGGCGAAGGCGACGCCGGATCGGTTATTTCGGGATATTTCGACTTGACGAGCTTTTTAAAGCCTCGTTAAGGCTCCCGGCCGCCTGCCAGACCTCTCGTAAAACCGGCTAAATTTAGGTCTTGCGCCGGAGACGGTGGAAATTTTTCCCCGCTACGTTCAACCCCCCCAGCTCAACGCCATGGAATGCGTTGCCTATTATTAAGGAATAATCACGATAATGAATTAAAATACTTATTAAATCCTCCCCGCCGCGGGATGTACGTTGGGACTGGGAGCTGGAGGGTGGCGGAGGGGGGAGGAAACCCGGCTCGCTCCGGCCCGAGCGGGTCCGTCGGATTCGTCAAGGTCGTTTTTAATGAGCTCGTTTGCAAACTCAGTCGGGCAGCGGAGGCCGAGGCGGGAGGAACGGGTCAGGGGTGCTACAAAAAGGGGGTGCGGTGCACCTGAAGCGTCCCCGGGATGGAGCGCCCTGTCCCCAGGGGGCTGCGGGGGGAGAAGGAGAAGGAGGTGGAGAGGGTGCTGGTGTCGGAGCACAGCTGGAGACCCTGCCCCACCGCCCGGAGGAGGGTCCGAGGTGAGACCCCCACCCAAAAAGGGGGATTTTATGGGGGCAGGGGGTTTTTGGGGGGTCAGCACCCTGTTTCCCCGCTCGCAGGGTGCTTGGAGTGGGTGAAGCGGCAGCTGTTCCGCGTTGGGGAGGATTGGTACTTCCTCTTCATCCTGGGGGTGCTCATGGCCACCATCAGCTTCGCCATGGACATCATCGTCGCCAGACTCTATGCCGGTAACGAGGGGCGCCCCGGGGGCGTCTGGGGCTCACCGAGAATACGGGGGGGCTCTTTCGGGGGGTGCAGCTCCCCTCCCGACACCTCTCCTCCAGCCCACACGTGGCTGTACCGGGAGATCGGGGACATCGCGGTGCTCAAGTACCTCTCGTGGACCCTGTTCCCCACGGCCATGGCCGCCTTCTCCAGCGGCTTCGCCCAGAGCATCACCCCGCACTCCGGAGGTGAGCCGGCCGCACCCCGACCTCCCTGACTCTATAAAACGCACCCTTGGTAATGGGGGACCCCTAAAATTTGGATCCTGCCCCCCTCGCCACCGCCAGGCTCCGGCATCCCGGAACTGAAGACCATCCTGATGGGCGTGGTGCTGGAGGACTACCTGGCCATACAGAACTTCGGAGCCAAGGTGGTGGGGCTGACCTGCACCCTGACGTGCGGCAGCACCGTTTTCCTTGGCAAAGTGGTGAGGGATCCCCTTCTGAACCCCAAAACCCCGGCGGTTTCAGCCGGTGCCGGGATGGGTGGGGGGCTCAGCACTGTGTCCCCCCAGGGTCCCTACGTCCACCTCTCCGCCATGGCCGCAGCCTACCTGGGGAAGATGAGGACCTCGGTCACGAGGGAATATGAGGTGGGGGTGCCACCACCGCCCGAAAAATGAACGGAGAGATTTGATTTTACCCCCAAAAAGTTGGGGTTGTGCCTAACCCCCCCCCCCCCCCCCCCCCCCCCACCTTACAGAACAAGTTCAAGCAGCACGAGATGCTGGTGGCAGCTCAAGCCGTCGGGGTGGCCACAGTCTTCGGGGCACCCATCAGCGGTGAGGACCCCCCTAATCCCACCCTGGGCCCCCCTAAATCTCGCCCTGATCGCTTTCCCCGTTTTTCCAGGGGTGCTTTTCAGCATCGAGGTGATGTCCCCCCACTTCGCCGTGCGGGATTACTGGCGCGGCTTCTTTGCTGCCACCTGTGGCGCCTTCATGTTTCGGCTCCTGGCCGTGTTCAACAGCGAGCAAGGCAAGGCAGGCTGGGCAGGATGTGCCCCCTCTTCCCCTTGACCCTCCCCCGGGACATTTTTGGGGTGCTCACCCCCAAACCCACACCCTCATTCCTGTCCCCCCTGCCAGAAACCATCGCCGCTGTTTTTAAGAGTGACCTCAAGATTGATTTTCCCTTCGACCTCCTGGAGACCTTCTTTTTCCTGATTTTGGGGTACGGAGGACCCGGTTTTGGGGTGCTGTCTGTGCTCTGCCTGTGCCCTACCTGCCCTGTCCTCACAGGATCATCTGTGGGATCGTGGCCTGTGCTTATCTCTTCTGCCAGCGCTGGATGATGGTGGCCGTCAAGAGGAACCGGCTGACGGCCAAGCTCTTGGCCACTGAGTGTGTACTGGGCGTCTGTCCATCTGTCTGTCTGCACCCTGCACCCGCTGTGTCTGTGTGTCCGTGCTGTGCAGGCTCTGCGTGTCGCTGTGTCCTTCCCATATGCCCTGGGTGTCCCTGTGTCCCCCCCATCCACCCTGGGTGTCCCTGTGTCCCTCCCCACATTCACCCTGCATGTCCCTGTGTCCTTCCCATGTGCCCTGGGTGTCTCTCTGTCCCCCCGCCCATGCACCCCAGGTGTCCCCCCCATTCATGCTGGATGTCCCTCTGTCCACCCCATTCACCCGGAGTGTCCCTGTGTGCCCCCCTCCCCTCACCCTGTCCACCCACCCTGTGCATCCATGTGTCCCCCTCACCGACCCTGGGTGCCCCAATGTCCCCCCATGCATCCTGCCCAGTAACCCCATCCACTCTGGGTGTCCCTGGGTCCCTCCCGCGTGTCTGTTTGTCCGTCCCCACGCACTCAGCCCCCGTGTCCCCCTGCAGCAAACCCGTGTACACGGTGCTGGCCGTGCTGCTCCTCGCCTCCATCACCTTCCCCCCCGGGCTGGGCCAGTTCATGGCCTCCAGGGTGAGTGAGGGCACTTGGGGCTCCCTGGGGACCCCAAAATCTCCCAGCGGGGGCTCAGGGTGTCCATTTGTCCGTCTGTCCATCCATCCAGCTCACCATGAAGGAACATCTCATCTCCCTCTTTGACAACCGCACCTGGGGTGTGCTGGCTGCCAACGCCTCGGGGGTGGCCAAGCCTGGGGGGCTCTGGCAGGAGTGGGACCATCCCTCTGCCACCATCTACGGCACCCTGACCTTCTTCCTGCTCATGAAGGTAACCATGGCCCCCCAATCTCCAGCTGTGCCCCCCAACACAGTGTCCCCATGAGCTGACCTCCCTGCGTCCCCCCAGTTCTGGATGCTGATCTTGGCCACCACCCTGCCCCTGCCAGCCGGGTACTTCATGCCCATCTTCATCTATGGTGAGTCAGGGGCTGGGGGGAACATGGGGGGACAGCCAGGTGTGGCTGGGTGCAGGGGTTCATTCAGCCCTTGGGTGGGATACTGGGGGAGTACCTAGCTCTGGAGGGGGGTACATCCAGTCTGTGGGGTACAGGGGAGGCATGCAGCTCTGGGACAGCTGCAGGAGGGTGGTCACCTCTCCCTCCACCATTCTGGGGGGGCTCCAGGGGTCTCCCCACCTTCCCTCCTCCCCCAATTTTAGGAGCAGCCATCGGGCGCCTGATAGGAGAGGTGGTGGCCCTGCTCTTCCCACGGGGGCTCCATTCAGAAGGACCCCCACGGCCCATTATTCCTGCTGGCTACGCCCTGGCTGGTGAGTCTGGGGGTGGGGGGACACCCCCACGGGCAGGGGGACACCCCTACGGGCAGGGGGACACCCCCCCCCCCCATCCCCTGACCCCGCTCCCCGCCAGGCGCAGCCGCGTTCGCGGGCTCGGTGACCCACGCGGTGTCCACGGCCCTGCTGGTGTGCGAGGCCACCGGGCACCTGGACCACCTCCTGCCCACCGTGCTGGCCGTGCTGGTGGCCAACGCCATCAGCCAGAAGAACCAACCGTCCTTCTACGACGCCGGCATCATCGTCAAGAAGCTGCCCTACCTGCCCCCCATCCGCAGCCGGCACATCGCGTAGGCCCCCGCCCCAAACCCCAAGTTTTGGGGGCATTCTCCAGGAAATGATGGAAATTTGGGGGGTTTTGTGTTCTCCAGCTCCTACCGAGTGGTGGTGGAGGAGTTCATGGAGCACCGGGTGGTGACCTTGGCCAAGGGGGACGGGTTCCAGGAGGTGCTGGTGGCCTTGGATGCCTCTGCTGACGCTGAGTACCCCGTGGTGGAGAGTACAGGTGAGATGTGGGACCTGGGGGGTCACTGTCACCATGGGGGGTGGCCAGCGAGTCCCTGGCCCTGTGGTGGCCCTTCTGTGTCTCCTCATACTGTCCCCATAGTGTCCCTCCAGTGCCCACTTGATATTCCCCTGCCATCTCCATGCCTTGCCCACGCTGTCCCTATGGGGTGTCCCTGCAGTGTCCCCATACTGCTCTTATGGTGCCAGGCTGTCCTGTTCCCATTGGTGTCCACATGTTGTGCCCTCAATAGTGCCATGGTGCCACTGTAGTATTCCCATACCGTCCCCACGGTGTCCTCATGCCATTCCCATACTGTCCCCATGGTGTCCCCATGCCATTCCCATACTGTCCCCATGCTATTCCCATACTGTCCCCATGGTGTCCCTGTGGGGTATCCCCTCGATATTCCCATACTGTCCCCATACCATCACCCTGCTGTCCCCATGGGATGTCCCCTTAGTGTCCCCAGTACCTCCCCCTGTTATTCCCATACTGTTCCCTTGGTGTCCCCCTGGCACTCCCACACTGTACCCTCTCTCCAGGGTCCTCCACTCTGGTGGGCACCGTCAGCAGGTCCCAGCTGGTCACCTTCCTCCAGAGCCACAAGCACCCTCAGGCCCCCCAAGGGGAGAAGGTAAATGGGGTGGGGGCACCCTACCACACCCAAAAAGCTGCTTTTCCACCCCAAAATTACCATGTCACCTTCCACAAGCTGGCCGCGGTGGGGACACTCGGGGACGACTGCACCATCGAGCCCATCATGCTCCAGTTCTCTCCATGGACCTCCCTGCACCAGGTCTGCGGCTGTGAAATGTGTCCTGGGAGCCCCCCCCGGTCTGTGTCACACTGAGGGGACACGGCGAGGGTGGCTTTGTTCCCACGTGTCCCTGTTGTCCTTCTCCCAGGCCTATCACCTCTTCCAGATGCTAAAGCTGCAGCGAGTCTTTGTCACCCGCTCTGGGGAGCTGGTGGGAGCTGTGAGCAGGGCAGAGGTGAAAGGGGGAAGGAAAAGGGGGGAGGAAAGGAAATGGGTGCAATGGGGGGAGAAGGGGAAGGAAGGAGAAGGTAAAGTGGGGGAGAGCCCCTGTCCCACCCCCTCTGTCCCCTTCCAGCTGCGGAGAGCAATTGAGGACCTCGCCAACCCCAAGTGATGGCGTTTTGGGACCACAGGGGACCCCTCCCCACCGACGTCCCCCATGAAAAGAGGGGGAGTCCTGACCCCCCAGCGGTGTGGGGGGTCTGGGCTGGGGGCATCAGTTGTGCATTAAACCATCGACCCATCAGTGCTTCCTCCTCCTTCTCTTTCTCCTGCTGGTTTCTTTTGGGGACGCCACCCCCTCCCAAACCAAACAACAACACTTAAAACCACCCAAATCACCCCAAAACTGCCCAGGACGTGCACTGAAGCGCCCCAGTCTCTGTGACACCTCCTGTGCCCCCCTTCTAAAATTACCAGCAAATAATTATCCTCATTTTAATTACTGCAATTAATCAGGGGGTGGGTGTTTAGTGACCCCAAAATCCAGGGGGAATGGGGGCCCGAGTCCCCGCTGCTCTTCGGTGCCCCCGGACTGGGGCACAGCGGGTTTGGGCGGCGCATCGGGCGCTAACGAAGCCGTAATTAAGCCTGAGGGGTTAATTAGGCGCGGCGGGGCAGGTTGGGCAGGGCGGGCATGCCCGGGCCCGGCGGAGGACGGGTGAAGCGGGGTCAGCGCCAGGGAGACACCCCAAAAGTGGGGCAGGAGCTGGGCTGGGCTCCGGGCTGGGCGCTGGGAGCGGGGCTGGGCACACGGGAGACCGGGGGGTGCCAGAGCCAGCACGGGGTGTCCCCGCCATCCAGCCCCGCCCGGGGTGTCCCCCTGCTTTCCCGGGGTGTCCCCCCCTATCCGGCCACTCCCGGGGTGTCCCTCCCGATCCAGCCTCGCCCGGGGTGTCCCCCCTATCCAGCCCCTCCCAGGCACCTCCGGACTTTGAGCCGCGATCGCGGCCGGCGCCGGGGCTGAGCCCGACGGACTCACGACACCCATAGGACAAAGTACCCCCGAACGGGGTGAAAATCCCCCAAACCCGCGGCTTTCGCAGCGCGATGTTGGTCCGCACTCACCTCCCATCCATCCCTTATTATGGTTTAGAGCAGAAAAAAATGTCAAACCCCTTTTTTTTCCGGCGTTTTCCTACCCAGTCATTTGCAGGCTCCAGGCAGCCGGCGCGGCCGGGCTTTGGCTTCGGGGAGCGGCGAGGGATGAAAAGGCCAAAATTCCTCCTGGGTTTTGCTGGGGAAAGGGGCCCTGGATGGGAAACGCTCCCGGAGCCCTGTGAAACCCCTTAAAATCCCTGAGAACCCCCTAAAAACGGTAAACCCCTTTAAAAACCCTCTTTAACTCATTTAAACCTCTTTAAAAATCCTCTTTAACCCATTTAAACCCCCATTAAAACCCCTAAACCCTCTCACTTTTAAAACCCCCCTACCCCCCTAAAAATCCCTAAATAAACCCCTTAAAAACATTAAGCCTCTCTAAAAAATAACTTAAAACCCCTTTAAAGTCCCCAATAACTCCTTAAAAAACCTTAAAATGCCTAAAAACTCCCAAAACTTTAAACCTCCTTAACTCCCCCTTAATGCACCCCAAAACCTTTAAAAATCCTTCAAACACCTTAAGAAAAACCTTTAAAACCCTCTTACAATCCCCTTTAAATGCCCTTAAACTCCCTAAAATGTAGGGAGAACCCCCTCTCTTTGTCCCCCAAATTCCCTCAATCTCTGTGAACCAGTGGGAAAACACAATATTCTAGAAAACCAAAAAGCACATATTTTTATTCAAAACCCCACAAAAATCCCCATAAATCTATGAAAAAAGGGGGGGGGGGGAAGCATCTGAGCTGGGTTTTTAAAATTTCCCCCTTTTTTCTCTCCCAAACCCGACACGACCTTTAATTCCTCACAATAAATATACAAAAATAGAATAAATTAGGTTAAAAAATACAAGGCAACACTGGCAGATCAGCAATAAAGGGCAAACAAATACACCCAAAAACCTGGTGGGAGAGGAATAAATAGGGAGAAAAAAAGCAAAAATAAATCAGTTTTGGGACTGAGCCCTTTTTTTCTTGAAATGTGGGGGGAAAATAAGAAAAAAAATCCTTCCCCCAGTTCCAAACAAGCTTGAAATTCCATTTTTTTAGGGGGGAGGGAAGGGGCAGCACCCATTTCATCCCCAGGCACGGGGACAAGATCAATAACACTATAAAAAAAAAAACCTTAATAATTACAGAAATAATAAATAAACCCCTTGAGGAGGAGGGGGGGGTCGATGTGGAGTTTTGGGGGTGGGGGGTCAGCCTGGGGCCCCCCCAGCTCCTGCCTGCTCCTGCAGCCCCAGCAGGCTGTAGGCAATGCGCTTCTGGTGGCCCGGCAGCCGCACCCCGATCCGCTTGATGTCCCTGGGAAGGGGAACAGGAGAACACGGAGTGAGGAATGGGGTCAGGAATGGGGGAATGGGGCTGGAAGGGCTGGAGACACCACGGCCACAGCCCGGGATTGAGTGGAGCCAGGAGCAGCATCCTTGGAAGGGTGGGGATGGATGGGGGATGGACATGGCTCATCCCCAGGGATGGATGGATGCATGGATGGATGGATGGATGGATGGATGGACATGGCTCATCTCAAGGGATGGATGGATGGACATGGCTCATCCTGAGGGCTGGATGGATGGATGGATGGATGGATGGATGGATGGATGGATGGATGGATGGATATAGCTAACCCCAAGGGATGGATGGACATGGCTCATCCCAAGGGATGGACAGATGGACATGGCTTATTCTGGGGGATGGATGGATGGATGGATATGGCTCATCTCGATAGGTGGATGGACATAGCCAAGGCATGGATGGACATGGCTCATCCCAAGGATGGACGGACATAGCTAACCCCAAGGGATGGATGGACATGGCTGGACATAGCTAACCCCAAGGGATGGATGGACATGGCTCATCCCAAGGTGATGACATGGACATGGCGTATTCTGGGGATGGATGGATGGATGGCTGGACACTGCTCATCCTGAGAGATGGATGGATGGACATAGCTAACTCAAGGGATGGATGGATATGGCTCATCCCAAGGGAAGGATGGATGGATGGATATGGCTCATCCCGGGGGATGGATGGATGGAGGGATGGAGGGAATGGAGACATGGCTTATCCCAGGGGATGGACGGATGGATGGACGGACATGACTTATCCCGAGGGATAGACAGACGGACATGGCTCATCCCAAGGAATGGATGGACACAGCTCATCTCAAGGGACAGATGGACAGATACAGCTCATCCCGGCCTCTCCAGCCAAGGAACATCTAATTTTATCCCATCCCTCGGGCCACCAAGGCCACGGAAGTGGTTTCCGTTCCCAGCACATCTCTGTCCCTTGGGAGTTGGTGGGGAGGGGATGGGGACAGTGTGGGGACACATCCCTGGGACAGCAGGGGAGTGGTGTGGGGACAGCCTGGGAGTGTCAGGGGACAGCATGGGGACAGGACTCACTCGCTGGTCATCTGCAGGACCTTCTCGATGGTGCTGTAGCCCGAGGCCATGAAGGTCTCGGTGTACTGGGGCATGCGGATGGACTCCAGCCACTCCGGGACCGAGCGGAACGGGACGCCCTCGGAGCCGCTGGTGCTGGGCAGCCGGATGGACACCCTGCAGAAAATGAGGCAAAAATACAAAAATTCAATAAAAGTGACGCAGAAATTCAAGGCTGGAAAAGCCATGTGAAAACAGAAGGGCGTGGAAGTGATGCAGAAAGGAAATGATGCAAAAAATGATGCAGGAATGGAGGGGTGTAAAAAATTAATGTGAAAATAGGAAGATGCAAAAAACAATGTGAAAATGAGAAGGTGCAAAGAATGACACAGAAAGGTGAGGACACAAAAATATTGCAGAAATTAAACAATGCCAAAAATTATGCAGGAATGAAAGGGTGGCAAATAGAGATGCAAAAGTGGAAGGATGGAAAAATAACACGAGTTGAAAAGATGCAAAAAAATAATGTGAAAATGGAAAGATGAGAAATTCTGTGGAAATGGAAAAAGGAAAAAATAATGCCAAAAACTGGAAGGATGCAAAAATAGCACAGAAATTAAATGGTGCAAAAAGTGATGTGAAAGTGGAAGGTTAAATCAATGATGCAGAAATGGAAGGATGTGAAAAATGATATGAAAATGGAAAAACAATGCAGAAATGGGAAGATGCCAAAAAATAAATGCAAAACTGAGATGATGAAATTGTGATGCAGAAAGTGAGATGCTGGAGAAAGTGGAAATGTGAAAATGGGGACATACCAAAAAATTATGCAGAAATGCAGATGCCAGAAGCAACAAGGGAGTGCAGAGATGCAAAACTCAACCCAAAACAGCACCATGAGAGTGCAAAAAAACGATAGAAGACACAAAGATGTGCAAGAATCAGAGAATCCCAGGCTGGTTTGGTTGGGAGGGACCTTAGAGCCCACCCCATTCCATCCCTGCCATGGGCAGGGACACTTTTCACTATCCCAGGAGTCTCCAAGCCCTGTCCAGCCTGGCCTTGGACACTGCCAGGGATCCAGGGGCAGCCACAGCTGCTCTGGGCAACTCCTCCCCTCCTTCTTCTTCCCTCCCACCCCATCCTGGCACTCTCTACACTCACCGGGGGTCGAAATCTGCCAGTGCCTTGAGGGAGTCGGGGGCGCGGATGAGTTTGTCGAGGATGCTGACGATGTCGGGGAATTTGGGGCGCCGGCAGCGCTCCTGCTGCCAGCACTGCATCATCAGCTGGTAGATGGCCGAGGGACAGTCCAGCGGCGCCGGGAGGCGGAAGCCCTCGTTGATGGCCTTCATCACCTATGAGGAGGAGGGTCAGGAATGGTCCACCCACAAAGGTGTTCATTCACAGAATCCCAAAATAGTTTGGGTTGGAATGATTTTAAACTCATCTCATTGCAGCCCCTGCCCTGGGCAGGGACACCTTCCACTGTCCCAGGTTGATCCCAGCCTTGTCCCACCTGGCCTTGAATGTCTCCCAGAACACTGGTGGTGGTGGAGGGTGGGCTCTCACCTCATGGTTGGAGACCTCCCAGTAGGGCCGCTCGCCGTAGGACATCACCTCCCACATGACGATGCCGTAGCTCCAGACGTCGCTGGCAGAGGTGAACTTGCGGTAGGAGATGGCTTCGGGTGCTGTCCAACGGATCGGGATCTTCCCGCCCTACAGTGACATTGGGGTCAACCCTGCACCCCCAAAAAACCACCCAACCTTGTTCAACCCCACCAACATGGCCACCATGGTTCACTATCATCCACCTTCTTCAACCACCCCAACACGACCAACCATGATGGACAATCACCCACCTTGTTCAACCACCCCAACATGGCCACCATGATGGGCAATCACCCACCTTGTTCAACCACCCCAACATGACCAACCACCCCAACATGACCAACCACGATGGATAATCACCCACCTTGGACAACCACCCCAACACAACCAACCACCCCCTCACCTTGGCCATCCAGCCACCCCTCCCTGGCCACCACCCTGCTGCAGTGACACTCACGCTGGTGGTGTAGGTGGCTTCAGGGTCATCTTCCAGCACCCTCGAGAGCCCGAAATCGGACACTTTGCACACCAGGTTGCTGTTCACCAGGATGTTCCTGGCAGCCAGGTCCCGATGGACATAATTCATGTTGGCCAAGTACTTCATGCCGGCAGCGATGCCCCTCAACATCCCCACCAGCTGGATGATGCCAAATTCACCTTCTTTTTCCTGGGAAAAGGGGAGAATCCAGCCTGGAATCCACCTGTTGTCCCACCTCCCTTGATGGGTGTTGGAGGTTCCACCACCCTGTGGTTGTTGCCACCACGTGTCACCTACCCTCAAGAATTTATCCAGTGCCCCATTCTCCATGTACTCTGTGATGATCATGAAGGGCTTGTCTGTACAAAAGAAAGACCTCAAAATAGGTAAAAACCCCAAAAATATCCCTCCAAGCCCCCAAAAAGTCACCACCCTAAAATCTCTAAACCTCCCACAAGTCCTCCCAAAATCCTTAAATGCCCAATGCCCCTCAAAAAAACCCCAACCACCCCCAAAACCCAAACCCTACCAATTCTCCCCAAAAACTCCAGACCCCCAACTTCCCAAAAAGTCACCTCCGTTAAACATTCCCAAAACAACAGTAAAGTTTCAAACCCCTTACAGACCCCAATAAACCCCAATAGCCAAAACCCCAAAATAACTCCCCCAGCTCCTCCAAAAATCCCCTAAGCTCCCCATAAAACCTCCCAAATAAACCTGAATTTCTTCCCCAGAAAAATCCCCAACCTCATCCCTCAAAAAGACCCAAGTCCCCCAAATTCCTCTTTGCACCGTTGCTCAAAGCACCTTATTTTTATAACTCTTTTTTGGGGTGTTTTCTGGGAAATTGGGGTGTTTTTTTTGTGGGGACAGGACACAGAGGACACTCACACTTGGAGACAACGCCCTCGAGGCGGATGATGTTGTGGTGGCAGAACTGTCCCATGATGGTGGCCTCGCTCAGGAAGTCCACGCGCTGCTTCTCCGTGTACCCCACCTTCAATGTCTTGATGGCCACTGGCACCTCCTTCCTTCCACGCTTCAGGGTACCCTTGTACACCTCCCCAAATTCACCTGCTCCAAAAAACATGGGCACCTTTAGCCCCCCTGTCCCACCCTGATTTTGGGGTGTCTCTGGGGGGACAAAGCCACGCACCAGCACCGATGACCTTCTGGCGGGTGATGAAGGATGGAGGGATCTCGGTGGTGAACTTGAGCATGGCTTGGTTGGGGTCTTCGTAAGTGTGGGGGTCAACGTAGGTCTTGAGGGGTTTCAGCTGGTCTGGAGGTGTCAAGGAGAAGGTCAGCACCCCTGTCACCCCCTACCCATCCCTGTTGTCCCCACTGTCCCATGGCTCACCTGACTTGGAGAAGTAGACATCCTCAGCAGATTGGCGCGGCCGCGACCTCTTCCTCCTGCAGAAAAGCAGCATTTTATCCCAAAAGATCATCCCCCGGCCACATTTGGTGGTGGGACAACAACATTTTGGGGTTTTTGGGAGGTTTTGGGGGGGTTTGTCCCCTTACCGCCGGAGGATGAAGAGGAGAGTGACCAAGAGGAAGACGACAAAGACAACACCAGCGATGCTGCCAGCGATGACAGTGGCTGATGCCATGGCCTCGGAACCTGCGGGGACCCTCCAGGTGAGACCTACACCCCCTGGAGCACCAACACCCCCACTCCTGACACCCCCTGGAGCCCCCACCCCGCACCCCTGACACCCCCAGGCCCTCCTCACCCTCAGGCAGGGTCTCGAACTCGTGCTGGGGGCTGAAGGCCCCGTGGCCATCAGCAGTGAGGGCCTGGACCCGAACCACGTAGGCGGTGCCTGGGGACAGCTTGGGCAGGGTGACAGAGGTGCCCTCGCAGCGCAGCACTGAGTAGCTGTTCTCGTCCACCTGGGGACACGGCAGGGTGACATTAGGGTGACACGCAGGGAGGGGTGGCACGGGTGGGGCAAAGATGATATGATGTGGGGACGTGACATGGATGGGGCAGGGATGGAGGTGACATGGATACAGGGATGAACATGGGAGGGACACGGATGGAAGCAAGGATAGAGGTGACGTGGATGGAGGGATGACATGGATGGAGCAGGGATGGAGGTGACAGGGATGGGGACAAGGATGGAAGGTGGTGCTGATGGGGTGCTGATGTGGCTCAGGGCAAGGATGGAGGGATGACGTGGATGGAGATTGCATCGACAGAGCTGACACAGCTGGGGGCAAGGATGGAGGTGACACAGATGGAGGTGACACAGATGGAGGTGTCAGGCTGTGTCACCTTCTTGCTGTAGGTGACCTCGTACTTCCAGACCCGACTCTGCTGCCTCAGTGGCACCGTCCAGGACAGGACCAGGCTGGTGGCCGTCCGTCCATCCAGGCTCACCGATGTCACCCGGGGAGGCTCTGTTGTGGGGACACAAAGGGACGTCACTGAGGTGTTCCCATGGGGGACAGGGACACCACAGATGTGTCCCCACTATGGAGGGAAGGTGTGGGAGCTGCCAGTGTCCCCTCACCTGTCTGGTTGACACTGATGGTGGCGCTGGCCACGCTGCGCTGGTGGCTGGAGGGGGACACCCCGTTGCGGGCCTCCACGGTGAAGGTGTAGTTGACGTGTGGCTCCAGGTCGGTGACAGTGACCTCTGTCCCCGTGAGCCCCTGGGGGGGCTGTGAGAAGCGGACCCCCCCGTCGCAGGGCCGGCACTCGCCGCTCTCGGGCCAGCACTGCTCGCAGGTGACGCTGTAGGTGACGTCCTCGCGGCCACCGGGGTCGGCCGGGGGGGCCCAGCGCAGCTGCACCGCGGCCCCCAACCCCAGGGCTGTGACAGCCTGTGGGGGTGAGGGGGGACCTGCAGGGGCACAGGGCGGGGTCAGGGGACAGGGTGGTTCTGTGTCACCTCAGTTAGGTGACATCAGAGTGTCCTCTCTAAAGAGGTGACTTACGGGTGCAGGGATGCTCCGGGGGATCCTCAGGGGCCCGGAAAAATCCATCCTCACATGGGCAGGTGGCGGCAGCAGCTGGGGCAGGCAGGGTGTTGGGGGGACAGGGCTGGCAGCCCCCCGAGGACACCGCGGCCTTGAAGGTGCCAGGGGGACAAGCTGGGGGGGACACACAAGGTGACACTGGTGAGATCCCAAATCCTGCTCCCCATCCAGGGGATCAGCACATGGCAGGTGGGGGGGAAAGCACCCCCACAAGCACCCAGAGAGGAGTTATAGGGAGTTTGCCACATTTTGCAGCTTCTTTATTATTGGGGAGCCCCCCCAAAACCACCCCCGTCCTGGCTGAGCCCTGCTGCACTCACTGCATTAGTGGTGGTGCAGGGGAATGATCCAGGATGGGGAATTTTAGGGTATTTAATCTTATTTTGCAGCTGCTACTTTATTTACTTTTTGCTACTTTGCATTGCTACTTTAGAGTAGCAATTGAACAATGCTTTGTGTTGCTACTGTAAAGTATTACTACTTTATTTTACTTTATTATTACTACTGGGATCCCCCCAGCCCACCCTTCACCTGTCTGAGCTCTCACTACAGTGGTGATGCTGAAAGGTGAGGATCCAGGGCTGGGAATTTTGGAGACAAAACCTCATTTCTCCAACCCTGAATCTGGAATTTTTCAGGCATTTCACCTCATTTTTGCAATCACTGCCCCACCTATCGCTTTAGTTTAAGATTTTCTAAGCCTTGTAATGTTAACATTCTTGTAGCGAGCTTTCTCACACACTTTCTGTAAATAACTCATTGTTTTGCATTCTTTTATGAAAAAAGAGAAAGTCAATAGACTGTTAGTGGAGGGTGGCACTGTCACCCTCCAATCCGCTGTCACTCTTAGAAAACTATCAGTGTTGGAGTCAGAAAATAAACTTCCCTTTTTTCTTCACCTTGAAAACAGCAGTGTTTTTTCTTTACCTTGAAACAAGCAGTGCGCTTGTGTTCTTTTGTGTCCTATAGTGACACCCCACCCCTCTCTCAGCTAAGCCCTTCCACAATCCACTCAAGGCTAAGGATTGGGAATTTTGGAGCCAATCCTCTTCCCTCCCAGGCACACACCAAGCTGTCCCATCCTTACAACCCCTCAGCTTAGCCCAGTCCATACCTTGGCAGGTGTCTCCCAGGCTCTGGAAGCCGGCCCGGCACAGGCACTCCCCGATGGGCACGAGCCACTCGCCGTCGGCGTTGCAGTGCAGGGCGGGCGCCTGCTCGGCCACGGCCTCGGCCACGCACGAGCCCCGCACCTCGGCCAAGGTCTGCGAGTCGGCGCCGGCCACGGTCTCCGGGAACCGCGCCATGCCCCGCACCACGGCCGGGCAGCGCTTGTAGTACACGCGCACGGAGAGCAGCGCCACGCAGGCACCCAGGTCCTGGAAGGCCAGGTAGAAACCCTTCCTGCGGAGCGGCCCCACCGAGCGCACCTCCACGTTGAGCTTCACGTTGCGGGCGGTGAAATCCTCCTGCACGGTGATCTCGTCCGGGGCGATGGTGTCGATCTTCTTGAACTGGCGCTTCTGGAAGTTGGTGCCGTAATCCACGTCGGACTCGGCGTAGTAGAGGTTGAAGGTCTCCTTGCAGGAGCCGCCGCCGGCCGTGGGGAAGCTGTTGCAGTCGCGCACGGTGAACTGCAGCTCGATGAAGATGCGCTGGGCCACGCCGCGGTAGATCCAGTTGGTGCGGAGCCAGTTCTCCTGCTCGCCCTCCAGGACGTTGCACACGGAGTACATGTAGATCAGGGAGTCGTTGAGGACGTTCTGCAGCTGGTCCCACTGTCCCCAGAGACAGAAATGGGGCTATGGAGGGGAACTGAGGCACTGTCCCCAAGGATGGGTTTGTCCCCGTCTTGTTCCCCCTGTCCCCATCCCCATGGAGGTCCCCAGACACGTCCCAGAGGTGTCCAACCCCATGGGTGTTCTCGCGTCCATCCCCATGGGTGTTCCTGTTCCCATGGAGGGCTGCAGCCCAATTCCAGTGGAGTCTCCAACCCCATAGGTGTCCCCATGTCCATCCCCATGGGTGTTCCTGGTCCCATGGAGGGCCACAGCCCAATTCCAGTGGAGGTCTCCAACCCACAGGTGTCCCTGTCCCTATGCCCATGGAGATCCTCATGACCGAGGGATGTTCTTATGGAGGTCCCTCTCTACAGATGCTCCTGTCCCCATTCCCATTAATGCCCCCAGGCCCATCCCCGTGGATGTCTCTATTGCCATGGAGGTCCCCATCTGCCACCCCCATGGATACCCTCATCCCCATTCCTGTGAAGGTCCCCAGGATGTCCTTGTCCCATCCCCGTGCAGCTCCCCGATGGCTGTCCCCATTCCCCATCCCAGAGCTGGCCAGCAGGGCCGGATGCCGGATCCATGGGTGCTCACCCCTTTTCCATAGGGATGGGTGAGCCAGCCCAGCTCCCCGTGTGCCTTGGCGAAGTCCAGCAGCACCACTGTGGGAGAGGAGAGAGGACAGGGACGTCAGCAGATGCCACCAGGACCTGCAGGTGCCACCAATACACCCCTCTGGCCCTTGGATGTTGGTCCCCCAGGACCCGCAGACAACCCCATAGAAGTCCCCAGGATGTGCAAACACTCCTGGGATCCACAGATGTCCCCAAAATTCATGGATGTCCTGGGCACCCACAGATATTCCTGGGGCCTGTGGATGCCATCAGGACCCACAGACATCCCACCAGGATCCCTGGATGTCCTGGGCACTCACAGACATCCCTGGAACCCACAGATGCCAGCCAGGAGGTTCCATGGATGTCCTCAAGACTCCTGGATACCCCCAGGACCCACGGATCCACCCCATTTCCACAGACGTCCCCAAGAGCCACAGATGTCCCCAGGACCTCCAAACAGTCCCGGTCCCCACAGGTGTCCCCTGGACCCACGGACCCCCGTTCCCGGCAGATTCCGCTGGACGAAGCCCCCCGGGGCCGCCCGCAGAGGCGGGGAAGCCGCGGGGCCCGGCGGGACCTGCCCTGGCACGCCGAGGGCGGCGGCCGGATCCAGCGCCGGGAGAGGAAGAGGAGGAAGAGGAGGCCGGGGAGGGAGCGGGGCCCCCCGGTGAATCACCCCCCAGGAATGTGCCCGGACGCCCGGGTTCAGCGGGCGATGGGTTCGGCGGGACGGGGCCATTTCGGGACGGATGTGCCCCCCCAGCTGAGCACGGACGGGCTCGGGAGGGTCAGGCCTGGGGGGGGACCCCAAGACCTGCCGGGGGGGGGGGACGCGGGTGGCTGCAGCGCCCCCCCCGCGCCGTGCCCGGGCTCAGGAAGGATGCCGGGGCGGATATCCCGGTTTTCCTGAGGCTGGAAATCCCCCCCGCGAGCCTCCGGAGAGCGGAAAGCTGCCGGAGCCAGGGCCGGAGCGGGCGGGGGTTCCCCGCCGGTGCCCCCGGGGTGGCTCTGGGGACGGGGCCGGGGCTGCTCCAGGGACAGCGCCGGGGCCGCAGCCCCGTCCCGGGAGTCACCTGTACCCACCGCCACCACCATCATCATTATCATCAAATTCTCCGTCGCCTTCATCACCCGGCCACGGCCGCCCCCACCTCCAGTGCCACCAACCCTGTCGCCACTGTCAGCGCCACCCCCGTCCCATTCCCAATCCCATTCCGGCTGCATCCTTGTCCCTGTCCCCTGCCCTAACCTCGTTCCCATCCCAATCTTTGTCTGAATCCGAATTAAATTCCCACGGTGAACCCCAATCCCATCCCAATCCCATCCCCATCTCACCCTTAACAAGAATCCCAATCCCAAAATTATTCCCAACCCATCCCCTCCCCATCCTCATCCTCTCCTCAATGTCGATCTGAACCCCAGTCATAATCCCAAAATTGATCCCATCCCAGTCCCAATCCTGCTCCATTCCCTCCTCTTTAACCTCCTCCCCACCTCAGCTCACCCCAAATCCCCCTGGATCTCACCGAGGGGAACCAATCCCCCTGAAATCCCACCACTCCCACCACTTTCCCTTTCCCCCCACGCACTTTTCAAACCTCAAATCCCAGTATTCCCTCCTGGGAAAGAGCACTTTGGGAACACACCCCAAATCCCACAGCTGCCACTGATCACCCTCTCTGCTGTCCCCCAAAAATCCTCATTTTAGGGTTTTTTACCCCATTTTTAGTTTTCAGGGAGTATTTTTCATGCCAGCCTCTGATTTATTTGCATTTGGGGCTGGATTCTTCCACTTTACCCTCAAAAAATGATGGATTAAAGCCATCAGGTAGAGTTTATAGAAACTCAATCCGAAAAAAATTCCAGGTATACACAAAAAAGTGAATTTCCCCCTTTTTTTTTTGCCCAACCCTGCCAAACTAAGCCCCAAAATCACCGGGGGGAAGGGTTGCGAGGTGGAGGCCGAGACGCAGCTTGTATTTTCTCAGCAATTTTTTGGAATTTTCCTGACATTGTTTTCCAGCTCTCCGGCCGGATCCTACCCGACACTGCACCACCCATGGGAAACGCTCCATTTTAAGATGATTTTCCCCTTTTTTGGTGGGTTTATTTTTTAATCTCCCCCACCTTCACCCCTGTGCCAGCCTCCTTTGGGGGCTCCCGGCAGGACCTGGCCCCGGCGCGTCGGTTCGACGCTCGGCATGGGAAAAGTTGCCCCAAACTCTTGGGTTTTGCCTCATTTTAACTTTTTTCCTCCCCATTTAAATTATTTCTCCTCTATTTTAGTTGTCCCCCCATTTTTGCTGCCCCCTCCCCCGCACTTTTATCTCCCCATACACCTTTTTAACTCCCCCCTCCCTTACTTTAACTTTCTCCCATTAATTCAACTTTTCCCCTTTTCATTTAAACTTCTCCGCCCTCATTTCAACTTTTCCCTTAATTTTAACCTTCCCCCCCCGCCTCGCCCCAAAGGCGCTCCGGCACCTGCAGATTCCCCACCGCACCCCAAACTGTGCGGGGGGAAGGGGGAACCCACATTCCCCTTTACCCTCAGAGCGCTCCCCGACTCCTCAGCTCCCCCAAAACCACCCGAATTTACCCCAAAACCACCCCACCCCGCAATAAAGGAGTTTCGGGGTGCTCCCCCCCGTAAAAAAAGTGCGGGACTCACCTTCCTCGGCGGCCAGGGGGGTGAGGGCGGTGAGGAGGAGGAGGGTGAGGGCCGGGGGGGTGCCCGCCATGGCGGGGCAGTTTTGGGGGGTCCCGGGCGCGCCCCACGAGCGGCGGCCCCGCGGGGACTGCGGGGGGTGTGGGGTGCGGGGCCGCGCGCCCGCTCCTGTTCATTCATGCCCCGCTGACGTCACCGGCCACGCCCGCTCTTAAAGGCGCAGCAGCCGCTCCCAGTACGCACCAGTACGGCACTGGGAGGGCGCGCGCCCCAGGGAGGGACGCGGCTGGGGGGAGGGGAGGGGGCTGTGGGAGCCCCCCCAAGGTGGGGCACGGCCCTGGAGGGGGTTCGGGGGTCCCGCAGCCCCGCGGGGACCCCCCCAAACCCGGTCCTGAAGGGGTGAAGGCGCCCCCCCCTCCCGCCCCCTCCCCTTTCATTCATGAATCGGCGTGGGAAGGGCGGGGGGGCGGCAGCCAATGGCTGCAGGGGGCGGGGCCACGCGGTTACTACCGGCCACGCCCCCCGCCCACCAGTTCGATACCGGGGGGTTTGGGGGGGACCGGTCTGGGGGGGCTGCCCGGGCCCCAAATCCTCAGCACCGCCGTCCTCATGGACCTGCAGCACCCCAAATCCCACAGCACCCCAAATCCCATCACCCACAGCACCCCAAATCCCACAGCACCCCAAATCCCATCACCCACAGCACGCCAAATCCCATAGCACCCCAAATCCCATCACCCACAGCACCCCAAATCCCATCACCCACAGCACCATAAATCCCACGGCACCCCAAATCCCACAGCACCCCAAATCCCACAGCACCCCAAATCCCATCACCCACAGCACCCCAAATCCCACCACCCACAGCACCCTAAATCCCATCACCCACGGCACCCTAAATCCGATAGCACTTCAAACCCTGGATCATCCATTGCACCCCAAATCCCACAGTGCCCTAATCCCATCAATTCCAGCACCTCAAATCCCTCAGCAGCCCTGTCCCCATGATCCTGCAGCACCCCAAATCCTGCCTCTTCCATAGCACCCCAAGTCCCACAGCACCCCCAATCTCTGCAGCACCCACAGCACCCCAATCCCTTCACCTCTAGCGCCACAAACCCCCCAGCACCCCAAAACACCTCAAATCCCACAGCACTCCAAATCTGCACCCCTGTTCCCATAATCCCTCTGCAGCCACATCCCCAAATACCCACAGAGCCCCAAAGCCCCAAGATCCACAGCACCCCAAATCTGCCAATAGGCCCAGCACCCCATTCCGTGATCCCACTGAACCCCAAATCCCCCAGGATCTGCAGCACCCCAAATCCTGCAAGCACCCCTATTCCATGATCCCACTGAACCCCAAATCCCCCGGGATCTGCAGCACCCCAAATCCTGCAGCACGCACTTCTTGATGATCCCATATCCCCCAGTACCCCCAAATCTTCATTACCCCAGCACCCCAAATCGTGCAGCACCCCCATTCCATTATGCCAATGAAATTCAAATCCCCTAGGACCTGCTGCACCCCAAATTCTGCAGCATTCACCTCTTGATGATCCCATTGCACCCCACATCCCCCAGTACCCCCAAATCTTCGTTACCCCAGCACCCCAAATCGTGCAGCACCCCCATCCCCAGGATCCCAGTGCACTCCACATCTCCCAGCACCCCAAATCCTGCAAGCACCCCCATTCCATGATCCCATTGAAATGCAAATCCCCCAGGATCTGCAGCACCCCAAATCCTGCAAGCACCCCCATTCCATTATCCCAGTGAAATTCAAATCCCCTAGGACCTTCTGCACCCCAAATCCTGCAGCACTCACCTCTTGATGATCCCATATCCCCCAGTACCCCCAAATCTTCATTACCCCAGCACCCCAAATCCCCACCCCCCAAAACGGACAAGTCAGGCCACCCATGATCTTTTTCATAGAAAATCATTGATTTTAACAAAAAACCACCTTTTTACCCCACCCACCCCCCAAACCCTTCCCAAGAGGGGGTTCAGGTGGGGGTGTCCCCCGTGTCCCCGGGGGTGACCCCGGCGGTCACTTGGTCGCGCCGCCAGAGCTCCTCCACCAGGGCGTCCAGGACGGGGCCGACCCGGGCCAGCCCCGCGGCGCCCCCGGCCCGCAGCACCCGCAGCCCCTGCGAGCCCTCGAAGGCCCGAACGTCCCCCTCGGTCACGGCCGTGTGCGGGGCCAGGTCGAATCTGGGGTGGGGAGGGGACACAGGGTCAAGGGAAACAGCAACGCCCCGGAAAATCCCCCGAGAAACACCTGAGGTTCAAAGGGAGTGTGGAACTCATCGGTGTAACCAGGTGGGAGTGTTCTCTGCCTGCCCAGGGACTGAGTGGTTTGGGATCTGGGGGTGCAAAGCTGACTGGGGGGGACACAGGGTCAGAAGAGACCCAGGAAATTCCCCCAAAACCCCCTGAAAATAAGTGGGGGTTGTGACCCCAACCCCTCCTCAAACCCTCTAAAAAATCAATGGGAGTTGAGGACTCATTGGTGTAATGAGAGTTGCATGTTCTCAGTGTTGAGTGAAATCAAACACTGAAATCTGGTTTGAAATCTGGGAGTGCAAACCTGACTGGGGGGACACAGGGTCAAGGAGACATCAACACCCTGAAAAATCCCCCCAAAACCACCTATAGAGAAATGGGGATTGTGAATCCATTGGTGCAATGAAGTGTTGCAGGTTCTCGGCCTGCTGAGATAACAAGTGCTGAGAAATCTGGGGTGCAAACCTGAATGGTGGGGGACACAGGGTCAGAAGAGACCCAGGAAATCCCCCCAAAACCCCCTGAAAATAAGTGGGGGTTGTGACCCAAAGAAACTCCCTAAAAAGTCAACGGGAGTTGAGGGCACATAGGTGTAATGAGAGTTGCACGTTCTCAGCCTAACAAGGTATTGAGTGGTTTGGAATCTGGGGGTGCAATCTTGACTGAGAGGGGGATATAGGGTTAAGGGAGACACTAACATCCTGAAAAATCTCCTTTAGGGTGGCAAAACCCCCTAAAAATTAGCAGGAGCCGTGAACCCATTGGTGTAACCATTCTCAGCCTGCTGAGCTACCAAATGCTGAGAAATCTGGGGGTGTGAACCCATTTTCGGGCAGGGGGGGCCAAGGAAGACCTAAAAAACCCCCAAAACCTCCTGAAAATCAGCAAGAGTCAGGAATCCATTGGTGCGCCGTTCTCAGCCCCTGCCACGCCAAGCACTGAGAGCCCCAGGGGTGCAATCCCCCCGCCATGGGGTGACCTTTGGGGACCCCCCAAAAGGATACTTGGTGCCCACGACCACCCTGACGAGGTGACGGTCCCCGGGGCCCAGCACGCGGCCCATGAGCGCCGGCAGCTCCTCGAAGGACGCGCGGTCCGTGAAGGAGAACAGGAACAGGGCGGCGTCCGCCTCCTCCTTACAGGCCTACAGGGCACGGGGACACCGCTCACCGCGGGGTCCCGGCGGTGTCCCCCGCCCCAAAACCGTCCCCAGCCCCAAAATGCATCCCCCGCTCACGGGCAGCAGGTGCTCGAACTTCCTGAGCGCTCCGTCCCCGCAGTCCCAGAGGTGCAGCTGGAACAGGACAGGGCGGCCGCTGCCGCGGGGCTTGGCCGGCCAGAACAGCGTGGTGGCTTCGATGCCTGCGGGGACAGCGGGACTGTCACCGCCGGGCCATACACAGGGTCTTGTGGTGGCCGGGGTGGCCTCGAACCCTGCGGGGACAGCGGGACTGTCAGCCCCGGGACACCCCTGGGTTATACACAGGGTCTCATGGTGGCCGGGGAGGCCTCTATGCCTGCGGGGACAGTGGGACTGTCACCCCGACTCTACCCAGGGTCTTGTGGAAGCCAGGGTGGCCTCGAACCCTGCGGGGACAGCGGGACTGTCACCTCCGGGTCCCCCCCCGGCCGTACCCAGGGTCTCGTGGTGGCCTCGATGGCTGCGGGGACAGTGGGACTGTCACCCCCGGACCCCCCCATCCGTACCTAGGGTCTCGTGGTGGCCGGGGTGGCCTCAATCCCTACGGGGACAGTGGGACTGTCACCCCCAGGACACCCTGGGCTGTACCCAGGGTCTCGTTGCGGCCTCGATGCCTGCGGGGACAGTGGGACTGTCACCCCCGGGACACCCTGGGCCGCACCCAGGGTCTCGTTGTGGCCTCGATGCCTGCGGGGACTGTCACCCCCGGACCCCCCCCGCCGTACCCAGGGTCTCGTTGTGGCCTCGATGCCTGCGGGGATTGTCACCCCCGGGTCCCCCCCAGCCGTACCCAGGGTCTCGTGGTGGGTGGGGGGCACGAGGGTCCCCCCCAGCCAGGCCACCAGCGCTGTCTTGCCGACGCCGCTCCTGCCCGCCAGGAAGAGTTTGTAGGTGACCGTGGGCACCGCCAGCGCGGGCGGCAGCGCCGGGCGCTCCAGCAGACCTGGGGAGGGGCTCGGGGTCAGGCTGGGGGGGCTCAGAGCCCGGCTGGGGGGCGCAGGGGGGGCACGCACCGAACACTCTCCGCTGGTTCTTGTGCACGATGGAGTCCAGGTAGGGGCGGCCGGCGGGGGACAGGAGCCAGCCCGGCTCCAGCGCCCAGTCCTGCTCTGCCATGGGCCCCCAAACCTGGGGGACGGCGAAGAGCCCCCCTTCCCCCATGGGGTCACTGCATGTGCAGCTTTGGGGGCTCCTTCTGACCCCACCCCAAGGTCCAGGCACCCTTCCCAGGGCCCCTAAATCCTCCATCGGGCCCCTAAAACACCCCCCGTGTCCCAGCATCCTCCCCAAAACCACCCACGGGGTCCCTGACACTCCTCTGTGAGGTGCCTGCTCCCCTTCCATGGGGTCTGTGCCCTCCCTATGGAGTCCCTGACCCCTCTCTGGGGTCCTTGCACCCCCTACAGGGTCCCACCGCCTTCCCATGGCTTCCCTGCCCCTCTCCGGTTCCTGTGCCCCACTCTGGGGTCCCTGCACCCCTCAGTGTCCCACCATCCCCCCAGGGTGTCCCTCACAGCCTCACAACCCCACACAGAGTCCCTGCTTCCCTCAGTGTCCCTCCACCCTCCCAAGGTGTCCCTCACAGACCCATTCTGGGGTCCTTGTCCCCCTCAGTGTCCCTCACACCCCGCACGGGGTCCCTGCCCCCCTCAGTGTCCCTCCATCCTCCGAGAGTGTCCCTCACAGGCCCATTCTGGGGTCCTTGTCCCCCTCAGTGTCCCTCACACCCCACACGGGGTCCCTGTCCCTCTCAGTGTCCCTCCACCCTCCCAAGGTGTCCCTCACATCCCACACGGGGTCCCTGCACTCCCCGAGGGGTTCCTGCCACCCCCGCGGGTCTGTGCTGCCCCCAGCTGATCCCGTGCCCCCACAGCATTTAGGAGGGAGGGGACCCAGCCCCTGTCCCCTCCCCGGACCCGCTGCCCCCCAAATTCCCCCCATCCTTGTCCCCCACACCAATTTTCCCGTGCGGTCCCTTTAAGACGCGGCGCCGCCGCTCACCTGAGGCAGCTTCCGCCTCGTCGTGACGTCACGAAAATAGGCGGGGCGCTACAGAGACCACGCCCAGGCACAGCTGCGCGTGCGCGGTGAGTTGGGGGCACACGTGGAGTGACCCCGGCCCTGCGGATTTTGGGGGGTCCCCATCCCCACTTACTGACACCGGAATGATTTGGGGGGTTCCCATCCCAGATTACTGACACTGCAAAGATTTGGGGCTCCCCCTCCCAAGTTACTGACACCGGAATGATTTGGGGGTCCTCATTCCAAGTTACTGACACTGCAATGATTTGGGGGTCCCCATCCCCAGTTGCCAGCACTGCTGGGATTTGGGGTTCCCAACTGCCAGGGTTTCCAGGCTTTGGATCCCTCCCTCATCCCTAATCACTGACACTTGAAGCTTTGGGTTCCAGCATCTCCCCCACTGGCAGGACTTGGGGTCCCAATTTCCAGCCCCAGCAGGTTCTAGGATCCCCATCCCCATTTCCCATCTCCAACAGGTTGTGGGATCCCCAGTTCCCAACACTGGCAGGATTTGGGGTCCTTATCACCAATTTCCAGCCCAAACTGGCTCTGGGGTCCCATTTCCCAGAGCTGGGAGGCTTTGACATCTCTGGTTACCATCTCCAGCAGTTTTTGGATCCCCATTCCCAGTTTCCATCCCTAACAGGGTTTGGAAACTGGGAATTCCAATTCCAGTTCCCCATTCCCAGTGCGGACAGCCTTTGGGTCCCTGTCCCTAATTCCCAACCCTGGCAGGACCTGGGATCCACAATTTCCAGCACAGGCAGGACATGGGTTCCCCAGTTCCCAGCCCTGACAGGTTTTGGGGTCCCATCCTAAACTTCCATCCCAAACAAGGTTTGGGATCCCTGAATTCCCAGCTCCAACAGGCTCTGGGATCCCCAGTTTCCAACCTCAACAGGCTTTGGGGTCCCCATCCCCGATTTCTGGCTCCAAGAAACTTCCCAAATTCTCTGTGTCCCCCTTTACCTCCCTCCACTCCTCCAACATTCCCTGTACAAATATTTCCCTTCTCCTACACAAAGACCCCAAATCCCCCCTTTCACCCCCAAACTTATGGCAGCACAGCAGAACCCCTCCAAGTCACTCCCACCCCTCCCCAAAAGGACCAACCATCCGTTTCTTTTCCTTTTTATTTGTTAAACCACTAAAAATTCGTTGGGAAGGGGGGGAGGGACCCCCATGAACCCCCCCAAAATGTACACAAGATTTTAAATATCACCGGAATCGCTTCCCATTGCTGCTCTCGGCCCGGGAGTGACGGGGGATACACCTGAGTCGCGGTGGGTGGGGGGACACCTCGCTCACAGCACCAGCAGCTCCCGTGGGACTCGGGGACAGGGACCCAAATTTGGGGTGAATCTCTCTGAAGGGCACAGAACATGCATCTCCTGACGGGGAACCCCGGGAGGGGAACCCTGGGAGTGGGGCAGGATGGAAAGTGGGAGAGCAGCCCTGGAGGGATGCTCTGCAGGGAGAAGGACATCAAGGTGCCATCCATCCCCGGCTTTCACTCTTTTTTTTGGGGATGGATGACAAAAAACATGCAAAGGGGACGTGGGGATCGATGGCGAAGCCTCGACCGCCTTCCCCGCGGCCATCGCGTGGAGAAGGAAAATTCCAAAATTCCACAGCTCACCCGAGGTGCTCCTGAGGTCTGGGGATTTTTTGAGAGGAGGGAAAATTGTATTTCGCTTTCCCAAATCGTTCTGGGATGAATGGGAGAGGTGGGATTTGATGAAGGGTTTATTTACAGAGGTGGAAAACGCCGCGGGTGAAGCAAATCCCTCCCCGTCCCCACGCGGCTGGGATGGGATTTAAGGCTCCGACCGGCAGAAAGCTCAGTGGGGATGGAGAAGAAAAATTTTGGGAAGAAGGGACCACGTCATGGCGCTGCCGGCTTGGGGAGGGCTCCCTGGTTTGAGGGTGCTGGAGGTTGTTGACCAAAACCTGGCAGAATCCGCCCCGTTTCCCCCCCTTGGAGGGGACAGGGAAGGAGGGCTTGTCCCAGAAGGACGCACAGGTTCAATCCCTTCGGATTTGGATTTAATCTTTGCGGAAGGAGGCACGTGCAAAGATGAGGTGAAGTTACTGCATCGAGGCTGCCCTCACATTTACCAGGATCTGTCCTTTTCCCTGGAAAACCCACCCTGCTCCCGGGTTCCAAGGGGCTGCTTCGGCCTTGAACGGGTTTGGGCCGTTCAATGAAATGAAACCTTAAAGTCTAGAAGGGAATTGGCAGCCAAATATCTCTGTTTTGGGGGAATAACAGGATTTTCAGAGTATTTCTGCTGGTCAGAGGGGATCAGGGCTGATTCCCAAGCCTGATCCAGCAGGGCAGGGAGAGGAGGGATGCTAACAATCAAGATTTTTGGCATTTTGACACAAAAAAAATGTCCTTTCCTCCTTCTTTTGGTCCTGCCTGGAGGACAGAGATGAGAGTGGCAGGTGAGAGGCAAAATAAAAAGGCATCATGTTTGTGTCGAGCAAAGGTTGGCAGCACTGGGAGGTTCCCAGAGGGATATTGCTGGGATATTGTTTTCCTGACGGAGTTGAGCATGGAATTAATCAAGCTGACAGCCTCCTGCCTGCTGCAATTTAGGTTATTCCTATAAAACCACTTCTACTCACAACCCACGAGGAATTTCGGAGAGACTGAGACTCACAAACACTTAAGAGAATAAACCCAGGAAGATCCTGGCTGCAGCAGAGGAATTCCCTGGCTGCTCTCCCCGAATCCTCGGGTCCTTCCCCGCCTGTAAACACGACTGGGGTCTTACTGGGAACTGCCGGGGCAGTGCTGGAGCATTTGCTTGGACTTTTATTGATTTCCTGCTCCCTAATTCACAGTTTGAACGCCTGCGTGTCGGGAAGGGGCTGGGGAAGGAGGAGGAGCCGCAGGGATGGAAGGACGGGCGGCGGGCGGCGGCCGCATTATCTCTTTGCTCGCACAAAGTACAAGGCATTTGTTTTGGGGTAATATTTGACGTTTTGTTTCTTGTCCATCAGGCCACCGAATATGATCAGCTCCCCTCGGCCTTGCACCACCGTGTGTAAACTGGTCTCGGGCGGCCCCACCACGGAGCTGCTGTTGAACACTTTCCACTTGACTCGTCCCTGCTCCTTGGTGTCCTTAATGTCCAGCACGTACATCTGCATGGGCTTGCAGTTCATGCTCTGGTACAGCGGCTTGCCCACGTTCAGCGACTGCGGCGGGTGGTGCCCGAGGCGCCGGGCGATGGGGGGCAGCGAGTGCCCCTCGCCCTGGGTGCTGCTGGGCCGCACGGAGCCCGGCTCGGCGCCCGGCGAGCCCGGGGACGAGGCCAGGGGAGGGCTGAGCGCGGCCGAGGCCGAGGTGGCTTTGGAGGAGAGGGCTTTGACGGCCTCGAGGCTGCGGCGGAGCGCGCCGGGGGACACGGCCCCGGGCAGGGCGGCGTGGGGCGGCGTGTGGATGCCGTTGGTGTGCTCCGGGGGGTTCCGCGTGCCCGCTGTCCTGCCCTCCGCGCCGTCCAGCTGGCACAGGAGGGACGTGGGCTTCTGCTCCCAGCCCAGCTCCACGGAGGCCAGGCGCAGATCCCTCTGCTCCGGCAGCGAGCCCCGGCGCGGCGCCAGGGCCGGCCCCACCTTGAGGTCGAATCCCTCGGCGGCCGAGGGGGTGCTGGGGGACAGGGCCTGCACGGGGCTGTCCAGGGAGGCCCCGCCGGGCGGCGCCGCTCCGGGTGACACCGTGCCGCCGTTGAGCACCGGGGAACTGTCCCCTCTGGCCGGGGACAGACTGCCCTCCCGCGAGCCCGACGGCGTCTGCCTGCGGGGACGGAGGGTGCCCCAGCGGCCGTTGACGCAGGGAGCCTCGTCCGTGTTCCTGACGGGGGACTGGGAGCGGAATTCCCGCGTCTCGGGCACCAGGGCGGGCGGCGTGGCGCTGATGGGGGACGGGCGGGAGTTGAGGCTGGGGCTCAGCGGGGCTCTCCCGCTGGGAGCTTGGCTGAAGACCACGACGCACTGCCCCACCTGTGGGAGAGCAGGGAACAGACATCAGGAGGAGCCTTGGTGCTGGGGAGAAGAGGTTACGGAGCATTTTGGGCAGGGAATAAAGAGGGAGGGGTGTGTGTGAGGGAGCAGGGACCCCCTGTGTTCGTACCCTGCAGGCAGGATGGCACCACAGCTCCGGGGCTCCGTGATCCTCGTTCTCCACCTTGAGCGGCTGCCACGTCCAGGGGTTGGCCTGCATGTGCAGCAACCAGGCGTCTTTGAACAGCTGGGGAGGGAAGGGTCACACATTCAGGAGTCTGGGCTGGAATTCAGGAGTCTAGGCTGAGATTCAGAAGCCCAGGCTGAGTTTTAGGAACCCAGGCTGAGTTTTAGGAACCCAGGTTGAGTTTTAGGATCCCAGGCTGAGATTCAGGATCCCAGGCTGAGATTCAGGAGCCCAGGCTGATATTTAGGAGCCCAGGTTGAGATTCAGGAGCCCAGGCTGAGATTCAGAAGCCCAGGTTAAGATTCAGGAGCCCAGGTTGAGTTTTAGGATCCCACGCTGATATTTAGGAGCCCAGGCTGAGATTCAGGAGCCCAGGCTGAGCTTTAGGATCCCAGGTTGAGTTTTAGGATCCCAGGCTGATATTTAGGATCCCAGGCTGAGATTCAGGATCCCAGGTTGAGATTCAGAAGCCCAGGCTGAGATTCAGGAGCCCTGGCTGAGATTCAGAAGCCCAGGTTGAGATTCAGGAGCCCTGGCTGAGATTCAGAAGCCCTGGCTGAGTTTTAGGAGCCCAGGCTGAGTTTTAGGAGCCCAGGCCGAGTTTTAGCCCAGTTTGCTGCTGGGCTCAGCCCATCAGGGCCATGGTGGGAGTGGTGCTTTGCTGCTGCAGACAGAAGATGCTGACCTAGAGCAGGAGCTAATCACCCATGAGTGACTACACCCCGCTATGGCCATGGATAAATCCCTTCATTGCCATCTGCTATCCCAGTACAAAGTCAGGGCTCATCCTGACGAGCCTCAGTGAACCCAGGGAGCTGCTCAGAGAGCGCCTGGGGTGATAATTAAAGCAGCTCCAGCAACAGCTGAACAGCTTCTCTGGAAAATCTACCAGGTGGGTGCCCAGACTTGAGGAATAAAATGCCACCAACATGCAGAGTCCCCCCATCCCAAATGCAGCCCCAGGTGCCAGGGGGATGGTGATGTCCCTGCTCTCCAGGTACTCACTGCATTGGGACCCCCGCAGCCTCCCAGAATCAAAATGGTCTCGTTGTCTATCACGATCTGCAGGGGACAAAAGAGAGTTTCAGCCCGGGAAGGATTTTTGGCCAGGCCTCCAAGGGCAGACAGAGGCAGGTTCTCACTGCATGGGCGTTGCTGGGGTCTGTGTGCCCCAGGATGAGGAATGGAGCTGGTTTTGCCTGGGACAGAGCAGGATGCAGGGCTCATCCCACCCCTCGTCCCAAACCAGTTCCTCTCTCCAAGGACAGCAATCACCCTTCCCAAAGCTCCAGGGCCCCGACACCCCTGTGCAAAGGAGGGGAGGGTGGAAGGATTGTTTGGGAGGGCAGGTGTGGCAGCAGTGTCTGATCAGTGCTGCTGCTGGGTGAGGGATCCCCGTGGGCTCCATTCCCAAGGCATGGAAGGCAAATTCCAGCATGAGCCATCCGAGCCCTGCTGGGACCAGCCCCACTCTGGGGGATCACTGAGCATCCCAGATGGGGACAGCTGCCTCAGGCCAGGTGACAGCCACAGCCATGAGCTCCCTGCCCCAGCAGGTGCTGCTGGAGCTGTGCTTGGAGCAGGAGCAATCCCACGATCAGGAGAGAGGAGCAATCACAAGGGCCTGGAGCCAAACTAGGCTGTGCTGCCTCTCCACTGATCCCCATGAATGGATCCCCATGGGCTTCATTCCCAGGGCATGGAAGGCACATTCCAGCACGAGCCATCCGAGCCCTGCTGGGACCAGTCCCACTCTGGGGATCACTGAGCATCCCAGATGGGGACAGCTGCCTCAGGCCAGGTGACAGCCATGAGCTCCCTGCCCCAGCAGGTGCTGCTGGAGCTGAGCTTGGAGCAGGAGCAATCCCGAGTCAATTCCAGGACTGGAAGAGCAGAGCAGTCACAAGGGCCTGGAGCCAAACCAGGCTGTGCTGCCTCTCCACTGATCTGAGGTGCCACATAGGGGCACGAGTGGGATAGAGCAGGGATGTGTTCATTACAGCTCTGAGTCACTGGGGGAGAGGGCCTGGCGGGCAAGGGCCCCACAGATAACCAGGGAGAGAATGAATGAATGAATGAATGAATGAATGAATGAATGAATGAATGGATGAATGAATGAAGCCATGGAGGGGGAGCGAGGCTGTGCCTGCTTCCCTCTGGCTCAGCTCACCTGGGACTGGCCCCCGCGCGGGTGAGGGCTGGGCCCTGAGATGCTGGGCTTGGACCAAGCCCACTGCTCCAGATCCAGCACCCACACGTCGTTGCTCCTGCAGGGATGAGACAACACGGGCTGAGGATACAACCAGGGATGTGGAACTCAGGTTCAGGGCTGGGTTTTATGGCAGAATTGGGATTTTTGCAGGTTGGTGCTTGGGATTTGCTGTGAGAGGTGAAGGGTGTGCTAAGGCAGCAGGCAGACCCCAAAATCCTGCAGGAAATTCCTCATGAGTGATCCCAAGACCATCTTAACCCCCCTCATGGCTCACATGGGTTACTGTCAGCCACCCTGCCCCCAAACTTACATCTGTCGGGATCCAAGGGAGCCCCCAAAAACGATCATTTTGTCCTCGATGACACAGGAGGAGTGTCCTGCCATGGGAGGGGGGCCGTGGGTCGTCATGATGCAGTTCCACCTGGGAACAGAGGCAAGAACACATGCCCCAGTGAAGGAAAATGTTGGATGAAAGGCCAAACAAAAAATCCCAAAGGCCTGCAAAGTCCTCAAGAACATGTAATGGAGGAAAACCACAGGGAAAACCTCCAAATATCCAAATAGCAACTCAACTAATTAGAAATCCCAATGTGCTAAACATTTTTAAGGCATGACCAAGTCTCATGGCCAACTTGGGAACATCTCCCCTTCCAATTAAGTTTGCCTCAAATTCTTTCCAAGAGAATTGGAAATCTTAATTACAGAGTTGTAATGACACTGCCCAAAGTGCTCTGGATAATTGATACTTTGGAGGATGAAAAGTTCTCAGCACAAGAGGAGCAGGAACCTTCTCTTTGATACAGCATTTCCCTTCTCACACACACCATCAGTGAGAAAGCTGAGTCTAAAATCAGCCAAATGATGTTTAAAGGGAAAAGGAAAATTCCTGCCAGCTCCATGGACACTGCTGGATGCTCCAGTCCCGGAGCTGTAAAGGCAGAAGTTGAAATGATGCAGAAATCTGATTTATCACATCTCCCCGAGGGAGCTGAGTTTTGGATCATCACTGAAAACAAGACCTCCAGCACTTCAGGCTTATCTCAGAAACACCTCAGTGCTCCCAGCCAAAGTGATAAGGCACTTAAAACACCCAGGCTTCCCACCTGGATGGGGATGCTCAGGAAGCCTGGAATATTTAGGTACAAGTCCAGAACCATATGGAAGCAACAGCACCCACGAGCTGCTTGGCAGCACCCTGTCCTCAGCTCTGCTGTGCTTGTGTGGCTTTTTTTTGTTTCAAAAGAGCATTAGAGACACACCTGGGAAACCAGGACCACGCACAGCTTCCCAGGCATTCCTCCAGCTGCATTCCAGAGCCATTTCTCCAGGATCAAAGCCTGCTCTTACCAGTTTTTGGAGGGGGAGTACGTGTGGATCTCATCGAAGAACCTCTCAGGCTGGTGCAGGGGGTAAGGGCTCGGCCTGGTCCACCCCCCAAAAAGCACCAACAAGTCCTTGTAGACCACCAGCGTGGCCCCAGCCTTGGGAGAGGGGTAGGAACCTGGCAGGGAGGGAGGAGAAGTTAGGAAAACCATGTTTGAACACAAGCCCCTAACTCTGCATCATTTCTTCAGTGCCACAACGTGGAGACTCCACCTTTCTGAAAAAATGAAAATAACAGAAAAGAAAAAAAAAGAAAGAAAAAAAGGCAAAATTAGAGCTGGGAGCCTGGGAAGAAAACTCCTGCCAATTTGTGTCATGGTAATTAGTAGGAGCCTGAAAGCACATCTCAAACACAGCAAAACATCTGTCACTCACTGGCAGGAAATTGCCGGTTTTCCAGCGATCCCTCCAAATTATTGCTTTAGCACCGAATAAAAGCAATAATTACCTCCAAATACCTCCTAAGTCTCTCCCTGAGGAGGGAGGGAGAAGGGAGACAATTCCAAAGCACCCCGAGTGGCTTGTGCAGATGTGTGGGGTGCACACAAGTGGCAGAACCCCAGATTTGAGAGGAAGCCCTGAACTGTGAATGAAGTCATTCCTAAAGTCTGCAGGATGCAGTGCTGCTCTAAAAATCGTGGAAAACCTTTTTGTGCTGCCTGTTTGAGGTTCAAAGGGCTCTGCAGGGACCAGGGGCCCCCTGAGCAGGACCTGCACAAGGACAAGGTGACCTCTTGGGCTTGGTGCTGTTGGGATTTGCTGTGCTCAGATGGTTCCATGGATCCTGAGGGCTTTCCTGAGCTCACCTCTCACCTACTGCTGCTCCTGTGGCCCCTGGCCACCACATCCCTGAGAAGCTGTGCCTGCTCAATCCCTGGAAGTGTCCAAGGCCAGGCTGGATGGGACTTGGAGCAACCTGGTCCACTAGAAAGTGTCCCTGTCCATGGCAGAGGGTGGAATGGGATGAGCTTTAAGGTCCCTTCCAACCCAAACCATTCTGGGATTCTGTGATTCCTGTGGAAGATGTCCCTGTCCATGGAAGGAGGGTGGAATGAGATGAGCTTTAAGCTCCTCCCAACCCAAACCACTCTGGGATTTTATGGTTCTTAACCCGCTCAGAGCAGGAGCAGCTTCAGTGCAAGAAACCTGTTGGCAAGAGCAACTATCAAAGGATTCGATTCCTTTGAATTTATGTTGGGAAATCAGAAACTGCAAAAGCCCAGTCCCTGCCTGGCCCTGGAGCCAGAGCTGCTGTGTCTGTGTCAGCAGCCTGCTGATGTGTGAGGTGCTGAGCTGCTTCCCAGAACAGCTAAAGCCTCTGCAGGGCCTGACTCTGAGCATCCTCCTTCCCATGGTGGTCACCAGCACCTGGCACATTGCTCCAGCTCCACAGCCACCCTGGCAGTTCATCCCCAGCCTAGAACATTGCTCCAGCTCCACAGCCAGCCCTGGCAGTTCATCCCCAGCCCAGCACTGCCCCAGCTCCACAGCCACCCTGGCAGTCCATCCTGGCATCCCCAGCCCAGCCCCACAGCTCCAAGCCCATGAGCAGAGCAGCTCAAGGGCACGGCTCACACGTGGCCACCTCTCTGAACCAGCCCATGCTCCCACCTGGCCCCCGTCCCCTCCCCTGTCCCAGCAGGACTCAGAGACACAATTTTAGCAGGGAATGACACCCAGAACAGACTATTTTTAAAAGAAACCAGAGCAGCTATTTTAGGATGTTGCAGCTGAGGGAAGCAATTCTGTTGCGATGGGTTCCAGGTGCTGCGAGGGAAGAGCAGAAAGCAGCCCCTGGTCTGATGCAGAGATGGCCACGGTGTCCCTGAGCCCTTCCCTAGGGACAGAGAGTTCTGCTGCCCTCAGCCTCATGGAGATGAGGGAAAAATGGGAATAAAGCTCTGCAGAAGCATTTAATGCAAGGTAATGCGTGGCCAGAGCTGTAGCAAGGTCTCTGTGAGGACGAGATGCCAGTGAGGGTCACATTTGGTTACTCCTTGTTTTCCTGGCTCATTCCATGTGTGCAATTCATTAACCCACACCAGCAGGTTTCCAGCCTAAATAATTCCCTGGCAGTGCAGAAAGTTTTTCTCCTAAGCCTGGCACCACAATAAAACATTTGTACCAGAACTTGTGAATCCCAGCCGGGTGATATCGCCAGGGATGCCACAAGGTGTTGGGGTTAAATTGGGCTATTTTTAAACCAAAAGGGGCAGCTGGAGTCATTCCAGGATGGAAAATCATTGGCACCTTGCTCAGAAAGGTCTGGGATGGAGCAGTGAGGAAAGTCACCCTCCCACTGCTGTAACCTGAAGGTCAACCCCGGCCTGAGCCAAGGAGACAATTCCCAAGTGAGTCAGTGCCGTGCAAACAGCCCAGGGCAGAGGCCAGCCCCGGTTTTTCAGGAAGCTTTGCTGTTATTGGACATTGTACGGATGTAAATGAGCTGAGTTTCATTCTGCAATGCAGGAAAACTCTGCATTTTACAAGCCAAAGAAGTGCTGGCCTCTCAAAGCCTCTTCCAACAGCAAAACTGGGGTATCTGTGGATGCTCTCCACAAATGAGATGCACCACAAGCATCTCCAGGATCTTGTGCTGGAGCAGGAATGTGTGGAAATCTGGAGAATGAATGCTGTTTATCCCTAAAGCAGGGGAGAGCTGCTGGGTCCTCAGGAAGGGCAGGAACATCCCGAGGGAGCTGCTGGAAGGGGAAGGCAGCGGCGCTCTGTGAGCTCAGGCCTCAGGCATGCGGAGCAGCCCCGGCCAGAGGGACATCAAAGGGACCGAGGACCTGCTCAAAGTCCAGCCCTCTGAGGATGTGGGAGGTGGGAGTGGCCCTTCAAAGACTCCAAGGAACACAGGGGATTCTCTGGGATAGCACACGGGCTGAGGAGCCATCAGAACTTCATTAATGAACTGCACTGGGACCCACCAGTCACAGTGGGGAACTGCTGTGATCCTGAGCTCCCCTCCCCAGGAACACCACCCAGGCCAAAATACAGGTTATCCCTCCATAACACCATCCAGGTTAGTCCTCTATAACATCATCCAGGTTATTCCTCCATAACATCATCCAGGTTATCCCTGCATGACACCATCCAGCCCTCCCAACATCCAGGTTATCCCTCCATAACACCATGCAGGTCTATCCTTCCATAACATCATCCAGGTTATCCCTCCATAACACCATCCAGCCCAAACATCCAGGTTATCCCTCCATAACACCATCCAGCCCATCAACCAGGTTATCCCTCCATAACACCACCCAGCCCAAACATCCAGGTTATTCCTCCATAACACCATCCAGGTTATCAGCCCCTAACACCATCCAGGTTATTCTTCCATAACATCATCCAGGTTATCCCTCCATAACACCATCCAGCACAATATTCAGGTTATCCCTCCACATCACCATCTAGGTTGTCCCTCCATAACACCATCCAGATTACCCCTCCATAACACCATCCAGATTACCCCTCCATAACACCAGCCAGCCCAAAATCCAGGCTATCCCTCCATAACACCAGCCCAAGATCCAGGTTATCCTTGCTGGGGATAAAGGCTGGAGCAGGCTGAGGGTGCAGCACAGCTCACTCCTAAGCACAGCAGGCTCCATCCCTGCACAGCTGACGCTGTTCTTTCAGCTGGGATGAGGAGCTAAAAGCTGGGCTGAGCTATTTTTTTCCCAGCTGATGGATTTTCCTGGCTCGCAAAGCCAAAAAACCAACCAACCAAAGATCTCTGGCTTCCAGAGATGTTTGGAAAAGAAATGCCAGCCTCTGATTGCTCCCGACACGAGCTCTGGGTGTTTTATCTGTGTTGGATCTGTCCTTATAAGCAGTTTTTCAAGCCCAGTTATCCAGCCCTCTAAAGCCACCGGAGCCGCACACGCGGAGATTAACGGGAACAAAGGAAAAGCCTGGCTTGAAGGGCACGTGGGACACAGAGTGCCAGACCAGCCCTTTACCTCTGGAAGGACAGCCCTGAGAGACTCCAAAAACCAGCTGGAGTGGGGAACAGCAATGCTCACCCCGTGGTTATCTGCTGGGATTGCCCAGGTGGAAGGACGGGCTCAGGTCCATCGATGGGGTTTGGGGAACGTTCCACAGGAGGGGCTGGAGCAGGTCTGCACTGACCCAGGGGGCAGAGAACACATAAAAGAGTTGTGCCAAGGGGATTTGTACTGAGGAGCTTTAATTCTGGAGAAGGATGGGATGGGAGCTGCAGCCAGGAGCTGTTTTTGCTGGATCTGGTGAATCCTGCAAGGAGCTGACATTGTGGCTGATCAGGTTTCCATGGAACACCTGGATAACCAAAGCCATGTGTCCCATGTCAAAGCTGGGAAATTAAAGGGAGCTGCTCCAGCACCCCGTGGATTTCAAGGTGCAAAGGAATTCAAGCTCCCAGGTTCAAAAGCCACCTGCAATCTGCACTCCAGAGGTACAGGGAACCATCCCTGGGAAGGGCTTGGTGCTGTCCTTTTAACAGGAATCCTGGAATGGTTTGGGTTGGAAGGGACCTTAAAGCTCATCCCATGGGCAGGGACACTTTCCACTATTCCAGGGTGCTCCCAGCCCTGTCCAGCCTGGCCTTGGACACTTCTTCCCAAGGCAGGATGGTGGTGCCTGTTTTGCACTCTGAGTTGTCCCAAACTAGATCCAGCCCTGCCCACCATGAGTTTTGTGTTTCCATGCTCAGGCAGCAGCAGAGCCACATCCAGAGGCTGGTTTTTAGTCTGGCCAGACCTGGATTTTCAAATCCCAGTTTCCAGCCTGGAACTCTCATCCACCCCACCTGACGGATGGCCCTGACTACATCCCATCCCACAGAGTTCCATCCCAAACCTGTATGATAGCGTGAAATCCCCAAATCTTTCCCCTTCAACCGGAAGCAAAACCAGAGAAGGAAAAAACAATAAATCCCTCTGCTTCCCAGGCCAGCAGGGATTTTTCCACAGCAGTCAGCAGATTCCCTGCCAGGTTTCCCAAAGGGAAGAGGAAAAGCTGGTGAGCAGCAGTCCAGAGGCCAGAAGAGAATGAGCATCCCAGCAATCCCAGCACTAGCACTGGATTTGGGAGATGCCAGAGGAGCACTCCCATGGGAAGAGCAGACATCCCTGCTGCACACCCACTCATTCCCAAAGTCAAACCCAACACTGAGCACTCAGCTCAGCTGCCTCTGATCCAGCATTTGACATTCACCTGTTTTTAATTCCAAAACAGAGCACTGGGATTACGAACATGTTCTAGACTAGTTCTGACCAGGCCTGCCTAAACCGTAGAGCCTCTAAAAGCCACAGAAGTATCATCTTCTCTTACCAAAACCACAGGCAATTTAGTGTTCCCTTCCAGAAAAACCCCAAATTCCATGCTGGGAAGCAGACAGGAATTCAGCCTTGCAGGAGTCTTAAGGAAAAACCAAACAAATCTCTGCTGATTTGCCTCCTCAGCAGAGAGACAAAACCTCTGCAGACACAAATAACCTCTTGGGAAGGAACTGAGGGAATATCCTGAGTTTATCTGCAACCTCTTGGGAAGGAACTGGGGGAATATCCTGAGTTTATCTGCAATTTTGAGGGGCAGATCAGCGACCCCCTGATGCTGACATGCAGACAGAATTCTCAGTGTGGGATTTCCACCCTGCAGAGACTCAGGACTGTGGTACAAGCCCAGTCAAACCCCGGCATGGAAGCCAAGTTTGGTTTTTTTGCAATCTCTGGGAGGTGCAGGCAGAGGCCCCGGGGAGGATCAGTCACCTCCACGCTGTTGCAAGGTGCCTGTGGGTATTTTTTTAACCCCGGCACTCCGAGGTGCTGCCGCTCTGATAAATCCACGAACAAGGAGAGGCAGTGCCCTCTGAACCCCGTGCAACTGGATTTACTGAGTCACTCTGTGCTAATGCCTGGCAAAAATGTCCTCATGCAGCATTGAGCAAACAATGGCGAGATAACCGCGCCAGAACGCCGCGGGCTCGGCCTCTTATCTCCCAACAGCCCCGGACGGGATCGCCGCAATTCCTGCCGCAATTCCTGCAGCTGCACTGCGGGAGAGGCTTTACTGGGATACACCCTGCCCCTCTCCCAGGCAGCAGTGCCCCGAGGTGCTGGGAGCTCTGAGGAGTGAGGTCACCCTCAGCAACCATCCCTTGGGAAAGGCAGATTTGGGAAAGGCAGCCATCCTTTGGGAAAGGCAACTGTCCTTTGGGAAAGGCAGATTTGGGAAAGGCAGCCATCCTTTGGGAAAGGCAGCAGTCCTTTGGGAAAGGCAGATTTGGGAAAGGCAGATTTGGGAAAGGCAACTGTCCTTTGGGAAAGGCAACTGTCCTTTGGGAAAGGAGGATTTGGGAAAGGTGGATTTGGGAAAGGTGGATTTGGGAAAGGCAGCCATCCTTTGGGAGAGGAGGATTTGGGAAAGGAAACCTTCCTTTGGGAAAGACAGATTTGGGAAAGGCCATTGTCCTTTGAGAAAAGTGGATTTGGGAAAGGCAGCTGTCCTTTGGAAAAGGAGGATTTGGGAAAGGCAGCCGTCCATTGGGAAAGGCAGATTTGGGAAAGGCAGCCGTCCATTGGGAAAGGCAGATTTGGGAAAGGCAGCCATCCTTTGGGAAAGGCAGATTTGGCCGCGCACGGGAGCTGCTCTTGCAAAGGCCTCTGTTCCCTCTCCCCGTGGGTGGAATCCCCAGCATCCACCTCGCCCTGCTTCCACGCTGGTGGTTTTGTTCCCCCTGAAGTGAGGCTGCCCCGCAGACTCCTCCGGTGATTTCACAGCCTGACACCTCCCCAGATCAGCCCCTGTGCAACTGAAGAGCTCAGCACTCCCAGAAAGGGCTGAGCAGCTCCTGCAGCTCATGTTCCTGGAGCTGGGGCTCCCCAGCCCCAGGAGGGGGTTCCTGCAGGGCAGGGGGAGGTCGGGGTGGGACATGGGGCCGTGTCCAGCCCTGCTGAGCTCCGCACTTTCCGCTCCCGGCTCGTTTCCCGCAGCGCGAGGGAGGCGCCCCAGCCTCGGAGAATCCCAAAATGACTGGTGTTCCAGGAAATGGCTGCTGTGTAATTTGGTGAGGTTACAGCTACCACGGGGCTCCAAACCTCAACTATCCTCTAAAGAGCACCCTGTAGGCACAGCCAGAGGATTACAGGATGATTTGGGATGGAAGGGACCTTAAAGCTCGTCCCATTCCACCCCCTGCCATAGGCAGGGACACCTTCCACTGGACCAGGTTGCTCTAAGCCCTGTCCAGCCTGGCCTTGGACATTTTTTGGGACTGGGAATCCACAACCCTTTTGGATGCAGTCAGAGGCAGGAAGTGCAAAAAGCCTGGGAAGAGCCAGGGCTTTGCTGCTCCCAGTATTTGCTATAAGGACAACAGTTATTCACTGAAACCCCAGCATCTTCCCAGCACAGCAAAGGAAATTCAGTGCACCTCTTTGCACTCCCCTCCTCCCTTGCTGTCTCCCCCTTCACTCCCATTTTCAACCCATTGGTTCCTAAACTTTGCTCCCTCCATGCCAGGGAAGCATTTTTCTCCTTCATTCCAGTAATTCCAGCCCTGAACACCAAACTCCCTGAATATTTCATGGCAGGAACCAAAATCCACCTTTGGACAGCAGTCAAGCAGGAATGAGGTCTCTGCTGTTCCAGGTGCCTGCCCCATTCTCTGTGAGTTTTACAGCAGATGCTTTGGGGAAAGATTAAAATCAGACACAGAGCACCGGGATGCCGAGAGACTTGGAGAAGTGTGGATTACACTGCCCCGGGAATGCTGCCTGCCCAATCCCGAGGATTACACACCTAATCCTGGTGGACTGAGTCCTCAAGGCAAAGGCTGGGCTGCCTCGGAAGGAGCTCTTGCCGATAGATGTCAGCACAGCCTGCCCGAATTTCCCGGCAGGATCCTTCCCTCCCAGCTGACAGCACAGCCGTGGGATAGCGGGGTTTATCCCGCTGACCCCACAAGGGACAGGGAGGGACCTGCCCCGGAGGCAAGGCCTGTCAGAGACCCAGGAAAGCGGAATAACTGGGTGTGAAACCATCAGGGAATTTGTGTCCAGGGAAACCGTCACCCCTGGGTGCCTCCCACGCCTCGGGAAGGAGGGATCGGCTCCCTCTGAGGTGCAACACATTCATGAGATGTGAGACACCACCAGTGTCAACAACCCCGTGTGTGGCTCCGGGGTTTTGAGCCTTTTTCCTGAAAAGGAAATAAACTGGAGATGCTTTGTCTGAGCCACAGTTTGCAAATTCCTCGTCTCTAACCAAACTCGGACAAGCGAGAAATTAAATTCTCTGCAGGGCTGGCAAATCAAACGTCAGGAAAAAGGGGAAAAAAATGCTGATAGAAAAATAAACTCTTGGAAAATCCAGCCTAACTTCTGCCTAGGTTAAAGGGATGACAGTCCTGCACTTTGGGATCATTAAAACACAAATTGTTCTCCTAGTGCTGGCTTTCCAAGGTGGAGGAGGGAGTACCAGGTACTAGTAGTAGTAGTAGTAGGAGGAGGAGGAGGAGTAGTACCTGGTACTACTACTAGGAGGGATTCCTGCTCAATCCTGGAAATGTCCAAGGCCAGGCTGGACAAGGCTTGAAGCACCCTGGGATAGCAGAAGGTGTCCTTGACAGTAGAACGAGGTGAGAGCCCAAATTTGTACTGAAGGAAAAGAGAAGCCATAGGAACTGAGGGAAGAGGGAATCCAGATCCCCACTCCAGCACCCCCTTCCCTTCGAGCTGCTCCTCTCGGAGCCTGCTCAGCCCTTCCCTCTGCTCCCTCCCCACAGGACTCTGCCACGTCAGGCTGAGCTGTCCGGGCAGGGCAGGAGGGCATCCTCGGGCTGAGGGATCATTCCCTGAGGGAGAGCCACAGCCAGACGCTGCCTCCCTGCCCTGCTGACCCGACAGCCCAGCCCTGCTCCGAGGAGCCCATTTCCCACAGCAGGGAAAGCTTTCCCCCACGGATAAAACCCGGCTGAACTTCCAAGTCCTGCGGTGCATGGAGAGCAGGGAACGGGAGAAGTGCTTTGGGCTGCTGGGGTAAAACCCCTGTGCCAGCCCCGACTGAGCCAGCCCTGCTCCTGGGCACATTCCCACCTCCATGAGGACGTTCCCACCTCCCTGGGCACATTCCCGCCTCCCTGGGCACATTCCCACCTCCATGAGGACATTCCCACCTCCCTGGGCACATTCCCGCCTCCCTGGGCACATTCCCACCTCCATGAGGACATTCCCACCTCTCTGGGCACATTCCCGCCTCCCTGGGCACATTCCCACCTCCCTGGGCACATTCCCACCTCCATGAGGACATTCCCGCCTCCCTGGGCACACTCCCGCCTCCCTGGGCCGGTAATCCATGGCTCCTTCACAGCCATTCCCGGCTGCCTCAGGCACCGCATTCCTGGAGGCCCAGGCTCACCTCAGTGGAATTGCTGAGCTGCCTCTGCCCCCTCCCCGTGCCTCGGTGACCTTGGCGGATACCGGGAGCGCTGGAAAAGCCGTGGGAACGCGGCATTGATAAGGATAAGGCGCTGCCAGCTGGAGGGAGGGGCAGGATGCAGCCAGGTAGGGTCGGGGGAAGGGAGTGAGGAATGTGAGAATCCCACATTTCAGATGTGGGATTTGGGAGCGGGAGGCACAGTGATGTTTTCCTCTGGTGGTGATGGGTGATCCTCACCCATTCCTCATCCCACTGACCGGGTGCTGCACACAGCACACAACTTTTACGGAAAATCTTTTCTTTAGGATTTTTCTTCCTGAGAAGCTGAGAGGCCTCAAGAACAAAATATAAACGTTGATTATCTGCTGCTGTGGAATGCAACAAGTGGATCTGTGACTGGTCTCACAGAGTTGTTTCTAGTTAATGGCCAATCACAGTAGGCTGGCTCAGACTCTCTGTCCGAGACAGAAGCCTTTGTTTTCATTCTTTTCTATTCTTAGCCAGCCTTCTAATGAAACCTTTTCTTCTATTCTTTTAGCATAGTTTTAATGTAATATATATAATAAAACAATAAATCAAGCCTTCTGAAACATGGAGTCAACATTCTCATCTCTTCCCTCATCCAAGAACCCCTGTGAACACCATCACAGCCGGGCTCTCCAAGCCTTGGTTTGCAGGGAGCAGATCCCAGACAGGGAGGGATCCCAGGCAGGGATCTTTTGGCTTTTCCTGCCTGGTTCAGGGATGGCCCCTGTGGGATCAATCCCTGCAAACAGCTCACCACAAGCTCAGTTTGCAGCTGTGGGATCAATCCCTGCTCACCACTCGCTCAGTTTGCCCGTGGGTTTTGTACCCGCGGTCCCTGGGACTGCTCCGTGCCAGGCACGGCAGGGAGGCCATCCAAGGATGGATGCCACTGGAATGTGGTTTGCATCCAGACAACAAAAATCTTGCAGAGGTTAAACACAGCCAGCAATGGCACGAGCTGGAGGAGGACAGAGCCTGGCAAATCAAGGGTGGGGAGGTGTGTGCTGTAAACCTAAACCATGGATTAATCTCCTGGAAACCCAAATAGGTGGCAGCTGACACAGAAAAAAAAAAAAACACCAACAAAACCCTTCACTTGATTTGGGTTGATTTTTCATCTCTTGCCTTTGAGATATTTCATATTGAACGCCACAAATTCCATTAGAGACATTCTGCAAAACCAGCCAGGCAAAGAGAGGAGCAAATGAACATCAGATGGATCCAGGGGCTGGGAACAGCCCTGCTCCCACCCCAGAGCTGCCAGTCCACCCTCTGCAAGGGCAGGAATGAAGCCCAAACTCTACATTCAGGGATGCTGCTGGAGAGTTTGTTTGTCAAAGGCTTGGCAGGAGTGGTCACTCACCTCCTTGTAAAAGTGGGAGTCCAAAAAAGCAGGAAAACAATCAATATGTTTAAACTGGAGAAAGCAATTCCAAGCAATCTGTGCTGGGACAGCCTCTGCCCCAAAGGGCAGGGGACAGAGCTTGGAAAGTCCTGGTTCTGCTCCAGAAGGGCAGAAATGAGGGGTGGGATGAGGAAGAAATGAGGGGTGGGATGAGGAAGAAATGAGGGGTGGGATGAGGAAGAAATGGGGGGTGTGATCAGGAGGAAGCTGGGTGTATGAAAAGGAAGAAATCAGGGGCAGAATAAGGAAGCTGCAGGCTCACAGGATTAAAGCTGAGCTTCCAAAAGTGCCAAATCACTCTGAGTTTGAGGTCTCCAAGAGCCTTTGGGGGGTGGTGGGAAAGCCATGGATTTTTGGAGGATAACACAAAATGTTTCAGCTCTGCAGAGGCAGGAATGGGCCCTACTGCCACCAAACCCAAAGGGCAATGAGGAGAAAACCACCCAGATGAGGAAAAGAGCTGGAAAAAGCTTTTCTCTCTTCCAGGCTCACCCAGACTGCTCAGAGCGCGAGGGATTTCCATCCAGCCCATTAACCTGCTCCACTTTGGAGGCTCAGGCACTCAGCCATAATTAGAGAGGTTGTTCCTGCCAGGAATCAGCTCCTGGATGCCCCAGGCTCCTGGGAGGCCAACAGGGACACATGGCTGGGGGGGCTCAAGGTGATCCTGAGCCTTTTATAAAACTGAGCTTTGCCCTCAGTCACACGGGGAGTTCAGAGGCCGGGGGGACACCAAGGGTGCTCTGCAGACAGAGCAGGTCAGGTGAGAATTTTGGGGGTTTTAATGCCCAAAGCAAGGCAGGGATCCCCTGTGAGGGAAGTGACTGCAAGGGGAACAGAGCTGCAGTTTGGGGTGAGGGCAGAGCACCTCAGTGACTGCTCTGCAGGAAAAGGAATCCCAGAATCCTTGAGGTTGGAAAAGCCCCCAGGACCATCGAGTCCAACCTGTGCCCAATGCTCTCCTTGTCCCCAGCCCAGTGAGTGCCACCTCCAGGACTTCCTTGGACACATCCAGGGATGGGCACTCCAACCCTCCCTGGGCAGTTCCAAGGCCTGAGCACCCTCTCCATGCAGAAATTCCTCCTGGTGTCCACCCTGAGCTGCCCTGGCCCAGCCTGAGGCCGTTCTCTCTCCTCCTGTCCCTGTTCCCTGGAGCACAGCCCGACCCCCTCAGCCGTCCCCTCCTGTCAGGAGCTGTGCAGAGCCACAAGGGCTCCCCTGAGCCTCCCTTTCTCCAGGATGAGCCCCTTTTCTGCTCCCTCAGCTGCCCCTGGGGCTCCAGCCCCTTTTCCAGCTATGTTCCCCTCCCTGGACACGCTCCAGCCCTTCCAGAACTGAGGGGTCCAGGACTGGACACAGCTGATGACCCTGAACTGAACGAGCTGCACAATCTGCACTCACAGAGGGTTTAAATCCACACATGAGGAGCTCCCTGCTATTCCCACACCTCTGATTATTCCTCACATTCCCCCAAGCCCTTGGTCATCCCTGCTCCTGTCCCAGTGGGATTCATTCCTCGAGTGCCAGTGTGGCTCTGGTTTGTGGCTGTGCCCAGCTGGAACCTGTGAGATCCTGTGGGATCCTGGAGATCCTGTGGGATCCTATGGGATCCTGGAGATCCTATGGGATCCTATGGGATCCTGTGAGATCCTGTGGGATCCTGGAGATCCTGTGGGATCCTATGGGATCCTGTGGGACCCTGTGGGATCCAGCACCACCCCCCTCCTTGGGAAGCCCACTCAGTCCTTCCCTGCATCTCCTTCAGCTCCACAAAGCTCCCAGAGCTGAGGAGATCCCAGCTGAGGAATTCAGCACCGTGAAACTCCAGCGACTGTTTGGGAAATTGTTTTGAAAACTCGCTGCTGTTTTCTAGAAGGGGCAGATGAAAACAAGGCTGGGCTTTTTAGCTCGGGGCAAGAGTTTTGAACAGCTTTGTCAAGGCCAAACCTCTCTGCTCCGGGAGCAACTGGGAGATTTCTCCACCAGGACCACATCTGACACCAGGAGTCTCTGCCGAGCCTCTCCTGCCTCCTTCGGGCTGTTGCTTTTGTTGACACAACACCATCAAAGGCACCTTCCCCTCAGTCACAAAGGGAAACTGATCCTCCCACTCCCGGCACGGCATGCAGGGGGCTGGGGCAGAGCTGAGCCGCTGGCAGAGGGGTTTTTTTGGGTTTTACTGCGTCCTGCTAAGGCCACCCAGGAGGTTTAGGCACAAACTCCAGGCTGGAGCAGGAGGGAGATCAGCCATGGACTGACACTGAGGGCAGAGGGGATCAAAGCCTCAAGGAGGAGCTCTGCCTCCAAGCCTGGTTTGATCCCCAAATCCTCAGGAAGATGAGAAACTTTCTAATCTCCCCAGGGACAGGAAGAGCAGGAGAGAGGGAGAGAGGTCCTGGGGAGGTGCCCGTGCTGGGGCAGGGTGGCCCAGGGCAGCAGCAGGAGCAGGAGCCGGAGCAAGAGCAGCAGGAGCCTCCTCCCAGCAAAAGGAAAAGCAGAACCTCGGGGCTCCTGAACCCCTGTGGGATCAGAGAGGGATATCCCGGCATGGCTGAGGGAAACACACAGGGACAGGAGGTACAGGGCCCTCCAGCCCTCCTGCCTGCCCAGGTGGCAGCATTGGGGGATGATAAAACACACCCCAGAGGAGGATGTGCATGTCCTACAGCAATGCCTCTCCTTGCAAAGCCCTGATCATTCCAGCACCATTTCTGGCTTTGTAAACACAACAGGCTCAGTTTTAAAGGGAAAAGCTTCTCCCCTCTGTGCCACGAGCCCCTGGGAGAGCAGAGCTCCTGGCCTTTCCTCCCTAATCCAAAAAGGCTTTTTCTGGTGTGGTTCTGAGGACTCTGAGGAACTGGAACCAAGGAGCCCAGGAGGGACAAAGCCTCCTCAGGTCAGGATTTTGGGGGTTTTAATGCCCAAAGCAAGGCAGGGATCCCCTGTGAGGGAAGTGACTGCGAGGGGAACAGAGCTGCAGTTTGGGGTGAGGGCAGAGCACCTCAGTCACTGCTCTGCAGGAAAAGGAATCCAAGAATTCCTTGAGGTGGGAAAAGCCCCCAGGACCATTGAGTGGACACAGCCTGGAGCAGCCCAGCAGGAGCTGCCTGGGGACACATTCCCCATTCTGCCTGTGAGGTGTCCCTGCAGGATGTGGACAGGAGGCTCAGGTGGTGCCAAAGCACCTGGGGCCCTCTGGGAGCCTCCAGCAGCTTCTCCTGCACAGGGAGGGTGGGAGCTCACCAGACCTGCATGGGAGCAGCACAAACCCTCCCTGCCAGCAGGGCAGCAGATCCAGGGATGGATCCAGGCATCAGCAAAGGCCTCAGCACAACCCCCTGCAGCTGCCATCGCATGAAGCTGTGGACTCATGGAATGCTCTGGGTTGGAAGGGCCCTTAAGCCCATCCAGTACCAGCCCCACCATGGGCAGGGACACCTCCCACTGTCCCAGGGTGCTCCAAGCCCTGCCCAGCCTGGCCTTGGACACTTCCAATCTGTGCCAGGGCCTCATCCCCCTCACAGGGAACAATTCCTTCCCAATGTCCCATCTGACCCTGCCCTCTGGCATTCCAGGCCCTTGTCCAAAGTCCATCTCCAGCATTCTTGGAGCCCCTCCAGGTACTGAATGTCCTGCAACTCTCAGTTTCAAATGGGGTTTGGTTTCTTTCCTGGCTGTTCAGCCCATTTTTGGGGAGCACCAGGGACTCTCAGCACTGAAACCAGCGTGCTCCACCAGCTGGACTCTCAGGAGTGGAGCTGGATAAACAGATTCCAGCATAAACCACCCCCAGCCCTCCACCAGGATGCCCTGAGCACAGATGGACCCAAATTCCAACAACTGCCCAGGCTAACTGTGCAAGTGAGGGCAAGAAAAGCACCCCCAACATGGGAAAAGCCCCTGTCTGCCAGGGACCACCTACCCTGGGACAGCACTGCAGCACATCCCACACTGGGGCTGCAAATTATCCTGCTCCAACAGATCCTGCGTGGGATGGGAAGGGTGGGAGCAGCTCCACAATGGCCAGGAGAGCTCCAGGGAGAAGAGCTGGGAGGCACCTTCCCAAAACAGAGATCCTGCTGCCTGCCACCCTCCCTTCCAGAGCTTCCAAGCCCACCAAAAGCTCTCCAGAAGAGCCAGGCACCAACTCTCTTGTGCTGCTCCAGCCCCATCCGTCACACGTCAAAGCCATTGTTTCGGATCTAAGCAAAAAAATACTTTGAAACCTCAAAAATTAGGGTTTTTTGAAGTCATTATCTCCCTCCTCCGTCTCTGAGACGAAAGAAACCCAAGCCAATTATTTCTTTGAAGGCTAAATATTTACTCCCAGATGAAGCAGCTTGGGCTGGAGGGGAATTATCCAGCTCTGATGTCATCTCATGCCTGGGAGCCAGAAAACCCGGATGAAAACAGGTAGGAACAAACAGCAACAACAACAACAACAACAAAAGGGTGTCTTCTCCTGGAAAAGCCTCTCAGGAAGGGATGGAGTTGTGCCCAAGACATTGTGCTCCCATTCCCTGCCCAGGGCTCCTTAGAGGAGATGCTGAATGAGGGCACACGTGGAGTGTGAGGGAACCTCTCTGAGCAAGCCCTGGCCTTGGGGAAGAGCCAGAGTCTCATCCCAGAGCTCTGGAGTCTGTGGGGCAGGTGTGGGAACTCCTCCACAGCAATTAGCCTGCACACACAATGAGTGGTGATCGATCAATGTCAACTCTTCGGTTTTTCTTTTAAAAAGCCCTCTCCTGCCTTATTTACATCGCAGCATTTCAAAGCTCTGCCCCCTCCAGGCTCTCCTTTCCCAGGCAGGCGGTGCCACCCCCAGCTGGGGGCACCCAAAGGAAGAGTTGGAGCTGTGGGATCCCACCGGGGCTGACTCATCCCTTTGGAAAAGCAGGAACCAGAGCGCTCCCCGAGCCCGGCCTCCAGTTTCAGCTGATCCCATCTCAGCCATGACAGCGTGCAGGAACAGCTCCTCGGGGGATCTTCCCTTCCCTTCCCGTGGGACCTGGCCCCGCCACGCATTCCCACAGAGCCACAACATTCCCACAGAGCCACAGAGCCACAGAACCACAGAGCCACAGAGCCACAACATTCACACAGAGCCACAGAACCACAGAGCCACAGAGCCACAGAGCCACAACATTCACACAGAGCCACAGAGCCACAGAGCCACAGAGCCACAGAGCCACAGAGCCACAACATTCCCACAGAGCCACAGAGCCACAACATTCCCACAGAGCCGCAACATTCCCACAGAGCCACAGAACCACAGAGCCACGCACTCCCACAGAGCCACAACATTCCCACAGAGCCGCTCTTGGGGAGCACCACCACGGGCTCAGGGCTCTGGGATGGGCTCTGTGGGGCACTGGGGACAGGACAGGGCAGGGTGTCGCAAACATCTTTTCATTAAAAATCTTTCCTTAAGGTTTTTTCTTCCTGAGAAGCTGAGAGGCTTCAGGAATAAAATGTAAATAATGATTATCTGCTGCTGTGGAATGCAACAGGTGCATCTGTGATTGGTCTCATGTGGTTGTTTGTAATTAATGGCCAATCACAGTCAGCTGGCTTGGACAGAGAGTGAGGCAGCTGCCTTTGTTATCATTCATTCCTTTCTATTCTTAGCTTAGCCAGCCTTCTGAGATGAACCTTTCCCTTCTATTATTTTTAGTATAGTTATAATGTAATATATATAATAAAATAATAAATCAAGCCTTCTGAAAATGGAGTCAACATTCTCGTCTCTTCCCTCACCTGAAAACCCCTGTGAACACTGTCACAGAATGGATGGGCTCCATGGGGCACAGGGGACAGGGCAGGGATGGGCACTGGGGACAGGACAGGGCAGGGATGGCTCTGTGGGCACCGGGGACAGGGCAGAGCTCCCCGGGCTGCAGGAATCCACAGCCTGGGGCAAAGAGCTCAGCAGAGCCCAGGAGCTGTGTGTGCATCCTCCCCTCTGCAGCCCCAGCAGGCCAGGAGCTCCTTTGGAGGACTGGGGTTTGTTTTCTCCTCTTTTAAATCCACAACACCCCAATTCTCCCCTGTGGGAATCCCACAGGGGCTGTGGGACACAAAACCAGAACTCCAAGGAAGTGTGGGTGGATGTCCAAGCACCAAGGGAGGTGTTCACAGCTGGAAATTCCCAGGTGACACCAGCACTTGGGATGTGTCCCCAGTCCCTCTCCAGCTCTCCTGGAGCCCTTCAGGCACTGCAAGGGGCTCTGAGGTCACCTTGGATCCTTCTCTTCTGCAGGTGAACGCCCCCAGCTTTCCCATCTCTCTATATCCATCTCCACCTCTTGTCTCCTTATCCCCTGCATTTTGGAGGACTTCAAGTGCTCCAGACTTTAAACAATATTTGAGCAGCCCACAATACTTGGGGCACATGAATTCTGTGTCCAACAAGGAATGCTGCTGGATGCTGAGCTCCTTTTCTCTTTCCTCCTGCCAAAACAGCTGCTCCAACACTGATTTCTTTCCCTGCCCCAAGAGCTTCCCCCAATTCTTCTGCTTTCCTCAAAGTTATTTTAGTGGAATTCAGAAATTAAAAGGGAAAAAAACCCAAACTGTTGTGGGTGACATTTCCAGCACAAAAAAAAAAAAAAAACAGTGTGGGAAATAATCTGTGGTGTTTTCCTGCCCTCTGAGGGTGCCTGGACAGCAGGAAGGAACCTGCTTTCCCACGCTCTCCCACCTGCACGGGCTTGTCTGCTCCACCCCCCAAAATACCTGCAGTGGGAGCCACTGCAATGAGCAAAGAAAATCTCAGCTCTGGGACAGTGATCTCAGCTTTGGGACAGTGACTCTCACCATGGAATCACGGAATGGGACCTCAAACACACCCAGTGCCATGGGCAGGGACACCTTTGCTATCTCAGGGTGCTCCAGCCTGGTCTTGGACTCTCCCAGGGATCCAGGGGCAGCCACAGCTGCTCTGGGCACCTGTGCCAGGGCTGCCCACCCTCACAGGAACAATTCCTAATTCCCAATATCCCATCTGACCCTGCCCTCTGGCAGTGGGAGCCATTCCCTGTGTCCCTTGTCCCCAGTCCCTCTCCAGCTCTCCTGGAGCCCCTTCAGGCCCTGCAAGGGCTCTGAGCTCTCTCTGGAGCTGCTCCTCTCCAGGCTGAACAATCCCAATTTCTCAGATTCCTCCAGGCTGAACAATCATCACATCACATCACATCACATCCTTCTCAGCCTACTGCAGCATGAACAATCCCAACTCAGCCTTCCCTAAATGAACAATAAATGAACAATCCCAACTCAGCCTTCCCCAAATCAACAATCCCAACTCAGCCTTCCCCAGGCTGAACAATCCTGATTTTCTCAGCCTCATCACCTCAGGCTCTGGTGGCTGCAGGGAACATCCCTCACCCTGCATGACAGAGACCAGCTGCTCCCCTGAAACCCCCCCAAGGCGGTGCTGAGGACTCAGACTGTGCCCCAAACCCCACATTTCTCCAGGATGCAGCCCAAACCCGGTGGGATGAGGCTCAGACACGCCCAGAACCACAGAACTGAGCCCTGGGAGGAGGGAGGGGGGAGCTGCAGGGCTCACCTGAGGCCAGGGGCCGGATCCACTCCTTGCTGTTGAGGTCCAGTCTCCAGAGGTCGTTGAAGGCGGCGTTGCAGCTGCTCTGGGTGCAGCCCCCGAACACGTACATGGACTGGTTGGGGTCGTAGTAACACGCACCTGCAATGGAGCACAGCCCTGTCACTGCTGATCTGTGTGCCCCACAGCCCTGGCACTGCTGATCTGTGTGCCCCACAGCCCTGGCACTGCTGTCCCCACAGCCCTGGCACTGCCCTGTGCCCCACAGCCCTGGCACTGCTCATCTGTGTGACCCACAGCCCTGGCACTGCTGTGTCACCCACAGCTCTGGCAGTGCTGTCCCCACAGCCCTGGTACTGCTGTCCCCATAGCCCCTGTCCCTGCCCTGTGTCCCACAGCCCTGTCACTGCTGTCCCCACAGCCCTGTCACTGCTGTCCCCACAGCCCTGTCACTGCTGATCTGTGTGACCCACAGCCCTGTCACTGCCCTGTGCCCCACAGTCCTGTCACTGCTGTCCTCACAGCCCTGTCATTGCCCTGTGTCCCACAGCCCCATCACTGCTGTCCCCACAGTCCTGTCACTGCTGATCTGTGTGACCCACAGCCCTGTCATTGCCCTGTGTCCCACAGCCCCATCACTGCTGTCCCCACAGCCCTGTCACTGCTGATCTGTGTGACCAAAGATCCTGTCACTGTCCTGTGCCCCACAGCCCTGTCATTGCTGTGTTACCCACAGCCCTGGCACTGCCCTGTGCCCCACAGCACTGCCACTGCTATCCCCACAGCTGTTATCACTGCTGTCCCCACAGCTCTGGCACTGCCCTGTGTCCCACAGCCCTGTCCCTGCCCCGTGTCCCCCCCCAGCTCAGGCCTTTCCTCCCTGCAGAACAGCAGCCAGCCTGCCCCAGCTCCCCAGAACCACAGGGCATCCCCGAGCAGGGTGAAGCTCCAGCAAGAACCTTCCCAAGAGGATTATCCCTCGGGCAGAGCTGCTCCTCAAAGTGAAGAGAAAACTGCCTTAGAGGCCTGGAATTAATGAGCTTAGCTGTGATTAAAGCACTGAGCTCACTGACCTGCCCTGAGCTGGATCACAGAGCTCACAGACCCCTCTGCACCCAGCCCTGGGCTCTGTTCTCTTGTCAGGATTTCACCCCATCTCATTTAGAGCCCCACTAAAACCCAGGATCATCCAGGGGCATTCCCTCTTTAGTTTTAGGGTTTCTTTGGGTGGAAAACACTGAATGGATTTAGTTGGGTTTTTTTTATGTCCCAACAAAATTCAGAGTTTCAGCACTGCAGAAGTGGCTTATCTTTGGAAAGGAATCAGTGATTCTGGTGTTTGAAGGCACTGATGCTCAGGGAGAGCAGAGTTCTGGCTCTGAGCCCCCTGTGGGAAAGGATGAGGCAGCCAGATGGGGAACAGGGAGGGAACACCACGTTTGACATCCCCTCAGAGACACCCAAGAGCTCTTGGCCCCAAAACAAATCCCGTGGAAGTGTCTGCAGCACCCAGGTACCTCTGGCCAGAGGGAACTGAAACACGGATTAGGGAGGGTTTGCTCAGCTTGTCTGCCTTGGAGGCTGGGCAGAATTCTGGGTTTCCCATAAAATTCCATGTGGGATAACCCCCCCACAGCAAAATCACTGAGATTGTGCTGTCCTACTTCTTTTTAGAGTCACTTTAGGCAGCTGAAGGTAAGGAAGGCTGAGCAGCTTGAGGGGAAAAAATAGGGAAAATCAGGAAAAAGCAAGCACAGTGAAAAGCTGAAGTTTATTCCAGCCTGTGGGAATTCCACATGAGATTGTTGGGGCTGCTCTGGACTCCGATGATTCTTGTGGATCCAGCTCAGGATATTAGATATAAACTATCTATAAACATATCATGGAATACATGATATGTTTATACATAGTTTATATCAGGTGTAGAATAAATCAGAGAGAAATTGTGCATGCCCCTGATGGTTTTAGGGTTTTTTTTTGGGTGGAAAACACAGAATGGATTTAGTTGGGGTTTTTTTATGTCCCAGCAAAATTCAGTGACTCCTGGAGATTCAGCACTGCAGAACTGGCTTATCTTTGGAAAGGAATCAGTGATTCTGATGTTTGAAGACACTGATGCTCAGGGAGAGCAGGGCTCTGGCTCTGAGCACACTCCTGAGCAATGAACCAAAGGAGATTTCCAACAGGAGTGGCTGATAGCCAGAGCAGAGCTGACTGGGGAGGGAAACCAGATGGAAAGCACATTCCCTTCACCATCATCGAAGAACATTGACTTCTGAACCTCAGAGAACATGAAATAAATTCACCCATCCCAGTTCAAGGGTTGTATTTCCCACTGGAGAGACTGGAAGGAGCTGGCTGGGCTGTAAATCCCATTCCCACATGGTTCTTGGGTTGGAGGGTGACAGCCCTTGGTGTTGGACACCGTCAGGGACCCAGGGGCAGCCAGAGCTTACAGGGAACAATTCCTGCCCAGTATCCCATCCATCCCTGCCCTCTGGCAGTGGGAGCCATTCCCTGTGTCCTGTCCCTCCATCCCTTGTCCCCAGTCCCTCTGCAGCTCTCCTGGAGCCCCTTCAGGCCTTGGAAAGGGCTCTGAGCTCTTCCTGGAGCCTTCTCCAGGTGAACACCCCCAGCTTTCCCATCTCCTCCTATCTCCATCTCCACCTCCATCACCTCCCTCCCTCAAATGCCATTGTCCTGCCCCTTGCAGTGCAGAGCCTGAGCAGCCAAAAACCCGGGGCTATTGAGCAAGGCTGGGTACTGGGAGGAGCTGCAGCCCTGCTCCAGGAGCAGCCCATCCTGTAAAACAAACATTCCAGCTCTCACCGCTCCCGTGGGCTCGTCAAACCCACAAATTGCTGTAATTACTCATCCCCGTGGTGCCACCAACCCCAGGCTCCTTGGAAACAAAAACAATAAATCAATGCTTAAAATTAGTCACTCCTCCAGCAGAGGATCGATATCCCTGGCACAAGGGTCCGCATTCCTCTGCTGCTTTTCCGTTTCTGCATTCCTGAGCCTCCTGACATCTCTTTCCGACTGCGGGCAGTGATTTCACCCCGTGACTCATCGCCCTGCTATGACCTCGCAGGTTCATACATAAAACAGCTCGGTGACTCCTGTGAACATCACCCAAAAATCCCCAAACACGGAGGATTCCTGACCCTGAACACTCAGCATTATTGATGTTTCACATCCTGCAGTTCTGGAAAGGTGACAGCCCGTCCACAGTTTGTTCTCAGCGGTGTGATCCCCGCCAGGCTGAGCCTTCCATTCATTATTCCTTATCAAGCACTTCTGCCATTCCTCCCTTCAGGACTCAGAGCAGACAGGTTGACCTCCAGCTGCTTAGAATTCTCCTCCTTGTCCGTTTGTGCTCCCTTTGAGAACTTCTGGGACAGTTCTAACAATTCCTGGAAGCGACAGCGAGCCCCAGCCAGGGCTTTGATGGCAGCACTGACTCGTGCCTGGGCGGTGACGTCTTCCCACAAAAACCAGCAAACCACTCATCCCTCTAGAAGGGCTCTGTGACTCCTGCCTGCTCCCTCCTCACTTCCCAAACTCCTGTTCCCTCCACCTCAGCTCACTGTCATCCCGTGAGATTTTAGGTGACAGTTCATGGTTTGCCTTTAGGAACTGACGATTTGTAGCTCGGCTTTAAGGCTGAGCAGCGAACGCTGCTGCAGGGAAAGCAGAGGCTGCAGATCTGGGCAGCTGCTCACAAACCAATCCGTTTAAGTCAGCAAACAAGTTAATCCAGATTAGCTTTGTGCCCACAAAGTGCATTACTAACGCTGCCGTGGCCACCGGGGCCGGGCAGAGCCGGGGCACTGTCACCGAGCGAGGCTAATACGGATTACACGCTCCGAGGGCAGGGGATTTAGGGAGACAACTCACTTTGCAGCCAGGAAGCCCGTGGCAGGCAGCAGGATAAAGCAAAGAGCACACAGCGCTCTTTGGGGCAGCTCTGAGCCTTTTCCGGGCAATTTCTAGCTGGCCTGAGCACTCAGCAGCGGCAAAACCGCTGCTAAAATTGAAGGGAAATACACGCAAGTGTGAAGTCGTTAATAAGCACTTCAGTAAGGTTGCTAAAAATGAGCTGTGAACTGCGGAGCCTTTTCATCCTCCAGGAAGGCCAGGGTATCTGGGCAGAGCACAATGACTTCACCAGAGCTCCCCGCAGCGTCTCCCGGACTTGTCTTGGCAGGAGGCAGCACAGCGGCTGCCTCATCAATTATTGCTTGGGAAGATGAAAATGTGCTGCCTGCTGCTCTTGGAATGGCAGGGCTTGCACCGTGTTTATCTTGCCTCAGAAAAATGCAATTTGCTTCCTGGAAGAGCTGTCCCCCAGAGGGCTCAGACTCTGTGCTGAAGTCACAGGATGGAATTTTTGTTGTGTTTTTTTTTTTTTTTTTGCTGGAGCTGAGGCAGCTCAATGCTGCTGCACTCCAAAGAACAGGGATTATTTCAGTATCTTCCCCTCTGTGGCACTGTGTTTAGGGATCTTTTCTCTTCCTGTTCTCTTCCAGAATCTTGGAAGCAGGGGAAGAATTCACCCAAACATTGAGTGGTGCTGTTGACTGAATTGCTCCCTTTTGTCAGCAAATCCACCTGCAGCTCTGCTCAGTTTGAGCCCAGCACATTGAGAATTCCCAGTTTTCCTCACAGACGTAGAGGACCTGTACCAGCAGCTGCTGCACATCCCTGAGTGCTGCTCTTCCCAAAACCCACTGGCTTTGATGGCAATGACTCCAGCCCAGGGGCTGAGGAGGACACAAAGGTCAGGCCCAGATCCTGGGAACAGCTCCGGGTCCTCAGCACAAGGACCCTGAGGGGTTGGAGTGTGTACAGAGATGGGAATAGAGCTGGGGAAGGGGCTGGAGCACCAGGAGAGGCTGAGGGAGTTGGGAAGGGGCTCAGCCTGGAGGCTCAGGGGGGCCCTTGTGGCTCTGCACAGCTCCTGACAGGGGGGGACAGCCCAGGGGTCGGGCTGTGCTCCAGGGAACAGGGACAGGACAAGGGCAGCAGCCCTTGCTGTGCCAGGGGAGATTTAGGTTGGATATTGTGAAAATCCCTTCATGGAAAGGGGGTCAGGCACTGGCACAGACTGCCCAGGGCAGTGCTGGAGTCACCATCCCTGGGTGTGGCACTTGGGGACACATTTCAGTCAAGGGCTGACCCTGTGATCTGGGAGAGTTTTCCAGCCTGGGGAGCTGCAGAATGATCCCTGCACAACCAGAAAGCCACAGTCCCATCCCCCTTCCACTCCATCAACACCTCCCAGGATCAATGAGCCTGCCAGGACCAGCAGCTCCCAAATCCCTGCTCTTGTGGTGAGCACTGGCACAACCATGGGCTGAACACTGCGGAGATGGGCACATGTGGCACTGCCAGCCCCCAGGGAGGCAGCTCCCGTCGAGATTCCAGGGGATGGCACTGCCAGCCTCTGAGAGAAGCAGTTCCCAGGGGGACTCCAGGGGATGGCACTGCCAGGTCCCAAGGGAGGCAGCTCTAATGGGGACTCCAGGACATGGTACTGCCCATTGGGATTCCAGAGGATGGCACTGCCAGCCTCTGAGAGAAGCAGCCCCCATTGGGATTCCAGGGCATGGCACTGCCCATGGGGACCCCAGGGGGTGGCATTGCCAGGTCCCAACGGAGGCAGCTCCTATAGGGATTCCAGGGGATGGCATTGCTCATTGGGATTTCAGAGGATGGCACTGCCAGTCCCTGATGGGAGCAGAATTGCAGGGGATGACACTGCCAGGTCCCAACGGAGGAAGCTCCCAGTGGGATTCCAGGGCATGGCACTGCCCATGGGGGACTCCAGGGGATGGCACTGCCAGCCCCCGAGAGAGGCAGCTCTCAGTGGGACTCCAGGGGATGGCACTGCCTGTGGGGACTCCAGAGATGGCACTGCCTGTGGGGACTCCAGAGATGGCACTGCCAGCCCTCAGGGAAGCAGTCCCATGCAGGGAGGCACTGCCAGGGCACTGCAGGATACTCACTGTGTGAGAAGCGCTGGGTGATGGGGGTGCCAGGGTAGGGGTAAGTGCGGCTCTCCCACTGGATGTTCCCTTCCTGCACTGCCTTGATAAAGCCGTGGTAGCACTGATGGGCCACACCTGGGGAGAGAACAACACTGTCAGCAAAGCTGGGAACTGCTGGGGGAGATGGAACAGGAAAGCCTTATAAATATGATTGCCTGGCAGAAGATTTTGAGAACATAGAAACTATAAGTGAGATTGAAATGAAAGCAAGCTTTGAGCTACCTCAGTTACTGAACAACAGGAAAATAATGGTGTGGCCAGCTGAAGGTGATCCCCTTTTGATGGAACAACACCCTCTGCTTGCAGACAGTTCCAAGGGTCAGAGCAGACCCTACAGCTTGGCAGAAGGGGCCCAAAGAGGAGTTTTTAGGGTTTAAAATGCAACACAGTATGGCAATGTAATGATTCTTATAGGCTGTATGTAAATGCTATAGGATTTGTATGTTGTACTAGATTGGTTCGTGAGAATCAGAATATTCAACACAGAAGAAGATTTATTGTATTGTAACGGGAACCTCGCTCTCTTACCCTCTTACTCTCTCACCCTCTCATCCTCTCTCCCCCTCTCTCCTCTCCTGCTCCAGTTGTGCCTGGCAGCTCCCAGCAGATCCCTGCACTTGGCCCTTTGCAATAAACCCCAAGTTCCACAACCTGGCTGCAGAGATCTCTCATCTCCATCTGTCCCGACCATCCTCCTCCCGATGCTCCTACAGGGAACAAACTGTGCCTGCATGGTGACAGCAGCTGCAAAGCCCCGTGTTTGGGTTAGAACCACGCTGGGAATGTGGGGATTAAAGGAATAAAGACAAGGGAACTCTGCAAATGTGGAAGTCAGCAGCGTGCACCGGCCGGGTCACGACATCCCGGCAGCTCCAGTCGGGAAGCAGAGCCCTTGGAAAGGAAGGAAGCACTCGGGTGCTGTGGGGAGCTTGTGCTCAGCCCTCTGTGCTGCACCCTGTTCCCTCAGCACACCCCAAGGGGCAGCTCCCTTCTCTTGAGGAGCCTCAGTGCAATAATCAACTTGTGAGAGTGTGAATGCAGCTACTGGCCAGGGATCTGAAAAGAACTGGAGTGATAAAAATCAGCAGGGATGCTCCAAGGCTGCCACTAATTCTGGAATGGGCCAGAGGCTGCTCCATGAGGAGACAAAAGGGTCTGGAGAAGGTTTCTGGCAGCAGCAGCAGCTCAGCAGACACTTGGTGGCACCTGCACTGAGGATGCCACAACCTGCCAAGAGTTTTTCCCCAAGCCCTGTGCCAGGAACACCCCCAGCAAGAAATCCCACTCCGGGATACAAAGCAGGAAGGGGTTTTTAAAATAAAATATTAAGCCTGGGGTCCTTGAGGAGCTGATCCCTGAGAGTCACATGGGAAAGGCAATGTGAGCTCCAGGAGTGCACAGCAGATGTATCCTGGCAAACAGGAAAAATGAACCAGGAGAACACGAATCAATTGTTTACCTCAAGTGACCTCCCTGGGCACAGCTCACAGGTGGTGGCTCCAGAGCTTTCCTTGGCTGGAACTGCCCCAGAAGGGCCCAGCTGCCCTGCACCACCCGTCCCTGAGAGGTGACACAGCCCAAAGCCAGGCTGTGCTCACCCCTGGGCTCCAGGGATGTTTCCCACATCCCTCTGGGGTGACTCCCAGCTGTTTGTCCATCCCAGCTGCATCCCTTGCAGGCCATCCAGGAAACAGCCAAGCAGCCACTGGGAGCTGCAGCACTTGGGAAAGGCCCTTCCCCAGGGCTGGAGGCAGCTGCTGCCTCAAAAGGATGCACAAAAAAAGGGGATTTTGGGCCATGGGCCCTGCTGGGGTAGCTGTGGTTTTTAACCTCCGGCCTGTTCAGCTCTGGGCAGAGTGGGAAATGCCTGGGATCTTTCAGATGAGGAGAAATCCATAAATGAGCCATCACCTCACAATCTGCTAAGGGCATTCCTCACCTGACACCCACTCCTGTTTTCCAGAAGGAGCATGTTCCCCTTGTGCAGCAACCTGTTCCATTTCCTAGGACTGAACTGCTCTCCTCTGAAACTCCTTGCTTTTAAATGAAGCTCATGATTAAAGTGTGCACCCAACACAATGGCACCAGAAATCACCCAGTGTATTAAAATAAAATGAAGCAGAAGGTTCTGCTTGTATCCTTGTCCAAATTTTCCCTCCTTATTTGCTGTATCATACTTTTCCAGCATTAAAATACCCCCCCAAGGCTCTGGAATGAGTGTGCAGAGGCAAAGGAAGGATCTGTGTCTCTGGGCTACTCTTCCAGGAAGCTGGAACATGCACATCTCTACTCATGCAGATTTTATGCTGCACTTATCTCCAGCAGAGCTGTAAGAAGCAGAGCCAGGGCTGTTGGAAGCAGCAGCTTTGGGAATGTTAATTACTGAGCAAGAGGCAAATGAAGTGCAATTAAAACCCCATCAGCCATGGGACACTGGCAGGGGCTCTGGGGAGGAGGCTGCAATCCAAGATCACCAGTGCAGCACTGGGAGCACTCAAAGGCAGCAGAGGAGCTGCTCTGTCCTGGGGCTTGGGCTTTGGTTTAGTTTGGGCTGGAAGGGACCTCAAAGCTAATCCAGCTCCAACCCCTGCTAAGGTGGGACCTTCCACTATAGCAGGGCACTCCAAGCCATGTCCAGTCTGGCCTTGGACACTTCCAGGATGGGAATTCATGGCCTTTCTGGGTTTTCTACGCTGAGGGGCTCAATTCTGCACAGCTCCAGACCCGCTTTGAGCAAAGCCAGGGACCCCATGGCTGCTAGGGCTTCTCTGGGGTTTCACAGAAGTCAGATTTCAGAGTTTGAGGATAAAACAAGAGGAAAAGGTAAAAGAGAGCTGGGTTCCAAACCCCACAATCAGAGAAACTGCTGCCATCACTTGTACCTTTGATCAGTCGATACCACTGTTTGCAGACAAGGGCGGCGGTTTTGTGCTCCTGGTAGGGAGAGAGGAAGGACAGGATGTATTCCAAAACCTCTTCTGGCAGCTCCAGCATCGATCTGGAGCTGGGCCTGGGCTCCTCCACCTCCAGCTCGGCGTGGGGCTCTTCCTCCTGCTCCATCGTCCCTTCCACGGCGGCCTCCTCTGCATCCACGGCCATGAACCCGTCATCGTCACTGTCCGAGGAGCTGGCCATGGCATCCCACGTCACAGCTGCCAAAAGGGACAACAGGGAGGTCACAGGGAGCACCAGGAACAGTCATGGTCACTGTCCGAGGAGCTGGCCATGGCATCCCACGTCACAGCTGCCAAAAGGGACAACAGGGAGGTCACACGTGTCAGAGCTCAGTCCATCCCTCCAGGTGTCCAGAGCTTCCAAGGACCCCGTCAGGGGGCTCAGAGACCCTCATGCTGCCCAGAACACCTGGAGATTTGATTGTGACCCCTGGAGCAAGTTGCCAGCTTTGTATGAGGACCTGAAAGTCACAGAGGTTCAAATAGTATAACAATAAAACGATCACAGGGTGAAAATGTAGATTTTAGGATTTTTGGTATGGGGGTTATGGGGACAAGATGGAGGAATCTGGGCATGTCCAGCCTTTCTTCTTCTCTTGCTCTCCATTTTCTGCAGTGATGTTGGCACTTTGGGATTGGTTTAGAGTAGAAGTGCACTGTCTAACATAGGTGATGGGTATTGGGAATTAAGTAAATATGTTATATGTAGGTTGTAGTATAAAAGGACAACACAGCAGATCTCAGCTGGGCAGAAAGAAAATTTTATAGATAAGAATTAATAAACAACCTCAAGACCGAAAAGTGAAGAGTCCAGACTCGTTCTTCTATTGCATGGGTTGAAACAGAGACAGAAACAGAGACACCCTGCACATCTGGGGGCAGCAATTAACAATCAAAACCTGAGAACACAGAGCACCAGGAGCACACTGAGAGCTGTGTGCCACACCAGAGGGCTGTGCCACAGCAGTCATCGAGTGCAGGACGTGGTTTTGCAGTTTTGCAGCAGCTGAGGGTTTAGGAGGGGCTTTCCCAGGTCACTCCATCCCTCCCCACCCTGCTGCTGCCTGTAGTGGGGAGCAGAGAGCCACAGCCAAACCCTGGAGCTGCTGCTCCCTCGTTGGGCAGGAGGAGACATCCAGGAGACGTCGCCCTGCCCTGCCCTGCCCTGCCCTGCCCTGCCCTGCCCTGCCCTGCCCTGCCCAGCTGGGATGGGGAAAGGATCCCTGGGGAACCTCACCCGAGCTGAGACAGGATCACAGGACATTTACAGTCCCTGTGCAACCTGTTCTGCCAGCCAGGCTGTTTTACCCCAAACAACATCTTGGGGGGGGGGGGGGAAATGCCCTGCCTCCTTTTCAGCACCCTTTTCCCTTTATTTGTGAAATACCTGCACACAGCCCTGGCTGGCAGGAGGTGAGGAAAGCAAATCCCCCCAGGATTTATTGCTGATGGAAGGCTGGGAGAGCAGAGTTGTATCTCCAGCTATTCCCAACATCCCCAGCGTAAGGTGACACCTCGATGACAGAAAAGTATCATGAAATAAATTCACCTTAACGAGTGGCTGTGTCCAGTTTGGGCAGCTGGCCCTGTGTGAGGTTAAATCCATGCAAATCCAGACAAACAGCCTGTCCTGAGCACAGCAGCAGCACTTTTCCCTTCCAAGGTGGCTGAGTGGAGACCAAGGGAGCAGCAGCTCCCTCATTGCTCCTGGATCCTTAACCCAAACCACAGTAACAGCTCCTGGGGATGATATGGGCCTTTCTTTTCCAGAAATTCCCTTTTTATCCTTTCCTAGCACAAGGAAAGGACCCAAACCAGGGCAAGCTCCCCATTCTTTGGGTTCCTCCCAAGTCCACAAGGCAGAGGCTGCCCAGTCTTCCCCCAGCCCTGGACTGACCAGGATTATTGGAGACAAATCCACACAGTCCATAGGAGAAACCCAACCTGCAGCAGGCCAGGAAGCAAACCAAGACAGCTTTTCCCTAACATCCTCCAATATAAGAATATTATCATTTTTTTTTCCAAATCCTAACTATCCCAGAAAATCTGGCTGGAAGGAATTGAAGTTATTGATGTCAGGGTTTAACTTGGGTTACCTAGCAGGATAAATACCCTGATACAGAAACACCCTGATACAGAAATACCCTGGTAACAAACCCCATGTTACACCACATCACCTTGGGACATTGACTGATTTATAAATGAGGTTTATTTCTCAGGAATAACCTGAGCTGCTGTTATAATCCAGGGTTTTCCCATGCCGTGGGAATGGCAGGTGGTGGAGACACAGAGTGGGAAAGCTTTCCATGGCAACCAATTCATGCCCAGGAAAGTGACGGGCGACAGCACCAGTCCCCAGCACTGTCAGGTTCCCCGAGGAAGCAGCTTTGGGAAATGCACAGGGCTGTCAATCTGTGGGAGGAACCACAGCAGAACCCAGCACGTTTCCCATGTCAGAAATCCCTGCTGGAGTCACTGTTGTGCAGGGGAGGCTTGTGCTGGTGTTCACAGGGGTTCTTGGATTGGGGAAGGGATGAGGATCTGACTCCACGTTTCAGAAGGCTTGATTTATTGTTTTATTATATATATTACATTAAAATTATACTAAAAGAATAGAAGACAGGATTTCATCAGAAGGCTGGCTAAGAATAGAATAGGAAAGAATGATAACAAAGGCTTGTGGCTCGGACAGAGAGCCCGAGCTAGCTGACAGTGATTGGCCATTAATTACAAACAAACTAACACGAGCCAATCCCAGATGCACCTGTTGCATTCCACAGCAGCAGATAATCATTGTTTACATTTTGTTCCTGAGGCCTCTCAGCTTCTAAGGAGAAAAAATCCTAAGGAAAGGATTTTTCATAAAAGATGTCTGTGACAGAGGCTGGAACCCAAACTCTGTGACAGGGGCGCTGCTGCTGCTGCTGCCAGGAGCCTGCCTCACACAGAACAGGCACGAGCTCCCAGGGACTGAGGGAAAGGAAAAGTGGAGTTGTGCTAAAAAATATGAAAGAATGGAGGGTTGGGCCTTTTCCAAGCAAAGGCATCTGTAGCTGGGAAGTGCCTGTGCTGGTTTCCATCCTGACACAGCATGCCAGTGCTCCAGGCTGGAATGGGATTGTGCTCCTGCCCAGGATGGGGCTGTGCCCAGGATGGGGCTGTGCCCCTGCCCAGGATGGGGCTGTGCTCCTTTCCAGGATGGGGCTGTGCTCCTGCTCAGGATGGGGCTGTGCCCCTGCCCAGGATGGGGCTGTGCCCAGGATGGGGCTGTGCTCCTTTCCAGGATGGGGCTGTGCCCCTGCCCAGGATGGGGCTGTGCCCCTGCCCAGGATGGGGCTGTGCTCCTGCTCAGGATGGGGCTGTGCCCCTGCCCAGGATGGGGCTGTGCCCAGGATGGGGCTGTGCCCAGGATGGGGCTGTGCCCCTGCCCAGGATGGGGCTGTGCCCAGGATGGGATTGAGCCATGCTCCATGCTTCAGGCTGGAATGGGGCTGTGCTCCTGCCCAGGATACAGAAGGACAGGAGGGTCTGTCCCTCCCTCCCAGCCTGGGATCACAGAGCAGCTCCCCAGGAGTCAGAGGTTTCACATCCTCAAGCCCTGCCAGAACCCTGAGCAGGAGTTTTTACTTCTGGCCCGGGGACAGTGGTGATGGACCAGGGGGCTGTCAGGACCTTGTGTGATCCCAACAACTTTTATTTGTGCTCTAAATAATGTCCAAATGCTGCTGGAGAGGGTAATGGGAAATGCAGGAATGCACACCCACCAGAAAGAGGTGTTTTCCAGCTAGTAAATCCCAATTTGGATCCTCTGGAGCAGGCTCAGGAATAACCCAACACAGCAGGCTGATCCCAGGCACAAAACACCAAAAATCATCTTTAGAACAGTAGGAGGAGCCCCAAATAGCATATCTGAGGATGGAGAAGCTCCACTGAGTTTTGTCTGCTCTTCCTTAGCCACTTGATAATATTATAAATATTCCAAAGCATCTCCTTTGGTAAATCCTTGTTTCCTAAATGTTTGAACAGAAGGAATAACCATCCTCAGAGTTTTCACACCCACGCCGTGTTCTTTTTTTGGAAGAAAACAAGGCCAGCAATAAACCCAGCTCCCAAAAGGCAGCTCACTGTCAAAATAACCCTCCAAGCTTGACCTCCCATGGATGTGGATTTTGTTTGGAAGGGCGGGCTGGGAATAACCAACCCTGGAATGTAAAGCAAAGCCCTGTCCTAAAACCCTGCTCCAATACAGAAAAAGGAAAAAGAACCCAGGCAGTTGGCAAGAATGAGCTAAAGCATCCCAGCAGCTCCTGCTGCCAGTTATTCAGCAGATCCATGAGGGAAAGTCCCACACCTGGAGTTTTACTGGTTATTCCAGAAGCAGAACTGAGTGTTCCTGCATTTTTGGGTGATGCAAGAGGAGCTCTCTCCCTCATCCTCCCTCTCCAGGTGCTCTCTGCTTGCACCACAATGGCTCCACTTTGTACCTGGGCTAAAATGAATCTCTGAGCACTCAAAAAGCTGCAACCAAGAGATTTAAGCAGTTGTGTCTCATCCCAAAGTGGCTGCAACCCAATTAACTCCAGGATCGGATTGAGCCCTGAAAACACTGACACACCCCCTAAACACTCCATGATATTCTGCACCCCAGAGCCCTGCTGGTCCCACAGAAATGCCTGTCTATCCCAGCACTGGGAAGGATTTTGGGGTGCTCAGGGATCAGCCTGGACTGGAGCAAGGAGGAGTGGCAGCTGCTCCAGGAAGCGCTGGAAGGGCAGCGGGAGCGCGGCGCCGATGGAATCTCCCTGCCCTTTCCTGAGAGCTGCCAAAACATTCCATAATCCTTTTCCTCCTTCCAGAGCACTTCCATTTCCCCTCTCTCCCCTCCTGAAATTAGTTAAGAACCTGCTGTTTATTCCTGAAGTAATTATCTGGAACAAACAGCTGAGGAATATTCAAATAAATATATATTAATTATATAAAAAATAACCCCACGGGGTTGAAGCACTGCTCCAAAGCTGCTCCTGCAAATCCCCTCCTGCTCCAAGGAGCTTTTCCTACCTGCAGGGCCCTCTCCTGGTCCCAAAGCTCAGGCCTGGGTGGCACTGGTGGCTCTCTCCTGAGCTGCCTCCTCCTCTCCACAACTGCTTCAGGAAGTGCTTGAACCTGCAGGGTTTTTGACCTGCCCTTTTCCCTCCTCTTTTTATGGATTTGATGGAAAAAAAGCCTCCAAGGGCAAGCTGTTGAATGGCAATGAGAGGCTGAGCACTGATCCTGACTCACTGCAGACACTGGGAATGCTCATTTTCACCAGGAACACAGGGAATGCTCCCTCCAAGGAGGAGCTGCTGCTCCCACCAGGAAGAAAAGGAAAAAGGGAAGGGAAGAAAAAAGGGAAAAGAAGGGGAAAAGGGAAAAGGGAAAAGGGAAAAGGGAAAAGGGAAAAGGGAAAAGGGAAAAGGGAAAAGGGAAGGAAAGGAAAGGGAAGGGAAGGGAAGGGAAGGGAAGGGAAGGGAAGGGAAGGGAAGGGAAGGAAAGGAAAGGAAAGGAAAGGAAAGGAAAGGAAAGGAAAGGAAAGGAAAGGAAAGGAAAGGAAAGGAAAGGAAAGGGGAAAGGAAAGGGGAAAGGAAAGGGGAAAGGAAAGGGGAAAGGAAAGGGGAAAGGAAAGGGGAAAGGAAAGGGGAAAGGAAAGGGGAAAGGAAAGGGGAAAGGAAAGGGGAAAGGAAAGGGGAAAGGAAAGGGGAAAGGAAAGGGGAAAGGAAAGGGGAAAGGAAAGGGGAAAGGAAAGGGGAAAGGAAAGGGGAAAGGAAAGGGGAAAGGAAAGGGGAAAGGAAAGGGGAAAGGAAAGGGGAAAGGAAAGGGGAAAAAGGAAAGGATTGGATTCCAGGTGTGTGAGAGGACCCAGTCCAGCTGGCCCAGGGCTGGGGCTGCCAGGAGAGAGGGATTTCATTATTTCATTATTTCATTGTACCTGGCAATCAGGAGCCCTGGTGGTAATTTGGGGGTGGAAGGCAGCAGCTGTCTCCAACCTGCTCCAGACTCTTCCTCATACTTTGGAATGGCTTTTTCTGTGTGCCAGCATCTCCAGGGGACACTCTGGGGACAGCCACACTTCTGGCTGATTGTCTGCCCCAGTTCAAATAAAAATCCTCTTCCAGCAGACAGAAATGGTTCATTTTTCCTTTAAAAAAAAAATCTTGTATCTATGGGAAGGATTCTTTCCACATTTTCAGTATTTTTGTGTTTGTCTCCCCAGCTGTGCCATCAAGGACTTCACTGCAGCTTTCCCTGATCCTGGTTTTGCTCTAAAATAAGCCCTGAGAGCTTTTCTGGGGTGAAAAGAGGAAAATCCAGCATTATTTCCAAGGAGAAGAATGATGTTTTATAAGAGCAGCAGCACAGGGAGTGACAGGTCTGTGGGAACCACGGGATTCAGGACTGGGATAAATACCATGAAATAAAACATCTCCAGTCCTCCCCAACCTGCAGCAGCTGCAACTGATCCTTTTGGAAATCAACTGCTGGGCAAGCTCAACAATGAGGGAAAAAGGCAGATTTTAGTCCAAAAAAAAAGAAAATACAGCCTCTGGGAAGCTGTGGGATGAGCAACATCCTGTGTGTGCAGAGTGAGACCTCGGGAACACTGGCACCATGGATGTTCCTTATCCCTGCAAAACAGGCAGCTCCAAGGGCTCTTTTCCCTTTTTTTTCCCAACACAAAATTGTTTTTCTTTCACACAAGTCACCCAGGAAAAGAAAGGATTCCTAAATTCCATCCTGCAAGGTTGAAAATTCCACCATTTCCTCCCTGTGATGGTTTTGCCTGTTAGAACTGGGGGTTCAGGGACTTCAGGAAAAAAATCCAAATTAAATCATTTTTACTGCTGCCCATTGTCCTGCACCTGCACCACTGCAGGTGAATTTTGGTTGGTATTTCTGTAATAAAAAGGCACCAAGATCTCAGGAATTCCTCCCAGCTGATCCTTGGCTATTCCAGATTCCTGCTTGTTTTATTCCCAGGTTTCAGTTCAAAAATAAGCAGCAGTGTGACATTACACAGCAGGATTTATTGCACAAACAGCACAGCAACCTACAAACAAATCCTGCTGAATCTGTTTTCCCACAAAATGAATGCACTGAAACCCAGAATGAAAATGTGGGGTGGTTATCCTGGATTTATTGGAGGAATACAAACCTGGGAGCTGAGGTTTGAGGGACTTTTTGGTGTGGGGTTCACAGGAAAAGGGGAAGCAGAGTTTAATGACACCACACTTGAGGTGTATATAGGGAAATAATAATAATAATAATAATAATAATAATAATAATAATAATAATAATAATAATAATAATAATAATAATAATAATAATAATAGGCTCCAAAGTGTAATAAAATCTTAATATGAAATATGAAGTAATATGCAGGAAATTTATAATGAAAGCACAAGGAAAACACTTCAACTGACCCAAAATCCAGCCTGGTTTTGCTCACATGAAAAACAAGTCTGAAAACAATTCCTAGGAGTTCTGTATTTGCCTTTCCACACCAAAAAAAAAGACAATCCTTAAATATCCCTGCAGAAAGCCATGAAAAATCCAAAATCTCCACCATGCACCAACCCTTCCACTTGTTATGGATGCATGGATTCGGATAATTTCCATGTTTTTGGACAATATTATTACCCTTGAAAGGGTTGGATTTGTTTCAAACCTGCCAAAATCTCCCTGGCATCACAAGAGGAGCTGCTCGGGTGCAATAACCGGCTGCTCCCTTTTCCTGAAATCCCCTAAACTGAGCAGGAAATGAGGAGGATTTGGGGCTCACACACTCCCTCTGCCGGCCCCCGCCAAGCCCTAAATTCCAATTATCACCTCAGCTTTTCCAGCAAACAAATCCTACTCCATCTGCAAACTGAACTCCCTGCAAGCCCCAAAACCCGGGATAACCCCTCAGCAAGCAAACAGAAACATTTGAGGCTGGAAAATTGAGATTTTTCCACGGAAAAGGGCAGCTGCTCCTCCTGGTGCAATATGTGCTGTAGGAGGATGAACTTTACAGGATAAAAACTGGCAAGAATTCCTGATCAGGAATGCTGAGCAAAGCCACACTGGGAGATCCTGGGAATTGTTGTCACAGGAGCTCTTGGGAAGCTGTGGAGAATTGTCTGAGGACAGCCTGTGACAATGTCACAGCATTCCCTGAGTCCTACAAGCCCTGACACCTCCCAAAGTCACCAAAACTGGTTCATCTGCACAAATGAAGGGAATTTAGAATGGAACCACGAGGAAAACTCAGCCACTGACCTAAATCCAGCCCAATTCTGCTCACCTGAAAAAAAAAAAACCTCCTGCAAGTTCTGGGTTTCCATCCAGGAAATGCCCAGTTCCAGCTGCCCAGGCAGAATAACCAAATGAAAAACGTGGGGATATCTCAGGAAAGGGTTTGCTAACAAAACACCCAAACATCCTGGATGCCTTCATTCTTCATTCCTGATTTTCTGACTGGCTGCTTCAGGGGTTTGTGGGATTATTTTATTCAAGTCCATTCTCTGCAGAGCAGCAGTGGGGGATGCCCATGGAAGGCATTGTCCCCATTGTCCTGCAGGAAAGTGAGTGCTGGAGCTCCCTTGGCTGGGAGAGCCCTGGAGTTCATCCACCTGCAGCTCCTGGAGCCCCCAGGCAGCTGGGGAACAGGAAAATGGCATTTCCTACCCTGCCCTGCTCAGGATGGGGGTGTCAGGCCTCCTCCTCCTCTGTCTCTGGGGTTTGGAGCTCTCCTGCCTTTGCTGAGGATGCTCCCAGTCCCTTTCCAGTCTCAGGGAACTTGGGGGCACTGAGGATTGTGGAATCATGGAATGGTTTGGGTTGGGAGGGACCTTAAAGCTCATCCACCTTCCACTGTGCCAGGCTGCTCCAAGCCCTGCCCAGCCTGGCCTTGGGCACTGCCAGGGATCCAGGGGCAGCCAGAGCTGCTCTGGGCACCTGTGCCAGGGCTGCCCACCCTCACAGGGAAGGATTTATCCCAATATCCCACCTGAACCTACTGGATCCCAGAGCAGGATCCTTGAGGCCTTCCTGCTCCTGCTGAGGCAGGCAGAGGGGGCAGCAGGATCAGGAATCAGTGAGAGGGAAAGCAAAGTGAGCTTTGATTCCAAAAATCCAACGAGGGCTGGACACAAAACCTCCTTCAGAAACCACCAGCACTTCCAGAAGCTGGGAACAACCAGGATTCACCTCAGTGCTGTGCACAGAACCCAGGAAATCTCTGGTGGGACAACCAGGCAGGGTTGTGGGGTCCAACACATCAGGTTGGATGTTTTGTGGTGGGAACGAAGGATGGAGTTTCAGGAAAATGAAGCCAAGCACAGCCAGGGCAAGGGCAGGGCTCTCTCCTGCCGTGGGTGCTCATGCTCCAGCCTCTGGCTCTCCATCATGACATGGTCATGGCAGCACTCACACACCCACCACAGAACCATGGAATTGGTAAGGCTGGAAAAACCCTACAGGATCACTGAGTCCATGGTTCCCCCAGCACTACCATGTCCACACTAAACAATGTCCCCACTAAACCCTGTCCCCAAGTGCCACATCCTGGGACCAGCCAGGGGCCATTGCCCTCTTGCCCACCTGGGCACACCTGGCTCCTGCCCAGCCCCGGGCAGTGGCAAAGGAGGAGTTGAGGGGTGTAACAATTTTATTTTTGCAATAAACCAAGTTATTCTTCAGCCCAGATTCACCAAACACAACCTTCCTCTCCCTACAGAACACACAAGTCACGAACAGCCCTCAGACCCAAAGCAAAGCTGAGCTCAAGGCTGCTGACTTTCAAGCCATAAAAAGAGAAAGATACACTGTAAAAAAACCCATTTTATTGCAGCCTGGCTGGCCAAGGTTTGATTGGCATCGATGCCCAGGGCTTTCAGACACACTGCTGACTGGGCAGTGGGGCTGATGCAATGTTCCTGTTAGCAAGCAGGACACCAGGACACCACCACCACCTCCACATGGGCATCACCAGGGATGAGCACCCCAAACTGCCCTCTTGGGACACAGCAGTGTCACACACCCCCAAATGCTGCTTTTGGGGTGCCCCCTGGCTGTGTCTCACACCAAAGCTGTCTGTGCTTCCCTTCATGCCCAGCCCTGCCATTCCCCTTTGATGGAGGCTTCCAAGCAGGGATGAACCATCCTGAGCAGTGCCCAGGAGCAGGGCTGGATCACACCAGGGCTTTAAAGGAGGTTTAAAGGCAGATCTGTTTGCTAAACACTCAAAACAATAACGAAGGTATTTGGTATTTTCCCTCTCTCAGGTGGAACAAAAGGAGTTTCCAGTACAGACAGACACCAGGTCTGACCACAGAGACACAACCTGAAACGATGCCTCCAACATTCCAGCCGTCCACATTCCACAGCTAACCCAAAATTGCAGGTAAAGAACAAAAGCCACAAGAGGTTGGGGTTAACAGAGCCTCTGCAGCAGGGGATTGAGGGAGCAGAGGTTTGCAGAGCTCAGAGGGCTGTGCAGGCAGCTGGGAACAGAGGGAGCTGCCAGAAACACGGGAAGGGACTTTTAACCAGGACAAGGGGAATGGCTTCCACTGAGAGAGAGGAGGTTCACATGGGATATGGGATAAATCCTTCCCAGGCCCTGGCACAGGTGCCCAGAGCAGCTGTGGCTGCCCCTGGATCCCTGGCAGTGCCCAAGGCCAGGCTGGGCAGGGCTGGGAGCAGCCTGGGACAGGGAAGGTGTCCCTGCCATGGCAGGGGTGGCACTGGGTGGGCTTTAAGGTCCCTCCCACCCAAACCATTCCAGGATTCTTTGCTGCCCTAATCAAACCCTAAAAAGGTGATGGGAAGTGTGATATCCCTGAAAAGCAAACATCATGGAGGTGCTGGAATTCATTCAAACATCATGGTGTGCAGTCCAAAGGTGCTGGAATTCATGACTGGGCTGTTTTAGCAGAAATGTGAATTAGGGAGGGCAGACACCCACCAGGCTCTGCAATTGCAGCCTATGGAGCCCTCACTGTGCTGTGCAATGGGGATGGAGAGAAGAACCTCCAAGCCTAAAGGGCCATGGTGAGATGTTGGTGTAGGCAAAGAGCAGTGCTGGGAAAAAAAAAAAAAAGGCTGGGGAATAGGAAACACGTCAGGACTGACCTTGAGGCATCCCAGGGAGCCAGGGTGAGCCTGGTGCTCTGCAGCATCCCTGGGATTCCCTGGCACTGGAGCTGGGACTGCTCTCCTGGAGCTCCCCTCCTGCCAGACTGCACAGAGCCAGGGAGTGTCCCGAGCTGGAAGGGACACACAGGGACCAAACCCAACCCCTGGCCCTGCACAGACACCCCAACAATCCCAGCCTGTCCAAACCCTCTGGAGCTCTGGCAGGGCTGTGCCCATTCCCTGGGCAGCCTGGGCAGTGCCAGCACCCTCTGGGGAAGAGCCTTTGCTGATCTCCAACCCAAACCCCCCTGGGCCAGCCCCAGCCCTTCCCTGGGTGCTGTCCCTGCTCACAGAGCTGTGCCTCCACATCTCCCCCCAAACCAGCACCTCAGAGGGGAAAATCCCAACCAGCTCCCAGCAAACAGCAGGCAATGAGCAACAGAGATTGCCTGAAACCTCTGAGGGGTGAAGCAGATGGGAAGGGATGGATCTGAGGTGCAGAGCAGCCCCAGGGTGGTGGCAGTGCCACCCTGTTATTACAGAAATGGAAGGATTGCTCTGCATGCCCTTGGAGCCCTGGCTTGCAAGGAGGGAGAAATGGGATTAAATGCAGAGGGAACCTCAGCACAGAGAGGTGTGAGGGGCTGGGAACTGCACCCACCAAGCACAGCTGAGCCAGGACTAGAAAATACAACCCAGGGATTGCATTTGGAAAAGACTCCATGAGTCTGAACCACCCAGTGGGCTGGAGGAGGATTTGCTGCACTTTCCACAGATTTGAGCAGAATAAATAAGAACATTTGTTCTTGTTTTGAACAGGATTTTCTTATTGCTCAGCTAATGGGAAAGGCAATGCATGGGGAAGCAGAAGCACTGGATATTGAGGAAAGCAGGAGCCATCCTCCCACCCTTTGTGCCATGCCTCAAGCCTGGCTGTTTAGGGAGGCTTAAACATCAAATACTAAGAAAGAGACAACAAAAAATGCAGTCAGATCCACATTATGTTAATCAGCAAACAAAAATTCAGCGAAATTGTGCAAATTTCAAGTTCACTGCTACCATTCAACGACAAAATGAACTCCCCAAGGTGTCACTTTGTCACCACAACAATCACCATTAACCAGCACCACGGGGCAAATCCCTGATCATCACACAGTGTGGAACCCTGGGATCTCAAAGCATCACAGCATCCCCTGTGCCCCTCCTGAGACCCAAGGTGTCTGCAAAAACCCCAAATGTGGGAGCTTTCAGGAATTCCCAGCAGCTGCTGGGACTGGGAGAGGAAACACCCGGCCCAAGAGCAGCTCTGGGAAGAGCAGCACGGATTAAAGGTGGCAGGAATTCCACAGGGCTGCTGCTTCCGAGGGAGCTGCACCTGAAGGGCTCTCACACCTGGAAGGGCTCTCACATCTGGAAGGGCTCTCACATCTGGAAGGGCTCTCTCCTTCCAGGTGTTTTGGGCAGCTGGAAAAGGTTCTGGTGTGCATTCAGCCCCAAGGACAATAAAAGGCAGCGATTCCCAGGGCCAGCCCCTTCCCTGGCAGCTCAGCGTGAGGATAACGGCACCCAAAGGGTCCATGAGTCTCTTTTAAAGCACAAATAAATCACACTGCAGCCCCTCCAGAGAGACACAAACCCAGCTGGAATGATTAATGCGTGTCCCAGATTCCCTGATCTGAGAAGTCTGGGGATGGACAGCTCTTCCCACAGCCACCCTGACTTCACAGAGAGATCCTGACATTTCTGAGCTGCTTTTCATGCAGAAAACCCCAAATCACTCCTGAAATCAGAGATCTTTCTACCCAGAAAATCCTAAATCACTCCTCAAATCAGAGATCTTTTTACCCAGAAAACCTCAAACCAAGGATCTTTTTACCCAGAAAAACCCAAATCACTCCTCAAACCCGAGATCTTTTTACCCAGAAACCCTCAAATCACTCCTCAAACCAGAGATGATCTTCTGCCCACTGAAACCTGATGGGAGTCAAAATCAGGGAATGGTTCAGGTTAGAAAGGACCTTAAAGCTCATCCCATTCCAGGGACACCTTCTAGATTTGCTCCAAGCCCCATCCAACCTGGCCTGGAAAGGGAAGCTCCAAATAAATAAAAGCAGCTCTGCCAACTTACCTTAAGCCTCCAAACCCCCAAATGATGATAAAACTGGCACAGGTACAAGACAAAATGAGGCAGGGAAATGCTTCCAAAGGAGTCTGGAACCCAGGAGAGATGCAGTGCATTGGAATTGCCAATTGCTGGTGCCTCCACGTTTCCCATGGGGGGGAAAATGAGGATTCTCACTCACGGATGTTGCAGTGGGAGTTCAGCAAGCAAAGATAAATATTTAAAGATTGCCATAGAAATGGGGGAGAGAACACAGTCCAGAGCAGCTCCTGAAACAGCAAATTCCTGCCAGGAAGAGCCCTGATTGCTGCAGGTTGCTCGACACGAGCCACGTTTTTCACGTGGATGTGTCACCCCTGCTTTGCTTTGATCCAGCCAGGCAGGCGAGTTCAAAAGGAATTCTGACCTGGATTTCCCAACCCCATCACAAGCTGAGCTGGCTGTTCCTGGCAGCACAGCCTGGATGCTGCTGGGGACAGCCCAGAAATGTTCTCAGGAGGGAGCCCCTACCTGGAGAAACAGCCCTAGAGCACACCAGCACTTCCCAGAGGCCTCTTCCCAGCTATTCTCTGGATTTGGGCCAAACCCGAGCCTGCCTCCAGCTCCAACACCTTTCCTAAGCCCTCACAGCCGTCTCCCGGTGATGCTGCCTTTCCCGAGTCAGAGCCTGAAGCTTTCCCACCTCCAGCCTTAGGAAAATCCTGACTGGATGTTTTCCAACCAAGCTGCCCTGTCGGAACACACAGGGAAGAATCACTTCCCTTGGAGGCGCAGCTCTGTTTACACAGAGAGTGGGAAGCCTTTTTCAGCAGCCCTCGCTCACATCCTGTGGAAGGGGCTGGGATGGAAGCGGGCTGTGCCCAAAGCCAGCACCTCCTGCAGCCCTGGGAACAGAACTCCATGGAGCTGGGAATGCACTGCCAGAGCTGGGAATGCATGGTCAGAGCATCACCAAACTGGGAATGCACAGCCAGAGCTGGGAATGCATGGTCAGAGCATCACCAAACTGGGAATGCACAGCCAGAGCTGGGAATGCATGGTCAGAGCATCACCAAACTGGGAATGCACTGCCAGAGCATCCCTGAACTGGGAATCCACAGCCAGAGCAGCCCTGAACTGGGAATCCACAGCCAGAGCTGGGAATGCATAGTCAGAGCATCACCAAATTGGAAATCCACAGCCACACCATCCCCAAACTGGAAATCCACAGCTAGACCATCTCCAAACTGGAAATCCACAGCCACACCATCCCCAAACTGGGAATGCACAGCCACACCATCCCCAAACTGGGAATGCACAGCCAGAGCATCCCCTAACTGGGAATCCACAGCCACACCATCCCTCAGCTAAGAATGCACAGCCACACCATCCCCAAACTGGGAATCCACAGCCACAACATCCCCAAAATGGGAATGCACAGCCAGAGCTGGGAATGCATAGTCAGAGCATCACCAAACTGGGAATCCACAGCCACACCATCCCTGAGCTCCCACTCCAAACCTGGCACTCCTGGCAGATGTGCAGACTCCACGCACTCCATTTCCTGGGATTAAGGACAGGACCAGGAGCACATCCCAGCCCTCCTGGGCAGCAAACAGCTCTGCAGAAGGTGCCTGATGCAGTGGCTGCAATCCCCAGTCCCAGGTCACCCCGTTCAGCAGTGGGAACAAACCAACCCCACCTTCATTCCAAGCCCAGGCAGGGCAGGAGCACGTGTCCTGCAGGTGAGCTTCCCTCAGGGCTGCTCCCACAAACACATGCAGGAAAAACGGAGTCCAGGGAATAAAGGCTGGAGTAAACTCCAATTAAAATTAAAAATTGTACACTCTGCCTGTAAAAACCCACGAGAGAAAATGGTCAAACGTCTGGAGTCTTTCTGAACCCAACAGCGTCACCTGCCAACCTGGAAAAGCAATGCTGGAGCTGCCTGGGTGGAGTCACCTGCCAGGGAACACTCTGGGGAGCACAGCAGGAAAAACCCACACACACAAACATCCCTGCCATGCCAAAACAACCACGGGATGTGGCTGTGCCACGGCCCCACACACAGCTCTGGGACAGCAGCATGGAACAACAGCAGACAGGCACCACAGAACAGCATGGAACAGCACAGGGCAGGCACCACAGAACAGCATGGAACAACACAGGGCAGGCACCACAGAACAGTAGGGAACAACACCAGACAGGCACCACAGAACAGCATGGAACAGCACAGGGCAGGCACCACAGAACAGTAGGGAACAGCACAGGACAGGCACCTCCCTGCCCTACACAGCTTCAGGAGAGCAGTACCCAGTCCAACCCCAGGGAACAACACAACACAGTCACCACCCTGCCCTGGAAAAGCATCCAGGCTGGATAAGGCTTGGAGACACCTGGCAGAGGGGAAGGTGCCCCTGCCTTAGCAGGGATGGTCTGCAAGGCCCTTCCAACCCAAACCCTTCTAGGTTCCATGAACAGCAGGAATTCTGCCCAAGGTTTTGCTCTCTTCTCTGCTTGTGACACCAAGGGAACACCAAGCCCAGGGGGGACAAAACCTAAGGGGAAAATCCTCATTTTCAGCCTTTCTCTGGCATCAGCACGAGGAAAAGGAAGGAGAGACGGTGGTGGGAACACGCAGGGCTGTGGGAATGAAGAAAGCTCCCAGTCTGGCATTGCTCTCCAGACAGACTGCGAGGTTATGTCGCGATATAAAGCACTTTGTCAGGACACCGCGGCACCGCCCCGGGAGGCTCCGCTCCCCAAGGACAGGTGGGGAAAGGCCCCTTCCCACCCCGCAATTGCCCGCAATTGCCGTCCCTCCCAGCCGCGGGGAACAGCTCCAGCTGCTGACCCCAGCCGGCTCCCAGGCGTGATTAAAGCCAGCCGAGCACAAACGACATTCCCGGGGTTATCTCCCATCCCCGACCCCCCTTTTTTGTTCCTCTCCGAGCACTCCCCGGAGTTCGGGTCATTAACAGCGAGACACCCCGGCCTCAGTGAGAGGGAAAGGCGGCTGGAGCAGCCGGGAGAGGCTGGGCACGATGAGATAACGCATCGCTCCTGCCGAGCCCTGCAGCGCTGCCCAGCCCAGCCCAGCCCCGCCGTGACAACAACACCAACCCCAATCAATCCCAGCCACGCTCCCAAAGCCCCGAGCGGAGACCACGGGGAGAGACACCCCAAAGGACACCCAAAGCGCCGGGCTGGGCACCTCGGCTGCCCCCACACCGCGATCCCGATCCCAAACCGGGGCACCGACACACGGCGAGGGGAGAGGCGGCTCCGCGCCCAGAGCGAGCGGGGACCGAGCCCCACCTTTGTTTTCACACCGACCCAAGGCGAGCCGAGGTTTTGGGGACACCCCCAGCCATGTCTGCCCTTAAAGAGCTGCTGATCCCCCCCTAAAAACCATACTTGCCCCCCAAAAAAGCTGTTTCCTTCCAGAGCCATGTTCTCCCCCTAAAAACTGTATTTACCCTAAAAAATGCCATTTCCCCCCATCGCCAGCACTGCCAGCCTGTGCCTTGGCACTGCCCAGTGCCAGCACTGAATTTTGGGGAAACAGGGATTTTAGGGGCAAAAAAGGGGCTTGTCTTCTCTTTTATTTTCTTCTTTTTTTTTTGGGGGGGGGGTGGGAGTATTGCTTTTCTGGGGGAAGGATGGAGATTGGGGGGCAAACATGGCTTTAAGGAGGCAAACATGGCATTGAAAGGAAGACATGGCTTTTCGGGAGGAAAATAAAGATCTTAGGAGAGAAACCTGTCTTTTTGGGGAAAACACGAGGTTTTCTAGGGAATCGTGGCTTTTAGGGAGAACATATAGCTTTCCTGGGGAAACGCGAGGTTTTTGGGGGAGTGTCTTTTTTGGGGGAAGCATGTATTTTAGGGGAGGAAACATATGGCATATTGGGGAACAAACACTGCTTTCGGGGGGGGAAGCTTGGCTTTTTGGGAAGGAAACACGGCTTTCAGGGGCAACACGGCTTTTTCAGGGGGCAACACTCGTTTTTTAGGGGCAACACGGCTTTTTTAGGGGAAGCTTTGCTCTCTCCCCGGCCGGAGGGAGTCCCCAGGGCCGCCTTCCCCTCGCACCCCGGAGCTGGGAAGGGGCTTCCCCCTCCCAGAAGGGGCTACACCCACCCCGTGGGCTCTGCCCTCCGCAGCGACCCACAAAACGCTGTGAGGGGCTGCCACAGGGGCTCCCCTCACCCTCCACCCTCCAATGTGGCCCCCTCCACACCAGGCCTGTCCCGCCCCGAGGGGCCCGTCCCGCCGGCCCGCTCCCCAGGGAAGGGTCCCGCCCGGGGAAGCCGCACCGCGGGGCCGCTCTCACCTGCCGCCGGGCCGGGCCGAGCCGGGCCGGGCCCTCAGGGCTGTGAGCGGCGGGGCCGCTGCGTCGCCCCGGTGACGGCTCCGACCGGCGCCGCCATCTTCCCTCCCCGCCCTCCCGCCGCTGCCCCGGCCGCGCCGGCCGCGCACTGCGCAGGCGCGGGACCGCCTCACTGTGATCACGTGATGATGGGGCGGGCATGGGGGTGGTGTCATGGGGCCGCCATGATGGGAAGGTCAAGTCTTCTCTTCGCGGCGCAGCGCGGGGGCCGCCATGTTTGGATGGTCCCGCCGCCATGTTGGGCCGGTCCCAGCGCCATGTTAGGCGAGGCGGGCGGGCGAGGCCGCCATGTTGGGGAGGTCGGCGCTAAGGCGGAGGTGCCAGGGAGGGTCCCGTTCCTTGTCCCCCTCGCTCCCGGTTTCCCTCCCTCATGCACAGCCCCGGGAGGCGCAGCCGGGGCATGGGACCCCGCTCTGCCCGCAGGGGCGGCCCTGAGCGCCTGCTGCAGCCCCGCCATGTCCCGGTGTACCCCTCAGGGACCCGGAGCGTCTGAGGGCTCGGCAGGGAGGCGGGATGTGAGCTGTGCCCGCAGGGCTGTGGTGCCCCTGTTCCCATGGAGGTGAGGAAGGGAGGGAGCGGAGCCCATTCCATGGGGGATCAGCCCTGTGTGGAGCTGTTTCACCATCAGATCCCGCTGGCTGTTGTGTGGGGACATTATTCTCTGGGGAAAAGGTGATCACTGCCACGATCACACAGACTGCCAGGCTGTCTGTCCCACAGAGCCGCATCCCGCACGGAGGAGCCGGCTCAGCATCCCGGGTCCACACCGTGCCAGAGAGCGGGCTCCAGGAGCCTCATGGAGAGCCAGGATCCACGGCCAGGAGCCCTGGGATGGTCCCGGGCTGGGATAATCCGGGAGGAGCCATGAAATGTCCCAAGTGCCTCATGCAGAGCAGGGATAACACAGGATGAGCCGTGTCCCAGATGCTCTGTGGGATAACCCGGGAGGAGCCATGGGATGTCCCAGGTGCCATGTGCAGGGCTGGGACGACCCGGGACGAACCATGGAATGTCCCAGCAGCCATGTGAGGGGCTGGGATAGCCTGGAAGGAGCCATGGGATGTCCCAAGTGCTCTGTGCAGGGCTGGGATAACCCAGGAGGAGCTGTGGGATGTGTCCCAGGTGCTCTGTGGGATTACTCGGGAGGGGCCCTGGGATGTCCCAGGTCTTCTGTGCCAGGCTGGGATAACCTGGGAGAAGCCATGGAATGTCCCAGGGCTGGGATAACCCAGGATGAGCCATAGGATGTGTCCCAGCTGCTCTGTGCAGGACTAGGATAGCCCAGGATGAGCCATAGGATGTGTCCCAGCTGCTCTGTGCAGGACTAGGATAGCCCAGGATGAGCCATAGGATGTGTCCCATGTGGCCTGTGCAGGGCTGGGATAACCCAGGATGAGCCATGGAATGTCCCAGGGCTGGGATAACCCAGGAGCAGCCATGGGATGTGTCCCAGGTTCCCTCTGCAGGACTGGGATAACCCAGGGACACACCTGGGGTTTGTCCCCCAGCAGGTGAGCTCCCCTGGGTGTCACACCACCATCACTGCCTCATTCCCAACGGATCCCGCCCGGTTTTTTGGGATGCTCGGGGTCAGACATGGCTGGGACGGGGATTTTTTACAGCAGGGTGGGAGGAAACGTCTCAGGGAACGCTGCTGGAATGCTGGAAAGGATGGAGCCAACCATGCCAGGCTCTGGCTGCTGGAAAAATCAGCTCCTGCTGCTTCTGGAAAAGTCCCAGAAGATGGGCAGGAACAGCCCCAGGCTGCTGCAGCTTCTCCAGGGGAAACACCAAATCCCACCCTAAGGAGCTGAAATCCAAGGATTTAATGCCCATGGAGCACTGCACAACCCCCAGACCCCCTCCAGCAGTTCCACCTTGGATAAACAGCCCCCCAAAATCCACCTGCGGGGCGGTCCGGAGGTTCCCTGCCCAAATTTTGGGCTTGGCAGAGAAGAGGGAGGCTCAGACTCAAGGACAGACCACAAGGATTGGGATTTGGTTTAGCTGGAGGATTATTGGGATGTTTTTAGGAGTCCCGTCGCCATCTGCCGGCAAAATCTGGCTCTTGGGTGGGAATCTGGGGAAAAGTTCAGGATTTAAGGGCAGGTTCTCCAACTCCCTGTGTGAAAATCGTGGGGTTTTTTTTAGGGTGCTGAAAGGCCAGTTAATTTTTGAGCGAGGAAAAGGAAACGCAAATCCCACCCCAAAAACCTTTGTGTGGCTCAGAGCTCAAAGGAGAAGGTTGGAGTGGGGAATATTTTGGATATAAATGAGAAATGTTTAAGAAATTATGGGGACTTGGGGGAATTTTGGATGTTTCTGAAGGCTGGAGCTGATCCTTGTGCTCCATAAGAGCAGATTTAGGCTTAAATGAAGAGGCACGAATTGGATGGAAGGACACACGGACACCTGGATGTCTGCAGGAGGGACCAGAGGCTGGATTGGTAGCTGAAATAGCCTAAATTTGGGGAGAGATTTATCCAAAATCCCAAAATTAGAGGAAAACGCCTCAAAATTAAGAAAAACCGCCCTAAAACTAAGAGAAGAGACTCAAAAATTTAAGGGAAAACAAAACTATAGAAAAACAAACAAACAAAAAAAAAAAAGCCCTGAAATTAAGAGAAAGCACACCAAAATCAAGGAAAAACACCTCAAAAATTAAGGGAAAACCCCTCAAAATTGTGGGAAGCACACCAAAATCAAGGAAAAAACACCTCAAAATTAAGGGAAAACTCCTCAAAATTGTGGGAAAACACACCAGAATTGAGGGAAAGCTTCTCAAAATTAAGGGAAAACTCCTAAAATTGTGGACAGCACACCAAAATCAAGGAAAAACACCTCAAAATTAAGGGCAAACGCTTCAAAATTGTGGACAGCACACCAAAATCAAGGAAAAAACACCTCAAAATTAAGGGAAAACTCCTCAAAGTTGTGGGAAAACACACCAAAATTGAGGGAAAGCTTCTCAAAATTAAGGGAAAACTCCTAAAATTGTGGACAGCACACCAAAATCAAGGAAAAACACCTCAAAATTAAGAGAAAACTCCTCAAAGTTGTGGGAAAACACACCAAAATTGAGGGAAAGCTTCTCAAAATTAAGGGAAAACTCCTAAAATTGAGGAAAGCACACCAAAATCAGGGAAAAACACCTCAAAATTGTGGGAAAGCACATCAAAATCAAGGAAAAACACCTCAAAATTAAGGGAAAACCCCTCAAAATTGTAGGAAAGCACACCAAAATCAAATAAAACCACCTCAAAATTAAGGGAAAATTCCACAAAATTGTGGAATGCACACCCAAAATCAAGGAAAAATACCTCAAAATTATGATAAACCCCTCAAAATTGTGGGAAGCACACCAAAAGCAAGGAAAAACACCTCAAAATTAGGAAAAATTCAAAATTGTGGGAAAACACACCAAAATTGAGGGAAATCTTCTCAAAATTAAGGGGAAACTCAAAATTGTGGGAAAGCACAGCAAAATCGAGGAAAAACACCTCAAAATTAAGGGAAAACTCCTCAAAATTGTCGGAAAACACACTAAAATTAAGCGAAAATGTCTCACAGGGAAAGCACGCCCAAAGTGAGGGAAAACACCTCAAAATTGTGAGAAAACACACCAAAATTAAGGGAAAATATTTCAAAGGGAAAGCACGCCCAAACTAAGAGAAAACTCCTCAAAATTTAAGGAAAACACAAAAAGAAACACCTCAAAATTAAAGGAAATCGCCTCACACCCTCGCCCTGGGCCGGGTCCTCCCGGCCGCCAGGGGGCGCTGTGGTGCCGCTCCCCGCCGCCGCTTCCCGCCCTTTCCGCGCGCTGCGCGTGCGTTGCCGGGCGCGGGGCCGGCGGGCGGCGCGCGCATGCGCGGGCGCGCGGGCCCGGCGGCGGACGGGAATTAAAATGGAAGATGAGGAGGTCGCGGAGAGCTGGGAGGAGGCGGCCGACAGCGGGGTGAGGGCGGCGGCGCGGGCCGGCGTGGCGGGTCCGGGGCGCCGGGGGAGCGCGGGCGGGCGGCGCGGCGTCGCTTGAGGAAGCGGCGGGACGCGTCCGGCGGCGCGGCGGCCCCGCGGCGCTGCTAGGCCTCTTAAAGAGACCGCGGCCTCGCTCGGCGCGGGGGGCTGCGGGTCGCCCCCAGCCCCGCTGCTCGCCGGTTCTTCAGTCCCGCTTCAGGCCCCTCCTCGGAGCGGCTCCCTGCCTGTCCTCCGGCCCCCCGTGTGCTCCTCGCTGTCCCAACCCCCTGGGCGCGGCGGGGCTGCGGCCGCGGGGGCTCGGCGGGATCGCGGCCCAGCCCCGCGGGAGCTCCGCTGGCCGGGGAGGGGGAGCAGGAGGGGCCAAAATGTGCGAGCCCTGCATGGCCGTGACCCTGGCGGGCTCTGCGGGCAGCGAAGGCCTTTCCCTCTGATCGGAACGTGCTCCGTCACTCGGGCAGAACGGGGAGAGTCCCCGCCCGGCCCCTGGGGCTCGGCCCCGCTTCAGCGGCGGCTCCGGGGCTGGATGGGCACGGTGTGTGTGTGTGTCACGCCCGGGGACCCCGAGCGCTGTGAGGGCTGTGCCTGCAGATCGGCGCTGCCTCAGCAGCCGTGTGGGCGGGCGCGCTGCGGGTGCTCGCAGCGAGGGGAAACTCCGCAGGGCAAACTCTGCTTGTGGCGGATCAGAGGGCAGAGAAACCTCCGGACGGGGCTCGGCGAGCAGCCTGGACGCCACTGTGGGCAAGGGATTGGGTTACACCTGGCCGGAGCCAGGGGAGCAAAATAGAGCCTGTAATTGAATGCCCGAGAGGGGCCGGTGCCAGGCTGGCAGCGCTGCTCGCCCACCCCTCGTGCCCGGCTCGGAGATAATTCCAGCGCTCCATGAAGGGACACGGCTGCAGCCTCGGGAGCCCATGACTGTGGCCTTGAGTAATGGTTTAAAATGGTCCTGATGCTCCAGTCCTGCCGTGGAGCGTCCTCCCAGTTTGTCCTTCCTGCTGGTACCTCCCAGGTGCTTTTCCTTCGAAGGAGAAATCCCGGTCACTTGTCCTTTCTCACACCCATTTCCAGTCCACACTGCTGGGAATTTATGCTCGTAACCTCAGGGGTGCTTGTGCTGGTGAGCAGGGAGGTTCCCTGGGGAATCACACAATCCTTGGGGTAGGAAAAGCTCTCCAGGACCATCGAGTCCTCCATGTGCCCAGTCCCCACCTTGTCCCCAGTCCAGAGCTCTGAGTGCCACCTCCAGGCTTTCCTTAGATACCTCCAGGAATGGGAGCCCCAAACCTCCCTGGGCAGCCCCTGCCAAGGCCTGAGCACCATTTCCATGCAGAAATTCCTCCTGGTGTCCACCCTGAGCCTCCCCTGGCCCAGCCTGAGGCCATTCCCTCTGCTGCTGTCCCTGTTCCCCAGAGCACAGCCCGACCCCTGGTCTGTCCCCTCCTGTCAGGAGCTGTGCAGAGCCACAAGGGCCCCCCTGAGCCTCCTTTTCTCCAGGCTCAGCCCCTTTCCAGCTCCCTCAGCTGCTCCTGTAGGGCTGGCAGGAGGAGCAGCTGCTGTTGCAGTTGTTGATGCCTGTGGAGCAGTTGGAGGGGGGTGGGATGTGAGCTGCCTGTGCAGGCTGGTAATGGGGCAGGAGCTGCCCTGGGGGTCAGGAAGGGGATCTCACTCTGTGCCTGGCAGGAAGGAGCCCTGGAGGTGCTGGTGGTGCCTGCAGGAAGTGGATGCTGACAGGATGGAGCACAGGAGAGCCCAACCTCCCCTTGTCCCGTGGTTCTTGTGGTGCTGATGGATGCTGCTGCAGCTGGGGACGTTCAGGTGTCCCAAAGTCACAGGCACAGGTGGGCACAGAGCAGCCAGGGCAGGAGCAGGCTCTGCTGTGGCACCAGCAGCAACTGCAGCTCCTCCTGAGGGGCAGCTCTGATCCCTGCCTGTGAGCAGGGACAGAACCAGGGAAGGGCTGGAGCTGGGCCAGGGGGGTTTGGGTTTTTGGGTTGGAGATCAGCAAAGGCTCTTCCCCAGAGGGTGCTGGCACTGCCCAGGCTGCCCAGGGAATGGTCCCAGCCCTGCCAGAGCTCCAGGACAGGCTGGGATTGTTGGGGTGTCTGTGCAGGGCCAGGGGTTGGATTTGATCCCTGTGGGTCCCTTCCAGCTCAGGACACTCCATGGTTCTGTGATTTTCTTCCATCCAAGGCAATCCCAGCATACAGGAGCAGGGCTTGGCAGTGCTGTTGGTGCTCAGGAGGCTGCAGCAGAGCAGAGACACCAGGGAGCAGCTCAAACACATCCTGCTGTGACAGCGCCAGGACACAGGGAAAGGGCAGGGTTAGCTGGGATACTGGGAATTAGGAATTGTCCCCTGGCAGGGTGGACAGCCCTGGCACAGGTGCCCAGAGCAGCTGTGGATCCCTGGCAGTGCCCAAGGCCAGGCTGGACATTGGGGACAGTGGGAGGTGTCCCTGCCATGGCAGGGCTGCCACTGCAGCAGCTTTAAGGTCCCTCCCAACCCAAACCATTCTGGGATTCTGTGATGCTGGCACTTCCCACTGTTGGGAGCCTGAGTTATTTAATTTTTTAGACCCTTCAAGACATGAGGGAACAGTAGAGATACACCAGGAGATGCATGGTGGGTTTTATCGATGCATTATCTGTGTCCTAGCATGTAATTTTTTAATATTCCACACACAGGGTGTTCCTTGGGAAAGCAAATACATCACATTTTCAGTTCTGGGGGTGTTTGTTTGTAGCTTTTGGTGAGGCTGAGAACTTCTGCTCAAGGCCTTGAGGAAGGTTTGTCAGCAAGAGGCAGTTCTGGGCTGAGCAGAGATCCCAGGGTCTCCTAATTAAAATTCACCTCATTTCTCTCTTGCAGCTCCCCCCAAATCAGGCACCAGGAAAATCTCATTAGGTTGAATAAAACCCCTAAAAATCCAACCCAGCTTGGTTTGGTCGCTCAGGGAGCTGTGAAACAAATCCTGGTGGTTGGTTGTGTGTTCAAGGTGGCCTCTCTTGCTCTTGTGCCATCAGAGCTGCCCCAGACACGGAGCAGCTCCTTGGGAATGTGCCACCCCCGAGTGACCATGACAGTGTCCCCTGTCCCAGGGCCACAGGGTGCAGCAGAGCTCCGTGGGGCCTCTGGGTCATTGTCACCTCCCTGTGTCCAATTAGAGCCCTGGAATGTCTGTGGAATGGGGAGTTACAGCTGGAAACCAGGCTGTGAGTAACCTCTGAGTTAGGAGTGAGGCTGGGAAGGGTTTCAAAGGGCCAGTCTGGGTCAGAAAACACTAATGAGCCTTAATTCCTGGTTTGTTTTTGTGTGGTGTTGTGTGGCCTGGCTGGCAAACACAAATGAGAGGTCAGTTGGTGACACTCAGGCCTGTTTACCTGGCTAAAGCAATAATTAAATGTTAGGTGGAAGCTGGGCTCCAGAACATGGTCATGGGTGATCCTCAGCTTGGAACTGGTGCTTGGCAGAGAGATTCATTGGTTATTTCTTTACCAGGTAGAATTGGAGTGTGTCAGAGTCTTAATCATTGATTCCAGATCAGGATCTCTTTCAGCTTCATCCCGAGGGAGGGGACAGCTCTGTGAGCAGGGACAGCACCCAGGGAAGGGCTGGGGCTGGCCCAGGGGGGTTTGGGTTGGAGATCAGCAAAGGCTCTTCCCCAGAGGGTGCTGGCACTGCCCAGGCTGCCCAGGGAATGGTCCCAGCCCTGCCAGAGCTCCAGAACAGGCTGGGATTGTTGGGGTGTCTGTGCAGGGCCAGGGGTTGGATTTGATCCCTGTGTGTCCCTTCCAGCTCAGGACATTCCCTGGTTCCCTGCAGGTCAAACATTCCTCTGGCAATCCAAAACAGGTTAAAATCCCATGGAATTACTCTCCTTGTGTGCCTTTTTCCCCTGGAGTTTGCAGACTGAGCTCCAGCTGCTCCCTTCAGCCCCTGCAGTGTCCCCACTGCTCCCAGCCGTGTCCCCAAGAGAGGAGAACCTGCCCCATGTCCTGTGATCGGCCATTCCAGGAGGATGGAGCAGACAGAGGCTGGGAATGCACTTTGGCCTGGCCTGGGACTGTCCCCAGCTGGTGTCACAGCACTCAGGGAGGACAGGGCACCCGAGGTGGCAGAATGTCTCCTGTCTGTCACACGTGAGGGTGGCATTGGTGCCACCTGCCAGGCTCTGGGTCACTGGATCTGGAGGTGTCAGCTGCTGTCACTTGGAGGTGCTCAATGGGGTTGGAGTCCAGCAGAGGCAGAAGGGAGACACTCTGGAGTGTGACACTGTGACCTCCCTCTGCTAATGAGTGCTGTGGGCAGGGCCACACTAACGAGGCTGGGGTGTGCAGGGCTGTGGCCGTGAGGAAAACTGGGTTTTGGGGTCAGGGCTGTGAGGGAATCCCAGAAACCCTTAAAGCTCATCCCATTCCATGTCCTGCCATGGCAGGGACACCTTCCACTGCCCCAGGGTGCTCCAAGCCCCAATGTCCAGCCTGGCTTTGGGCACTGCCAGGGATCCAGAGCTGCTCTGGGCACCCTGTGCCAGGGCCTGCCCACCCTCACAGGGGGCAATTCCTAATTCCCAATATCCCATCCAGCCCTGCCCTGAGGCAGTGGAAGCCATTCCCTGTGTCCTGTCCCTCCATCCTTGTCCCCAGTCCCTCTGCAGCTCTCCTGGAGCCCCTTCAGGCCCTGCAAAGGCTCTGAGCTCTCCCTGGAGCTTCTCCTCTCCAGCTGAGCATTCCCAGCTCTCCCAGCAGAGCTGCTCCACCCCCCTGATCCCCCTGGAGCGTCCAGCAGCTCCAGCTCCTCCCTGTGCTGGGGCAGCTCTGCAGGTGCTGAGGGTCTCACCTGAGGGGCAGAGGGGCAGAATCTCCCCTCCCCTGCTGCCATGAACCCTGGATGGATTTGGACTTCCCACACCAAAAAGATGTGGGGCAAAGTTTCACCAAATGTTTGCTTTAGGTGCTGTAACAGATCCAAAAAGTCTTGAAACTGGGAATGGAAATTTCTGTTTCTGCTGCTGGGTGTTGCTTGGGCAGGTGGAGGTTTTTGGTAAGAAATGGGAGGTTTGGAGGTTGGGAATGATCAGGGGGAAGTGAGGTTGGTTTGGGGATACTGCAGCAAGGGAGAAGGAGCTGCTGCCCCACTGAGTTCTTCCCCCAGCCCTAAAAATCCGTGCTGGGAATGTCAGACTTGTTCCCAAAAATGCTCCATGTCCCCAATGCCTGGTGCTGAGGAGCAGGATCTGCCATGGAGACACAAACACCTGGGGCTGAGCCTGGCAGGGTGACTGGGAGGAATAATTAATGCAGCAGCTGATCCCCAGTAGCCTCAGGAGCTGGAGTGTTGCAGTAATTATTAGATTAATTTCTCTTTGGAGCAGAGAAATAGGTGGGTAAGGAGGAGATCTGGGGCTGCCCAGCTCTGCTCTTTCCTGAGGGTGTTTTGTTCCAGGTTTGGGTCTCCATCAACAGCTCTGGTGACCTCAGATCTTAAAACTTGCTTTTATTTCCTAAAGAAAGGAACATCAGCCAGGCTTTGGAGTTTGTCAGGAATTGCCAGAGCATGCAGTGGTGCTGTGAGGAGCAGACCCAGCTGTGGTTTTGGGAGGATCCAGCTCCAGCTGAAATTCACTTGTTCTTGGGTCTGACATTCCACATTATTGGGGTGAGAGGGGTAGAAGGTTGTGCTGGGAGTAGATACAGCAGAGAATGTGGTTAATGGTTTTCCAGAGCTTTGGAAAATGTTACCAGAGATCCAGGAGAGCAGCAGGACCGCTGCCCTGTGCTCTGGTAGGGATCTCCCCAGGATTTCTGCAGAGGAGTTTTGGATGAAGAGGGGGAAATACCACCTGGTGTAAGTGATTTACACCAAGTCTCTGCTTTCCTCACACCTTCAGTGGAGCTCACTCACTCACCTTGGGGTGAAAGGCAGCCAGGGGTTATCCTGTAATTCCTGCCTGGATCAGCCAGGCTGGGAGCTGCTGTTTGCTGTGTTTGGAGAGTCCCTGCTGGCAGGGATGGGGACAATGCCCTGTGTGTGTCCAGGGCACTGCAGTTATTCCCAAATGTGTATTCCCAAAAGGTTTCTTGCCAGCAGAGTGGCTGGCTTGGCTTCCCAATATTCTGGATTTGCCTGGGAATGTGCCTCCATCCCCTGCAGAATGCATTCCTGGGGTGCTGAGGGTCCCCAGCTCACCAGCAGCACCCCCAAGGTGTCAACTTAATGCCTGGGTGGCTCTTTGGCATGCCAGGCCATAGGAATGTGGGATCTGAGCAGCAGATTCATGTCCTGGGGTCCATGTCTGCATTCCAAGGGGGGTTATGGATCCTCTTGGCTGTTTTCCTCAGGGTGGGGGTAGGAAGGGTGCCTGTGGTGGGGCTCAGGTCAGCTTCCATGACGTCCTTGTCCACAAATGCAGCCTAAATGTCAGAGAACAGGATCTTCTTCGGGCTGTTTGTTTGGGTCCTGTTTGGCATCCACAAATAATAGCCCTAAAAATAGGCTGCTGAGATTCCTGGCTAATCTTTGGGGAGGGGGTTTTGCACGGGGATGTGAGGCAGGCTGGGAATGTCCTGTGGTTTTTGGTGATGCAGAGAAGTTTGTGTGGGAAGGGGGAGCTGGAGGAGCCCCTCAGGTGAAGGACACCTGGGGTTTGTCCCCAGTGACCTGTGCAGGTCCTCAGATGCCACATCCAGCTGCCTCTGCAGACAGCTCATGCCTGTGGTGCTTGTAGTGCCTCTGGCACTTGCCCTCAGAGTCAGCTCCTAATTTTATCTCCTTCCCCGCATGGTGACAGCCAGCGTGACACAGCAGAGCAGAGGGGGTGACATCAGCACACGGATGGATCCGTGCAGAGCAGCAGCAGGGATTTGATTTTAATTAAAAATGAGCAGTGCCAAGGTGATTCTGCTTTTAAAGTGGTGCAGTGATCCCAGTCACGAGCTGTGAGGCTGCTCAGGGCTGGGGCTGTGTCTGCACGTGGTGTTCAAACACTCCATTCCTCCAATTCCAAACATCCCAGCAATGAGCACTGAGCTGCCTGGAAAATGCAGAGTCAGTGCCTGTGTTTAGAAGAAAACACAATTTGTGACACACCAAGAGGTGTGTGAGGTGGGGAGGGAGTGCTCCTCACTCACCTCACTGCAGCTGAGGTGGGGAGCTGCTTTTGCCCATCTATTTAAACACAAAAGGAGATTTTTCCTACCAAAATTTCAGTGGGGGCAGCTGGAATCCCCTCAGCAGTGCCAGGAATTCTGTGGATCCTGCAGAGGTTGGGGTGGCAGGGAGGGGTTTGTGTGTGATTGGTGTCAAGGGTTGGTTTTTGTTATTCTGCCAAGGTCCCTACGTGTGGAGGGAGCCTCCTGTTCTGCAGGGAGCACAGTGCTCCCATCAGCTGCTGAGGCTGGAATTTAGGGGATTTATTTGATATTTTACTGCTCCTGGCTTTGCTCCTTGTGCCAGCCTGGTGTGGGCACAGGCCCAGGGCAGGGCCAGGCCCCTGTGCTGTGCCCTCGTGGAAAGAAGGACCTGGAGGGGCTGGAGCATGTCCAGGGAAGGGAACGGAGCCCCAGGAGAGGCTGAGGGAGCTGGGAAGGGGCTGAGCCTGGAGCAAAGGAGGCTCAGGGGGCCCTTGTGGCTCTGCACAGCTCCTGACAGGAGGGGACAGCCCAGGAGTGGGGCTGTGCTCCAGGGAACAGGGACAGGAGGAGAGAGAACGGCCTCAGGCTGGGCCAGGGGAGCTCAGGGTGGGCATCAGGAGGAATTTCTGCATGGGAAGGGTGCTCAGGCCTTGGAACTGCCCAGGGAGGGTTGGAGTGCCCATCCCTGGAGGTGGCACTCGCCAGGCTGGGGACAGGGTGGGCTCAGTGATCCAAGGTCTTTCCCAGCCTCCCTGACCCCGTGTGATCCCTGGTGAGGAGCTCCCCAAGCACAGAGCTCTGGTTTATGGTCCAGCACCACGAGCTTGCTCCCTGACCACTGGTGGGTTTGGGGATTTGGAGACAAAGGCACCAAGAATTTTGCTGGAAGTGACCTGCTCCAGAGTGGGAAAAGCGAAACAGGCTGTGAAGGAGTTGGGATGGTTTTGAAGGATTCGTTGGGTAAGTTTTGGTGTCGAGCAGAGCAAAGAGCTTCATTTTCCTGTGCCAGGGGAGGCTGCAGGCTGTGGCTGGATGTGGGGCTGTCTGGCAGCGCTGGGGCTCGGTGACAGTGCCATGAATCACCTGTTCTCAGTGCTGAGGTGGAGGTGACACCCTGCAATTGCAGCATCTCCCAGTCAGACCATGGCTGCAGCCCTGGGGCTCAGCTCAGAGCCCCCAGCAGTGCAGGAACAGCCCCAGGAGAGCAGAGGTGTAGGAACAGCCCCAGGGCTCAACTCAGAGCCCCCAGTGCTTCAGGAGCAGCCCCAGGAGCAGCAGCAGTGCAGGAACAGGCTCAGAGCTCAGCTCAGAGCCAGCAGAAGTGCAGGAACAGCCCCAGGGCTCAGCTCAGAGCCTCCAGTGCTTCAGGAACAGCCCTGAGCTCAGCTCAGAGCCCCCAGCAGTGCAGCAATGTGACTTTTGCCAGGCCACCTCTCCTCTGCTAGAAAGGAGGTGGTTCAGAGCAGAACAGAGCATTCCCCAGGGCTGCCATGTGGCTTGTGTCACCTCTGTGCCCACAGTCCCAGTCAGCTGAGGGCTCAGCAGCCTTGTTTCTACTCAGTGTGGAATGGTTTGAGAAGCTCCTGAAGTGTGTTTCCCCCCTTTCCACCCTGTTTTCCTGTTGTCTCTCTCCCCTGTGTGCTGAAGTATTTAATGGGGATATTCCAGGAGGGCCTGGAGGCTGAAAATCTGGTTTTAAGACCACAATGTCATCACCTGGGCTGGCTGAGTGAGGAGCCAACCCCTTCCCCTCATTTGGCTTCTGCTGTTTGCCACCAGCTGCCCCACAGCATCTCCATCCTCAGCAGGATATGCACTGCTCTCAGAGGGCAGGAGGCAGCTCTCACACATTCCCTCCCTCCTGTGCAGCAAAAAATGGGATTTTCCTCCCTCCCAGCCCCCTTGAAGAGGAAGGAAGCTGCCTGCAGGTGTTGGCCCTCCCCAGGAGGCTCTGCCTTGTGAAGCTCTGCCTGGTTCTGTTACCTCCCAGGACAGGCTTGGGTGAGGAAACTCAACCTCCCACCCACCTTTTATCTTCCTGAAATGATTTATTCCATTCTAGGTGGAGGTGTATGACCAACAGCCAACTCTGTGGATTGGCATCTTGTAGTGACTTGTGCTCCTTCCCTGCTCACAGGGGCAGGGAATTTCAGTCCAAACCCATTCCCTTCCCGAGCTGTGCCCGCTGTGGTTCCTGCAGGCAGCAGGGGGAAGCAGCCAGGCCTCAAAGCAGAGCAGCTGCCTCCTGCCACAAATTTGGAATTTCCTTCTGTAGTGCCAGATATCAGCTGGCTAAACTGGGACACTCTCAGGTAGTTTCTCTCCTTATTTGATGATCAAATCAAACACAAAAAGCTGTTTCAGAGCCTCTTTTAACGGAGCTGTCATGAGGACCTAAAAATTGCGAGGATCTAAAAATACCGGTGGGGTTGGGGCAGGTCACCTGCAGGGGGGTTGAAACCTGGCTTCCTTCTCCTCCTCAGCCGAGTTTTCTCTGTAATTGCTCTGGTTGCAACACCTGGGCAGCCTGGCAGGGGTGGCTGCCAGCCTGGGCAGGGCTGACGCGCTCAGACCCGGCTCTGTGGGTGATGAACACGTCTCTGTGCCCATGGGTGACTCGGTGGTGACTGCAGCCCAGGGAGGTGTGGGGCAGGGCAGGGCCTTCTCCTGGCAGGAACGTGGCCCTGCTGGCCAGCCCTGCCCCTGGCCTGGGCTCGGGGCTCAGCTTCCCTGGATCGCCCTGTGTCACACACATCTTTGCATGAAAATCATTTCCTTAGGATTTTTCCTCCTGAGAAGCTGAGAGGCCTCAGGAACAAAACGTATACAATGGTTATCTGCTGCTGTGGAATGCAACAGGTGCATCTGTGATTGGTCTCGTGTGGTTGTTTCTAATTAATGGCCAATCACAGTCAGCTGGCTCGGACTCTCTGTCCCAGCCACAAACCTTTGTTATCATTCCTTTCTATTATTAGCTTAGCCAGCCTTATGAGATGAAATTTTTCCTTCTATTCTTTTAGTATAGTTTTAATATAATATATATAATAAAATAATAAATCAAGCCTTCTGAAACATGGAGTCAGATCCTCGTCTCTTCCCTCATCCTCAGACCCCTGTGAACACCACCACAGCCCTGGCTGTGGCCACTGCTGCTCCAATGCCCAGCAGGTTTGGCCTGATCCCTGCCTGGATCCAGGAGTACCTTGCTGTGGAATTGCTGTGGAATCCGTGGGGTTTTACCCTCACAGGTGGTTTTTTGCCAGCTGAGGTGGTTAAAATGAGTGATGAGCACTCGGCACCTGTTGCTGACATCTTTATATGAAAATCCTCTCCTTAGGATTTTTCCTCCTGAGAAGCTGAGACGCCTCAGGAACAAAATGTAAACAATGATTATCTGCTGCTGTGGAATGCAACAGGTGCATCTGGGATTGGTCTCATGTGCTTGTTTCTAATTAATGGCCAATCACAGTCAGCTGGCTTGGACTCTCTGAGCCACAAACCTTTGTTATCATTCTTTTCTATTCTTAGCCAGCCTTCTGATGAGAACTTTTTCTTCTATTCTTTTAGTATAGTTTTAATGTAATATATATATCATAAAATAATAAATCAAGCCTTCTGAAATATGGAGTCAGATCTTTGTCTCTTCCCTCACCTGAACACCCCTGTGAACACGGTCACAGACGCCAGATCCATGGCCTGCTGTGGGTGTGCTGCTGGCTACAGCAGAATACTCCTGGTGGTTTTGCTTTTCTCATGGCTTATCCATGATGGCTTTACTTTTCTCTGCCTCTTGATTCCCAAATCATCCTTAGATGGAACCACACACTCCCTCCCCCCTTTAGAGATCGGTGTTTGGAACACTGTAATTACATGTGTGCCCAAACAGGCTCAAACTCTGACCTCCAAACTGAGATTGGTCTTCATTTTATTAAAAACTTTGTGGTTTTACTTTTCTCTCCTTCTTTTCTAGGAAATAGACAGACGGTTGGAAAAGAAGCTGAAGATCACACAGAAGGAAAGGTAAAATCCTGATTTCCCTGAGGTGCTGTTGGACAGCTGAGGGCCTGCGGGGTGGGGAAACAGCTTCAGACTGAGCAGGGAGCGCTGGGATGGGGTTGAGAATCAGTGAGTCCCTGTCTCTGTGCCACTAGGTGGCCTTTGGGAGCCGCGGGAGAAAGCTGAGAGTGCTCTGATTTCAGAGCTTTCAGAGCCGGCTCCTCCAGACTGGATGAAGCTCCAGCTTGGGGGAAGCCAAGTGAGAAAGAGGGGAAGAAATGGCTGAGTCAGGTAATGCCGGCTCCTGGCTCTGGACTGACTCACTGTGTCTTGCATCAGGCACAATTTCTTTTCCTGCTTCCTTTGGGCCTGGGCAGGGCTGTGTTATTTTCTCCTACCAGAAACTTTTTTAATCGTTGCTGACAAGTCCTTTGTTGTTGGGTTTTTTCCCCTTTGATTATTAGAGAGTCATGGGATTTATCTTCTGGGAGTTCCATGCAGAAAAGGGACTGTGAAACATTCAGATGGTGAGCTGGGGCTGAGGCTGGCTCTGAGGAGTGAAATGGCAGGGTTGGAGTGACCGGCTGGGTGTCCTGGTGAGAGGGGCCCTAGAAATCCTTGCAGGGAGTGAAATCAAGGTGCTTACACCAATGTCTTCAACTAGAAATAGTGAAGTGTCGCAGACATCTTTTATGAAAAATCCTTTCCTTAGGATTTTTCTTCCTGAGAAGCTGAGAGGCCTCAGGAACAAAATGTTGGTTACATTTGTGATAACAAAACAATGGTTATCTGCTGCTGTGGAATGCAACAGGTGCATCTGTGATTGGCCCATGTTGGTTATTTCTAATTAATGGCCAATCACAGTCAGCTGGCTCAAGACAGCAAGTCCAAGCCACAAACCTTTGTTATCATTCCTTTCTATTCTTAGCCAGCCTTCTGAGGAAATCCTTTAATCTATTCTTTTAGTATAGTTTTAATATAATATATATAATAAAATAATAAATCAAGCCTTCTGAAACATGGAGTCAGATCCTCGTCTCTTCCCTCATCCTCAGACCCCTGTGACCACTGTCACAGTAAAGCTCTGCTGAGGGAACAGTCTCTGTTCCCGTTCCTTCAGCACAGTTTAATTGTGACAGTGTCACAGGGGTTTGCAGGTGAGGGAAGAGACGAGAATGTTGACTCCATGTTTCAGAAGGCTTGATTTATTATTTTATGATATATATTACAATAAAACTATACTAAAAATAATAGAAGGAAAAGTTTAATCTCAGAAGGCTGGCTAAGCAAAGAATAGAAAGGAATCTTTGTGGCTCGGACAGAGAGTCCAAGCTAACTGGGCTGTGATTGGCCATTAATTAGAAACAACCACACGAGACCAATCACAGATGCACCTGTTGCATTCCACAGCAGCAGATAACCATTATTTACATTTTGTTCCTGAGGCGTCTCAGCTTCTCAGGAAGAAAAATCCTAAGAAAGGATTTTTAATGAAAAGACACTGCGACATTTAATGGTGTCACACACAGCAGAGACTGATTTTCCATCTCTTTCCGAGCTATCCACTGCTCCTCTTTAGAGTTACTACTATAACGAGGCCTTTAATTATTGCAGGCTGCTCTTAATCATAGGAAGGCCATTCAGACACGAGGAATTCACACACTGGACTGTCACTCTGTTTTTTTAAGATTTTTTAAGCTTTTTAATGTTGACATTTTTGTAGTGAACTTTCTCTGTAAATAACTCATTGTTTTGCGTTCTTTTATAGAAGAAGAGAAAGTTGATAAACTGTTGGTTTGACCGGTGTCATTGGAGAGGTGGCACTGTCACCCTCCAGTCCACTGTCACTCTTAGAAAACTATAAATGTTAGAGTCAGAAAATAAAGTCCCTAGAGCAGCGGTGTGCGCTTGTGTTTTTTCATGTCCTATAGCAACACCAGGCAGCAAACCCCCGTGGCAAACACTCACCAACCCCTTGTTTTCCTTCCCAAACAGCAGAAAGTCCAAATCTCCTCCCAAAGTGCCGATCGTGATCCAGGACGACAGCCTTCCCGCGGGGCCGCCGCCGCAGATCCGCATCCTGAAGCGGCCCACGAGCAACGGCGTGCTGAGCAGCGCGCACCCCGCCAGCCGCCCCGCCTTCCCCGTCAAATCGCTGGCACAGCGCGAGGCCGAGTACGCCGAGGCCAGGAAACGCATCCTGGGCAGCGCCAGCCCCGAGGAGGAGCAGGAGAAACCCATCCTGGACAGGTGGGAGCAGCTCTGTGTGGCTGGGGAGTTGCTGCCTGGTGTTAGTGGGGGTGCAGCCAGGCTGGCACAGAGAGGGGAGGGCTCTGCTAGAGCCTCAGCTAGGTGGCAGTGAGGGAAGGGCCTGGTAAGGTCACAAACCATGGAATTATTGAGGTTGGAAGAGCCTTCCAGGATCAGAGTCCAGCCATTGACTGGCGCTGCTGTGTTCCTCATTAAACATGTCCCTGTGCCACGTCCATGTGCCTTCAGAACACTTCCAGGGATCCAGGGGCAGCCACACCTGTGCCAGGGAGGAATTCTTCCCAATATCCAATCCATCCCTGCCCTCTGGCAGTGGGAATCTGTTCCCCCAGGCTCTCATCCAGAGTCCCTCCATCTTTGCTGTTGGCCCCTTCAGGCACTGGAAGGCCACAGTCAGGTCACCCCAGAGGTTCTCTGTTCTAGGCTGAGCAATCCCAATTCCCCCAGCCTTTCCTCACAGCAGAGCTGCTCCATCCCTCTGATCACCTTGGCAGGCTCCTTTGGGCTTGTTCCACGTCCTTCCTGTCCTGGGGACCCCAGAGCCCCTGACAGCGTCCAGTGGTGCAGGGGTTTCCCCGAGGCACTCAGAATTCCACACCTCATTCAGAATTCCACACCTCCTTTGGATGTCCCTGCCCTGGTGTCCCTGCAGGACCCAGCGGTGTCTCCACAGGCTCAGTTGTGTCCCCACAGGCTCAGCTCTGTTCTCTCTGTCCCTGCAGGCTCAGCTGTCCCCCTCTGTCTCCGCAGGCTCGGTTCTGTCCCTACAGGCCCCAGCTGTGTCTCTGCAAGCTCAGCTCTGTTCCCTCTGTCCCCACGGGCTCAGTTATGTCCCTGCAGACCCCAGCGGTGTCCCTGCAGGCTCAGCTGTCCCCCTCTGTCCCCACAGGCTCAGTTGTGTCCCCATAGGCTCAGCTCTGTCTCCCTCTGTCCCCACAGGCTCAGCTCTGTTCCCCCTGTCCCCGCAGACCCCAGCAGTGTTCCTGCAGGTTCAGCTGTGTTCCTTCTGTCCCTGCAGGCTCAGTTGTGTCCCCATGGGCTCAGCTCTGTTCCCTCTGTCCCCGCAGGCTCAGTTGTGTCCCTGCAGGCCCAGCTGTCCCCCTGTGATCCCGCAGGCTCAGTTGTGTCCCCCTCTGTTCCCGCAGGCTCAGTTGTGTCCCCACAGGCCCAGCTGTCCCCTCTGTCCCTGCAGGCCCCAGCAGTGCCCCAGAGGCTCAGTTGTGTCCCACAGGCTCAGCTGTCCCCTCTGTCCCCACAGACTCAGTTGTGTCCCCCTCTGTCCCTGCAGGCTCTAGCAGTACCCCACAGGCTTAGCTGTCCCCTCTGTGTCCGAAGGCTCAGTTGTGTCCCCACAGGCTCATTGTGTCCCCACAGGCTCAGTTGTGTCCCCACAGGCTCAGTTGTGTTCCCTCTGTCCCCACAGGCTCAGTTGTGTTCCCTCTGTCCCTGCAGGCCCCAGCTATGTCCCCACAGGCTCAGTTGTGTTCCCTCTGTCCCTGCAGGCCCCAGCTATGTCCCCACAGGCTCAGTTGTGTCCCCTCTGTCCCTGCAGGCCGCCGCGGATCTCGCAGCCCGAGGACAGCCGGCAGCCCAACAATGTGATCCGGCAGCCGCTGGGCCCCGATGGCTCGCAGGGCTTCAAGCAGCGCAGATAGAGGCGGAGGCGCCGTTCCGCCGGCACGGACACACGGACCCGGGCCTGGGGACCTCCCGGGGTGATTTGCACTGTGACCCTTTTGCTCTGCCCACTGTGACCTTCAGCCCCACGCACTGTGACCTCCCCTCTCCACCCACTGTGAGCGGCCGTGGCGGCAGGGCTGTCCCCCCGTGCGGCCGGGGGACACGAGGGGCCGTGCCGCGCTCGGCCGGGCGCAGGGAGTCGTGCGTGTCCCACTCGGGTCGGAGCGAGCGCCAGCAATAACGTTTGTTGTACTCCAAACCTGGCATTTAAGGAAAAGAAAAAAAAAAAACAAAAACAAAACAAAAAAAAAAGATGGGAAGCCTCCCCAGCCGCGCACGTTGTCCTCATCACTTCCAGAACGAGTTCTGTTTCCGAGGATTTTAGGTTCTTTTATTTGGTTTTCTGTTTGTTTTCTGTATCTTGGATCGGCGGAGTGCGTGGGAAGGGTTTGAGCCATTTGTTTGAGTCCAGAGAGGTAGCTGAGTGTTCCAAAGGGAATTCCAATGGATTTCCATGAATGTGATGGCTTGGGGATGACAAGCTCATGTTTCTCCTTCTCCATTTCCACTGCCATGGAAGCGAACTCCTGGATACCCCCAGGTACCTCGGAGTCGGACCCAGTTCACATCCTGCTCCTGTTAAAGCTTGGCTCCGATTCCCTGCTGGCTTTGAGGAGAAGCTTAAAACACCTCCTTTATGGGTTCTTTTGTGTTTGGGGAGAAGGGAATGCAGAGTGACCCCGTGCAAATGCCTGCTGTCCGGCCATGGAGGGCCGGGCAGTGAAGAATTAGGGAGATGTGAGGAGGAGGAGGAGAGGCTCCGGCGCCGCTGTGGCTCTGACGTCGGGCAGTGGGATATCCCGGCAGCGCAGGGACGGTACGAGCTCTCCTGGAATGGCAGACCTGGGAACCAGACCAGCCTTGGGGAAAGCCTGGATGATCCCCACATCTCCCTGGAGGCCGCAAAGCTTCAGGGAAGGGATCGTCCTGCTCCGGCTCCCGGGAAGAGGATGGGGAGGCTGCTGCTCCCCAGGAACGGAGATGTTCCCCCGTGGGTGAAGCTGAGGATCACTCGATATCAAGGGATTGGATGAACACTAAATGCTCTTCCTGGAGGGCCAGGACCTGGAGACCTGGGTGGTTCCTGATGGATCCTGCATCCAGGTGCTGCCTTCAGCAGGTTCGAGGGGGAACGAGCCAATCTTGACGTGCACGAAAAGCCCTGTGTGGAAATGAGGCTGAAATCCCACAGAAACGGGAAAATAGAAACTACCTGTGTATCCAACCCCCGGAACCTCCTCACAGCTGGTTCCGGGTGGGGCGGGATTCCCCCGGGATTCCCCCTGGGATCCTGGGGACTTTTGGGGGATCTCACTCATCCCCTGAGCCTGGGGGCCGGGATGAGCTCCGGGAGGGAGCGGGAGGGAGAAGGCCGTCAGCAATAACTGTAGTCACTGCGCCTTTCCTTAATTATTCCTAAAAATAGCATAGAATAGCCAAAAACCTCCCAAATCCGCCGGATTTCTGGTGCCTCATCGCTGCCTCCTTCGTGGCCGGCACCGAGATCCCAGCTCCGGCACCGAAATCCCCTTTTCCAGCACTGAAATCTCCTTGTCCGGCGCCAGGACTCGGTGCCCAGGACACGTCCCGCCCGCGGGCAGGGCTCGGCGGCGTTCCTGTGGGAAGCGCCTTCATCCCCAGGAGGGGGAGGATGGACGCGGTACCCGCGTGTTTCTGCTCCCCCCAGAAAACAAAAAACAAAAAAACGTGCGCCGGAAAGAAAACGTTTTATAAATTGTATTTTAAATAAATGTCTTTAAACTTTTCACGGCTTTATGGCTCCCTCCTTTTGTCCTCGTGTCTGCCAGGGGCAGCTTTTAGGTGGCAGGTGTGTAAAAATCCACCAGGAAGGTAAAATCTGGGAGCCTTTGCCCATAATTTCCACCCAAAACCAGAGGATTTTACCCCGTTTTTAGGATGGTTGGGAGGAGTGGTCCAAGGAGGGTGGAAAGGGAAGATGTGAATCCCAAGTGTGGATGTGAGTGCTGTCTCTCCCTGGAGGAGAAAAGCAAATCAGTTAATTCAACTCATTTAATCGAATGTGATTATTTTGTTGCTCTGTGCTGGGTTCCCCCCTGGGTGTTGTGCTCCATAATGTCCAGAGAAGGTGCTGGAACTTCCTGGGGTGAGGAATCCGGGAGCCCTGGCAGCTCCCACAGCCCTCGGCTCCCTTGGAATTCTGATGATTTTTATCTACTTACAATAGAAATAATGCAAACATATAATATTAATATAATATTAACATTTTAATAGACTATAGAAATATTAATAAATTAATTAATATAGAAGAAACCTAATTATATGTAATATACAACCCAGTATCTAATACATATATTTAACATCGTATCTATCTTAGAGAACCTACAATGCTATAATACATAGTATATAACGCTGTAATATAAATCAATGGAAATAGTAGACTCCACTATCTGATTTATAAGATTTATAAAATGACCTGATTTATAAAAGCAGTGAAACCTGTGGGTTTCGTGGCTCGGGGCCCAGAGCCAGTTCCAGTTTCCGCAGCGAACTGGGACCAGTTTCCGCAACGCCCCGCACCGGGTCCTCCCGCCCGCAAGGGGGCGCCGCGGGTGCGGAAGCGCCTCTCTCCGCCGGGCCCCGCCCCGTCCTGGGCGGCCTGAGGCACCCCCGGGGTACTACCGAGGTACCATCGAGGCGGCGGGGCCGCAATGGCGGCCGAGGCAGAGGAGGAGTACGAGTCGGTGCTGTGCGTGAAGCCGGCGGTGCTCGTGTACCGGGTGCCGCCGCGGGCGTCCAACCGCGGCTACAGGTGGGGCCCGCGCCCGCCCGCGGGGTGTCAGCGCTTCCTGGCGTGGGGGGGCTCCCCCTCTCCCCGCGGGGTTTGTGGGGTCCCCTCCTCGTGAGGTGTGCGGGGCTTGTGGCTCTCAGAGGTGTTCGGGGTCTCTCCCTCCCTGTGGGGCAGCAATAACTGCTCCTCATGGGGTATCTCAGCCCTTCGGTGAGAAAGCTCAGCCCCCGTGGGTTCCCTCAGGTGGTGTCTGTGCCCTCATCCCACCCCGTGGGCTGTCTCCATCCCCCCCGTGTGTTTTGGGGTTCCCACCCCATCAGTGACCCCCAGCCCAAGGCCGTCCTGCCACAGCCGCCTGTCCCTAACAAAACTTCGGCTCTGGAAACTCCGCGGAAAGGGAACCGAAACCTCCCGCGCAGCTCTTGCCTGCTCCCCGCCCAAACGCAGCAGCTGTTTTGGGGTGAAACGAGCCATTTTGTGACAAACTGTCCCCACCCTGGCCCTGTCAGCAGGCAGAGGAGCTCCGTGGGTGCCCCGGGGCAGCACAGGGGCTGTGGGTGGCACGGGGGCTGTGGGTGGCACAGGGGCTATGGCGGCACAGAGGCTGTGGTCAGGCACGGGGGCTGTGGGGGCACAGGGGCTGTGGGAGCACGGGCGCTGTGGGCTATACAGAGGCTGTGGGTGGCACAGGGGCAGCACGGGGGCTGTGGGCGGTACGGGGGCTGTGAGCGATACAGGGGTTGTGGGTGGCACGGGGGCCGTGGGCGGCACTGGAGCTGTGGGAGCACGGGGGCTGTGGGTGGCACGGGGGCTATGGTGGCACGGGGGCTGTGGGCAGCACCGGGCTCAGGCTCCCTCCTGCTCCCCAGGGCCGCCGAGTGGCAGCTGGACCAGCCCGCCTGGAGCGGCCGCCTGCGGATCACGGCCAAGGGCAGCACGGCCTTCATCAAGCTGGAGGACAAGAGCTCGGGTGAGGGGGATCGCGGGGCTCCGGGCGAGCGGCGCTGCGGGCTGGGCCCGGCGTTACCCGGCCCCTTGCTGTGTTCCAGGAGAGCTCTTTGCCCAGGCTCCTGTGGAGCAGTTCCCCGGCATCGCTGTGGAGGGCGTGACGGACTCCAGCCGATATTTTGTCATCCGCATTGAAGATGGGAACGGTGCGTCCCGCACAGCCGCGGACCCCGCAGAGCCCTCGCTGCTGCTGTTCGGGAGGGATTCCTGCTTCCCATGGCCGAGTGTTCCCTGCACGGGAGCAGAGGGAGGAGCTGCCTCCCTGCCACGGCTCTGACCTTGGCCCGGAACAAAAACTCTTGGGTTTGGCTGCTCAGCGTTGGCAGGAGGATGCAGGAACACCCCCCTGCTGCCAGTTAATTAAAAAGCTGTTTGTACTGTGCAGCCAACGAGGTCAAACACCTGGAGAAGGGAGGGCTCTGGGCTGACCTAATTGTGGCCTTCCAGTCCCTAAAGGGGCTCCAGGAGAGCTGGAGAGGGAGTAGGGACAAGGGGCGGAGGGACAGGACACAGGTAATGGCTCCCACTGCCAGAGGGCAGGGCTGGATGGGGTGTTGGGAATTAGGAATTGTTCCTGTGAGGGTGGGCAGGCCCTGGCACAGGGTGCCCAGAGCAGCTGTGGCTCCCTGGTGTAGAAAACGGATTTTTTTACCCTGGCAGTGTCCAGGGTTAGAAGGGGCTTGGAGCTACCTGGGATAGTGGAAGGTGTCCCTGGCCTGGAATGGAATGGGATGGGATTTACTGTCCTTCCAACCCAAACCATTCTGGGATTCTGTGATCCCCAGTCCCGTGGCTCAGTCTCCAGTGTCCCAGCTCCCTCTGGAGGCAGCGCCAGGCACGGGGCCGTGCAGGATGGGGTATCCCATCCATCCCCATTTCCATTCCCATCCCATCCCATCCCATCCCATCCCATCCCATCCCATCCCATCCCATCCCATCCATCCCCATTCCCATCCCATCCCATCCCATCCCCATTTCCATTCCCATCCCCATTTCCATTCCCATCCCCATTTCCATTCCCATCCCCATTTCCATTCCCATCCCATCCCATCCCCATTTCCATCCCCATTTCCATCCCCATTTCCATCCCCATTTCCATCCCCATTTCCATTTCCATCCCCATTTCCATCCCCATTTCCATCCCCATTTCCATCCCCATTTCCATTCCCATCCCATCCCATCCCATCCCATCCCATCCCATCCCATCCCATCCCATCCCATCCCATCCCAATCTCCTCTCCCTGCCCAGGCCGCCGGGCGTTCATCGGGGTTGGCTTTGTGGACCGAGGGGATGCCTTTGACTTCAACGTGGCTCTCCAGGACCACTTCAAGTGAGTTTGTGCCTCTCCCTGTGTCCTCTCAGCTCTGTTTTTGGCAGGTCTCCTCCAGGAGAGGTGGAGAAGTGGGAGCTGGGCTGGGCAGCTGTGGTGGGAAGAGGAGGGAGCTCACAGCTCTTCCTCTCTCCAGGATTTCCCAGCTTGTATCAGCAGCCTCCCAAACTGGGCATCCAAATTCCCACTCCAGCTTCCCCAATTTAATTCTTCTGCTTCCTATATCAGCTGTAAGGGGCTGCCCTGAGGGGCTGCTCCAGCTGCCGGGGATGGTGGAATTTGGAATTTTGGGGTTTTGGGGTTTTGGGGAGGGATGGATGGATGTGGTGCTGTCTGAGGGATCCGTGGGGCTCCGGCAGGTGCTGCTGGGAATCATCCCCTGGGTGCTCCCTCAGGTGACGTCCCAGCTCACACCTTTGCAGAGCTGCTGCCCCAGAGGGATGATCCTGAGCAGGATTTATTTGTCTGGGGGAGCCTGGGGCAGGCTGTGTCTCCTTTTCCATGGATTTAATTCCCACAGGTGGGTGAGGCAGCAGAGCGAGCTGGCCCGGCAGGCCCAGGACCTGGAGCAGGGACCCAAACTGGATCTGGGCTTCAAGGAGGGACAAACCATCAAGCTCAACATTGCTGTGAGGGCCTTTCTTTCCCAGCTGATTCCAGCTTTTCCTTTGGGTGCCACGAGGAAGCAGCAGCTCCTCCCTGAAAACCCCAGGCACGGGCTGAGGGCAGAACCCATGGGGATAACATTGTCTGCAGGGGTTGTGGTGCAATCAATTCCTGCTGCCAAAACCAGGCCTGGGGGATCTGGAGAGAAATCCACCCCTGCTGTGACCGTTTGGATGCACCAGCTGTGGGACATCGCAGCAGTGCAGGATTTTATTCCCAAATTAAAACAATTTGGCTTCCAGGGTTTTCACGCTCTGGCTCTGGATTTAAAGGCAATCCCACCCAAACTTCCTGCTCTCCTTTCAGAACATGAAGAAAAAAGAAGGAGGGACAGGGAGCACCAGGCCACGTCCTGCAGTGCCTGGGAGTCTGAGCTTGCTCCCACCACCCCCTGGAGGAAAATCCAGCTCTGGGGAGCGCCCAGCCCCGCTCCCCACGCCTGCCCAGCTCCCAGGAACCCCCATCACAGGTCTGTGCTCACCCTGAGCTCCTCAGGGGCTGCTGCATCCATCAAAGGGGGGAGGCTGGCAGTGAGAGTGGGAAATCACTCCTGCTGTTGTTTCCTCTCTTCCCGACTTCCTGACAGACTCCCTGTTGTCCTGGCCTCAGCCCACTGCTGCTCCTGCTGCTGATGTCTGGGGAGACTTTGCCAAAGCTTCAGGGTGAGCAGGAGAGGGATTTGGGGGGGATGTGGATGCCTGAAAACCACCTGGTTTTGCTGGAAAACCCCACTGGGGTGGGGGCACTGCTCCATCCAGTCCCAGCTTTGGGATTCAGAGGTGGCTCTGCCTCTGTGCTGCCAATTCCCTGAGTTTGGGTCCATCGACACTTCTTGCTCTGCTGCTCCAGGAGAGTTTTGGGGTGCTCCTGGATGACCCATTTGCAGCTCAGTTTCCTCCCTGCATGCCTTTACCCTCTCTAAACACCATTTTCCCCCTGTTTTTCCCTCTCTATAGGTCAGCTTCCAGCCAGGCTCAGGGGAACACTGGCTGGGTTCAGTTCTGATCCCACCTTGACCCACCTTTCCCCATGTGGGTGCTGGGATCCTCAGGATTCTATGGGACCAAAGAAGCAGCCTCAGGACACCTCACTCCTGCCCTTACACCCACCCAGTGCCAGAATGCTGCAATAAGTGCTGGGAAGAAACAGCCACGTGCCTTAAACACTCCACACCAGGATCCTGGGAGACTTTGGAGGCTTCTCCTGTGGGAAAAACCATTAGGTCCCTCCCTCTCCTTGATAAGGAGGGAGAGCTCAGGGATTCCTCTGCCTTTTGCTCGTGCTTTTGGGCTGGATCAATCCTTCCCTGGGCAAGGAGCATCCTCCTGGATCCACTGAAACCTTTCCCTGCCAGGATGCCAAGCACCACCTGGATTTTTTTCTGAGCACTTAACTGGGATGTGGGGAGCCTGATCCTGGTGTTTCCAAGCTGAAATTCCTCATTTCTTACTCTGGGAAGTTTGTTTTTATCCTCCTCTATTTTGAAGACACGATTTTTTACTCATTTCCATGGACATTTTATTAAGGACAGAATGGAGCCAAGCTCTTGGACAGAGCTGGGGTTGAGATCTCTCTTGAAACAAATAAATATTTTCTTACCTATTTATATTAAGGCTTTTCTGAGTACGAAATCCCACTTATTTTTATCCAACCCTTTGGATTCTCCTTTCCATTTCCAACTGGATAAAGGGCATTCTGCTTTCAGAGCTTTCCCCTGGGCCTGGCAGCGACCCCAGGTGAGAATGTAACGCTTCTGAGTGAACAATAAAACGGTTTTGATGCCAGACTGGAACTTTTTTCTTCCCCTGGGCGGGCTCGGAGCAGCCAGGATGAGCTTTTGTGATTCCCATTCCTTGCCGGTGCCGAGGGAATGGGATTGGACACGGAGCACAACAGAACCTGTTGCTTAGCAGTGGTTTCTGTTGGGAAGGACACCGGCAGGGGAAGGTAAGAGAGGAAATGAGGGGAAAAGGAGGGGTTTTGGGACACAACTGCTGGGGGGTGCAACTGGAGGCAGCTCCCGCCGGGCTGGAGGCATCCGAGACGCGGTAAATCCTCAATCCCATCGGCCTGCTCCCCGTCCCGGGTAATCTCCGGCTCTCCGGGGCACAAAGGGCACTTTCCCTGCCGGGGGGCGAGCGAGCCCCTCCTGCCCGGAGCGTGCTTTGGGACCGCATCCATCCCTTGCTTCAGGGGCGGGGACGCCTCCAGCCCCCGTGCTGGGGGATTTGGGGGATTTATGCCCACTTTTCCCTACCAGGGTGGGAACAGAAAGCCTTTAATTACGCGGGGGATAATTAAAGCTCCGGCGGGCGGGATGATCCGGGGTCCCGGCGCCATCCCCGCATCCCGGGGGTGTTAAAGCCGCTTCACCCCTTGGCAACCCCGGCTCGCTCCACCCCGGAGCTTTTCCTGCCGGAGCCAACTGCGGGCTTAAGGAGCTTAAGGAGCGCGGGGCTCAAGGCCGGGAGAGCGGCTCGGTCCCGGTAAGGACCGCCCCACGGCCCGGGCACGGCCTCGCCGGGGGCTGGCACTGGGCTCTGTCCCCTTCCTTTTCCTCCTCCTGCTCCGCCCGGAGCCTCGGGGTGCGTTTGCCGGCAGAGCCGCGGGGTTGCTGGGGGAGGATGGGGCCGAGCCGCTGCCGGGACCTCCAGGAAGAGGAGGGTCCCCGCTCCCGCCGTCACACGGGGAGGGGACGCGGATTTCGGGCTGATCCCGACCCCGCATCCGCTTCCCGCGGGCGGGCACCGAGCCCGAACCGCCCCAAATCCCGGGAAAAGGGGCCGGGGGACGAGGAGGCCGCGGCCAGGGGGTGCCCGGGGCTCGGGAGATGCTCCCGGGGCTGAGGTGGGGCCAGCGGGTCCTCCTCGGTGCGGGGAGAGTGGGATGGGGACCGGGAATGGGATGGGGAATGTCGGGAATGGGATTGGGATCGGGGTCGGGAATGGGACCGGGAATGGGATCGGGAGCGGGATCGGGGTCGGGAATGGGATGGGGAATGTCCGGAACGGGATTGGGATCGGGAATGGGATAGGGACCGGGAAGGGGATCGGGATCGGGGTCGGGAATGGGATGGGGAATGGGTTTGGGATCGGGAATAGGAATGGGACCGGGAAGGGGATCGGGGTCGGGAATGGGATGGGGACCGGGAATGGGAATGGGATCGGGGTCGGAATGGGATCGGGAATGGCAATAGGATCGGGGTCGGGAATGGGATCGGGAATGGGAATGGGATCGGGGTGGGAATGGGGTCGGGAATGGCGCTGGGGCAGCGGGTTTGCGAGGGGAAAGGGGTTTTTGATGGGAAAATCGCGGATCGGGGCTGCTCCGTGATCCCAGCAGAGAATCAGGGGCGGGTCTGTGGCCGCGAATGGGAAAGTGCCGCGCTTTGGGATCTTAAATGAGAATTTACGGTGGTTTGGGGATGGCGAATGCGATTTTATGGCGGTTTGGGGATCACAAATGTGAATTTACAGCGGTTCGGGGATCACAGCTGTGAATCTGCAGCAGGGTTTGGGATCACAAACACAAATTTTTAGTGATTTTTGTGGTTGCAACTGTAAATCTGCAGCAGTTTTGTTGTTGTAACTGTAAATCTGCAGCAGTTTTGGGATCACAAATAGGAATTCACAATAGTTTTGGGATCACAAATGCAAGTTTGTGCCAGTTTTATTGTTGCAGCTATCAATCGGCGGCTGTTTTGGGATCACAAACATGAATTTGCAGAGGTTTTGGCATTAGAAATCCAAATTTTGTGTCAGTTTTGTGATTGCAGTTACAAATCTGCAGCATTTTTATGATTGTAATTGGAAATCTGCAGCAGTTCTGGAATCAAAATTTAATTTACAGCAGTTTTGGGATGACAAACATGAATTTACAGCAGTTTTGGGATCATAGACATGAATTTACAGCAGTTTTGGAATCAAAATGCAAATTTGTGGCAGTTTTATGACTGCAGCTGTAAATCTGCAGGGGTTTTGTGATCACAAACACAGATTTGCAGCAGTTTGGGGATCATAGCTGCAAATCTGCAGCAGTTTTGCTCTTGCATCTATAAACCTGCCATGATTTTGTGATCCCAAACACACATTTACAGAGGTTTTATGTCCCAGCTGCAAAATGAGGTGGGTTTGGATCACAGCTGTTGATCTGCAGCACTTTGTGATCCCAAACTCCAGATTTTGGCCATTTTGTGGTTGCAGCTGCAAATCTCTGGCAGTTTTGTGATTGTGAATGTGGATCTGAACATCCTTGCAGTCACAACTGCAAACTTCCCGTGGGCTTTTGACCACAACTGTGCATTTCCAGCAGCTCTTCCCTCACAAACAGCATTCCTTGGAAGGTCTGAGTGTGGGAGGTGGCATTTCCAGCCAGGCCGGGGGGCAGAACCCTCCCCATGGGCTGGAAATTCACATTGAGGGTGGTGGGATTTTGGTGGAAATCCCCCTGTTTGTGCCTGGTTATTAAAACCAAAGCAAATATCAGGGAAGGATCCCAAGGCAGGTTGTTGTTCCTATCCCTGAGGGTCCTTTATCCAAATGCTGCAGCTCGTGGTGGCAAAGGATGCCCTGGCTGTGTCCTGGGCTAGATCCCATCCCAGATCACATCCCGGATCCCAGATCCCATCCTGGATCCCAGATCCCATCCTGCCTCTCTCCATCCCATCCCACAGGGGCCATGGCCTCGCTGCTGTCCCTGCAGGAGGAGAACAGGATCCTGCAGCAGGAGCTGTCCCGTGTTGAGGACCTGCTGGCCCAGAGCCGGGCTGAGCGTGATGAGCTGGCCATCAAATACAATGCCCTCAGTGAGCGGGTGAGCCCCCAAAATCCCCCTTTTTAACCCCAAAATCGAGAGCTGGCCATCAAGTACAATGCCCTCAGTGAGCGGGTGAGCTCCCAAAATTCCCCTTTTTAACCCCAAAATCCAGAGCTGGTTATAAAATACAACACCCTCAGCCAGCCCCCCCAAGTCGCCCTTTTTAACCCCCAAAATGCAGAACTGGTTATAAAATACAATGCCCTGAGCCAGCCCCCACAAATCCCCCTTTTCAGCCTCAAAAAATCCAGAGCTGGCCATCAAGTACAATGCCCTCAACAAGTGGGTGAGCCCCCCCAAATCCCCCTTTTTAACCCCAAAATCAAGAGCTGGCCATAAAATACAATGCCCTCAGACAGCTCTCCCAAATCTCTCTTTTTAACCCCAAAACTCAGCTGGCCATCAAGTACAGCACCCTCAGTGAGCGGGTGAGCCCCCAAAATTCCCCTTTTTAACCCCAAAATCCAGAGCGGGTTATAAAATACAACACCCTCAGCCAGCCCCCCCAAATCCCCCTTTTTAACCCCAAAATTCAGAGCTGGCCATGAAGTACAACACCCTCAGCCAGCCCCCACAAATCCCCAATTTTAACCCCAAAACTCAGCTGGCCATAAAGTACAGCACCCTCAGTAAGCGGGTGAGCTCCCCCAAATCTCTCTTTTTAACCCCAAAATCCACAGTTTGCCATCAAGTACAATGCCCTCAGTGAGTGGGTGAGCCCCCCAAATCCCCCTTTTTTTTTTTTAACCCCAAAATCCACAGCTGGCCATCAAGTACAATGCCCTCAGTGAGAAGGTGAGCCCCCCAAATCCCCCTTTTTAACCCCAAAACTCAGAGCTGGCCATCAAGTGCAACACTCTCAGCCAGCCCTCCCAAATCCCCCTTTTTAGCCCCAAAATCCACAGCTGGCCATCAAGTACAACACCCTCCCAAATCCCCTCTTCAGCCCCAAACTCTGGGCAGTGCCAGCTCCAGCTCTGGCATTCCCTGTGTGGGGCAGGGGAGCTGTGGTGTCCCCGTGGTGGGAATTGCCCAGACCAGTCCTGGCTTGCCAGGGCTTGTCCATCCCTGTTTTGTTTGTCCTGCTGGATTTTGGGAAGGAACTCCCCCTTCTCTGTGGGGATCCTTCAGTTTTCCAGCACTTTCCCCTGGCAACCAGGAATTCCAAAGGGTTTTGGCCCTCCCAGTGCTGAGTGTGCCCCAAACTGGTGGATACTGGAGGAATCCCTCAGTTTGTGCCTCAATATTCAAAATAAAAGCAAAATTCAGGAAAATACCCCTGGGCAAGTTTCCATTCCTGTACCCAAGGATGTTTTATCCACTCTGTGCCAAGTGGGAAGGGGCTTTGCTGACCCCATAGTCTGGGGTTTGAATTATCCTTAAAAACACCCCCAAAATTTCCCATTCATCCCCTCCCTGTGCATGGAGAAATGGGAAAATGTGGGAATTGGGGCCCCTGGGTGGCTGGGATTTGCCATGGAACCCCTGGGGGATGCCCGGGGGTGTGGAGGTGCCAGCCTGGGCTGAGGGATGCTCAGGGGTGTGAGGATGCCAGCCTGGGCCAGAGAATGCCCAGGGGTGTGGTTGGGGGTGCCAGTTTGGGCTGGGGGATGCTCAGAGGTGTGGGGGTGCCAGCGGATGCCCAGGCATGCGAGTGGATGCTCAGGGGTGTGAGGATGCCAGCCTGGGCCAGAGAATGCCCCGGGTTGTGGTTGGGGGTGCCAGCCTGGGCTGGGGGATGCCCAGGGGTGTGGGGATGCCAGCCTGGGATAGAGGATGCCCAGGAGTGTAGGTGGAGGTGCCAGTCTGGGCTGGGAGATGCTCAGGGGTGTGAAGGTGCCAGCCTGGGATGCCCAGGGATGTGGAGGTGCCAGCCTGGGCTGGAGGATGTCCAGGGCTGTGGATGGGGGTGCCAGCCTGCCCTGGGGGATGCTCAATGGTGTGGAGGTGCCAGCCTGGGATGCCAGGGATGTGGAGGTGCCAGCCTGGGCTGGAGGATGCCCAGGGCTGTGGATGGGGGTGCCAGCCTGGGCTGGGGAGGTGCTCAGGGCTGTGGATGGAGGTGCCACTGGATGCTCAGGGGTGTGAATGGGGGTGCCAGCCTGGGCTGGGGGATGCCCAGGGCTGTGGGTGGAGGTGCCAGCCAGGACTGGGGGATGCTCAGAGATGTGGGGATGCCAGTGGATGCCCAGGGGTGTGAAGGTGCCAGCCTGGGCCAGGGAATGCCCAGGGGTGTAGATGGGGGTGCCAGTGGATACTCAGGGGTGTGAGGGTGCCAGCCTGGGCTGGGGGATGCCCAGGGATGCCAGCCTGGTCTCCCCTGGTCCCAGCTGGAGCAGAGCCTGCGGCTGGAGCCCGAGGACGCGGCCGAGAGCCGGAGCCTGGCCCAGCACAACATCGAGCTGCGCCGGCTGCTGGAGGAGGAGCAGGCTGCCTACAAGAGGAAGCTCCAGGCCTACCAGGAGGGCCAGCAGCGCCAGGCCCAGCTGGTGCAGAAGCTCCAAGCCAAGGTAAATCCATCCCCAAGGGGGTACTGGGATAATTTGGGGACAGCCCACCATGGGTGTCACCCCCTGTCCCTCCTGCAGGTGTTGCAGTACAAGAAGAAATGCGGGGAAGTGGAGCAGCAGCTGCTGGAGAAGGCGACGGAGCTGGAGCAGGAGAGGATGACGGTGAGGGAGGCTTTGGGGGTGCCCTGCCCCAAATGCCAAATCGGGGTGATGGCCAGCGGGGGGGTGTTCCCACAGATCCAGCTGGATGCCAGCGGCTCCCAGCCCGAGGAGGAGAGCAGCAACGAGCTGGAGAACGCCCTGATCCGGCTGGAGGAGGAGCAGCAGAGGTGGGTGGGATCCTGGGGGATGTGAGGATTCCTGGGGGATGCTGAGCTCGGTGATTCTCTGGGATCCCAGGAGCAGCAGAGGTGGGTGGGAATGTTGGGATTCCCAGGGGATTCTGGCCCTGGTGATTCCTTGGGATTCCAGGAGCACCAGAGGTGGGCAGGATCCCAGGGAATTTAGGGATTCTCAGGGGATTCTGATCCCGGTGATCCCCGATCCCAGGAGCACCAGAGGTGGGCAGGATCCCAAGGGGAATGTGAGGGTTCCCAGGGGATTCTGACCTCCATGATCCCCAATTCTAGGAGCAGCAGAGGTGGGTGGGAGTGTGAGGATTCCCAGGGGGTTCTGACCCTGGTGATTCCTTGAGATCCCAGGAGCAGCAGAGGTGGGCGAGACCTGGGGAATTGTGATGTTTCCCAGGGGATGCTGAGCTCGGTGACCCCTGATCCAGGAGCAGCAGGGGTTGGTGGGAATGTGAGGATTCCCAGGGGGTTCTGACCCTGGTAATCCCTTGGGATCCCAGGAGCAGCACAGGTGGGTGGGATCCTGGGGGGAAAGTGAGGGTTCCCAGGGGATTCTGACACCGGTGATCCCCAACCCCAGGAGCAGCAGAGATGGGTGGGAATGTGGGAATTTCTGGGGGATGCTGAGCTCGGTGATCCCCTGGGATCCAAGGAACAGCAGAGGTGGGTGGGCGTGTGAGGATTCCCAGGCGATTCTGACACTGGTGATCCCCAATCCCAGGAGCAGCAGGGATGGGTGGGATCCCAAGGGGAATGTGAGGATTCCTGGGGGATGCTGACCCCGATGAACCCCGATCCAGGAGCAGCAGCCTGGTGCAGGTGAACTCGATGCTGCGGGAGCAGCTGGAACAGGCCAACGTGGCCAACGCGGCGCTGAGCGAGGACATCAGGAAGCTCACGGCGGACTGGGCACGGGCCAGGGACGAGCTGGAGCAGCGGGAGGCGGAGTGGAGGCGGGAGGAGGAGGTGAGAGACACCCGGGAGGGGATACGGGACACCAGGGAGCAGCAGCAGGGGATGAGAGGTGTGAGGCAGGGGGATGAGGGGATGTGGGATCATGGAGAGGGGATGTGGGGTCGTGGGGGATGCTGCAAAGAGCAGAGTTTGGGGAGTATGGGGGGGACGTGATGGGAAGAGGATGCAGGGCAGAGGGATGTGTTGGAGCATCAGGGGGTAGCATGGTTGGGATGAACGGAGATGGGAGATCTCTGCAGCCAGGTCTGGAACTTGGGGTTTATTGCAAAGGGCCAAGTGCAGGGCCCTGCTGGGAGCTGCCAAACACAGCTGGAGCAGGCTGAGAGAAGAGAGGGGGAGAGAGGATGAGAGGGTGAGAGAGTAAAAAGGGTAAGAGAGTGATGTTCCCATTACAATACAATAAATCTTCTTCTGTGTTGAATATTCTAATTCTCACTAACCAATCTAGTACAACATACAAATCCTACAGCATTTACATACAGCCTATAAGAATCATTGCATTACCACACTGTGTTACATTTTAAACCCTACAAACTCCTCTTTGGCCCCTTCTGCCAAGCTGCAGGGTCTGCTCTGACCCTTGGGCCTGTCTGCAGGCAGAGGGTGTTGTTCCATCAAAAGGGGATCACCTTCAGCTGGCCACACCATTGTTTTCCTTTGTTCAGTAACTAAGGGATCTCAAAGCTTGCTTTCATTTCAATCTCACTTATAGTTTCCATATTCTCAAAATCTTTTGCCAGACAATCATATTTATAAGGCTTTCCTGTTTCATCTTCCCCAACAGGATGTGGGGTCACTGAGGAGGGATGCAGGGCCAGGGAGATGTTCTGTGGGGAAGGATTGGGATGGGAAATGGAGATGAGGCGGGTGGATGTGTCAGGGACAATGTGAGGGATGTGGGGCCATGGGTGATGTTCCATGGGGAAGGATTTGGGATGGGAATGGAGATGAGGCAGGTGGGTGTGTCAGGGACAATGTGGGGCCATGGGGGATGTCCCATGGGGAAGGATTTGGGGATGTGACACGGATGGGAAAGGGAGATGAGGCAGGGGGATGCAGGGACAGTTACACAGGACCCTGGCAGGAATGTGGGGCCGTGGGGGATGTTGCATGGAGAAGAATTTGGGGGTTTGGGGGATGTGATAGGAAGGGGATGTGAGGCAGGGACGTGTCACCCCCCACACCCCTGTCCATGCCCACAAGAATTGGGGTGGCGCTGTGGAGGACTGTGGGGCTGATTGGTGTGGCCAGGAGGGATATTTGTGAATTTGGTGACCGTGGTGGATCCCCGATCTCGCTCCACCTCCCCCAGTCCTTCAACACCTACTTCAGCAACGAGCACAGCCGGCTCCTGACGCTCTGGCGGCAGCTGGTGGCCTTCAGGCGCCACTTCGGGGACATGAAAGCCACCACCGAGAGGTCAGCGGGGCCCGGGGCGGGATCCCTCCCTCCGGGGGTCCCTGGGGGTCCCACCCTGCGCCTCGTGCCCGCACAGGGACCTGTCGGAGCTGGGCCACGAGGTGTCGCGGACGGGCCGTGCCGCCCACGCCGCCTGCCTGCACCTGGCCGCCAACCTGCGGCTGGCCGAGAGCCAGGCGGGCGCCGCCCGGGAGCGGCAGGAGCTGCGCCTGGAGCAGCTGCAGGAGCAGCTGGAGGCGCGGGCACGGGACGCGGAGCTGGAGAAAAACACCCTGGCAGCCAGGTATGGGGATGGGGGCACTGGCTGGGTGAGGGGAGGGGTGGAAGTGTAGGGGATGTGGTACGGGATGGGGAGAGAGTGAGTCAGAGGGATGGGAGGCAGAAGGACCAGGAGGGATGCAGGAGCATCGGGAGGGGTGCAGGGGCACCAGGAGGAGTGCAGGAGGATCAAGAGGGGGTGCAGGGGCACCAGGAGGGGATGCAGGAGCACCAGGAGGGGTGCAGGACTGCTAGGAGGGGCGCAGGAGGGATGCAGGAGGACCAGAAAGGATGCAGGAGGACCAGGAGGGGTGCAGGAACACCAGGAGGGGATGCAGGACTACCAGGAGGGATGCAGGACTGCCAGGAGGAGTGCAGGGGCACTAGGAGGGGTGAAGAAGCACAGGAGGATGTTCCATAGGGAAGATTTTGGGGATGTGGCATGGGACGGGAAGGGAATATGGGTCAGAGGGATGGGATGCAGGAGCACCAGAGGGTGCAGGAGCATCAGGAGGGGTATGGGGGCACCAGGGGATGCAGGAGCACCAGGATGGGGAGGATTCACCCCCATGGGGCCATAGGGGATGTTTCGTGGGGAAGGTTTTGAGGCTGAGGCAGGGATGTTGGATGCTGGATGTTGGATGCTGGATGCTGGATGCTGGATGCTGGATGCTGGATGTTGGATGTTGGATGATGGAAGTTGCATGCTGGATGCTGGATGCTGGATGCTGGATGTTGGATGTTGGATGCTGGATGTTGGATGTTGGATGCTGGATGTTGGATGCTGGAAGTTGCATGCTGGATGCTGGATGCTGGCTGTGTCCTGGCCAGGCTGGCGGAGCTGACAGCGGCCCTGGAGCGGCGCCGGAGCGAGGATGAGGAGAAGGAGAGGGCAGTGGAAGCGCTGACCCTGCAGCTGCGGGAGCTGGTGGGTGCAGGTGTGGGGTTTGGGGATGCAGATCCGTCATTCCCGGCCTGATCCCACCCCGGGGCTCACAGGAGGCCGCGCGCGTCCGGGAGCCGACGCCGGAGCAGGTGCAGGCTCTGCGCTCTGAGCTGGAGCTGCTGCGCCGGACGCTGCACGAGATCACCCAGGTGCTGGGACACCCCGGGCCACCCGCAGCCTGGAGGGGCCTCTCCCTGCCTCAGTGTCCCCTGCCTTCCTCAGTATCCTTTCCCTGCCTTCCTCAGTGTCCCCTCCCTGCCTTCGTGTCCCCTCCTTGCATCAGTGTCCCCTCCTTGTGTCAGTGTCCCCTCTCTGTCTCAGTGTCCCCTTCCTTGATTCATTTTTGTGTTTCCTTATTCAGTTTCCCCTCTCCCTGATTCAGTTTTCCCCTCCCTGCCTTAGTTTCTCTTTCCCCCTTATTTGATTTCCCATTTCTCACCTCAGTTTTTCCTTCCCTGGACTCCATCTCCCCTTCCCCCTTCACTGACTTAATTCCCTTCCCTGCCTCACTTTCCCCTGGATTTTCCCGGGAGCAGGCGGTGCTGGCAGATGACCCCGAGTCCCCCGTGCCTGCCGTGTCCCTCCCGTGTCCCCCCGTGTCCCCTCCGTGTCCCGCCGTGTCCCCTCTCCGCAGCCTCTCTGCCAGCGCTGCTGCTGCTGCCGTCCACGCGGCCCTGAGCCGGCGCCAGCTCCAGCTGCAGGTGAGCTGGGAGGAGGAGGAGGATGGGATGGGATGGGATGGGATGGGATGGGATGGGATGGGATGGGATGGGATGGGATGGGGATGGGGATGGGGATGGGAAGGACGGGGACAAGGATGGGATGTGATCAAGGCTGGCCCCCAGGAGGCCCGGAGCCAGGCGGAGGCGGGCCGGGAGGCGGCCGGGAGCCTGCGGCGGGAGCTGGGGGTGCTGGAGCAGCGGCTGGAGCAGCTGGGAGCCGAGGCCGGGAGCTGCCGGCGGGCGCAGGAGGAGGCGCAGCGGGAGGGGCTTCAGCTGCGGGCCCAGGCCGAGGGGCTGCGCAGGTACCGCCCCTCTGTCTGTCCTGTGTGTGTGGCTGTGTGTCCATGTGTGTCCGTGTGTCCATCCCTGAATGTCCATCTGTCCCTGTGCATCCATGTGTCCCTGTGCCCGTGTGCCTGTGTGCCTGTGTCCGTGCGCCCATGTGTCCATGCGTCCATGTACCCTTGTGCCCATATGTCCATGTGTCCGTGTGTCCATGTCCGTGTGTCCGCAGGGAGCTGTGCCCATGCGTCCATGTCTGTGTGTCCGTGTCCGTGTGTCCGCAGGGAGCTGTGTCCATGTCCATGTGTCCGTGTCCGTGTGTCCGCAGGGAGCTGTGCCCGTGTGTCCATGTGCCCGTATGTCCATGTCCGTGTGTCCGTGTGTCCGCAGGGAGCTGTGCCCGTATGTCCATGTCCGTGTGTCCATGTCCGTGTGTCCGTGTCTGTGTGTCCGCAGGGAGCTGTGCCCGTGTGTCCATGTGCCCGTATGTCCATGTCCGTGTGTCCGTGTGTCCGCAGGGAGCTGTGCCCATGTGTCCATGTGCCCGTATGTCCATGTCCGTGTGTCCATGTCCGTGTGTCCATGTCCGTGTGTCCGTGTGTCCGCAGGGAGCTGTGCCGCGCGGAGGCGGCGCTGGCGGAGGAGCAGCAGCGTGCGGGGGCCCTGCAGCAGGAGCGGGAGCAGCTGCGGCGCCGCAGCGAGAGCCTGCAGGACGGCCGGGACCAGGCTGCCCGCGACGCCCAGGCTGCCCACGAGCAGCTGCAGCACAGGTGGGCACGGGTGGGTGGGCACAGGTGGGCACGGGTGGGCACGGGGCATGGGTGGGCGCAGGTGGGCACAGGAGGGATCAGGTGGGGACTGAGGTGTGTGCGGGGCCAGGGTGGGTACAGGATTTGCGGGGGCTACAAGAGGGTTCAGATGAGCACAGGTGGCTCTGGGGGCACACAAGGGCACGGGGCACAGGTGGGCACAGGTGGGCATGGGGCACAGGATGGCACAGGAAGCACAGGTGGGCATGGGCAGGTGCAGGTGGGGACCCAGGTGGGTGTGGGGTCTGGGTAGGTAGAGGGTATATGGGGGGTACAAGAGGGTTCAGATGAGCACAGTCGGTTGTAGGTGGGCACAGGTGGCTGTAGGTGGGCACAGGTGGGTGTAGGTGGGCTCAGGTGCATACAGGTGCACATAGGCAGGTGCTGGGGGGTATAGCACCCTCAAGACCTACCTATGGTGGATGCAGGTGGGTACAGGTGGGCACAGATGAGTGTACAGGGATCACAGGTGGGTGCACACGGGACACTGGCAGGCACAGTTGGGCACAGGTGGGCACAGGTAGGTGTACAGGGGACACGGGTGGGTGTGCAGGGGGGTACAGGAGGGTTCAGGGGAGCACAGGTGGGTGCACAGGGGACACAGGCGGGCAGAGGTGGGTGCACAGGCGGGCACAGGTGGGCACAGGCAGTGTGTGCTGTCCCCGCACAGCCAGCAGCAGGTGCAGGAGCTGGAGGCGCAGCGGGCGCGGGCGCAGCGGGAGCTGCTGGAGGCGCGGGAGGAGCTGAGCCGGGCGCTGCTGGAGGTGGAGCTGGCCCGGGGCGAGCAGGAGGCGCTGGAGGAGGCCCTGGGCAAGGTGGGCACCGGGACCCGCCCCACAGCGGGGCCGGGCACGGGTACAGGTGCATCCCATGGGTACAGGTGCACTCCCCCAAGAGTGCCAGGCCTGCCCTGGGTGCAGCCCCGTGCCCCAGCTGCCCCCATGGCCTGGTTCCACAGGTGTCCCCACATACCCCAGGTGTCCCCAAGTGCCCCCTATGCCCCAGGTGCTCCCCAAGCTCCGGGTGCCCTCCATGTTCCCCATGCCCCAGGTGCTCCCCAAGCTAGATGAGCCCCAGATGTGCCCCCATGCCCCAGGTACTCCGAAGCCCCAGGTGCCCCCCCGTGCTCCCAGGTACTCCCCAAGCCCCAGGGTGCCCCTCATGCCCCCCCTGCCCCAGGTACTCCCCAAGCCCCAGGTGTCCCCCATGCCCCAGGTGCTACCCAAGCCCCAGGTGCCCCCCATGTACCCAGGTGCTCCCCAAGCCCCAGGTGCCACCCCTGTCCCCTGTGCTCCCCCTGCCCCCTGTCCCCATCCGGCCGTGCCCCCGGTGCCAGCCGGTGCCCGCTCGCAGGCTCAGGGCAGCTGCGGGGAGCTGGCGGAGGCCCGGCGGGCGGCGGAGGCCGAGGAGTCGCGGCTGCGGGACGCGCTGGCCAAGACCAGCGAGCTGGCGGCCGGGCTGGCCCGGGACAAGGCGGAGCTGGGCCGGCGGCTGGAGCGGCTGGAGCAGGAGCGGGAGCGGGGCCGGCTGCGCAGCCGGGAGCTGTGCCGGGAGCTGGCGCTGCTGCGGGCGCGGCTGGAGAGCGGCCCCCGGCCCGGCAGCGAGCGGCGCGACCCGGAGCGGCCACTGCGGGACCCCCGGGACGACGGGCGGGGGCTGCGGGAGGAGCTGCGGGAGCTGCGCGGGCTCCACGAGCGGCTGCGCCACAGCCTGGGCCAGGTGGGCACCGCGAGGGCAACTGGGAGGGTGGGAAGGGTGCCAAGGGTGGGTGCTGGGGCAACCGGGAGCGGTGGGGAGGGTGCCAAGGGTAACTGGGAGGGGTGGGAAGGCGGCATGGGAGCGCTGAGAGGGTGTCAGGGGTAAATGGGAGAGTGCCAGGGACAACTGGAAGAGGCGGGGAGAGTGTCTGGGGTAACTGGGAGGGGTGGGGAGGTGCCAAGGGTGGGTGCTGGAGCAACTGGAAGCAGTGGGGAGGGTGCCACGGGTAACTGGGAGGGGGATGCGATGACTGGTGTCCCTGAGGTGTCCCCGGTGTGCCGCAGGCGGTGCAGGAGCAGAGCGCGGCGGGCGAGGCTCTGGCGCGGGCGCGGGCGGAGCAGGAGCGGCTCCGGGCGGAGCAGGAGCGGCTGGGCCGGACGCAGGCGGCGCTGGCCCAGGACGGGGCCGGGCTGGCCGTGCAGATCGCGGCTGCCCAGCGCCAGGAGCGGCACCGCCACCGCGAGGCCGCCGGGCTCAGGTGGGGCTGGCTCGGGGGGTGCCGGGCTCAGGGGGTGCTGGGCGGGTCCAGCCCCGTGCCCAGCCCCGTGCCCAGCCCCGTGCCCGGTGTCCCGCAGGTCAGAGAAGGAGGGGCTGGAGAACGCCGTGTTCCAGCTGCAGCAGGAGCTGGCCCAGCTCCAGGCCCGCAATCAGCAGCTGGAGGCCCAAGGCCGGACACTGGCCCAGGCCAAGGAGGCGCTGGAGGGTGAGGGGTCCCGGCCACCCGTGTGTCCCATCGGCCTGGCCATGGCCAGCTCCCACCCATCCATCCCGGTCTTCATCCTCATGCCATCCATCCCCATTTTCATCTTCAACCCATCCATCCCCATCTTCACCATCCATACCCATCCACAGTGTCTGTTATACACATCTTCATCCTTGTCCATCTCCATCTTCACCGTCCATCTCCATCCATCATCCCCATCCTCATCCCTGTCCATCCCCATCCTCATCCTCAGCTCCATCCCCTTTTCCCCATTGACAGGGGGTGTCTCCATGACTTGGGAGTGTCCCCACTGATGGGGGGGATGTCCTCATGATAGGGTATCCTCATGACAGGGTGTCCCCACTGACTGGGGTTGTCTCCAGTGACTGGTGGGTCCCCATTAGCTCTGGGGTGTCCCATGACTGGGGGTGTCCCCATAACTTGGGGTGTCCCATGGTGCGGTGTCCCCATGACTGGGATGTGCCCATGACTGAGGCTGTCCCCATCACTGAGGGGTGTCCCTGTGACTGAGGCTGTCCCCATGACTGGGGCTGTCCCCATCACTGAGGGCTGTCCCTGTGACCGAGGCTGTCCCCATGGCTGCGCTGTCCCCATGACTCCGCTGTCCCCATCACTGTCCCCATGACTGAGACTGTCCCCATCGCTAAAGGGTGTCCCTGTGACCAAGGCTGTCCCCGTGACTGCACTGTCCCCATCACTGAGTGGTGTCCCCATTACTGAGGGTGTCCCCATCACTGAGGGGTGTCCCCATGACCGCGCTGTCCCCGTGTCCCCCAGCGGAGCTGGGTGTGGCGCGGCGGGAGCGGGCGCAGGAGCTGCGGGAGCGGCGCCAGGCGGTGGCGGTGGCCGAGGCGGCCGCGGTGGCAGCGGCGCTGCAGAGTGCCCGCGATGCCCACCGGGAGCAGCTGGAGCAGCTCCAGCGGGAGAAGGTGCGCACGGGGCGGGGGGACACGAGGGTTTGGGCTGCGGGAGGGATTGGGGGCACGGCGCTGGGATTTTGGGGTGTTGTGGTGGAGAGTTTTAAGGTGTGATGGAGTTTTTTTGGGTGTGATGGTGATTTTGGGGGTTTTAAGGGTGATTGTTGGGCAACGATGTTGGTCATTGGGGTGAAATGTTGGGTTTTGGGATAAAATGTGTTTTGGGGTGCAGAGCTGATTTTTGATGCACGTGCTGACTGTCTAGGGTCCAGTGGTTATTTTTGGGGTGAAATGTTGTGTTTTGGGGCTCAATGGTGATTATGGGGTGAAATACAGATTTTTGGGGGTCTGAGCTGATTTTTGATGCATGTGCTGATTGTTGAGGGCACAATGGTGATTTTTGGGGGACAACCTTGATTTCTGACATTCCCACTGATTGTTGGGGCATGATGCTCGGGGTGCAGGATTGTTTGGGTTTGCTGGTGATTTTTAGGGTCCGCTGGTGATTCTTGGGGCTCACTGGTGATTTTTGGGGCTCACTGATGATTTTGGAGCCGGCAGGAGGAGCTGGAGGCCGAGCGGGGCCGGCTGGTGCAGGAGCACGAGGAGCTGGTGGCCGATCTGGCGGCGTCGCGGCAGCAGCGCCAGAGCGAGAAGCAGCAGGTGGTGGCCCGGATGTCCCCCTGTCCCTGTGCCACCCCGATGTCCCCCAGCCCTGTGTCACTTCCCTGATGTCCCCAGGCTCTGGCGCTGCAGGAGGAGGAGCGGGTGGCCCTGGCAGGGACGTTGGCAGGGCTCCAGCAGAGCCTGGATGAGGCCACGGCCGAGCTGGAGCAGCGGCGGCGAGAGGTCACAGGCCACCAGGAGAAGGAGCAGGTGGGTTTGGGGGGCTCCCAGAACGCCCCCAGGGTGGCACAGAGCCCTCACTTCCACCCCCATGCCCAGGTGTCTCCCCTCTTTGTGACCCCTATTGCCCAAAGTGTCCCCTGCTCTTGCAGCCATCCGTGCCTGGGTGTCCCCTTGTCACCCCGCAATTCCTGGGCATCTCCCACTGCAGCCCCTCCTGTCTGAATATCCCCTGTGGCCTCCCCATTGCATCCCCCCATTCCTGGGTACCCCCCCATTGCACCCCCCAGCTTGAGGCTCACCCCCACATTGCAAAACCCCCCACAGTGTCCCCTTTTCTTGCAGCCCCCCAGCTTCACCCCCCATCTCCTGCAGGAATGGGGCTCAGCTGTGGTACCTGAGCCCCCTCACCCCATCCCTGCACTATCCCTACTGCCCCCCTCTCTCTGGGACCCCATCCCCACTGTCCCCCCTTTTCCAGCACCTATTCCATTGCCCTCCCTCTTTCTGGGGCCCATCCCCATTGCACCCCTTCTCTCTGGGACCCCATCCCCACTGTCCCCCCCTTTCCAGGACCCATTCCATTGCCCTCCCCCTTCCCTGGGACCCCATCCTCATTGTTTCCCTCTCTTTCTGGGACCCATCCCCATTACCTCACCTCTCTCCGGGACTCCAACCTCACTGTTCCTCCTCTCTCTGTGCCCCATCCCCATTACCTCCCTGAGCCTGGGACCCCATCCCCATTGTTGCCCCCTCTCTGGGAGCCCATCCCCACTGCCCCACTCTCTCCACGACCCCATCCCAACTGTCCTCCTGTCTCCAGGACCCCAACTCCACTGTTCCTTCTCTTTCTGCAGCCCAACCCCATTACCCCCCCGTGTCCAGGACCCCATCCCCATTGCCCCCCCTCTCTGGGACCCCATCCCCACTGTTCCCCCCCCACCCCTTTCCAGAACCCATTCCATTGTCCTCCCCCCTCCCTGGGACCCCATCCTCATTGTCCCTCCCTCTTTCTGGGACCCCATCCCCACTGTCCCTCCTCTCTCTGCGCCCCATCCCCATTCCCCCCTCCCTGTCCAGGACCCCATCCCCATTGTCCCCTCTCTCCGGGACCCCCGAAAGGAGGGAGGGGGGTATCAGGATGCCCCCGTTCCCCCCAGGCCTTGGCAGCGGAGCTGCGCTCGCTGCGGTTGCGGGCGGAGGAGGCGGCGCTGAGCCACGAGCGGGAGGCAAGGGCGCTCCGGGACCAGGCGGCAGCGGCGGCCAAGCAGCGGGACAGCGCCCTGCGGGAGGTGAGCCGCACCCCAAAACCCTTTCCTGCTCCCCTGAAATCTCCCTGGAGTTCCCTGCCCCCCAAAAACCCTTCCTGCTCCCCTGAAACCCCCAAATCCAGGAGTTCCCCGCACCCCAAAAACCCTTCCTGCCCCGCTGAAACCCCAAATCCAGGAGTTCCCTGCCCCCCAGAAACCCTTCCTGCCTCCCTGAAACCCCCAAATCCTGGAGTTCCCAGCCCCCCAAAAACCCCTCCTGCACTCCTGAAACCCCCAAATCCTTGGAGTTCCCCGCCCCCCTGAAACCCCCAAATCCCTGGAGTTCCCCGATCCCAAAAACCTCTTCCCGCCCCCCTGGAACCCCCAAATCCCTGGAGTTCCCCAACCCCCAAAAACCCCTTCCCACCCTCTGAAACTCCCAAATCCTGGAGTTCCCCAATCCCCAAAACCCCTTCCCGCCCCCATGAAATCCCCAAATCCTGGAGTTCCCCACCCCCCAAAACCCCCTCCTGCACTCCTGGAACCCCCAAATCCCTAGATTCCCCTGCCCCCCAAAAACCCCTTCCCGCCCCCCTGAACCCCCAAATCCTGGATTCCCGCTCGGGGCAGGCGGAGGAGGCGCGGGCGCAGCTGCGGGCCGGGGCCGAGGCGCGGGCGGCGGCGCGGCGGGAGCTGCTGGAGGCGCAGCGAGAGGCCCGGGACAGCTGCGAGGGCCGCGACACCGAGCGGCGGCGGGCGCAGGAGGCGCGGCGGGCGCTGGGCGATGCCGCCCGGGAGAAGGAGGCGCTGCAGCGCTCCAACGAGGAGCTGCGGGCGGCCCTGCGGCGCGCCGAGGGAGAGCGCATCAGGTGGGGAACCGGGGTGGCCTCGCCGGGGGGTGCAGGGCTTTGGAGGGGCTGATTGGGGCTGGGGGATGCTCAGGGTAAGGGAATGTCCAAGCTGGGAGATGCAGGGGTTGGAGCGACGGGTGGGACAAGGAGCTGCTCGAACTGGGAGATGCAGGAGTTGGGAGATGCTTGGGATTAGGGAAGCACAAGTTGGGTGATGCTCAGGATGAGGGGAAGCACAGATTGGAAGATGCAGGAGTCGGAATGATGGGTGGGACAAGGGGCTGCGCAAATTGGGAGATGCAGGAGTTGGGAGATGCTCGGGATGAGGAAAAGCACGAGTGGGGAGATGCAGGAGTTGGGAGATGCTTGGGATGAGGGAAGCACAGATTGGGAGATGCAGGAGTTGGTGGATGCTCATGATGAGGGAAAGCAGGAGTTGGGAGATGCTTGGGATGAGGGAAAAACAGGAGTTGGGAGATGCAGAAGTTGGGAGATAATTGGGATTAGGGAAGCACAAGTTGGGTGATGCTTGGGATGAGGGAAGCACAGATGGAGAGATGCAGGAGTTGGAAGATGCTTGGGATGAGGAAAAGCAGGAGTTGGGAGATGCAGGAGTTGGGAGATGATTGGCATGAAGGAAAACAGGAGTTGAGTGATGCTCAGGATGAGGGGAAGCACAGATTTGGAAATGCAAGAGTTGGGAGATGCAGGAGTCGGGAGATGCTTAGGATGAGGAAAAGCAGGAGTGGGGAGATGCAGAAGTTGGGAGATGCTTGGGATGAGGGAAAACAGGAGTTGGGAGATGCCCGGGATGAGGGGAAGCACAGATTGGAGATGCAGGAGTTGGGAGATGCAGGAGTTGAGTGATGCTCAGGATGAGCACAGATTGGGAGATGTGGGATGCAGGAGTTGGGTGATGCAGGAGTTGGGACATGCTGGGGGTGAGGAAAAGCAGGAATTGGAAGTTACAGGGCTGATCCCCACCGTGGAGGGCGATGCCTGGGGTAGGGGCAGTGTTGGGACGCTCAGGTTGGGATGGGGCGGTGCTCCAGCTCAGGAGGACGCTCAGGACAAGATGATGGCAATTTGGGGCTGGGGGGCACCCGGGATGGGCACAGCTGGGGCACAGCTGGTGCTGGGGCCGTGCTGCCCCCCCGGGCACTGCCAGCCCCCGCTGCCCGCAGCCTGAAGCGCTCCGGGGAGGACAAGGAGCAGCGCGTGGCGCTGCTGGAGGCGGCGCGGGCGGCGGCCGAGCGGGAGGTGTCGGAGCTGCGGGCGGCGCTGCGGGGGCTGGAGCGCGCCCGCCTGGAGAGCCGCCGGGAGCTGCAGGAGCTGCGCCGCCAGGTCAGGGACGGCGACACGGGCACGGGGGGTGGCACTGAGCCCCGGGGTGTCCCCGAACCGCTGGTGGCCTCGCGGGCAGGTGAAGGAGCTGGACAGCGAGAACAGCCGGCGGGGCCGGGAGCTGGGGGAGCTGCAGGCGCGGGTGGCGCTGGAGGAGCAGCGGGAGCAGCGCAGCCGCCGCGAGGCCTCGGGGCTCCGGCAGAAGGTGGCCGAGAGCGAGGCCGGCACCGAGGCTGCCAGGAAGGAGGTGAGGCCGCCCCGAAGGTCCTCAAGAACCCGCTGTGGGTGTCCCACATCCCTGAGTGTGCCTGTGCCCCCGTAGCTGGCTGTCCTGTGGGTCTGGAGGTGTCCCTGTCGCCTCAGGCCATAGCTGGGTGCCTGTTGTCCCCAATCATTGCCATCACTGTGGTATCCTATGTCCCTGGAGTTCCCATTGCCCCACTGCTCCATCCCCTGCATCCCTGGGTGTTCCCTGTGACCCCATTGCTCCATTCCCTGCATCCCTGGGTGTCCCCATCACCCCACTGCTCCATGCCCTGCATCCTTGGAGTTCCCATTGCCCCATTGCTCCATCCCCTGCATCCCTGGGGTTCCCCTGTGACCCCATTGCTCCATCCCTTGGATCCCTGGGTGTCCCCATCACCCCACTGCTCCATGCCCTGCATCCTTGGAGTTCCCATTGCCCCATTGCTCAATCCCCTGCATCCTTGGGGTTCCCCTGTGACCCCATTGCTCCATCCCCTGGATCCCTGGTGTTCCCATTGCTCCATTCCCTTCAACCCTGGGTGTTCCCATTGCCCCATTGCTCCATCCCCTGCATCCCTGGGGTTCCCTGTGACCCTACTCCTCCATCCCCTGCATCCCTGGGTGTCCCCATCACCCCACTGCTCCATGCCCTGCATTCTTGGAGTTCCCATTGCCCCACTGCTCCATCCCCTGCATCCCTGGGATTCCCATTGCCCTATTGCTATATCCCCCTGCATCTCTGGGGTTCCTCACCACCCCACTGCTCCATCCCCTGCATTCTTGGAGTTCCCATTGCCCCACTGCTCCATCCCCTGCATCCCTGGATGTTGCCATTGCCCCATTGCTCCATGCCCTGCATCCCTGGGTGTTCCCATTGCTCCATCCCCTGCATCCCTGGGATTCCCCATCACCCCGCTGCTCCATCCCCTGCACTCTTGGAGTTCCCATTGCTCCATCCCTCGTCTCTCTGGGGTCCCCCACTGCTCCATCCCCCATTCCCATCCCTCCCACCCACCGTCCCCCTGTCCGCTGTCCCCCCTCAGCTGCAGCAGCTGCAGCAGCGCCTGGCGGCGGCGGAGCGGGAGTTCCGGCGGCGGGAGCAGGAGCTGTCGCGCAGCCTGGAGGAGGCGCGGGGCAATGAGAAGAAGCTGCTGGCGGACGCTCGGAACCTGCAGCTCAAGGTGGAGGCGGCGCGGGCCGAGGTGGCGGAGCTGGGGCTGCGGCTGAGCGCGGCGCAGGGCCGGGCGCAGGGGCTGGAGGCGGAGCTGGCCCGCGGCGAGGAGCAGCGCAGGAACACCGAGTCCCGCCTGGGAGGGCTCCAGGCCACCCTGCGCCGCACCGTGGCCGCGGCCAGGGCCAAGGGTGAGCGGGCCGGGGGCTGAGGGGAAGGGAAGTGGCACCCCTTGATCCAGCCCTGGGGGTCTTCAACACAGCGGTGCTCCTGCCCTGCATCCCGGGGCTCTGCCAAACCCCGTTATTCCATCCCTGCATCCCAGGGATCTCCCAAACCCCGTTATTCCATCCCTGCATCCCAGGGATCTCCCAAACCCCGTTATTCCATCCCTGCATCCCAGGGATCTCCCAAACCCTGTTATTCCATCCCTGCATCCCAGGGATCTCCCAAACCCTGTTATTCCATCCCCTTCACCCCTGGATCCCCTCAAACCCCGTTATTCCACCCTCTGCATCCCTGGATTCTCCCAAACCCCATTATTCCATCCCTGCATCCCCCCAAACCCCATTATTCCATTCCTGCATCCCTGGATTCTCCCAAACCCCATTATTCCATCCCTGCATGCCCCCAAACCCCATTATTCCATTCCTGCATCCTGTGGATCTCCCAGACCCCATTATTCCATCCCTGCATCCCAGGGGTCTCCCAAAACTCCATTATCCCATCCATGTTTCCCCTGATTCTCCCAAACCTCATTATTCCATCCCTGCATCCTGGGGCTCTCCCATTGCTTGATCCCTTTCATCTTGGGGGTCTCCCAAACCCCATTATTCTATCCCTGCATCCCTGGATTCTCCCAAATCCCGTTATTCCATCTTCTGCATCCTGGGGATCCCCCAAACCCCATTATTCCACCCCCTGCACCCCTGGATCTTCCCAAACCCCATTATTCCACTCCTCTCCACCCCAGGGTCCCCTTGACTCCATCCCCTGCCTTCCAAGGGTCTCCCAAACCCCATTATTCCATCTCCTGTACCCCTAGATCCCCCCAAACCCCATTATTCCATCTCCTGCACCCCTGGATCTTCCCAAACCCCATTATTCCATCCCTGCATCCTGGGGATCTCCCAAGCCCTGTTATTCTATCCCTGCATCCCTGGATCCTCCAAAACCCCGTTATTCCATCCCTTCATCCCTGGATTCTCCCAAACACTGTTATTCCACCCCCTGCACTCCAGGGTTCCCTTCACTTCATCCCCTGCATCCCAAGGGTCTCCCAAAACCCATACTTCCATCCCTGCATCCTCCCAAACCCTGTTATTCCACCCTGTGCATCCCTGGATCCTCCCAAACCCCATTATTTCATCCCTGCATCCCAGGGTCCCCTTCACTCCATCCTCTGCATCACAGGGGTCTCCCAAAACCTGTCATTCCTCCCATCCCTGCATCCTCCCATACCGTGTTATTCCATCCCCTGCACCCCTGGATCCTCCCAAACCCCATTATTCCATCTCCTACACCCCTGGATCTTCCCAAACCCTGTTATTCCACCCCCAGCTTCCTGGGGGTCTCCCATTACTCCATCCCCTGCATCTTGGAGGTCTACTAAACCCCATTATTCCATCCCTGTATCCTGGGCATCTCCCAAACCCTGTTATTCCATCTCCTGCATTCCTAGATTCTCCCAAACCCCGTTATTCCACCCCCTGCACCCTGGGGTCCCCTTCACTCCATCCCCTGCATCCCAGGGGTCTCCCAAAACCCACCATTCCATCCCTGCATCCTCCCAAACCCTGTTATTCCACCCTCTGCATCCCTGGATCCTCCCAATCCCCATTATTCCATCTCCTACCCCCCTGGATCTTCCCAAACCCTGTTATTCCACCCCCAGCTTCCTGGGGGTCTCCCAACCCCCATTATTCCATCTCTGCATCCCAGGGGTCTCCCATTGCTCCATCCCCCGCATCCTGGTGGTCTCCCAAACCCCATTATTCCATCCCTGCATCCCTGGATCCCCCCACACCCCGTTATTCCACCCCCTGCACCCCGGGTTCCCCTTCACTCCATCCCCTGCATCCCCACATTTTTCCATCCTCTGCCTCCCTGGTGTCCCCTGCTGCTCCGTCCCCTCCTCCCCAGGCTGGTGTCCCCCTGTGACCCCTGTTGTCCCCCTGTGACCCCTGTTGTCCCCCAGGCGGGGTCCCGGAGGGTCCGGGCAGCCCCGGCTCCGTCCCGGATCCCGATGCCGATCCCGATGCGCTGCGGGCGGCGCTGCGGGAATTCCTGCGGGAGCTGCAGGACGCGCAGCGCGAGAGGGTGCGTGTCCCTGTCCCTGCTGTCCCCATTGTCCCCAGAGGGCCCTTCCCGGCCCGATCCCAGCCCCCGTTCCCGGCAGGAGGAGCTCCGGGGCCAGGTGAGCAGCCTTGGACGGCGCCTGGCGGAGGCGGAGGCAGAGCGGGACAGCGCCGGGGCCCGGGCACAGCGGCTGCAGAAACTGCTGGACGAGAGCGAGCAAGGTGGTGGGGAATTTTGGGATTCGGGGTGGTCTGGTGGCTGCTGGAGCCGCCACAGCCAGTGGGAGCTCAGAGGGAAACTGAGGCACAGGGAGGGGGACGGTGCTCAGAGCGGAGGATGCTCCTTGGGATTTCCTCCAAAATCCTGGTGGGAAAGCTCAGAAATCCCAGTAAAACTGGGAACTGAGGGATTCGGGGTGGTCTGGTGGCTGCTGGAGCCGCCACAGCGAACGGGAGCTCGGAGGGAAACTGAGGCACGGGGAGGGAGGTGAAGATGCCCAGGGTGGAGGATGCTCCTCGGGATTTCCTCCAAAATCCTGATGGGAAAGCTCAGAAATCCCAGTAAACCCCAGTAAAACCCTTCTGTGCCTCCTTTAAACACCAGTACAAAGTGGTAAAAAATTCCATATATCCTTCTAACCCCAATAAAATGGGTAAAAACCCTCATGGATGCCAGTACACCAGTACAAAGTGGTAAATAATTCCATATATCCTTCTAACCCTAATAAAAAGGGTTTTAAACCCTTTGCCCTAGTAAAACCTCTCTGCATTTTCCCCCCCCACATCCCTAAAACTGGTAAAACCCCCATGGATGCCCATAAATCCCACTGGAACTGCTTAATTCCCCTATGGATCCCATGTAAATACCAGTTAAACTGGTGAACTCCACAAAATCCAGTAAAACTGGTAAAACCCCTCTGTGCAAACTCCATAAATCCCAGTAAAGTGGGGCAGAACCTGTCTGCACCCTAGGTAAATCCCAGTAAAATTGGTAAATCCCCCAGGTATTTCCTGTAAACCCCAATGAAACAGCTGAAAAAGCCCTGTGCAAACGGCAGAAATCCCAATAAAATGAAATTAAAGATCCCAAAACATTAAAAAATAGCAATAAAAAAAGAAACCATTAAAAAATTCCCCATAAACTGCAGTAAAACTGGTGAGCTCCCTGTGCAGTCTCCATAAATGCCAGCAAAGGGTTAAAATCCCTGTGCATCCCTCTTAAACCCCAGTGAACCCAGAAACCCCTCCCAGTTTGTCCCCATAAATTCCAGTAAAACCCCAATAAAATCCCAATAAAACCCCCATAAAATCCCAATAAAACCCTAATAAAACCCCAATAAAGCCCCAATAAAACTGGTAACACCTCCCTGCATCCCATGGCCACCCAAAGAAAACTGGGAAATGCCCTGAGCAGATGCCATAAGTCCCAATAAATGGGTAAAACCCCCCCTGAATCTCCCAGAAACCCCAGTAAAATTGGGAACCTCCCATGCCTCCCATGTAATTCCCAGTAAAACTGGGAACCCCCTGGGAAAACTCTTTAAATCCCAATAAAATGGGTAAAACCCCATAAACCCCAGTAAAACCCCCCTGTATCCCCCATTAATCCAAATTAACCACTCTGCACCCCCAGTAAACACCCATAAATCCCAGTAACCCCCAGCATACCCCATAAATCCCTCTGCAATTCCCATAAATCCCAATAAAACCCTCCTGCATCCCCCATAAACCCCAATAAGCCCCAGTTACCCCAAGCATCCCCTATAAACTCTGATAAACCCCTCTGCAATTCCCACAAACCAAATAAACCCCAGTAAAACCCCATTGCAACACCATAATCCCCGGTAAAACCACACTGCACCCCACAAACCCCAGTAACACCCCACAAACTCCAGTAACATCCCCTTCCATCCCCATAAACCCCAATAAAATCCCTCTGCACCCCCACAAACCCCAGTAACACCTCCTTCAATCCCCATAAACCCCATGAAAAGTCCCTTGTACCCCCACAAACCCCAGTAAAACCCCATTGCAACACCATAATCCCTGGTAAAACCACACTGCACCCCACAAACTCCAGTAAAACCCCCTTCCATCTCCATAAACCCCATGAAAACCCCCTGGCACCCCCATAAACCCCAATAAAACCTCTCTGCTGCCCCATAAACCCCAGTAAAACCCCTTTGCACCCCCACAAATTTCATTAAAATCCCCTTGCACCCCCACTAACACCCCTCAAACCCCAGTGAAAGCCCAGTAAAACCCCACTGCACCCCCACAAACACCAGTAACACCCCAGTAAAACCCCCACAAATCCCATTAAAACCCCCTTGCACCCCCACAAACCCCAGTAACACCCCAGTAACACCCCCTTCCATCCCCATAAACCCCAGCAAAGCCCCTCTGCACCCCCACAAACCTCAGTAAAACCCCTTTGCACCCCCACAAACCCCATTAAAATCCCCATTCCATCCTCACAAACCCCAGTAAAACCCTTCTGCACCCCCACAAACCCCAGTAAAACTCCAGTAAAACCGCCTTCCATGCCTATAAATCCCAGTAAAACCCCAGAAAAACCCCCTTCCATCCCCACAAACCCCATTAAAACCCCCTTGCACCCCCACAAACCCCAGTAAAACCCCTTTGCACCCCCAAAAACCCCAGAAAAACTCCCTTCCATCCCCACAAATCCCATGAAAACCCCCTTGCACCCCCACAAACACCAATAAAACCCTTCTGCACCCCCACAAACCCCAGTAAAACCCCTTTGCTCTCCCACAAACCCCATTAAAACCCCCTTTCACCCCCACAAACCCCAATAAAATCCCTCTGCACCCCCACAAACCCCAGTAACACCTCCTTCAATCCCCATAAACCCCAGCAAAGCCCCTCTGCACCCCCACAAACCTCAGTAAAACCCCTTTGTGCCCCCACAAACCCCATTAAAATCCCCATTCCATCCTCACAAACCCCAGTAAAAGCCCAGTAAAACCCCCTTCCATCCCTATAAACCCCAGTAAAACCCCAGAAAAACCCCGTTCCATCCCCATAAACCCCTGAAAACCCCCTTGCACCCCCACAAACCCCAGTAAAACCCCTTTGCTCTCCCACAAACCCCATTAAAACCCCCTTTTACCCCCACAAACCCCAGTAACACCCCTCTGCACCCCCACAAACACCAGCAACACCCCAGTGCACTCCCACAAACCCCAATAACATCCCCACAAACCCCATTAAAACCCCCTTGCACCCCACAAACCCCAATAAAACCCCTCTGCACCCCCACAAACCCCATTAAAACTCCCTTGCACCCCCACAAACCCCAGGAAAACCCCAGGAAAACCCACTGCACCCCCACAAACCTCTGTGAAACCCCTCTGCACCCCTGCAAACCCCAGCAAAACCCCAGTGCTCCCCTGCAAACCCCAGTGCGACTCCCTTCCATCCCCACAAACCCCATTAAAATCCCCTTGCACCCCCACAAACCCCATTGCACCCCTGCAAACCCCGGTAAAACCCCATTGCAGACCCACAAACCCCAGTAACACCCAAGTGAAACCCCCTACCATCACCATAAGCCCCATTAAAACTCCTCTGCACCCCCACAAACCCAAATAAAACCCATCTGCACCCCCACAAATCCCAGTAACACCCCAGTGCACCCCTACAAATCCCATTAAAACCCCTCTGCACCCCCACAAACCCCAGTAACACCCCCTTCCATCCCCACAAACCCCAGTAAAACCCCTTTGCTCTCCCACAAACCCCATTAAAACCCCCTTTTACCCCCCCAAACCCCGCAGGGCGGCGGGAGCTGAGCGGGGCCCGCGCGTCGCTGCTGCTGCAGGACGAGACCCTGCGGCGCTCGCAGCGGGAATGCCGCGGGCTGCGGGAGCGCCTGAGCGCCCTGGAGAGCGGCATGAGGGCGGCCGAGAGGGAGCGGCGGGCGGGACAGGTGCGAGCGGAGCGGGAACGGGAGCGGGAATGGGGAATGGGAACAGGAATGGGAGCGGGAACGGGAACAGAACGGGAATGGGGAATGGGAACGGGAACGGGGACGGAACGGGAGCGGGAACGGGAATGGGAACGGGAGCGAGAACGGGAGCGCCTGAGCGCCCTGGAGAGCGGGATGAGGGCGGCCGAGAGGGAGCGGCGGGCGGGACAGGTGCGAGCGGAGCGGGAACGGGAACGGGAGCGGGAATGGGAATGGGGAATGGGAACGGGAACGGGGACGGAACGGGAGCGCCTGAGCGGCCTGGAGAGCGGGATGAGGGCGGCCGAGAGGGAGCGGCGGGCGGGACAGGTGCGAGCGGAGCGGGAACGGGAGCGGGAATGGGGAATGGGAACAGGAATGGGAGCGGGAACGGGAACAGAACGGGAATGGGGAATGGGAACGGGAACGGGGACGGAACGGGAGTGCCTGAGCGCCCTGGAGAGCGGGATGAGGGCGGCCGAGAGGGAGCGGCGGGCGGGACAGGTGCGAGCGGAGCGGGAACGGGAGCGGGAACGGGGAACGGGAGCGGGAATGGGGAATAGGAACGGGAATGGGAGCGGGAACGGGAACAGAACGGGAATGGGGAATGGGAACGGAAACGGGGACGGAACGGGAGCGTGAATGGGAACGGGAGCGAGAACGAGAGCGCCTGAGTGTCCTGGAGAGCGGCATGAGAGTGGTCGAGAGGGAGCGACGGGCGGGACAGGTGCGAGGGGAGCGGGAACGGGAGCGGGAATGGGAATGGGGAATGGGAACGGGAACGGAACGGGAGCGGGAATGGGAACGGGAATGGGAACGGGAGCGAGAACGAGAGCGCCTGAGTGTCCTGGAGAGCGGCATGAGGGCGGCCGAGAGGGAGCGGCGGGCGGGACAGGTGCGAGGGGAGCGGGAACGGGAGCGGGAACAGGGAACGGGAGCGGGAATGGGGAATAGGAACGGGAATGGGAGCGGGAACGGGAACAGAACGGGAATGGGGAATGGGAACGGGAACGGGAACGGGAATGGGAACGGGAGCGCCTGAGCGCCCTGGAGAGCGGCATGAGGGCGGCCGAGAGGGAGCAGCGGGAGGGACAGGTGCGAGCGGGGAATGGGAACGGGAACGGGAATGGGAATGGGGAATGGGAGCGGGAACGGGGCAGGGAACGGGAATGAGGAATGGGAACGAGAGCACCTGAGCGCCCTGGAGAGCGGCATGAGGGCGACCGAGAGGGAGCAGCGGGCGGGACAGGTGCGAGCGGAGCGGGAACGGGAGCGGGAACGGGAACGGGAACGGGAACGGGAGCGGGAATGGGAATGGGGAACGGGAACGGGGACGGAACGGGAGCGGGAATGGGAACGGGAATGGGAACGGGAGCGAGAACGAGAGCGCCTGAGTGTCCTGGAGAGCGGCATGAGAGTGGTCGAGAGGGAGCGGCGGGCGGGACAGGTGCGAGCGGGGCGGGAGCGGGAACGGGAATGGGGAATGGGAACGGGAACGGGGACGGAACGGGAGCGGGAACGGGAATGGGAACGGGAGCGAGAACGGGAGCGCCTGAGCGCCCTGGAGAGCGGGATGAGGGCGGCCGAGAGGGAGCGGCGGGCGGGACAGGCGCGAACGGAAACGGGAATGGGAGCGGGAACAGCAATGGGGATGGGAACGGGAACGGGGAATGGGAACGGGAGCGGGAACGGGAATGGGAGCGGGAACGGGAGTGGGAGCGCCTGAGCGCCCTGGAGAGTGGGATGCGAGCGGCCGAGAGGGAGCAGCGGGCGGGACAGGCGCGAACGGGCGGGAACGGGAACAGGAACGGGGCAGGGAACGGGGACGGGGCAGGGAACGGAACGGGAATGGGAGCGCCTGAGCGCCCTGGAGAGCGGGATGAGGGCGGCCGAGAGAGAGCGGCGGGCGGGACAGGTGCGAACAGAGCGGGAACGGGAGCGGGAACGGGAATGGGGAATGGGAATGGGGATGGGAGCGGGAACGGGAACGGGAGAGCCTGAGCGCCCTGGAGAGCGGCATGAGAGCGGCCGAGAGGGAGCGGTGGGTGGGACAGGTGCAAACGGAGCGGGAACGGGAATGGGGAATGGGAACGGGGACGAGGACGGAAACAGAAGAGCGGGAATGGGAATGGGAACGGGAGCGGGAATGGGAACGGAGACGGGAATGGGGAACGGGAACGGGAACCGAGGAGTGGGAATTGGAACGGGAATGGGACGGGAACGGGGAATGGGAACAGGAACGGGAGTGGGAACGGAACGGGAACGGGGGAACGGGGCCGGGTGAACTGGGGGGTCAGGGGAGAATGGGGCCGGGGGGAACGAGGGAGTTGGGTGGAAATGGGGGAGTCCAGCTGGAAATTGGGGGGCAGTGCAGGCAGGAATGCCATGCAATCCAGGTGGGAATGGAGGCAGTCAGGTGGGAATGTGGGATAATTCAGGTAGGAATGTAGGATAATCTAGGTGGGAATGGGGGGCAGTCCAGGGATAATCCAGGTGGGAATGTGGGATAATCCAGGTGGGAATACCAAGCAGTCCAGGCAGAAATGTTGAGCAGTCCAGGTGGGAATGCGGGATAATCCAGGTGGGAATGCCCCGTGGGGAGTGTCAGCAGCCCGGGTGGGAGCGCGGGGCAGTCCGGGTGGGCACATCCCCCAGCTCCACGCCCGCATTCCGGCGGCTGCAGGAGAAGCTGGGCGAGCTGGAGGAGGCCCGGCAGCGGCTGGAGCTGTGCGAGAGCCGCAGCGCCCGGCTGGAGCTGCAGCGGCGGGCGCTGGAGGCGGAGCTGGGCCGGGCCCGGCGGGCGCTCGCCGAGCGGGACGCGGAGGCGCGGGAGGCGCGGGAGCGAGCGGAGCAGCTCCGCACGCAGGTACCGGGATCCCGCCGGGCTCCGGGGCTCAGCTTCCTTTCCATGGATCCAGTCCCACGGTTCCCCGCTGAGCAGCCTCCCAGCGCCTCCTGAAGCACTTTCCAGTCCCACAGCTCCCACTGAACCCACTCCAGTTCCCCCAGCTCCCACTGACACCACTCCAGTTCCCACAGTCCCCCAGCTCCCACTGAACCCACTCCAGTCCCCACAGTCCCCCCAGTTTCCCCTGAGCCCTGTCCCAGTCTCACAGTTCCTATTGAACCCACTCCCAGTTCCCCCGAGTTCCCCCTGGATCCCATCCCAGTTGTCCCCAGTTCCACCAAAACCCCTCTCAGTCCCCCAGTTCCCCCCAAATCCCTTCCCTATTCCTCTGAGTTCCTCCTAAACACCCTCCCAGTCTCCCCAGTTCCCCCTGAGCCCTCTCCCAGTCTCCCCAGTTCCCCCGGTATCCCCTCCCAGTCCCCCTCAGTTCCCCCTGAGCCCTCTCCCAGTCTCCCCAGTTCCCCCGGTATCCCCTCCCAGTCTCCCCAGTTCCCCCAGTATCCGCTCCCAGTGCCCCCAGTCCCCCCAGTATCCGCTCCCAGTTCCCGACTCTCCGTTCCCGTTCCGTTCCCAGCTGGCTCACGCCGAGTCCCGCTCGGGGCCGCTGTTCCCGGTGCCGCCGGGGAGCGGCTCCAAGGGGGAGGCTCCGGCCGGCTCCGCGCTCCACGAGCGGCTCCTGCAGCTCCAGAACGCGCTGGCCGCGGGCGAGACGGACCGGAGGCTGCTCCAGGTGGGACCGGAACGGCTCCCAGTGCCCCCAGCTCCTGCCGAGCCCCTTCCCAGTCCCCTCATTCTCTGTGAGCCCCCTCCCAGCCCTCCAAGTTCTCTCTAAACCCCCTCCCACTACTCCCAGTTCCCTCTGAACCCTCCCAGTGCTCCCATTTGCCCGGTCCCTGCTGTCCCCGGATGTCCCCGGGTGTCCCAGGGATGTCCCCGGTTGTCACGGGGCTGTCCCGCTGTCCCCCCCGGTGTCGCAGGAGGGGCTGGAGGAGGCGCGGCGGGCGCTGGCGGAGGCGCGGCGGGAGAAGGGAATGCTGCGGGAGCAGCTGCGGGAGCAGCGGGAGCTGGGGATGCTGCGGGAGCCGGGAGTGCCACGGGATCTGGGAGTGCTCCGGGATCTGGGAATGCTCCGGGATCTGGGAATGCTCCGGGAGCCGGGAACGCCCTCAGAACAGGGAATGCCGCCGGAGCCCTCCCAGGACCGGCAGCAGGAGGTGAGTGGGGCTGCAGCCCAAATTCGCTGATCTTTGACCCCAGAGTCCCACACCCTTATGGGCTAATTAATTATCTAATTATCATCTCATACCTGTATCATCATATCTAATTACCTGATACTATATTAGATAATTGCCATATTAGATCTATTGCCTGTATTAGATCTATTGCCATATATATATAACTCTAATATATATTTAGGTTTATCGGTATTTTTCTATCTATTGCACTTACTTTAATAAATGTTTATCTGTGTTTGGGCAGGAGCGGGACCCTCCCGGCCCCGCACAGCTCCCGGCAGGGCCGGATCTCTGGGCGGGGCCGGATCCCCCCGCGGGCTCGGCCGAGCGGGAGCTGGAGGAGGCTCGGAAACGCATCCAGGTGCTGCGGGTGGGTCCCGGGGCCGGGGCTGAGCCCAGTCCGGGGGATGGAGCAAGGGCTGATCCATGGGATGGGGCTGGGCCTGATCCATGGGCTGGGGCTGATCCCGATACATGGGATGGAGCTGATCCCCATACATGGGATGGAGCTGATCTCGATCCATGGGATGGGGCTGATCCCGATACATGGGATGGGGCTGATCCCAATCCATGGGATGGAGCTGACTCCGATCCATGGGATGGGGCTGATCTTGATCCATGGGATGGGGCTGATCCCAATCCATGGGATGGGGCTGATCTTGATCCATGGGATGGGGCTGATCCCAATCCATGGGATGGGGCTGATCTCGATCCATGGGATGGAGCTGACTCCGATCCATGGGATGGGGCTGATCTTGATCCATGGGATGGGGCTGATCCCAATCCATGGGATGGGGCTGATCTCGATCCATCGGATGGGGCTGATCTCGATCCATCGGATGGGGCTGATCCCAATCCATGGGATGGGGCTGATCCCAATCCATGGGATGGAGCTGATCTCGATCCATGGGATGGGGCTGATCCCGATCCATGGGATGGGGCTGATCCCAATCCATGAGATGGGGCTGATCTCGATCCATGGGATGGGGCTGATCCCAATCCATGGGATGGGGCTGATCTCGATCCATGGGATGGAGCTGATCTCGATCCATGGGTTGGGGCTGCTCCTTCAGGAGCTCATCCTGCTGGGAACGAGTGTGGTGCTGGTGCTGGGATTGGGCCAGGCTCATCCCAATGGGAATGGTCCTGGTACTGGGAAGGGGCTGGGCTGGTTCCAGGGGCAGGGAGGTGTTGGCACTGGCCACACCAGGAAGGTGGTGTTGGTGCTGGTGTTGGTGCTGGTGTTGCTGTTGGTGTTGGTGTTGCTGTTGATGCTGGTGTTTGTGCTGGTGCTGGTGTTGGTGCTGGTGCTGCTCCTCCAGCACCAGCACCATGGAGGTGTTGGTGTTGATGTTGGTGTTGCTGTTGGTGCTCGTGCTGGCTCCAGGCCATTCTGGGGTGCCCGTGCAGGTAGTGCCCATCCCGGTGTGCCCGTGCCCATCCCAGGGTGCCCGTGCCCATCCCAGGGTGCCCGTGCAGGCAGTGCCCATCCCGGTGTGCCCGTGCCCATCCCAGGGTGCTGTGCCCATCCTGGGGTGCCTGTGCCCATCCTGGTGTGCCCATTCAGGCAGTGCCCATCCCGGGGTGCCCGTGCCCATCCCTGGTACCGGGCTCCGCTCCCCACAGGCTCAGGTGTCGGCGCTGGAGCTCCGGGCCCGGCCGCTCCCCGAGGATCCCGCGGAGCTGCAGCGGGAGCTGGAGCGGCTCCGGCTCGGCCGCGGCGGCCTGGAGGAGCAGGTGAGGGGACACGGGGACAGCCTGGGGGACACGGGGACACAGCGAGGGGGACACAGCCCTCAGGGACATGGGGACACAGCCTGGGGAGACACAGGGACAGCCCTGGGGGACACGGGACAGCCCCAGGGGACACAGCGTGGGGGGACACAGGGACACAGCCCATGAGACGCTGCCCGGAGGACATGGGGACAGCCCCGGGGGACACGGGGACATAGCCTGGGGACACGGCCTGGGGACACAGGGACAGCCTGGGGGACATGGGGACATGGTCCGGGGGGACACAGGGACAGCCTGGGGGACACAGGGACAGCCTGGGGGACACGGCCTGGCCCCACAGCCTCCCCTCCATCCCTTCCTCCTGCAGATCGCGCTGCTCAAGGAGCAGGAGCTGCAGCGACATCCCACCGGAACTTAGGGAATTCCAGGAATTCCGGGACATCCGCAGGGACCAGCACAGCTCCGGGATGGGGGGATCCATCCTCATCCTCATCCCCGACCCCAAAATCCACAGCAGGGACCAGCACAGCTCCGGGATGGGGGGATCCATCCTCATCCTCATCCCCATCCCTGATCCCAAAATCCGCAGCAGCTCCGCTCAGGGGTGAGGAGGATCCAGCCCCATCCCTGTGCTCCAATCCCACAGGGGTTTTTTGTCCCCTCATTCCCTTTTCTCCAGGAAAAAGCTGCACTTTTCCCACCAGCCGACCAAATTTGTCTATTTTTGATACAATCTGGGACCTCATGGATGGTTTATTCATTTTCCCGTTGCAGTTTTTAATGGAAAAATGGGGAATATTCCTTTGTTTTAGCCCCAGAAGACCCAATTGATTTATTCCCCTCCAGCCTAACATGCTCTGCCCTCACCCCATCCTAATTTCCCCCCTTTTTCTAACAAAAAAATCCCTGGATTTGTGTTTTTGAAGGATTTTTTTTAGGAACTAGCAGGGTTTTTATATGGAATTTTTAGGAGTGGGGGTTTTTACTGGTGCTCCCAAGGGTGGGAAAGCCGTGGGAAGGGAGGTGGTGGCTCTGACCATCCCCAGTCCCAGCCGGAATAAACATGGAAAATCCAAACTGGGAGTGCTGAGGGATTTTTTGGGGGAATTTGGCATTTTAAGAATGCCCAAATTTGGGTTGGGTTGAATGAGGTCCCTAAATAATAATGAATAATAAGAATAAATAGAAATAAGCAATAATTAAAACCCAATAATGACAATTAATAATGAAGGGTGAAGGAGAAGAAATCGTAATAAACAACAAATAACGATGAGGATAAAGCTGCACCCTATAGATGAGAGAGAAGCTTTGGGGGAAAATTCACCCAATAGAGAGGAAATGCACCCTATAGAGGGGAGATTCACCCTGTAGATGAAAATTTCACCCTATAGAGGGGAAATTCAACCTACAGATGAGAAATTCATCCTATAAAGGGGAAATTCACTGTGATGCCCCACCCACCACCCTTCTGTAGGGGCACAGGGCAACACCCCAAAACCAGCCCCAAACCCTCCCCAAACTCCTTTATTGTCTGTAAGTGACCCAGACCTCACCCCAAACATTTCCACACAGCTCGTCTTCCTATAGGAACTGCCCCAAACTGAGCCCCCACATCCCCCAACCACCACCCCAAAATTGACCATTTTACTCCCCAAAGTGCCCTAAACGCCCCAAATCATCCTACACCCTGTGTGCAGCACTGGGAATTGTTCAAATTGTCAGAAACCTCCCCAAAATTTGGAATAACCCCAAAGGAAGGAGCCGGGAGCCCAGAATTGGGAATAATCCCAAAGGAAGGAGCCGGGAACCCAAAACTTGGGAATAACCCCAAAGGAATGAGCTGGGAACCCAGAAATTGGGAATAATCAGGAATAACCCCAAAGGAGGGAGCCAGGAGTCCAGAATTGGGATAACTCCAAAGGAAGGAGCTAGGAGCCCAGAAATCAGCAATAACCCCAAAGGAAGGAGAAGGGAACCCAGAAATTGGGAATAATCCCAAAGAAAGGAGAAGGGAACCCAGAAATATGGAATAATCCCAAAAGAAGGAGCCAGGAGCCCAAAAATCAGGGATTAATACCAAAGGAAGGAGCTGGGAGCCCAAAAATCAGGAATAACCCCAAAGGAAGGAGAAGGGAACCCAGAAATTGGGAATAACCCCAAAGAGAGGACCCGGGAGCCCAAAAATTTGGAATAACCCCAAGGGAAGAAGCCAGGAGCCCAAAAATTTGGAATAACCTCAAAGGAAGGAGCTGGGAGTCCAAAAATCGGGAATAACCCCAAAGGAAGGAGCCAGGAGCCCAGAAATTGGGAATAATCCCAAAGAGAGGAGATGGGAACCCAGAAACGGGGAATAATACCAAAGGAAGGAGCCAGAAGCCCAGAAATTGGGAATAACACCAAAGGAAGGAGCCAGGCGTCCAGAAATTTGGAATAACCCCAAAGGAAGGAGCTGGGAGCCCAAATATCAGGAATAAACCCCAAAGGAAGGAGCCGGGAGCCGCAGGACCCCTCTGCTCTCTTCGGGACCCTCCCTTTCTCCCCCTCCCGCGGAACAGAGGAAGGCGCAGCAATAACAAACCCCCCGATTTAATTATTATGTGCACAAAGACAAGGGGAGTCCCGGCGTTGCGGGGAGCTGCTCGGTCATGCACGGGGGCTGCGGCGGCGCGGGGCGGGTCCGGAGCGGGGCCGGGGCTCAGCAGCCGCCGCAGCTGCGGGCGCACGATGCGCCCACGGTCTGGCACAGGCCGCTCGTGGCCATCACCCCGCACTTGGAGAACTTGTCCCGGCACAGGTCGGCTGAGGAGAGCGAGGGGTTATCGCGGGATAATCGGGGAAAATCCGGGAGAGCAGCGAGGGAAGCCCCCCAGCCCCACCCCACATCACGACCCCGCTGTGCTCCGGGGGTCTCGGGAGCTTTGGGAGCAGCGAGGGACCCCCGCCCCACTGGGGACAGGAGATAGGAGATAAGGGGGAGAGTGGATGGAATTTCAGGATGGGGAAAAAGCATCTCCCTGCCCATTGCCTGGAGGGAAAATCCGGTGAGCAAGAAACCGGGAGCGACCCCATCCTACATCCTGGCCCCATCCCAAAATCTCGCAGGACCAAAGCTCCCGAGACCCCCAGAGCAGGGAGAGACCCCCGCCCCATCGAGGCACACCCCGAGCCCATCCCACATCCCGACCCCACTCTACTCTGGGGATCTCGGGAGCTTTGGTCCTGCGGGATTTTCCCTCCCCGAATTACAGGGAAAATCGTGATTGGGATGGGGACGGACCCCATTTCTCGCTCGCTGGATTTTCTCACTCACCGGATTTTCCCTCCCCGGAATTTGGGGGGGAAAAACGGGATTGGGACAGGGACGGTCCCTGTTTCTCGCTTACCGGATTTTCCCTCCCCGGAATTTGGGGGAAAAACGGGATTGGGACAGGGACGGTCCCGGTTTCTCGCTTACCGGATTTTCCCTCCCCGGAATTTGGGGGAAAAACGGGATTGGGACGGGGACGGTGCCGGTTTCTCGCTCACCTCGCAGCAGCTCCTCGTGGGCGCACACGGTGCGGACGCAGATCTCCTTGTTGATGACATAAACCCGGCGGAGGCTGGAATGGTTTGGGATAGAAAGGATGGGGATGTGAAGCGGAGGGGTTCCCAAAGCCCCAGCCAGAAGGATCGGGGATGTTTCCCGCCCCTCACGCACCTGTAGAAGCAGATCTCGTTCAGGCACTGCTTGCAGGGCTTGTGCACGGAGTAGAGCCGGGTGCAGGGGTACTGCTCCTCCCGGCAGTCTGCGGCAGGGAACGGGCAATTCCCGGGAATTCCTCCTCACCCTGCCCCGATTGTCGCCTCCCCCCGCCCCGGCTGTTCCCCCGCGGTGGCACAGCCCCGCTCCCGGGGGGAACGGTGGGACCCAGGCCCAGGGAATGGGAACGGGAATGGGATCGGCACTCACCGAGCGGTCCCGGCTCCGTGGGCTCCGTCTCGGGCACCGCAGCTGAGGGGGACAGAGGGACAGAGGGACAGGGGACACGAGATAGGGGGACAGGGAACAGGGGACAGGGGAGAGGAGGACACGGGACACGGGACGGGGACAGGGAATGGGACAGGTGACAGGAGGACAGGGGACAGGGCACGGGGAGAGTGGGGCAGGGGAACAGGGAATGAAACAGGGGAACAGGGGACGGGGAAAAGGGGACAGGGGACAGGGGGACAGAGGAGAGCGGGACAGGGGGACAGGGGAGAGAGGAACAAAGGGACAGGGAACAGGGGACAGGGGGACAGGGAATGGGACAGCGGAGAGGGGACAGGGGGACAAGGGGACAGGAGATAAGGGGGACAGGGGATGAAATTTCAGGATGAGGCAGAAGCATCTCCCTGCCCCTTCCCTGGATTTTAGGTCTGGAGCACCCTTGGCACCCACCGGCTGCTCTGGGGGGCTGTGACCCACGCTGGGGGCTGTCACCCACTTTAGGGGCTGTCACCTGTCCTGGAGGGGCTGTCACCCACCTTGGGGGCTGTCACCCACCTGGGGTTGGGGCTGGCACCGTTTCCTGCTGGGATTGCTGCTGGGATTGGTACCGGAACTGCTCCTCCGGGGCTCGGGGGGTGACATCTGCAGGGAGAGACCCTGTGCAGGGACACCCCCAAATCCCCAAGTCCCCAAATCTCCAAATCCTGATCCCCCCCCCCCCCCCCCCTGCATCCCAGAGGGAAACACTCACCGTGGTAGTCGTAGTAATCCTGAATTTCTGGGGATAAAACAGAAACAGGCTGAGGGAGGGTTTGGGGAGAGAGTTCATCCCATGGGGACTGGGGGTGGGAAATGAGACCCCTGGAATTCCCTGGTGGGTCGGGAAAACTCCATCCAACCCCCCCAGGGATGAGCCTGGGCCACTTCCCACAGCTGGGGACTGGGGATGGATGAAGGTTCAAAAAATAATTGGATGAAGTTCTAATAAATAGTTGGATAAAGGTTTAATAAAGAATTGGATAAAGGGAAATAAAGAATTGGTTAGATGTTTGATAAAGTTTTGGATAAAGGGTTAATAAGGAATTGGATAAAGGGTTAATGAAGGATAAAAGTTTAAAAAGGAATTGGATAAAGGATTAATAAGAAGGAATTGATAAAGGTTTAATAAAGAATTGGATAAAGGGTTAATAAAGTATTAGATAAAGGGTTAATAAAGTATTAGATAAAGGACTAATAAAGAATTGGATAAAGGGAAATAAAGAATTGGACAGATGTTTAATAAAGATTTGGATAAAGGGTTAATAAGGAATTGGATAAAGGGATAAGAAATAAATATTAGATAAAGGGTTTATAAAGAATTGGATAAAGGGAAATAAAGAATTGGATAGATGTTTAATAAAGTATTTGATAAAGGTTTAATAAGGAATTGGATAAAGGTTAATAAAGAATTGGATAAAGGTTTAACAAGGAATTGGATAAATGTTTAATAAAGTATTCAGTAAAGGTTTAAAAAAGGTTTTGGATAAAAGGTTAATAAGGAATTGATAAAGGGTTAATAAAGAATTGGATAAAGGGTTAATAAAGAATTGGATAAATGTTTAATAAAGTATTTGATAAAAGTTTAATAAGAATTGAAAAAGATTTAATAAAGAATTGCCAGTGAGAGCAGAGGGAGGATCTGGGAAGGCTGGGAATTCCAGGGGCGGAGGAAAAGAACGGAGCACAAGAGGGATGATCAGAGGGATGGGTGTCTGTCTGTCTGGATCAGAGATATGAGTGTCTGTCTGTCCGGATCAAGTTCAGAGGGATGTGTGTCTGTCTGTCTGGATCAGAGGGGTGGGTGTCCATCTGTCCGGATCAGGTTCAGAGAGATGTGTGTCTGGTGTCTGCCTGTCTGGATCAGAGGGATGGGTGTCTGTCTGTCCAGATCAAGATCAGAGGGGTGTCTGTCTGTCTGTCTGTCTGTGTGTCTGTCTGTCCGGGAGAGGGACGGACGGGGCGGGGCGGTGCCGGCGCGGGCTCTCACCTGCCTGCTGGTCGTACTGGGAGTACTGCACTGGCTCGGGGTAGGTGATGCCCTCGAAGCGGCTGAACTGTCCCTGCACCAGGAGCGCTGCGGGACAGGGCCGGGGTCAGCGGGGCACAGCACCCCAAAAACGGGACCTGGGATTCCATGGACACCCCAAACCGGGATCTGGGATTCCCATGGACACCCCAAACCGGGATCTGGGATTCCCATGGGCACCCCAAACCGGGATCTGGGATTCCATGGACACCCCAAACTGGGATCTGGGATTCCCATGGACACCCCAAACTGGGATCTAGGATTCCCATGGACACCCCAAACCGGGATCTAGGATTCCCATGGACACCCCAAACTGGGATCTAGGATTCCCATGGACACCCCAAACTGGGATCTAGGATTCCCATGGACACCCTGAACCCAGGATTTGGGATTCTCACAGACCCCAAACCAGGATTCCCATGGACACACCAAACTGGGTCTGGGATTCCCATGGAAACACGAAACAGGGGTCTGGGATTCCCTCAGATACCCCAAACCAGGATTTGGGATCCCCATAGATAACCCAAACTGGGATCTGGGATTCCCATGGACACCCCAAACTGGGATCTGGGATTCCCATGGACACCCCAAACTGGGATCTGGGATTCCAATGAACACCCCAAAAATGGGATCTGGTATTCCCATGGACACCCCAAACTGGGATTTGGGATTCCCATGGACACCCCAAACCGGGATCTGGGATTCCCATGGACACCCCAAAAACAGGATCTGGGATTCTCACAGATAGCCCAAACCAGGATTCCCATGGACACCCCAAACCAGGATTTGGGTTCTCATGGACACCCCAACTGGGATCTGGGATTCCAACAGACACCCCTGCCCAGGATTTGGGGTTCCCACGGACACCCCCAGCCTGATCCCTGCTCCCACCATCCCCAATTCCCCCCTCTGTCCTTAGGGCCCCGCCGCCCCCGGAGAGCGGGAGAAGGGTTTGGGATGCTCAGGGATGCAGGATCAGCCCTGCCCGGGGTCCCTGGCTGACCCCAGAGGATCCCGGCAGCCACGGCCCCGCTGATCCCGGGATGCTCCAAACCCCTCCGTCCCCTGGGAGCTCATCCTGCCACGGATCCGGGGGAAAACAGCTCCAAATCCAGCGTGGAAGGGTCGGGGGGACCGGAATTCCCAGGGAGGGATTGGAATCCTGGGAGGGGATGGGAATTCCTGGGAAGGGACCAGAATCCTCGGGAAAGGATTGGAATCCATGGGAAGGGATTGGAATTCCTGGGAAAGGACCAGAATCCCCAGGAAGGGGCCGGAATCCCGGGAAGGGATTGGAATCCTGGGAGGGATGGGAATTCCTGGGAAAGGATTGGAATACCCAGAAAGGGATTGGAATCCTCAGGAAGGGTTTGGAATCCCAGGAAAGGGATGGGAATCTCCAGGAAGAGATTGGAATCCTGGGAAGGGATCAGAATCCCCAGGAAGGGATGGGAATCCCTGGGGAGGGATTTGAATCCAGGAAGGGATTGGAATCCCCAGGAAGGGACTGGAATTCTTGGGAAGGGATTAGGATCTGAGAAGGGACTGGAATCCCCAGGAAAGGATGAGAATTTCCAGGAAGGGATTGGAATCCTCAGGAAGGGATTGGAATCCCTGGGAAGGGACCAGAATCATGGGAAGGGATTGGAATCCCCAGGAAGGGATCAGAATTCTCAGGAAGGGATTGGAATCCCTGGGAAGGGATTGGAATCCTCGAGAAGGGACCAGAATCCCCCAGGGAAGGGATTGGAATCCCTGAGAAAGGATTGGAAACCCCGGGAAGGGATTGGAATCCCAGGAAGGGATTGGAATCCCCAGGAAAGGATGAGAATCCCCGGGGAGGGATCAGAATCCCCAGGAAGTGTTTGGAATCCCAGGAAGGGACCAGAATCCTGGGAAGGGATTGAAATCCAGGAAAGGGATTGGAATTCTTGGGAAGGGATGAGAATCTCCAGGAAGGGATTTGAATTCCTGGGAAGGGACTGAAATCCCTGGGAAGGGATTGGAATTCCTGGAAAGGACCAGAATCCCCGGGAAGGGATTGGAATCCTCAGGAAGGGATCAGAATTCTCAGGAAGGGTTTGGAATCCCCAGGAATGGATTGGAATCACTGGGAAGGGATGGGAATTTCTGGGAAGGGATTGGAATCCCGGGGAAGGGATCAGAATTCTCGGGAAGGGACTGGAATCCTCAGGAAGGGTTTGGAATCCCTGGGAAAGGATTGGAAACCCCGGGAAGGGTTTGGAATCCCTGGACGGGATGGGAATATCCAGGAAGACATAAGAATCTCTGGGGAGGGACTGGAATCCCAGGAAGGGACTGGAATCATTGGGAAGGGATGGGAATCCCCAGGAAAGAACCAGAATCCTCAGGAAGGGATCGGAATCCCTGGGAAGAGATTGGAATCCCAGGAAGGGACTGGAATCCCTGGGAAGGGATCAGAATCCCCAGGAAGGAGCCAGAATCCTGGGAAGGGATTGGAATACGGGAAAGGATTGGAATCCCCAGGAAAGGATTGGAATCCATGGGAAGAGATGGGAATCTCTGGGAAGGGATTGGAATCCCAGGAAAGGACCAGAATCTCTGGGAAGGGATCAGAATCCCTGGGAAGGGATCAGAATGCCCAGGAAGGGGCCGGAATCCCGGGAAGGGATTGGAATCACTGGGAAGGGACGGGAATCTCTGGGAAGGGATGAGAATCTCCGGGAAGGGATTGGCATCCTGGGAGAGGACTGGAATCCCCAGGAAGGGATCAGAATTCCCAGGAAGGGACCAGAATCCTTGGGAAAGGATTGGAATCCCCAGGAAGGGATTGGAATCACTGGGAAAGGATTGGAATCCCCGGGAATGGGGCTCAGCTCATCCCACTCTCTCTCCCTCTGCTCCATCCCTCCATGTCCCGTTCAGGATCACCCTGGGCTGGGAATGCTCTCGGGACAGGGTTTGGGTCTCCAGCCCCTTCCCTCACCCCGGGATGTTTCCCTGTGTCCCCCCTTTGTGTGCAGCCCCTTCCACCCAAACCTCCCAAACCTCTCCTGGCTCCATCCCCATCCCCTCCTGCTCGCTGCCGTCCCCTCTGCCATCCCCAGGGCTATAAACCCCATTTCCCTGGAATTTGCCCCATTTTGTGCCACCTCCACGTCCCAACTCACTTGGAGCCAGCTCAGAGCCATTCCCAGCCCTAAAAATGAGCCCAAAGTGGGATTTGGGGGAATTTTGGGGAGTAAGAGTGATGGAGCAGCCACCCAAAAACCACTGGGAGTTGTGGCCACTTCAAATGATGCTTTACTTCCAAAAATTAACACTTTGCACCCTAAAAATGCATTTTTGGAGGATTCGATCCCCACAATGAGGTTCTGGAAGGTAAAAATGAGGCTTTGGACCAAAGCATTGAGTATTTGGGTCTATAAACAAAACTTTGGCCCTAAATCAGAGGCTTTAGGCTTTCAAAACCGTACTTTGGTCCTTAAAAATGAGATTTTGGGCATTAAGATGAACTTTTAGACCTCAGAAAGAGCACTTGGGACTTGAAAATGAGGGTTTGCACCATAAAAAATGAGGTTTTCAACCACAGAATCAGAGCTTTGGGCTCCAAAAGTGAAGATTTGGGATGTAAAACTGAGGTTTAGGGATGTTAAAATGAAGGTTTTGGGACACAAAAATGAGGGTTTGGGACCTAAAAATTAGGATTTGGAGCATAAAAATGAGGTTTTGGGATGCAAAAATGAGGCTTTGGACCAAAGCATTGAGTATTTGTGTCCAGAAACAAAACTTTGGCCTCTAAATCAGAAGCTTTGGACTTTCAAAACCGAACTTTGGGCATTAAGATTAACTTTAAGACCTCGGAAAGGGCACTTGGGACTTGAAAATGAGGGTTTTGACCATAAAAAAATGAGGTTTTCAACCACAGAACCAGAGCTTTGGGCTCCAAAAGCGAAGATTTGGGATGTAAAACTGAGGTTTAGGGATGTTAATATGAGGTTTTGGGATGCAAAAATGAGGGTTTGGGACACAAAAATGAGGGTTTGGGGCACAAAAATGAGGGTTTGGGATCTAAAAATGAGGGTTTGGGGCACAAAAATGAGGGTTTGGGGCACAAAAATGAGGATTTGGAACACAAAAATGAAGTTTTGGGATGCAAAAATGAGGCTTGGGGGCACAAAAAAATTAGGTTTTTGTCCCTAGATATGGGGTTTAGATGCTGAAAATGAGCGTTTGGACCCTCCAGTTGTGTCCTGGGGTTTAAAAATGAGGAAAACGGGTAAAAGTGGATATTGAAAATGTGGATTGGGATGACCCAGACGGTGCTGGGGGCTCGGGGGTGGCACAGGGACAGGCAGGGACACTGACCTGGCAGACACAGCACCAGGAGCTCCGCCGCTCTCATCCTGCTGGAATGCCGGGACAGGGCGGGAGCGCGGCCGGGATGCAGCCGGAGGAGTCTGGGGGCAACAGAGGGAATTCAGAGGGAGGGGACACGCAGGGACACACAGGGACAGGCAGGGACAGACGGACACACAGGGACAGGCAGGGACGCACAGGGACAGGCAGGGACACACAGGGACACATAGGGACAGGCAACGACATGCAGGGACACTCAGGGATGCACAGGGACACTCAGGCACATGCAGGGACACACAGTGACATGCAGGGACATGTGGGGACACTCAGGGACACACGGGGACACGCAGGGACACGCAGGGACACGCAGGGACATGTGGGGACACTCAGGGACACGCAGGGACACACGGGGACATGCAGGGACACGCAGGGACATGTAGGCACAGACGGACACTCAGGGACACTCAGGGACACGCAGGGACACAAAGGGACACAAAGGGATGCACAGGGACATGCAGAGACAGGCAGGGACACACAGGGACATTCAGGGACACAAAGGGACACTCAGGGACAGGCAGGGACACAGGCACATGCAGGGACACACAGGGACATGCAACGACATGCAGGGACACACAGGGACATGAAGGGACACACAGGGACACTCAGGGACAGGCAGGGACACACAGGGACATGTAGGGACAGACGGACACACAGGGACACTCAGGGACACGCAGGGATGCAGAGGGACACACGGGGACACACAGGGACACTCAGGGACAGACAGGGACATGCAGGGACACTCAGGGACAGACAGGGACATGCAGGGACATGTGGGGACACTCAGGGACACGCAGGGACACATGAGGACATGCAGGGACACACAGGGACATGAAGGGACATGTAGGGACACTCAGGGACAGGCAAGGACATGTAGGGACAGACAGGGACATGTAGGGACAGACGGACACTCGGGGACACGCAGGGACACACAGGCACACTCAAGGACACGCAGGGACACTCAAGGACACGCAGGGACATAAAGGGACACACAGGGATGCACAGGGACATGTAGGGACACGCAGGGACAGACAGGGACACCCAGTACACGCAGGGACACTCAGGGACACGCAGGGAGGCACAGAGACACGCAGGGACACACAGGGACACGCAGGGACACATAGGGACACTGCCCCATCCCGGGTGTCCCCCGGAGCTGGCTCCAAAAACATCCTCCTCCTCCCAGTCCTCAGAGATGAAGAAATTTCCCCAAAAATGCTTCCCGCCCATTCCCAGGGGATTTGCAAGGACCAAACCCTGGAATGTCCCTCGGGCAGAGCAGGGAGGAGAAATCCCAGTGGGATGTGGGATCACCCCCGGGATCATTCCTGGGATGCCAGGATCCCTCCTGGGGAGTGGGGATCGCTGCCAGGATCTGGGATAATTCCCGGGATGTCAGAATGATCACTGCCAGGATCATTCCCAAGATGTTGGGATTGCTTCCAGGATCACTCCCAGGATGTCGAGATCATTCCTGGGATGTTGGGATCACTCCTGGGATCACTCCCAGGATGTTGGGATCATTCCCAGCATCACTTCAGGATGTGGGAGGAGAGGGCCAGACCCCCCTGAGTGGAAATTTTGAGCTCCTTTCCCGAGGTTTCCAATTCCTTGCGTGAGGATTTGTTTCGGGGGTTGCTGCATTTAGGGCGTCCCCTAAATCCAAAGGAATGTGGGGATTTGAGGAGAAAATCCCAGATTTTAGAGGAATCCCGTGGGCTTTGGGAGCTCAGGGAGCTCGGGAGCTTCCCGGCGTTTTCCAAGCCTGCTGCTCCCGGCGGGACGAGGGGCCAAGGCCGGGATTGCCAGGAATGCCGCAGCCCTTCCCCCATCCCCAGCCAGCTCCAGGGGGAAAACCGAGGGAAAAAGAGAAATTCTCCCCCAAAACTCCTCTGAAATCCGGGGGAAGGGGTTTGAGGATGAATCCCACCGGCATTCCCAGCGCTCGGGTGGGGGGATCCTCCCCAGGCTCTCCCGGCTCTGCTGCTGGAGGGGGAAACTGAGGCACGGGGGAGAGGAGCCCTTTGAATCTCATCCCTGCGGTGCAGGAACATCAACCCCCCGTGCTGGGAGAGCTTCCTGGAGAGATCCTGGGGGAATGGGGCTCCAGCCCCACAACAGCCGGGAAGGGTCAGTGGGACCGGGCAGAGCGGCTCTGGAGGGTGGGATCTTCCAGGGATCATCCTGCACCTTCCAGGGATCCCATCCTGCTCCGATGTGGGATCCTCCAGAGATCCCATCCTGCACCTTCCAGGGATCCCATCCTGCTCCGATGTGGGATCCTCCAGAGATCCCATCCTGCACCAGCTCCAGAGTGGGATCCTCCAGGGATCACATCCCAAACCTTCCAGGGATCCCATTCTGCACCAGTTCCAGAGTGTGGGACCCTCTAAGGATCCCATCCCACACCAGCCCAAGTGTGGGATCCTCCAGGGACCACATCCTGCACCAGATCCAGAGTGTGAGATCATCCAGGAAGCCTATCCTGAACCTTCCAGGGATCCCATCCCACACCAAATCCAGAGACTGGGATCCTCCAGGGATCCCATTCTGTATCTTCCAAGGACCCCATCCTGCTCCAATGTGGGATCCTCCAGGGATCCCATCCTGAACCTTTCAGGGATCCCATTCTACACTAGATTCAGAGTGTGGGATCTTCCAGGGATCCCATCCTGCTCCAATGTGGGATCCTCCAGAGATCCCATCCTGCACCTTCCAGGGATCACATCCTGCACCTTCCAGGGACCCCATCCTGCTCCAGTGTGGGATCCTCCAGGAATCCCATCCCGCTCCATCCCCAAGTCCCATTTCCCTGCCATCCCAGTGACTGAAGGCGCCTTCCAGGGCCCTTGCCCTGCACCAAGCTCAGCCTGTGGCACTCTCTGGGCCCTAGGTCCTCTCCAGCACCATCAGGGCACCCTCAGGACCCCGTTCTGCAGCCCCTTCCCCACAGCTCATCCCATGGGAACCTCCTCCTCCTCCTCCTCCCCAGGGCTGGAGCTGCAGGAGGTGCTGACTCCAGACCCTTCCCAGCTTTGGGAATCCATGGAGCTGGTCCCAGCTGGGCTGGATCAGCGCCCTCAGCCCTGGCTGTGGTGGGACAGGCCGTGTCTGCTCCCCACCACGGCCCAGGAGCTGTCCTGGAATGTCTGTGATTAAAGGGACTGGGATGAACTGGACCAGCGACGCCTCTGGAGGCTTTGCCAGGCTGGCAGAGCTGGGGTCCTGGACAGCACCGGATGGATGGATGGATGGATGGATGGATGGATGGATGGATGGATGATGGATGGATGGATGGATGGATGGATGGATGGATGATGGATGGATGATGGATGGATGGATGGATGATGGATGGATGGATGGATGGATGGATGGATGGATGGATGGATGGATGGATGGACGGACGGATGGATGGATGGATGGATGGATGGATGGATGGATGGATGGACGGATGGACGGATGGATGGATGGACGGATGGATGGATGGATGGATGGATGGATGGATGGATGGATGGATGGATGGATGACGGATGGATGGATGGATGGATGAATGAATGGATCGAATCCATGGATGGATGGATGGATGGATGGATGCATGGACAGACAGACGGATGGAGGGACAGACACCACCTCTGGATGGAGGGACAGACACCTCCTCTGGATACAGGGACAGACACCCCCTCTGGAGCCATCCCCTCCATCCTCCCGCCCTCCCAAGCACACCGCTCCGCAGTGCCCTCCCTGCCAGCCCCGTTTCCAGCCTGCACAGCTTCTCCCGAGCTCCAATTCCCTGAATTCCCCCCAATCTTGGCTGGAGCTCGCAGGGTTTGGCCGCGGGATGGGGACAGTCGGGTCACGTCTGCCCCGACGGCGACGCCAGCGGCTGCTCCCGACGGAGACCCCGGAGCGACGCCGACATGCCCACGACATGCCCACGACATGCCCACGACATGCCCACACATCCTCCGTTCCCCAAGGCACCGAGGAGGGGCTGAAGCCGCCCCCAGGCCCGTCCCCCCCGTCCCCGCCGGGAGGGCCCCGCTGTTCCCCCTTCCCTTCCCCAGCTCCGCTCCCTCCGTGCGGGGGTCCGGCGGCTCCGACCGCGCCAGATGTTTTTGCAACTGCACATCTGGGAACAATCAACCCCGGAGAAAGAACACCACAATCCCTTTCATTCTGCTAAACCCCACCTTCCCCCAGCATTTCCCCCCTCCCTCAGCTTTTCTTTTTTTCCCCCTATTTTCCTTTCTTTTCTTTTTCTTTTTTTCCCTTTCTTTCTTTTTCTTTTTTTTTCTTTTTTTTTTTTTTTTTTTTTTTTTTGAGCTCTCCCGTTGCCAGAGAGTGGGAGAACAAAGGGAATATTAAAAGACTCCAATTTTTAAATTTTTTTGGCCCCCGACCAGAGGTAAGGAACTTAGTGCCCCCCATCCCCGTTTTCACACATCACCTTTTCCTCGGGGACCCGTCCCCCCCCAAATAAATTGGAATAAAAGATCCATTTTCTACAATCTCTTTCCAGGATGGAAAAGAAAAAAAAAAAAAAAACCACAAAAAATCAACAAACCCACGGCTTCCTCCAGACTTTAGGATATTTTTAGACTTTTTGGAAGTGGTTAAAAATCTCCAGTAATTGTCAGGCCTCACAGAAGGGCCCCTTCCCCCCACCCGGCCGCCGCTCCTTCAGCCCCCCAAAAATCGAGGGGGGTTTGGCTTTGTGAGGTTAAAAAACCGAAAACAACTTTTCCAAGCTCTTAACCGATGGAGTTTTAAAGGTGATTTCACAAAGTCCCCAAAATGAGGGTTCAGCCCCGTTTGCTGATGTGGGGGGGTCCCCGGAATTCCTGGGAATTTTTGGGGGGTTTCCCTCGCCTGGTCCTTACCAGTGAGTGCCGGCTCTGCCCTCGCCTCGCTCTCCTCTCTCTGCTTCCCCAAAACTCTTGAAATGAGAGACAGAAAAAACAAAAAAAAAAAAAAAACCCAAAAACCCAAAAAAACCCTCCTACCTCCAGCACGGGGGATCCGCTGGGTCCTAAAGCCGCACCTGAGCCGGCCCCTTTCTCCTCCCGCGCTGCCTGGGAGGGGGAAAGCCGGGAAAACCCCCAAAATAACCCCAAAAACCACCCGTGAGAACGCCCCGCTGCCAGGGGCGCTGGGGACGGGGTGTATTGTTGGTTTTGGGTTTTTTTCCCCGGCGGGATGAGCTTTAAATCCATGGAAAAGGGAGGAGGGGGAGGATCCGGGGTTTGCGGGGCTGCAGGGAGGGAGGGAGGGATGGAAGGAGCAGCTCCGGGATTTTTTTCTGCCACCTCGTCAGCTCTTGGGGAAAAAAAAAAAATCACTGCACCCCCAAAATTGGGATGCTGGGATCACGGGATCCAGGGGAGGATCCCGATTCCCCCCCAGCGGCGAGGATGCTGCGACCCCGAGGGGGATTTGTCCCGGGACGGGGCGGGAAAAGGACCCAGATCACCCAAATCCCGCTTTCCACACCCGGGGCGGGAAAAGGTCCCAGATCATCCAAATCTCCCTTTCCACACCAGACGGGGCAGGAAAAGGACCCAAATCACCCAAATCCCGCTTTCCACATCAGACGGGGCAGGAAAAGGTCTCAGATCACCCAAATCCCACTCTCCCCATCCGGGACGGGGCTGGAAAAGGTCCCAAATCATCCAAATCCCACTTTCCCCACCAGAGGGGTTGGGAAAAGATCCCAAATCACCCAAATCCCGCTTTCCCCACTCGGGACGGGGATGGAAAAGGTCCCAAATCACCCAAATCCCGCTTTCCCCGCCCGGGACGGGAAAAGGACCCAAATCACCCAAATCCCACTTTCCCCACAAGATGGGGCTTGAAAAAGTCCCAGATCACCCAAATCCCGTTTTCCCCACCAGACAGGTCGGAAAAAGGTCCCAGATAACCCAAATCCCACTCTCCCCATCTGGGACAGGTCAAGAAAAGGTCCCAAATCACCCAAATCCCACTTTCCTCACCCGGGATGGGGCTGGAAAAGGACCCAGATCACCCAAATCCCGCTCTGCAGCCCCCGGGCCCCCTTTCCCCGCTCCTGCAGGAGGATCCCGGTGGGATCAGGATGATCCCAAACCCCCTGAGCTCGGCAGGGACACAGAGCCAGAGCTGGGGGTGAATGCTGCGGGTTTGGGGTGAAAAATTCAGGAAAGGAGCAAAGGGAGGGCACTGGGGTGGAGAGAGGAGGTGTCTGGAGATGGGGTGGGGTGGGCAGAGGAGATTTTCTCCCGTGGGATTGGATTCCCAGCAGCCCACGCTGGGTTGTGCCGAGGGCTGAGCACCGGGACAGGCTCGGAGAGGTGCAAAATGGAAGAAAGAAGGGATTTTCAGAGCAGGATGAGAGGTAGATGGGGCTGGAAGGTGCTTCCATCTCCTCTCCTCTGGTTTTCCAGGATGAAGGATGGGTAAAACCCACCTAAAGGACCCCAAAAGCACACAAAGGATCCCCAAACCACCAAAAGGATCCCTAAAACCACCCAAAGGATCCCAAAACCACCTCAATTTCCAGGATGAAGGATGGGTAAAACTACACAAAGGACCCCAAAACATCTCGATGAAGGAGGGGTAAAACCACCCTCAGGGCCCCAAAACCTCAGTTTCCAGGCTAAAGGATGGGTAAAAATCACCCAAAGGACCCCAAAATCACCCAAAGGACCCCAAACCACTCCAGCTGCCAGGATAAAACACTTCGATGATGAATGAGTAAAACCACATAAAGGACCCCAAAATACCTCAGTTTCCAGGCTGAGGAATGGGTAAAACCACCCAAAGGACCCCAAAATACCTCAGTTTCCAGGCTGAGGAATGGGTAAAACCACCCAAAGGACCCCAAAACCACCCAAAGGATCCCCCAAACCACCCAAAGGACCCCAAAACACCTCAATTTCCAGGCTGAATGATGGATAAAACTACTCAAAGGATCCCCAAAACACCCCAGTTGCCAGGCTGAGGAATGGGTAAAATCACCCAAAGGACCCCAAAACCACACAAAGGATCCCTAAAACCACCCAAAGGAGCCCAAAACCACCACAATTTCCAGGCTAAAGGACAGGTAAAACCACCCAAAGGACCACAAAACACCTCAATTTCCAGGCTGAGGGATGGGTAAAACCACACAAAGGATCCCAAAATCACTCCAGCTGCCAGGCTGAGGAAATGGTAAAACCACACAATGGATCCCTAAAACCACACAAAGGATTCCCAAAACCACCTCAGTTTCCAGGATGAAGGATGGGTAAAACCACCCTCAGGACCCCAAAACCACCTCATCCTACAAAGTGAAGGATGGGTACCCAAAGGACCCCAAAACACTTAGATGAAGGATGAGTAAAACCACCCTCAGGACCCCAAAACACCTCAGTTTCCAGGCTAAAGGATGGATAAAACCACACAAAGGATCCCTAAAACCACCCAAAGGACCCCAAAACCACCCCAGCTGCTCCCACCGAGCTTCTGCCAGCTCCCAAGTGCAGCCCTATCCCCATCCCAGCTCCTGTCCATAATTAAATGAACTTTCCCACCCCCAGGCCGGGAACACCCTCCCATTCCATCCAAGCCAAACACCCCGGAGCGCTCGGAAATTCCAACGGGAAGCGGCTCCGGGTGCCTCTGCCTTGGCTGCTGCCAGGAAAGGGCAGAACTCCCGAGGGCTCGGAGCTGGGAAGGTTTTTCCAGGCTCGGGAAAGCGGCGTTAACAACCGCAGCCTTGGCTGGGCCCTCAGGAAATCAGGAAACCTCTTACCTCTGCTTGTGCCTCATTTCCTGACCTAATCCCAGCTCCCCAGGGCAGGGAGGCGCCGCCGGAGCTCAGAGGGGGTTCAGATTTTCCATGGAAGAGAATTCCTGCAGGAAGCAGCCCTGGAAAAGCCCAGGAGGGGCTGGAGCAGCACAAACCCTCGGGGAGCTGCTCCATCCCTGTGGGATGCGGCGTTTCTGCCTCCCTCGGCTTTTCCTCGGTGGAAGGAGAGAGGTTTTGGAGTCTCAGCCAGGACACCTGGGCTTTTCCAGCGGTTATTGTTATTTTCTAGGAAATTCCAGCTGGAGAGAGGTTGTCCAGGCCAGTTTGGGCTGCAGGAATCCCAGTGGTGTCATCCCCTGGCTCCAGGCCCTGCTTTCGAGCATCGAGCCGAGTGTTTCCCAGCCTGCCTGGGAATGAGGTGACCCCGAAACCTCCTCCAGCTCCTCTGAGTATCCATCCAAGGGATACTCACCCATGCCACCCCAAACCCATCCCCAGTGGGCAGCACGGACGAGCAGCCATGAAAATAAGTGTTAATTTATTGGACAAGACCCGTGACAGCCCCGTCCGGAACCCGCGAGCGGCACCGTCGCCTTCCCGGAGGGGAAGGAGTTAAAAAATAGAGAATTTGTGGGGTCTGTAATGCTACAGAGGTCCCATCCCCAAGCAGAGGGGCTCTGCCCGAGCACCCCGAGCGGAGAAGGGGCCCAGGCGCTGGGGATGGAGCAGCAGCCTCGGCAAGCTGGGAACGGGGACTGTAAACTCCCTACACATCTAGAGGGGACTGGGGCTTCACAGTGACACAGCTGGGAGTGCTGGGGACATCAAGGACCCCCTTCCTGGCTGGGGACATCAGGGACCCCTTTCCTGGCAGCCTGGGGACATCAGGGACCCCTTTCCTGGCGGCCTGGGGACATCAGGGACACCCTTCCTGGTGGCCTGGGGACATCAGGGACTCCTTTCCTGGCGGCCTAGGGACATCAGGGACCCCTTTCCTGGCAGCCTGGGGACATCAGGGACCCCTTTCCTGGTGGCCTGGGGACATCAGGGACTCCTTTCCTGGCGGCCTAGGGACATCAGGGACCCCCTTCCTGGTGGCCTGGGGACATCAGGGACACCTTTCCTGGCGGCCTGGGGACATCAGGGACCCCCTTCCTGGCAGCCTGGGGACATCAGGGACCCCCTTCCTGGTGGCCTGGGGACATCAGGGACACCTTTCCTGGCGGCCTGGGGACATCAGGGACCCCCTTCCTGGCAGCCTGGGGACATCAGGGACACCTTTCCTGGCAGCCTGGGCAGGCCACGAGAGGTCCAAGTGTCCCCGGTGGCCAGCGTGGGAGTGGGGGCAGTCCTGCAGGAAGAGCCACGCTGGATCCTCCTCCACCTCCTCCTCCTCTGGGCTGTGGCCATGGGATCAGCGTAGCCAGGGATTCAGTGTGGCCATGGGATCCGCGTGGCCACAGGATCAGTGTGGCCATGGCATTAGAGTGGCTGTGGGATCAGTGTGGCCACGGGATCAGTGTGGCCATGGGATCAATGGGGCTGAAGGATCAGAGATCAGTGTGGCCACAGGATAAGGGTGGCCATGGGATAAGGGTGGCCACGGGATCAGGGGGGCTGTGGGATAAGGGTGGCCATGGGATCAGCGTGGCCACAGGATCAGTGTGGCCATGGGATCAGTGTGGCCATGTGACCATAATGGGATCAGGGTGGCCATGGGATCAAGGTGGCCAGGGATTCAGTGTGGCCACAGGATCAGCATGGCCATGTGACCATAATGGGATCAGCATGGCCACGGGATCAGTGTGGCCACAGGATCAAGGTGGCCAGGGATTCAGTGTGGCCACAGGATCAGTGTGGCCATGTGACCATAATGGGATCAGGGTGGCCATGGGATCAGCATGGCCACGGGATCAGTGTGGCCACGGGATCAAGGTGGCCAGGGATTCAGTGTGGCCACAGGATCAGCATGGCTGTGGGCTCAATGTGGTCATGGGATCAGCATAACCATGGCATTAGAGTGGCTGTGGGCTCAGGTGTGGCTGTGGGCTCAGAGTGGCCATGGGATCACCGTGCCCATGGGATCACTGTGCCCATGGGATTCCCATCCGCGGTGCTGAGGGATCCCGCCTGCCGCATCCCTGCTTTTTCCAGGATCAATAAATTAAGGAAGCGTCCGAGGGCTGGGGCAGAGGCACAGCTGGCACTGCTATCTCACGGCCAGGGACATCCTGGGTGTGGCAAACAGGGGCTGGTCCAGGGGTGGCCAGGCCGGCTGCTGCTGGCTCAGCTCCTTCTCCAGCCTCTTGAAAAGCTTCTTGGAGGCTTTTTTCCGGCGCAGCCTTCGGAAGCAGCCGAGCAAGCCGTGATCCAGGGCGGTCTGGGGCCAGAGCAGGAGGGAAATGGGGTTGGGGGGGACAGGAGAGCCCCGTGCCCACCTGGGGAAGCTCCAGGGGGATGCCCTCTCCCAAAGCCCCCCTGACCCACCTCCAGCACGAAGGCAGCGAAGAAGTTGAGGGCGGCGATGCCCAAGAGGAGCAGCTTGAAATTGAAATCCTCGATGGGCTGGAGCTTCAGCAGGGATTTGGGGAAGCCCAGCGGGTACAGGGTCAGCCAGATCATCAGGCCGAAGAGCAGGATGAGGACAAGGAGGAAGAGCACTGGGCGAGAGAGGGGGCAGGGTGAGGGGCAGGGGAGAGAGGGCTGGTGGCTCTTGGTGTCCCCATGGGTGTCCCCGTGGGTGTCTCTGTGTGTCCCCCTGGCTGAGACTCCAAAATCTCATTCCTGTCCCCATGGGTATCCCTGTGGGTGCCCCGTGGGTGTCCTGTGGATGTCTCCATGGGTGCCCTGAGTGTCCCCATGGGTGTCCCCGTGGGTGTCTCTGTGTGTCCCCCTGACTGAGACTCCGAAACCTCATTCCTGTCCCCATGGGTGCCCTGTGGGTGTCCCATGGATATCCCTGTGGGTGTCCCTGTGGGTGCCCCTTAGGTGTCCCTGTGGGTACCCCTGGGTGTCCCCCTGGATGCCTTGTGGGTGTCCCCATGGGTGTCCTTGTGGGTGCCCCCCTGGGCATCCCCATGGTGTCCCCCTGGGTGTCCCCATGGGTGTCCCCTTGGGTCCCCCTGGGTGACCCCATGAGTGCTCCTTGGGTGTCCCCATGGATGTCCCATGGGTGTCCTTGTGGGTGCCCCCCTGGGCATCCCCATGGTGTCCCCCTGGGTGTCCCCATGGGTGTCCCTGTGTGTCCCCCTGGGTGTCCCCTGTGGGTGTCCCCATGGGTGTCCCCCTCGGTGCCCTGTGGGTGTCCCTGTGTGTTCCCATTGGTGTGCTGTGAGTGCCCTCCTGGGTGTCCCATTGGTGTCCCCATGGCGTCCCCGTGTCCTCACCGTTGGTGTAGAGTGGCTCCCGGAAGGGGTAGCCCTTGGACATGGCCACGGCCAGGATGAGGTACTGGAAGCCGGTGACACAGAACAGGACGGTGTTCTCGTAGTTGGGCAGGTTCTGGGGCGCTGTCACCGTGCTGTTCAGGGGGATGTACCTGGCACAGGGACAGGGGACAGGGTCAGCAGAGAGGCCAAGGGGGGCTGGGCACCACCTCTCGTTCTCCATCAGTTACAGCTTTGGGAAGAGCAGGGGCAGCTCCAACCTCTGCTCTGGGACCAGGGATGGATCCCTTGGGAATGGGAGCTGGCCCAGAGGGGTTTGAGTTGGAGATCAGCAAAGGCTCTTCCCCAGAGGGTGCTGGCACTGCCCAGGCTCCCCAGGGAATGGTCCCAGCCCTGCCAGAGCTCCAGGACAGGCTGGAATTGTTGAGATGTCTGTGCAGGGCCAGGGGTTGGACTGGATGATCCCTTCCAACTAAAGACATTCCATGCTTCCCTGTCTGCTGCCAAATCCCAAATCCCAGGACACACCCTGGGCTCTGCCACAACCTCAGTGCCATCCCCATCACCAAACCCTCAGGACCAGGGCAGGTTCAGGTGGGATATTGGGAAAGACTTCCTCATGGCAAGGGATGCATGCACTGGAACAGCGTGTCCAGGGGAGGATGGAATCACCACCCTGGAAGTGTCCAAAATCCCCGTGGACCTGGCACTTGGGGCTTAGTGGCAAACAGGGCCTGGCAGTTGAACTCAATGCCCTTTTCCAACCCTGAATCCCACGTTTCCCGGATGTGGGGCCCTCACCAGCTCTGTGAGATGGTGATGAAGTAGCTGAGGACCTGCACGGTGATGAGCAGGGCTGTCTGCAGCAGGAGGCTGCCCAGCACCAGCGCGCTGATCAGGGCTCCCTGCGGCCGCCGCACGCCCAGCGCCGGCGCCGGCCCCGTGCGCCCCATCAGCACCGCCACCGTGGTGGTGATCACCAGGTCGAAGAACAGGAACTGGAAATCACTCAGGTTGGTGTTGATCTGGGCAGGAGGGAAGGGACAGGCTCAGAACCACTGGGGATGATGCCTCACAGTTTTAGTTTTTATATTTTTCATGTATTTGTGACCCTGCAGTTCTTTAGTGTGTGACTCCAAACCCCACACGCAGTGCCAGCTGCTGTTCTCCCGGTTGGGGCACACACAGCAATTCCTCTCCATTTCCTCAAGGACACCTCACTGCCTCAGGATTTCATATATTCATTTAATATATTTTTTATTATTTGTAATATTTTCAGTTTGTAATTTGTACTATAACCCTACAGTTCTTTAGTGTGTGACTCCAAACCCCACACGCAGTGCCAGCTGCTGTTCTCCCGTTTGGGGCACACACAGCAATTCCTCTCCAGGCATGGCACTCAAGGACACCTCACTGCCTCAGGCCCCCAGAGATTCAACAAAAGGGAGCTGGGGGGAGCAAACTTGGGGTGAATGACTTAATCAGCTGAAGATGTAATTGGAGGATTAACCCCCAATATGCAAATGGACCAAAGTTATAAAAGTGTGAAAATCTCCAACCCATGGTCCATTTTTGGGTGCAGCCCTGGGGAGGTTCTGTCTGCCCAAGATGTACCTGAGGGCCCTTCAATAAATACACCTGCTTTTTAATCCATTAATTTTGCTCTGTTTTTAGGCAGCCCCAAAAGGCATCGGTGCCCCAGGAATTCTGAGAAAAGCAGGGATTGGGGTGGCACTCACAGTGTAGAGCAGGAGCACGGACACAAACTGCACCAGGCTGTACAGGGCCATGTACTTGAAGACCCCAAAGGAGGTGACCAAGGAGCACCGGCCCTCCCTGGGGGGGGGGGGGGAATGGCGTCACCAAAAACGGCATCACCAAATGGGCACCCAATGGTCAGCAATGGGCACTCTAAACCAGTAATGAAAAGCCCCGAACCAGTATAAACCAGTAACCCCAAATCCCCTCCCAGCCCCCCCAAGTCCCTCCCAGTCCCCCCAATCCCGCCCATTTTGTCCCAGTCCCCTCCCAGTCCCTCCCAGGTCCCTCCCAGTTTATCCCAGTCCCCTCCCAGTCCCTCCCAGGTCCCTTCCAGTTTCCTCCCAGTCCCTCCCAGGTCCCTCCCAATCCCCTCTGAGTCCCAGTCCCTCCCAGTCCCTCCCAGTCTATCCCAGTCCCTCCCAGTTCCCTCCCAGTCTATCCCAGTCCCTCCCAGTTTATCCCAGTCCCCTCCCAGTTTATCCCAGTCCCCTCCCAGTTTATCCCAGTCCCCTCCCAGTCCCTCCCAGTCCATCCCAGTCCCTCCCAGTCCATCCCAGTCCCCTCCCAGTCCATTCCAGGTCCCTTCCACTCTATCCCAGTTGCCTCCCAGGTCCCTCCCAGTCCCTCCCAATCCATCCCAGTCCCTCTCAGGTCCCTCCCAGTTTATCCCAGTCTCTCCCAGGTCCCTTCCAGTCCCTCCAAGTCCTCTCTGAGTCCCAGTCCCTCCCAGTTTATCCCGGTCCCTCCCAGTCCCTCCCACTCCCCTCTGAGTCCCAGTCCATCCCAGTTCCTCCCAGTAGGGATCGGCGGCACTCCCGGGATTCCCCCCGCAGCACTCCCGGGATTTCCCCGCAGCATTCCCGGGATTCCCCCGCTCACCGGATGACCCTGGGCACGCACTCGATGGTGGCCACGCGGGAGGTGAAGGGCGAGGCCACGGACGCCTCGGCCTCGGACAGGGAGATGCCCACGTCGGCCGCCCGCAGCGCCCCGCAGTCGTTGGCACCATCCCCGCACATCCCCACGCAGTAACTGCGGGAAAGGGAGCCCGAAATCCTCAGGGAGTGGGGAAGGGAGCCCGAAATCCTCAGGGAATGGGAAAGGGAGCCCACGTTCCTCAGGGAATGGGGCAGGGAGCCCAAACTCCTCAGGGAATGGGAAAGGGAGCCCACGTTCCTCAGGGAATGGGGAAAGGAGCCCAAATTCCTCAGGGAATGGGGAAAGGAGCCCAAATTCCTCAGGGAAAGGGACCCCAAATTCCTCGGGAAAGGAGAAGGGAGCCCTCGTTTCTCAGGGAATGGGAAAGGGATCCTACATTCCACAGGGAATGCAGGAAAGGAACCCCACATTCCCTCAGGGAATGGGAAAGGGAGCCCTCATTCTTCAGGGAATGGGAAAGGGACCCCAAATTCCTTCAGGGAATGGGAAAGGGAGCCCACGTTCCTTAGGGAATACAGGAAAGGAAGCCCACATTCCTCAGGGAATGCAGGAAAGGGACCCCACGTTCTTCAGGGAATGGGAAAGGGACCCCATATTCCTCAGGGAATGGGAAAGGGAGCCCCAATTCCTCAGGGAACACAGGAAAGGAACCCCACATTCCTCAGGGTATGAGAAAGGGATCCCACATTCCTCAGGGAATGGCGAAAATCCCTGGCTCAGCTCAGAGATGTGGATGCTCCATTTCAGGTTGGATCTGGTGCAGTGTCCCTGCCCACAGCATGGATGCCACCAGCTGATGTTTGAGGCATCACCCAACACCACCCACCCTGTAATTCCAGGATCCATTCCCTGGGATCCAGCCCCTGGGATCCAGCCCCTGGGCCTTACTTGAGCTCCTGCAGGCTGCACACCAGCTGCGTCTTCTGCTCGGGCAGCATGCGGGCAAACACGGTGGCCCGGAGCAGGATCTGCCAACGGGGAGGATCTGTCAGCATTCCCGGGGGACAGGGAACTGGGATTGTCCAGCTGGGCACTGGGATTGTCCAGTAAGGAACTGGGAATGTCCAGCAGGGAACTGGGAATGTGCAGCTGGGAACTGGGATTGTCCAGTAAGGAACTGGGAATGTCCAGCTGGGCACTGGGAATGTCCAGTAGGGCATTGGAATTGTCCAGCAGGGAACTGGGAATGTCCAGTAAGGAATTGGGAATGTCCAGTAGGGAACTGGGATTGTCCAGTAAGGAATTGGGAATGTCCAGCAGGGCATGGGAATGTCCAGTAGGAAACTGGGATTGTCCAGTAGGGCATGGGAATGTCCAGTAAGGCACTGGGAATGTCCAGTTAGGAACTGGGAATGTCCAGCTGGGCACTGGGAATGTCTGGCAGAGAACTGGGATTGTCCAGCAGGGAACTGGGAATGTCCAGCAGGGAACTGGGATTGTCCAGTAGGAAACTGGGAATGTCCAACTGGACACTGGGAATGTCCAGTAGGGAACTGGGGATGTGCAGCTGGGCAGGGAACTGGGAATGTCCAGCAGGGAACAAGATTCCCAGTGGCACTGGAGGGCTCCCAGCAGCACTGGAAGGTTCCCAGTGGCACTGGAGAGTTCCCCAAGGCACTGAAAGGTTCCTAGTGGCACTGGAGGGTTCCCCCAAGGCCCCTGGGGGCTCCCTGCCCACTCACCCTGGGCAGCAGCTCGGAGAAGTGCTCGCAGACCACCTGGAAGGATTTCCCGTTGAGGGCGAAGTGGCAGTGCCGGGGTGGAAGGGAGGAGCCGTCCCGCTGCTGCAGGCCCTGCCAGGAAACAGCTCCAGCTCCAGCCCCAAGCCCAACCCCTGCAGGGCCCCCAGGCCGAGCCAGAACCCGCCTGGAGAAGCAGGAATGGCTCCCCAAATCCCAATTCCCAGTGGGGCTGTTTGGGGTGCAGGGCTGGGCTGACCCAGCCTGGAGCAGCAGGAATGGCTCCCCAAAATCCCAATTCCCAGTGGGGCTCTTTGAGGTACAAGGCTGGGCTGATGCAGCTTGGAGCAGTGGGAATGGCTCCCCAAAATCCCAATTCCCAGTGGGGCTGTTTGGGGTACAAGGCTGGGCTGACCCAGCCATCCAAGCCCAGCCTGGAGCAGCAGGAATGGCTCCCCAGAATCCTAATTCCCAGTGGGGCTGTTTGGGGTCTCCATGCCAGACTCAGAGCAGTGGGAAAGGCTCCCCAAAACCCCAATTCCAGGCACACCAAAGGGGCTGTTTGGGGTGCAGCCCAGCCCTCCACGCCCAGCTGGGAGCAGGATCTGGCAGCATCCATGGGGAGGTGTTTGTAGCTGCCATTCAAGCCTGGATCCCTGATGTGCTCCAGGGAAAGGCAGGAGCAGCTGAACCTCTCCTGAAGGATGGGTTTATGAGGAGCAGGATCACAGCCTTAATTGCCTCCAAGGATGATGATGGAAAACCCCTTCCCACCCCTGGGAGGGCTCAGGGCCAGGCTGGAGCACCCTGGGGGAGTGAAGGTGTCCCTGATTTTGGAACAGGACAAGCTTTGAGGTCCCTTCCAACCCAATCCAACCCAACCCAACCCGTTCTGGGATTTCGGGATTCCCAGGACTGCGGAGACAGCCGGATTTGAGGGACTCCATTTCTTAGATCTTGGGAAGAAATTCCTCCCTGTGAGGGTGGGCAGGCCCTGGCACAGGGTGCCCAGAGCAGCTGTGGCTGCCCCTGCATCCCTGGAGGTGTCCAAGGCCAGGTTGGAGCACCTTGGCATGGTGGAAATTGTCCCTGCCCATGGGATAGGATGAGCTCTAAAGTCCCTCCAACCCAAATCACGCTGAAATTCTGTGATTCCACAAAAAACCAAGCCCTGCAGGGTGCCTGGGCAGTTTGGGCTCCCAAAAGGTGTCCTGGGCTCTCACCTCGGGCTGCTCCTCTCCTTGGGAATGCTCCGCCAGGACGAACTTGAGGGCAGCAGGTTTGTCGTGGCCGGGTGGCGAGGCCGTGACGAAGATCACGCCCTCCTTGGGCTCCACCATGCGGCACCCCCGCGCCACGTTCATGGCTGTCAGCATGTTGTCCCCTGCCAGGGACACGTGGGCCATCAGCAAGGAGGTTTTGGGATGCCCAGGCCAAGAGGAGCAGCTCCAAGCTGCTGTGTCCCCTCTCCCGGCCACCGCAGCCATGTGGTGGCTTCGCTTCCCTCTTCTTTCCTCCAAAACCTCCTGCCTGCCCTGCCCCAGAGAAATGTAGGTTCAAGCCCTGTTCTCCTGCCTGGAAAACACCCAGAGGTGACCCTACACTCCCTGCATAAGGCAGGGAATTTGGGATTTCAAACACAGCAATATTTAGGGGATGGACAGCAGAACAATGAGTTCTTCCACCCAAAACACATCCATGCCCTGAGCCCCACAGTGGATCGTGGATCCCGAGGGCAGGGACGCACAGAGCCAGGACCAGGAGTGCTCCTGGTGCCCCCACAGCTGCTCCAGGCACAGATTCCTGCTGGGGGTCATAATGGGGTTCCTGGTGGGATTCTTGGTAGGGTTCCTGAGGTAGGGTTCCTGCTGGGGTTCCTGGTGGGGTTCCTGGGGTGGAATTCCTGTTGGGATCCCTGGTGGGATTCCTGGTTGGGTTCCAGAGGTGGGATTCCTACTGGCATCCCTGGTGGGATTCCTGGTGGAGTTCCTGGGGTGGGATTTCTGGGGTGGGATTCCTGCTGGGATCCATGTTGGGGTTCCTGGGGTGGAATTCCTGGGGTAGGGTTCCTGGTGGGATTCCTGGGGTGGAATTCCTGGTGGGGTTCCTGGTGGGATCCCTGGGGTAGGGCTCCTGTTGGGACCCCTGTTGGGATTCCTGGTGGGATCCCTGGGGTAGGGCTCCTGTTGGGACCCCTGTTGGGATTCCTGTTGGGATTCCTGGTGGGTTCCTAGGGTGGATACCTGGTGGGGTTCCTAGGGTGGCATTCCTGGAGTGGAGTTCCCAGTGGGGTTCCCGGTGGGAAAGCCCTTTCCCCCTGCACACTGCCCAGGACTGTCTGTGTGCCGTCCCTCCCCGAGCCCCATGTGCTGGTGCCTCCAGGGTCACCTGTCACCATGACGGGACGGATGTTGGCGCTCCTCAGCAGCTGGATCACCGGCGCAGACTCCGGCTTCAGGACGTTCTTCATGACCAGGAACCCCAGGAAGTTCAGGCCGCTCTCCACGGAGTCCCTGGTGGGAGACAAGGAGCCTTTCATCACCTCCAGACCAGCAAAGAGGATCAAGGGGTGTGAGCAGCTAAAATCCATCTGGGAGCCAGCCAGGAATTCCCTCCATATGGATTAGGGATGAATTCCCTGCAGGGCATCCCAGGAAATGCCGGGAGAGAGTGAGGAGATGGAGAGAGGGAGTGCTGGCACCGACCTGGGCAGCTGCAGGGCCTCCTCAAAGGTGGCCACCGTGCCCAGGGCTTTGCAGGCCAGAGCCAGGACCCGGAACCCATCGGTGGTGTAGTGCCGGAGCATCTGGGAGAAATCCGGGGGCACTGGAAAAGCGAGGCCAGAACAGCTCCTGAGGGAGCCTGGAGATCCCGTCCTGGGCTGGGGGAAGTTCTCCCCAGCCCATGGAGCCTGGAGATGCCATACTGGACTGAGGGAAGCCCCCAACCCCATGGAGCCTGGAGATGCCATACTGGGCTGGGGGAAGCCCCCAACCCCATGGAGCCTGGAGATGCCATACTGGGCTGGGGGAAGCCCCCAACCCCATGGAGCCTGGAGATGCCATACTGGGCTGGGGGAAGCTCTCCCCACCCCAAGGAGCCTGGAGATCCCAGCATGGGATGGAGGAAGCCCCCAACCCCATTCCCCATCTTCTGGCTCCTGTTTCCTTTCCCTCCTGTGGCTGGGGCCACCCCAAAGCCTTTGGGAGCTGCCCCACAGCGTTCCTGAGGATAATTCCCTGGGGGGAGATGAGCCTCAGGGATGCAGCCAGCGGGACGGGGGGTGAGCCGACCTCCCAGTACCAACCAGTTTCCTTCCTGCACAGACTGGCCACCATCTCAGGGGCGCCCTTGACGTAGGCGTGGGCCGAGGCCTCCCCGGGCAGCTTGACCAGGACGCTCATCCTCTGGAGAGAGGAGGAGAACGGGAAACGCCGCAGGATCCCCAGTGGGGCCTGGTGCCTCTGTGGAGAGTGGGTGGGATCAGGGCCCGGCAGGAACTCCTCCAGGAGGCAGGAACTCCTCCAAGGAGGCAGGAACTCCTCCAAGGAGGCAGGAGGGTGAGGAGCTGTTCCATGGGTTACCCTGTCCCGAGGTTGCTCCTCCTCTGGTGGAGGTTTCACCACAGCCAAGACCTTCATCTCAAACTGCTGCAACGCCGGGAGCTCGCCTTCCTCTTCCTCCTCCTCCATCATCTCCAGGCGCTGAAATCGAGAGGGCAAAACCCTGATGAGCTTACCCACCCACAGAGGGTCCAGAACCACCGAGATTCCCAACGCCTCCCTCTCCAGCCCTGCAGCCCCCATTGTGGAAATCTACAAAACCAGAGGGTTTTGGGAAAGCTGCAAAAGGCAGGCTTTAGAGGCAGTAGAACTATGATTAGAGCTAAGCAGTAGCCATGAGATAGGTCAGCATAAAAATTAAATTTAAACTGTAGAAAAGCAAGGGCAAATAGAACAGTGATCTGTGGATTAACGCTTGTCTAGAATAACTCTCTAAGCTACAGAAAGTTTATCTAGCAAGATATTAGGAAGGTTGAAGCTTAATAATGGAGCTCTGTGCATTGTGTTTTAAGGCTTACAAGCAGGTTTTGTATTCGAAATAAGCAAGCATGGTTTTAACCAAAGGTACATGTGCTTATAGTGATTGGATAGAACTACTGTCAATGTGCTTTTGCTTTGTGTGATTGGTCAAAAAACTTATAAAATAAGGTGTAACATTAAGTTCTGTGTCTGCTGCTTGGGATGTGAGCTGCTGGCATCTTCCCATTGTCATAAGCATGTAATGAGACTGATGCTGGAAAATAAAACAGCTCAAGGCACGTTCCACAGCAGCCCCGTCTCGTTGGTGATTTGTACACAGCCACACCCGCCTCACCCAGCCGGTGGATTCCAGCATTTTGATGTCCACGGGGTCCCCGACGAGCTGTCCCCGCAGCGGTGACACGGCGTGGCAGGTGGCCAGGGCGTAGAGCAGGGTGCCGGCGGGCAGGCAGCGGGGCTCGTGCACGATGGGCAGGAAGCGCTGCTGCTCCAGGGGCACCACGCCCCACACGTCCAGCCCCTCCTGGGTCAGCGTCCCCGTCTGTGGGCACAGCATGGTGGGTCCGGGCAGCCCCGGTGCCCACCCTGCCCGCCCCACCCCTGTGGCAGACCCCACAGAGCTTGGGAAAGCTCCATGGAGGATTGAGACTCAACAATAGGTGTCACAGACATCTTTTCACTAAAAGTCCTTTCTTGCGGTTTTTTGCCTTCTGAGAAGGTGAGGCCTCAAGAACAAAATGTAAACAGTGGTTATCTGCTGTTGTGGAATGCATCAGGTGGATTTTTGATTGGCCCATCTTGGATGTTTATAATTAATGGCCAATCAAGGCCGAGCTATCTTGGATAGAGTCCGAGAGAGCTGCCTTTTGTTATCATTCCTTTCTATTCTATTCTTAGCTAGCCTTCTGAGAGGAAACTTTTCCTTCTATTTCTTTTGAGTTAGTTATAATGTAATATATAGATCATAAAATAATAAATCAAGCCTTCTGAACGTGGAGTCAACATTCTCATCTCTTCCCTCACCTGAAGACCCCTGTGACCACTGTCACAAGCAGGAACTGCTGAGTCATATGGACAGCAAAATAAGCTCCTGTCTCTGACCCCCCCCGCCCCTTAGCCTTATCTTTGTAACCTCATAGGCCACTGTACCTAACCCTTGCTGTTGGACAAGTTTGGATCCCCCTACACCCTATAAAAAGGGGCTGTTTTAGCCCATTCAACATAAGAAGAGCTGTTGCTGGACCCTTCACAGTCTCCCCAATAAACCATCGCTGTGGAACACCAGGATTTCTCCTCTCTCACATCTGCTGGAGTCTCAGCCAGGGGCCCCCTACCTAGCAAGCAAGAGCTGAGATCCTAAGAGAGCTTGCAATCACTATAGAGCTGATAATCACCAAGCTTGCTAGAGGGTGGCCCCGCAGGATCGACCTGGAGCTAGCCTAGCTTTGGGCACCCTGTCCCCCTGGGGACTGGGCTCCTGGGGGATCTTGCACTGCTTGATAATACGACCAGAATAGAGGCTTTATTATGAGACAGCAAAATAAGCTCCTGTCTCTGACCCCCTGCCCCTTAGCCTTATCTTTGTAACCTCATAGGCCACTGTACCTAACCTTTACTACTGGACAAGTTTGGATCCCCCTACACTCTATAAAAAGGAGCTGTTTTAGCCCATTTGACAGAAGAAGAGCTGTCACTGGAACCCTTCAGTCTCCCCAATAAACCATCGCTGTGGAACACCAGGACTTCTTCTCCTCTCTCGTGTCTGCTGCAGCCTCAGCCCGGGGGCACCTCAGCCCGGCAGCACCCTAGCGAGCAAGTGAAGAGCTGAGATCCTAAGAGAGCTGATAATCACTATAGAGCTGATAATCACCAAGCTTGCTAAAGGGTAGCCTGTGGTGACAGCCACGAGCTACCTGGGCATTCGGGCACTCTGTCTCCCAGAGGGACTGGGCTCCTGGACCATCCTTGCACCGCTCGATAATCAGGCCAAGATGGAGGCCTTGTTATACACCCCACCTTGTCGAAGCACACCAGGCGGATCTTCCCGCACAGGTTGATCCGGGGGGGGCTGATGCAGAAGATTCCCTGCTTTTTCAGCCGGTTCTGGGCATAGATGGTGCCCACGGTCATGGCGGCCGGCAGCGCTGGCGGCACGATGACGGTGACCAGGTCCAGGGCGCGGATGATGATTTGTCCCACCGGGACCTGGGAGGGGAGCAGGAGGAACAGGATCCATCCCTCCCCTGATGGATCCCTGTGGGTTCTCCCGCTTGCTCCACCAGCCCTACCTTGTTCCTAACGAGGATGAGGATGCTGTACAAGGTGCCGATGAGAGCTGTGCAGAGGGAGAAGGGGCTCGGTTACAAAGCAGGGCACAGCGGGGAGCTGGAATGGAATTCCATTCCAAGGAATCTGGCTGCTCCAGGATGAGCCTCCACACCCAGACCTACCCAGGATGGCGAGGAACAGCACAAACTTCACAGCGTCCTTGTAGAACTTGAAGCTCACGGGTTTGGGGTAGAGGATGGAGCTGATGAGGTCTCCCTTGGCCGTGCAGAACCCTGCGGGACAGGCAGGAGGTCACCATAGCACCGCTCCCAGGGGCACGGATTTAACCCGGGATTCATCCTGGGTCATCCCCCACGCACTCACCTGTGCGGGTGACCACGGCCAGCACCTCCCTGCCCACGTAGGCCTTGGCCTGGATGATCTGTGTGCCGCAGAACAGCGTGTGCCGCCGGTGCTCCTCGGGGCAGTACGCGGCTCCGCCCGCCGGCAGCGGCGTCTTCATCACCGGCACGCTCTCCCCTGCCCAGAACAGTCCAGGGGGGATTGTCACCCCAGGGGGATCAGGGGGCAGACAGGGACACTGCTGGGGACAGGGACACTGCTGGGGGCAGAGACACTGCTGGGGGCAGAGACACTGCTGGGGACATTGCTGGGACAGGGACACTGCTGGGACATGGACACTGCAGGGGACATTGCTGGGACACGGACACTGCAGGGGACAGGGACACTGCTGGGACAACACAAACACCACTGGGGACACTGCTGGGGACTCGCACACTGCTGGGGACACTGATACTGCTGGGGATATGGACACTGCTGGGGACATTGCTGGGACAGGGACACTGCTGGGGAGATTGCTGAGACAGGGACACTGCTGGGACACGGACACTGCAGGGGACATTGCTGGGGACAGGGACACTGCTGGGACACGGACACTGCAGGGGACATTGCTGGGGACAGGGACACTGCTGGGACACGGACACTGCTGGGACAACACAAACACCACTGGGGACACTGCTGGGGACTCACATGCACGCTGCTGGGGACCCTGATACTGCTGGGGATATGGACACTGCTGGGGACACACACCCTACTGGCACCAGTCCCACAGTGACACCCACCCAGGGTGATGACATTGATGCCTGAGGATTTTACACTCTGCATTTTTGAGATCCTGTGCTGCATTAGTGCCTAACTCTAAACTCCACAATGCCAGCTGCTGCTCTCCCGTTCTGGTCAGACACAACAATCCCTCTGGGCCTGAAACTCCAGGACACCCTCCAGCTTTAGTGCTCAAAAAGTATAAACAAAATGAGCTGGGGGGCAGCAAACTTGGGGTAAATACTTCGTCACCTGATGCTGTAATTGGAGCATTAACCCCTGATATGTAAATGGGGTTAAAAATTTAAAATTGTCTGAAAAACTCATGACCATTGTCCATTTTGGGTGTAGCCTCAGAGGTTTCTGACTGCCTGTCGGAACGCAGTGCATTCCTCTGTGTGTCCAGAGCTGCTGAGGACCCCGTTGAGGGGCTCAGAGACCCTGGCATGCTGCCCAGAACACCTGGGGATTTGATTGTGACCCTTGGAGCAAGTTGCCAACTTTGTATGAGGACATGAAAGGTTTGAATAGTGTAATAACAAAATGATCACAGAGTGAAAATGTAGATTTTAGGATTTTTGGTATGGGGGTTATGGGGACAAGATGGAGGAACTTGGACATGTCTAGCCTTCCTCCTTCTTCTTCTTGTTCTCCATTTTCTGCAGTGATGTTGGCACTTTGGGATTGGTTTAGAGTAGAAATGCACTGTCTAACACAGGTGATGGGTATTGGGAATTCAGTGTAAATATGTTATACGTAGTTTGTAGTATAAAAGGACAACACAGAGTGCCTGTGGCTGCCTGGCTGAGCAGATCTCTGCTGGGCAGAAAGAAAATTTTATAGATAAGAATTAATAAACAACCTCAAGACTGAAAAGTGAGGAGTCCAGACTCACGTTTCAGTTGCATGGGCCGAAGCAGAGACATCCTGCACATCTCGGGGCAGCAATTCTCAACAGCAACCCGAGAACTGCCCAAGGTGTATCCATGGAAGGCCTTCGATAAATCCCCACTTTAACCCTGTGTGTCCCCTGCTCAGGCAGCCACCCCGGGTGCAGGGAGGGCTCTCACCGGTCAGCAGGCTCTCGTTGACCATGCACTCCCCGCTCAGCAGCGCCGCGTCGCACGGCAGCACCGCCCCGGCCGCCGGCAGCTGGATGCAGTCCCCGGGCACCAGCTCTGCCGAGCTGACCACCAGCTCCTCTGGGAAACAACGCTGATCAGGGTGTGGGGAATGGAGTCACTCATCTCCAGACACCTGGAGAACCCACTCAGGGATTGGGGAACAGGGCACTCATCTCCAGGCACCTGGAGAACCTTCTTACAGCATGGGGAACAGGGGCACTCATCTCCAGAAACCTGGAGAATCCCCTCAGGGATTGGGGAATGGGGAAACTCATCTCCAGACACCTGGAGAACCCACTCAGGGATTGGGGAACAGGGCATTCATGTCCAGGCACCTGGAGAACCCACTCAGGGCCTGGGGAATGGAGTCACTCATCGCCAGAAAACTGGAGAACCTCCTCAGGGATTGGGGAATGGAGTCACTCATCTCCAGATATCTGGAGAACCCACTCAGGGACTGGGGAACAGGGCATTCATGTCCAGGCATCTGGAGAACCTGCTCAGGGTGTGAGGAATGGGGCACTCATCTCCAGACACCTGGAGACCACCCTCAGGAATTGGGGAATGGGACACTCATCTCCAGAAACCTGGAGAACCTGCTCAGGGCCTGGGGAACGGGGCATTCATCTCCAGGCATCTGGAGAACCCACTCAGGGCCTGGGGAATGGGGCACTCATCTCCAGACACCAGGGAAGGAATCCCCACAGGATAAGGCAGCAAACAGGAAGGGGTTAATTCCCTGGAGGTGAGAAATTGAGATCCAGGCCTGGGGAGAGCTGATCCAGACCAGAATTCCCAGCCACCCCAAGCACTGGGAATGGCACAAACACCTGTGCACAGCCAGGGTTTGGGCTGTGTGACAAATGGAACCACCAGAGGAACCCCAGGGATTCCCAGCACTGGGAAGAGCAGGAGGAAAAGGGCTGCTGGGACAGGGCAACGATTCATGGGAGGACTATCCTTTCCCTGAAATCCCCTGTTAAATTAAATCCATATTGGCTTTGGAATATGGTCTTGTCTGCACCTTCACTTGGACAGAGGCATCTTTTACTAAATGGACCCCAAAACTATTCCAGTGTCTCATAAGATTATTCCTGTGTATCCCAGCATTATTCCCATGTATAATAACGTTATTCCCATTTATCATATTGTTAATTCCCATGTATCCCAACATCACTCCTGTCTTATAACACTATTCCCATATATTGTATCATTATTCCCATGTATCCCAACATTATTCCCCTATGTCATAATATTAATCCCATATATCATAAGGTTATTCCCATATATCACAACGTTATTCCCATGTATCCCAACATCATTCCTGTGTATCCCAACATTATTCTCATGTATAATAGCATTATTCCCATATATCATAACATTGTTCCTGTCTATCCCAACATATTCCCACATATCCAAACATTACTCTGGTGTCTCATAACATTATTCCTATGTATAATAACATTATTCCCATATATCATAACATTATTCCCATATATCACAACATTATTCCCATATATCACAACACTATTCCCACATATCCCAACACTATTCCCATGCATCCCAACATTACTCTGGTATTTCATAACATTATTCCCATGTATAATAACATTATTCCCATATATCAGAACATTATTCCCATGCATCCCAACACTATTCCCACACATCCCAACATCACTCTGCTGTCATAACATTATTCCCATGTACAATAACGTTATTCTGGTGAATCCCAACATCATTCCCACCTATCCCAACACCACTTTGGTGCAGAAGCAGGATCCCAAAGGACACATCATCCCAACCACCATCTCAAAAATCCTCCCTCTCACCTCCTCCAGGCCGCCGCACCCGGACCTCCATGGACATCCTGGCCATGTTCCGCAGCGTGGTGCTTTGCTGGGAGGGAGGCAGTGATCAGAATCCACCCAAAACACAGGGAAACATCCCTAAAAACAGCCTGGGGGGCTCGGAAGCAGGGAGGGAGGGCAGGGAGAGCTGGGAGAGGGCTGTCCCCACCCACCTTGCGCGTCTCGTAGAGGGACAGCCCCAGCGAGAAGGTGGAGATGAGGAAGATGCAGGCGGCGTAGTAGTAATAGGCATCACACACCCACAGCACCATGCTGAGCACTTGGAACAGGTAGAAGGGGTTGAGCACCTGCAACAAGGAGAAAAAACAGCTCTGGGAGCTCACTGGGAGACCTCCTTGGGGTGGGAGAACCTCCTCCAGCCCATCATGGGATTTCCAGGATACTGGAAATGGGGGAGAGCTTCCCCCAGCCCATCATGGGATTTCCAGGTTCCTCAGGGTAGGAGAACCTCTCCCAGCCCATTATGGGATTTCCAGGCTCCTTGGGGTGGGACAACCTCCCCCAGCCCATCACAGGATTTCCATGATCCTGGAAATGGGGGAGAGTTTCCCCTAGCCCACCGTAGGATTTTCAGGTTCCTCAGGGTGGGACAACCTCCCCCAGCCCATCATGGGATTTCTAGGTTCCTCAGGGTGGGAGAACCTCCTCCAGCCCATCATGGGATTTCCAGGATCCTGGAAATGGGGGAGAGCTTCCCCCAGCCCAGTATGGAATCTCCAGACTCCTGGAAATGGGGAGAGCTTCCTCCATCCCATCATGGATTTCCAGGCTCCAGCAAATGGGCAGAGCTTCTTCCATCCCCTTATGGGATTTCCAGGCTCCGGCAAATGGGCAGAGCTTCCTCCATCCCATCATGAGATTTTCCAGGCTCCTGGAAGTGGGAAAAACTTCCCCCAGCCCAGTATGGGATTTCCAGGTGGGAGAAATTTCTCCAGGCTCCTTGGAGGAAGAAAAGCTTCCTCCAGCCCACTGTGAGCCTTCCAGGCTCCTGGATGCAGAGGAGAACCCAGCCCTTCCCTGGGGCTGGCAGCCCCCAAACCCCTCCATCCCCCCTGGAATTCCCTATGGATGCTGCTCCCAAGGATGCTCAGCCACCTCCACAACCCCTGGGGGCTGCTCCTGACTGCATACAGAGGGTCAGGAAGGGTCCCCTCATGGCTCTGCCTTCTCCCCAAATCCTCTCCTCCCTTCCCAAAGGCCAGGAAGTGCTTCCAGAGTGGGACAGGGAGCAGGGGAGGGATCTGTCCTGGGGAAATCCACTTGGGAAGCCCAGCCCAGAACCCACCTCCTCCACCAAGAGTCTGGCGTAGGACTTGACGGGCACTTCGATGAGGTTGGGGCCGTAGATCTTCCTCCTGAGAGGGGGAAGAACAGAGAGGGAATGTTATCCTTGGGAAGGAGAGGGAAGGAGTTCTATCCTTGGGGCAAAGAGAGGGAAGGAGTTTGATGGAAAGGAAAGGAAAGGAAAGGAAAGGAAAGGAAAGGAAAGGAAAGGAAAGGAAAGGAAAGGAAAGGAAAGGAAAGGAAAGGAAAGGAAAGGAAAGGAAAGGAAAGGAAAGGAAAGGAAAGGAAAGGAAAGGAAAGGAAAGGAAAGGAAAGGAAAGGAAAGGAAAGGAAAAGGAAAGGAAAGGAAAGGAAAGGAAAGGAAAGGAAAGGAAAGGAAAGGAAAGGAAAGGAAAGGAAAGGAAAGGAAAGGAAAGGAAAGGAGTTCTATCCTTGGGAAAAGAAAGGGAAGGAATTTCATCCATGGGAAAAGAGGGAAGGAATTTCATCCTTGGGAAAAGAAAGGGAAGGAATTTCTCCCCTGGGAAAAGAGGGAAGGAATTTGATCCTTGGGAAAAGAGGGAAGGAGTTTTACCCTTGGGAAAAGAGAGGGAAGGAGTTTGATCCTTGGGAAAAGAGGGAAGGAATTTCACCCTTAGGAAAAGAGGGAAGGAGTTTCACCCTTGGGAAAAGCTGCATTTCCAGCCCAAAGGCCCCTTGTGCTGCCCAGACCCCCACGAGGAGCTGGGTTATGTGGAGAAGCCAATCCCAGTAATTCCATCCCACCTGGCACTTTGGGGTCTGAGGCTCTGGGATTCCCTGCTCCCTGGAAAAGCCCCAGGAAGCTGCCAGCCCCCACCTGGCACCGTGCTCCTGCTGGTCCAGCCCGGCCTGGCACAGGTGCAGCTCAGCGCAGCTCCAGCCCTCGTCCAGGACGCTGGGCAGCAAAGGAAAACAGGGAGAGAGTCAGACCCAGCAGGGAGGGGCAGAACAAACAGCACGGCCAAAGGCCTCGGGACAAACCCACCCCCTTTGGAAAGGGAGAGTGCCCTGTTCCTTGGCCTCTCTGCAGCCCACGGCTGCCAAGGGAAGGCAACAAAAGGGGCACAGTCCGAGAGCAAGCCGGGAGCCTCCGGCCCTGCCAAACTGCCCCCGGCCGGTTTCCCTGTGCCCGGGAGCACCCTGAGGGCACCAGAGATTGTTCCAGTGGCCTGGGAGTGCTCAGGGTGATGCTTCAGGGTTTGAACCTTTATATTTTCCATGTATTTGTGACCCTGCAGTTCTTTAGTGTGTAACTCCAAACCCCACATGCAGTGCCAGCTGCTGTTCTCCTGTTTGGGGCAGACACAGCAATTCCTCTCCAGGCCTGGCAGTCAAGGACACCTCACTGTCTCAGGCCCCCAGAGATTCAACAAAAGGGAGCTGGGGGAGCAAACTTGGAGTAAATTACTTCATTAGCTGAAGCTGTAATTGGAAGGTTAACCCCCAATATGCAAATGGACCAAAGTTATAAAAGTGTGAAAACCTGTGAGCCATGGTCCATTTTTGGGAGTAGTTCCTGGGGGGCTTTGTCTGCCTGAGGTGCCTTGACTGGGCACCTCAGGCAGACAAAAAACACAAAAGGCCCTCAAAAAACACAAAAGTGATTTTATTCCCTTAATTTGGCCTGGCCTCTGTTTTTAGGTAGCCCCAAAAAGGGCACCAAGGGGACAGGAGATACAGGAGATACAGGGGATGCTGGGGGCAGGAGGATCCTGAGGGAGCTGGGAATGCCAGGATCCAGGAGGATCCTGAGGGAGCTGGGAATGCCGGGATCCAGGAGGGTCCTGAGGGAGCTCAGGGATCTGGGAATGCCAGGATCCAGGAGGATCCAGGAAGATCCTGAGGAAGCTGGGAATGCCAGGATCCAGGAGGATCCTGAGGGAGTTGGGAAGGCCAGGGATGCTGAGACCCAGGAGGGTCCTGAGGGAGCTGTGAATGCCAAGATCCAGGAGGATTCTGAGGGAGCTGAGGGAGCAGGAATGCTGAGATCCAGGAGGGTCCTGAGGGAGCTCAGGGAGCTGGGAATGCCAGGATCCAGGAGGATCCAGGAGGATCCTGAGGGAGCTGGGAATGCCAGGATCCAGGAGGATCCAGGAGGATCCTGAGGGAGCTGGGAATGCTAGGATCCAGGAGGATCCTGAGGGAGCAGGAACGCCGGTCTCTGGCAGTACCTGACCCTGCAGAAGGCCTGCCGCCGCTCCAGCCACACGTAGCGCATTCCCTGGAACAGGTAATACCTCAGGAGGTTCTTCTGCTGGAAAGGGATGGGAAAACAACACATGAGTAGGGTGTGCAGGGACAGGGAGAGGGCCTGGGGGTGGGGAAGGTGCCGGTGCCACCTCGTCCTTGTCGTGCAGCCGCACGGTGTCCCGGCTCTCGTCCTCGTCCGGCACCACCACGGCCACGCTGCTCCTGCGCTCCGGCTGGGCCCCGGGGTGCTGCTCCAGGCTGGGGGGGAAACTGTGCTCAGCCATGGCCTGTCATCCTCCATCAGGGACATCAGGGCTCAGCCATGGCCTGTCATCCTCCATCAGGGACACCCAGGCTCGGCCACCCTCCCTCAGGGGATACTGGGGCTCACCCACCTTCCCTCAGGGACATTAGGGGCTCAGCCTGGCCTGCCACCCTCCCTCAGGGACATTAGGGCTCAGCCTGGCCTGCCACCCTCCCTCAGGGACACCTGGGCTCAGCCATGGCTTGCCATCCTCCATCAGGGATACCCGGGCTCAGCCCAGCCTGTAACCCTCCCTCAGGGACATCAAGGCTCAGCCACCTTCCCTCGGGGACACCCAGGCTCAGCCTGGCCTGTCAGCCCCGGCCTGTCACCCTCCCTCAGGGACACCTGGGCTCAGTCACCCTCCCTCAGGGACACTGGGGCTCAGTCACCCTCCCTCAGGGATACCCAGGCTCAGTCACCCTCCCTTGAGGACATTGGGGCGCAGTCACCCTCCCTTGGGGACACTGGGGCGCAGCCAACCTCCCCATGGCCAGGAGTGGCCCTGGACCCCTCAGGGACAGACCCCGGCTCACCTGGCCTCGCCCAGCGGCTCTGTGAGCACCTTGGTGGTGAAGCACTGCCCAAAACGGTCCTGAAACACAGGGATGGGGGACTGGGAATGCCTGGAGTGTTCCCAGCTCCTTCCAGAACCTGGGAAGGCCCTGGACATCCATCCCAGGTGAGGAATGAGGTTTGGGGACAAGGAAGAGAAGTTCCAAGCTGGGCAGGCTGGGGTGGAAGGGGGAAACATGGAGTTATTTTGGGAATAATAATGATTCCTGGAATGGGACAATTATAGGAATTATAATGATAATAAATTCCTGGAATAATCCGGTGCTTGAGGAAAGGAGATGGCAGACACAGGCAGGAGGACAAGGAGAGGGAACATTCACAGGGTCCTGTTGGGAACCTGGGGCAGAGCCCAACCCTGGATCCACAAAATCCGACCTCAGATCCACAGAGTCCAACTCCCATTTCACAGAATCCACCCCCTGATCCACAGAATCCAACCCCAGAATCCAACCCTGGATCTACAGAATCCAACCCCAAGCCCACAGAATCCAATCCCAGACCCACAGAGACCAACCCCAGATCAACAGAATCCAACTCCCAATCTATAGAGCCCAATCCTGGATCCACAGAGTGCAACCCTGGATCCACAGAATCCAACCCCAGACCCAAGAGAATCCAACCCCAGATTCACAGAATCCAATTCCCAATCCACAGAATCCAACCCCAGACCAACAGAATACAACCCCGGATCCACAGAGCCCAACTCCCAGTCCACAGAATCCAACCATGGACATACAGAATCCAACCCCAGACCCATGGAATTTAACCCCAGACCCACAGAATCCAACCCCACACCCACAAAATTCAACCTCAGATCCACAGAATCTAACCCCAGACCCACGGCATCCAAACCCACAGAATCCAACTCCCAGTCCACAGAATCCAACCCTGGACCTACAGAATCAAGCTGGGATCTGCAGAATCCAGTCCCAGACCCACAGAATCCAATTCCCAATCCACAGAATCCAGCCCCAGCCCCACCGAATCCAACCCCAGACCCACAGAATCCAACCCCAGACTCAAAGAATTCAACCCTGGATCCACAGAGCCCAAATCCAGACCCACAAAACCAAACCATGTATCCACAGAGCCCAAGCCTGGATGCACAGAATCAAACTCCCAATCTACAGAATCCAGCCCTGGATCCACAGAGCCCAACGCCAGATCCACAGAATCCAACCTCAGATCCACAGTATCCAACCCCAGATCTACAGAATCCAATTCCCAGTCCACAGAATCCAGTCCCAGACCCACAGAACCCCATCCCAGACCCACAGAATCCAATCCAGACTCCCAGAACCCCACCCCAGACCCACAGAACCCCAGACCCACAGAACCCAATCCAGACTCCCAGAACCCCACCCCAGACCCACAGAACCCCAGACCCACAGAACCCAATCCAGACTCCCAGAACCCCACCCCAGACCCACAGAACCCCATCCCAGACCCACAGAACCCCATCCCAGACCCACAGAACCCCATCCAGACTCCCAGAACCCCAGCCCAGACTCCCTCCCAGACTCCCAGGCTGGGAACCTCGTCCGGGATCCCGTGGCACTCACCCTGATGATGAGCCAGTCGGCCTGGCCCAGGGCGCAGGGCTGGCACTTGGCCTGCACCTCCAGGCTGGGCTTCCAGTGGAAGAGCAGCAGGAGCAGCCCCGCGCTCAGCACGGAGCCCGCGTGGCACAGCAGCACCCGCCACAGCTGGCGCTGGTAACCCGTCACCTCCTGGGGACAGGGAACACAGGGATCACTGGGGATGGATCACTGGGGATGGATCACTGGGGATGGATCACTGGTGACCACTGAGAAACACTGGGGACCACTGGGAATTGATCACTGGGGACTGGTCACTGGGAATCACTGGGAATTGATCACTGGGGATTACTGGGAATGAATCCCTGCGAATCGATCACTGGGAATCGATTACTGGGGATCAATCACTGCGAATCGATCACTGGGGATCGATCACTGGGGATCACTGAGAATGAATCACTGGGAATCAGTGGGAATTGATCACTGGGGATCAATCACTGGGGATCAATGAGGATCAATCACTGGAGATCACCGGGACTGAATAACTGGGAATGAATCACTGGGAATCTCTAGGGATCAATCACTGGGGATCACCAGGAATCAATGACTGGGGATCAATTGCTGGGGATCAACCACTGGGAATCACTGGGAATCAATCACTGGGGATCACCAGGAACCAATCACTGGGAATCACTGGGAATCACCAGGAACCAATCACTGGGGATCAATCACTGGGAATAACTGGGAATCAGTCACTGGGAATCAATCACCTACACCTGGCTGCTCAGACATAAAATCAGCTAAAATCCATTACCAACCACTAAACCCTGAACTCCCAAAATCCCAGCGTGACCGAGCCCCAGGCAGGGAAATCCAAGGGGCTGGGAAAGCAGCACCTGGGGGTGTGGGGAGCCCCGGGATGGGTGTGGGAGACCCCCCAGGCCAGACCTACCATGTGGGCCGGGTCGGAGTCTGGCTGCAGCGTCCCGTAGCCCGGGCGCCGGGCCCCCAGCAGCCGGCTGCTGTCTGCAAATCCACCAGAAACAGGAGCAGGGTCAGCAGAGGGGCTGCTCAGCCCTGGGGCTGTGCTCCCCAGGACTAGGGGGTGGCTCCTGGCCCATCCAGCCGGGATCGCTGCCCCCTCATCCTCCTGGGCACGTGACGGTCACGGGGATGATGCCCGAGCAGCCCCGGGATTTCTGGCGTTATCCCAGAAGCTCAGCGGGCACGGGAAGGGAGCAGGGCTGGGCCAGAGCCAGGCCAGCTCTCCCTGCCACTTTTCCAGCTCGTTTGCTCCTTGTTTGCTCCCTGGGTTTGCTCCTGGCTGCCAAAAAATTGGCATTTCCCAGTTTTAACCATGCTCTAATTCCTGTTGGGCTCGGCTGCACCCCAAAACCCAGCCTTGTAAATTGGGATCAGGAATCATCCCTGAGATCCTCCCAGGTGGGATCTCAACCAGAATCCTCCACACCTGAAACTGAACCTGGTCATTCTCTAAATTCAGGATGGATCAGAAATCACTGAGCCTGCTCATTCCCTAAATCCAGGATGGATCACAAGTCACTGGACCTGCTCATTCCCTAAATCCAGGATGGATCAGAAGTCACTGGACCTGCTCATTCCCTAAATCCAGGATGGATCATGAGTCACTGAGCCAGCTCATTCCCTAAATTCAGGATGGATCAGAAATCACTGAGCCAGCTCATTCCCTAAATCCAGGATGGATCAGAAGTCACTGGACCTGGTCATTCCCTGAATCCAGGATGGATCAGAAGTCACTGGACCTGCTCATTCCCTAAATCCAGGATGGATCACAAGTCACTGGATTTTCTCATTCCCCAAATCCAGGACGGATTATGATCACAGCATTCCCAAAGCTGGGATCTCACAGCAGCAGCGGGGAGGCAACACGTGGCACAAGCACGGAGCTGGGAGCTGTTCCCACTCCTGGAACACGTGGATATTTCCTGCCTGAGCCAGGGCTGGGTTTCCAGGAGGGCACAGAGACCAGCTCAAGGATTTACACTGGAAAAACCGCCCCAGCTGCATTCCTGCTGCTCCCTGTCCACCACAAAGCTCCTCTGCAGGGGAGAGAAGCCATTCATTAAAACCATTCCCTGGTTTTGGCGATCCCGGTGGGGGAGGGATCCATCTCCAGCTCCCACAGCTGGTGTTGCCACACAGGACAAATTTGGAGGGAGTAATTGGGGGATGAGCCCGAGGGATGGTTCAGTAAAACAAAAGCTGGACAAGGAGCCAAGGAAAGGAAGGGAGGGGTTAGCTGTCCCCAGTGCCACCCTCAAATTCTGCAAAAAGCAGGAATTCCAGCCGCAGGGATACCGGGAGTGCTGCCCTTCCCAAAGGCAGGACAAAGGACAGGGCTGGGGGAGGGCCATGCACAAGGGTTTTCCCAGAATCTGCAGGAGTGGGGGAAAGCATCCAAACAACCTGAAACCAGCCCGGTTCCCTCCCCAGAGCCCCTGGGCAATGGGAAGCCCGGCCTGAATGAAACTATCCCGGCTTTTTTTGATCCTGCAGCAACAAATCATTGGCAGGAACCAAGCGGCTCCGCACAGCCCCGTTCCGTGGGATTCCAACCCTGTTCCGTGAGATTCCCGTCCCGTTCCGGGGGTTTCCAGCCCCGTCCCCGCTGAATTCCTCCCCTCCTGCTCCTATCCTGGTTGTTCCCAAAGCTCGGCAGGTGAGGAAAAGCCCCGGCACAGACTCACCCCGCCTCATCCTGCCGGGAGCGCCCGCGGAGCCACTCCCGACAGGGGTGGGATCGGCCGGGATGGGATCGGTCAGGATGGGATCGGATGGGATAGGATCGGGAAGGGTGGGATCGGTCAGGATGGGATCGGGAAGGGTGGGATCGGTCAGGATGGGGTCGGGAAGGGTGGGATCGGGCGGGATGGAATCGGGAAGGGTGGGATCGGTCAGGATGGGATCGGGAAGGGTGGGATCGGGCGGGATGGGATCGGTCAGGATGGGATCGGATGGGATAGGATCGGGAAGGGTGGGATCGGTCAGGATGGGATCGGCTTGGCTGGGATAGGTCAGGATGGGGTCGGGAAGGGTGGGATCGGTCAGGACTGGATTGGTGGGGATGGGACCAGTCGGGCTGGGACCGGCAGCGCCGCCATCCCCGGTGTCCCCGTGGCCGTGGCCGGGCAGATCCCGGGCGGAGCGGCCGTGCTGCCGCCGCAATCCCGGCCCCGAGGCCACTCCTCGTGGGCAAACACAGCGCGGGGGCTCCTGGATGTCCCTTCCCCGCCTCAGGATCCCGGGAATTCCCCCGGAGCCCTGCACAGAGCTCGGCTCTCTGCTCCCCTCTCCGCCGCTAAATCAGGGATCAGGAGGAGGAAAAGAGCCAGGAGAGGCTGGAATCCCGGAGAGGGGTCAGGATGCACCGGCCCGGCTGGTCTGGAAGCCAAGATCCCGCACTGCTGATGGATGAGCACGGCCAAAACCCCACCTGGAGCTCCCTGCAGCTGCCTGGCTCCGAGTCCAGGCCCTGCCCTGTCCTCTCGGTGGAAATTTGGGAAGAGGCTGCTCTTGATGCTCCCACAGCCACTGCACATCCTGGCAGGGGGGTGAACCCTCAGACTCTGGAGCACAGAGCCAAAAGCCAGGATGGGATTGAAATCCAAGACTTGGCTGGGGATCAGCTGGGAATGCCAGGTCCTTGTCCCAGGATTTGGATTTGAGTCCCAGCCCCCTCCCCAGCGGAGTGCACATGGAAAACAGACGGATGCTGCTCCTGGAAACTTCTCCATCAGCTTCCCTGGGCAGCCCTGGCCCTTCCCGAGCCCCTTTCAGGAAGCAAACAAACCCCAAGGGGGCCTGGAGACCTCCTGCTACTCCCATGGTTCCTGCTGGATGGTCCTTGGGCAGCACCATCCATCCATCCATCCATCCATCCATCCATCCATCCATCCATCCATCCATCCATCCATCCATCCATCCATCCATCCAGGCTGGAAGCTGCACACAGTATCAGGAAGCTCTGTCTAAGGAAGTTTCCGTTCCACCACTGAGGTTGATGGGATGGGGTTGGCAAGGCCAACTCGGGGAGATGGGGACACGGAAAATCAGGAAAAGGCAAAATTTGGGAAAGAGAGACCCCATAAGGAAGTGTTTGGGTCGTGGAGGTTGAACTGAACCCAGGAGGATCTTCCAGAGCCTTTGGAAGAGAGCAGAGCCAGAGGGCAGAGTTGGGCTGAGATCCTGGTGATTCTCCTGCCCTTCCCATGGATCCCACAGAACTGATCCCAGCCAGCCAGGGATGTGCTGCCCTTCCCATGGATCCCACACACCAAACCCATCTGACCAGGCCGTCAGGTCCTCCCAGAAAAACAGCCCAAGGCTGGAGGAACAAAGGCTGAGATGGGTCTGATGCAAGGTGGGGACGTGGAAAACCAGGATTGGGACTCCCCAGTGCTGGGAAATCCATGCTCAGGCATCAAACCCCTGAGACAGCTGAGGAACAAATTCCTGGGAATTCCCAGCAGCCCCGTCCGCCTGCACCGGTTGTGGTTTGAGATTTTGGAGAGCTCCTCTGTGAGGAGCGGGGCTGTGCCCTGTGCCAGGGAGATCCTGGCATTCCAACCCTTCTGGCACAGGGGGATCCTCCCTGGCACCCAAAGCCAGTCCGGAGGGAAGTGCCAGGAACATCCCAGCTTGGGAAACACCACAGTGCGAAAGGGAAAACAGCGGGTTCACACCCCAACCCCACAATTCCCCCAATTCCGGGTAAATGAGGGCTCCTCCTCCCTCAGGAAGAGGGGCTGCACTCCCAACATTCCCGATGGGAAGTGAGGAACTGGGGGGGAACCTCTCCAGCAACCCTTAAATCAGGAACTCAGGGAAAAAAGGGGGAGCTTGGACCCCTGAGTGCTGCTCGGCTGCGGATTGGGATTGGGGTGGGTGAGGGGGATCCCAGGGGATCTGAGCGGGATCACACAGGGATGGAACTCCCAGAGCACCCAGGGATGTCCCCCCTGCCCTGCCCTTCCCTGCCTGGAGGAAACATCCCAGCAGGAAAAGGGCAGGAAAGGGGCGAAGGTCGCTCGGCAGTGCCGCTCCCGCGTTCCCGGGAATGGGAATCCCAGCCGGGAGCCCTGGAAGGATCCGGAACCCCGGGTGCCCTTTTCCCACCCTGCACCTCATTCTGTCGCTCATCCATGAAAAAAATCCCTGGGATTGCTCCGGGATGGGATCTGAGAGGTGATGGGTCCTTCCAACCCCAAATCCCAGCCCGTTCTCCATGATCCCCACGGAGAGGGATGGGAGTATTCCCGAATTCTGGGTGGGATCCACCAAGGGAAACGGCTCTGGGAGGGCCAAGGGGATCTGGGGTGGGGTTTGGGGCCTGGGGGAATTGGGGTTTGGAGAGTTTGGGGGCGCTTGGGGTTTGAGGGGTTTGGAGGGTTTTGGGGTTTGGAGGATCTGGATGGTTTGGGGGGGTTTGGACAGTTTGGGGTTTAGAAGGTTTCGGGAGTTTGGGGTTTGAAGGATTTGGATGATTTGGGGTTTGAGGGGTTTGGGATTTGGACAGCTTGAGGGTTTTGGAGAGTTTGGGGTTAGAAGGATTCAGGTGATTTGGGGTTTGGAAGATTTTGGGGGGTTAGGAGGGGTTGAGGGTTTTGGGGTTTCAGGAGTTTGGGGTTTGGAGGACTTTGGGGGGTTAGGAGGGGTTGAGGAGTTTGGGGTTTGGACAGTTTAGGGTTTGAGGGGTTTGGGATTTGGAGAGTCTGGGGGTTTTGGGAGTTTGGGCTTTGGAGAGGTTGGGGTTTGGAGGGTTTGAGGATTTTGGGGTTTTGGGAGTTTGCGGGTGGGGTTTGGGGTTTGAAGGATTCGGATGGTTTGGGGTTTGAGGGGTTTGGAGGATCTGGATAGTTTGGGGTTTGGAGGGTAAGGAGGGGTTGGGGGTTTTGGGGTTTGGATGGTTTGGGGTTTGGAGGCTTTGGAGGCTTTGGGGGTTTTGGGGTTTGGAGGTTCTGGGGTTTGGACAGTTTGGGGTTTGAGAGGTTTGCGATTTAGAGGGTTTGAGGGTTTTGGAGTTCAGAGGGTTTCAGGAATTTGGGGTTTGGAGAGTTTGGGAGTTTGAAGGATTTGGATGATTTGGGGTTTGGAAGATTTTGGAGGGTTAGGAGGGGTTGAGGAGTTTGGGGTTTGGATGGTTTAGGGTTTGAGGGGTTTGGGATTTGGAGAGTTTGAGGGTTTTGGGAGTTTGGGGGGTTTGAAGGATTTGGATGATTTGGGGGTTTGGAGGATTTTGGGGACTTAGGAAGGGTGGGAGGTTTTAGGGTTTGGATGGTTTGGAAGATTTTGGGGGATTAGGAGGGGTTTGGGATTTGGAGGATTTGAGGGTTTTGGGGAGTTTGGGGTTTGGAGCACCCCACAGCCCTGCCCACATTTTCTTCCCCTCGGATCCTGGGCCAGAACTCCAAAGGAATGTGGAGCCAGGAGGTCCCAGGATGGGAGAGGGGCCGGGAAAGAAATGGGACAAAAATGGGAAAAAAAGCGAAATAAAATACGGAAATAAAGCCAAATAAAAAGGGAAGTGAAGCAAAACTAAAAAGGGAAGTGAAGCTCAATAAAGCGAAATAAAAGAGAAACGGAACAAAATTAAAAAGCAAAATAAAGTGATATAAAAGAGAAATGGAATTTAAAAAGTGAAATAAAGCAAAAGATAAAAAGGAAAATGAATTGGAGTAAAAAAAGGAGAAAAATTAAGATGAAAAAACAAAATAAAGGAAAATAATAAAGAAAAGTGAAGTGAAAAAACAAACAAAGCAAAGGAAAAAGCAAAATAAAGCACAGTTAAAAAGCAGAAAAACAAAGTCAGGAAACAAAACTACAGCAAAATAATGATGCCAAATATAAAAATAAAAAGTGAAAGTAAAAAAACAAGACACAAAAGAAAGCAAAGCAAGGAAGCAAGAAAGCAAAATAAAATTAAGTAAAATAAAGTGGAATAATAAAAAGAATTAAAACAAAATAAAACTGCAGAATTAAAAAAAGGGGTAACAAAATAAAGCAAAATTTAAAAAATAAATAAAGCATAATGAGGAAAATTTAAAAAGCAAAATTTCAGAATAAAGGCAAAATAATAAAGCAAAAAAAAAAAGGAAATAAGTGGGAATACATGGGAATAAACAGGAATAAACGGGAATAAATGGGAACACATGGGCATACATGGGAATAAATGGGGATGAAGGGGAATAAATGGAAATAAATGGGAATAAACGGGAAATAAATGGGAATAAATGGGAATAAATGGGAAATAAATGGGAACACATGGGAATAAATGGGAATAAAAGGGGAATAAATGGGAACACATGGGAATAAATGGGAATAAACGGCAGTGGAGCTGCGAGGGTCCCGCCCCCCGGGCTGGGCTGGAGCGGCCCCGGGAGCCCCCGGCGGCGCTTTGGGGTTCGGGGGGCTCCGGGCACTCGGGGGGTTCCGGTCCCTGACCCCGACCCCTCATCCCATTCCCAACCCCGATCCCCTTCCCGGATCCCATTCCCGGATCCCGGTCCCGGTGCCGGTTCCTGACCTGAGCTCATGGTGCAGCCCCGCGGCACCGCGCGCCGCCGGAAGGGGCGGGGCCGGAACGGCAAAGGATGCTGGGAATTGGAGTCCGAACCCCAAAACAGGTATGACACCCCAGGGGATGCCGGGAATTGGAGTCCACACCCTAAAACAGGTGTGACACCCAGATGATGCTGGGAAATGGAGTCCGCACCCCAAAACCAGGTGTGGCACCCCGAGGGATGCTAGGAACTGCACTCTGCACCCCCTAAAACAGGTGTGGCACCCAGGGGATGCTGGGAATTGGAGTCCATACCCCAAAAATGGGGTGTGACACTCAGGGGATGATGGGAATTGTAGTTCACACCCCTAAAACAGATGTGGCACCCCAGGGGATGCTGGGAATTGGAGTCCAGACCACAAAAAAACCAGGTGCGGCACCCGGGGGATGCTGGGAATTGGAGTCCGCAAGCCCAAAACAGGTGCGGCACCCGGGGGATGCCGGGAATTGGAGTCCAGACCACAAAAATGGGGTGTGGCATTCCAGGGGGATGCTGGGAATTGGAGTCCACACAGCAAAACCAGGTGTGAGACCCCAGGGGATGCTGGGAATTGTAGTTCACATCCCAAAACCAGGTGTGGCACCCAGGCGATGCTGGGAATTGTAACTCACACCCCAAACCCGGGGTGTGACACCCCAGTAGCGTCACATCCCTGTGACCTCGCAGGAGCAGCACCCCATTTCTGGGCAGTTTGAGTGATTCAGACCCAAATCATGAATTCACCAGCAAAGCTGGAGCTGCTCCTTTCCCTCAGCCTCAGGAGCTGCTCCGAACATCCCAACTGGAGAAAGCTGCAGGTAAAAATAGCAGGGAAAAAAGGAAGATCCACCTCTAAAAAATCCCATTTTCCTGGGATTTGGAGAAGAACTCAGGAATAGAAACCAGGGTCTCATGGGGTGGGAATAGAACACCTTGCTCCTGGTGGAACTGGGATCTGGAGGTAAAAATATCATTGAGAAGAAAAGGATTCATCCCTAAAAAAATCCCATTTTCCTGGAGGAGAAATCAGGAAAACAAACCAGACTTGCCCCTGGTGGATCTGTCCCCATGCTGCCTCCTGGGAGCTCCAAACGCTCAGTTTTGGGATTTCAGGCTCAGGATCCCTCGCCCATTCCCTGTTCCCAGCCAAGCCCAGGATTCCCAGAGCCTCCCAGCTGCTCCCAGGGCTGGCAAAACACTCCATGAAGAGAATTAATAAATGAATAATAAATGAATAATAAAGGATGGAGCCTGAGCTGTTCTTTACAGCCTTTATTGGAGGTGCACAGGTAACCCTGGCACAGGTGTGAGGGTCACTCTGGGGTCACTCTGGGTCACTCCAGGGTCACTCTGGGGTCACTCTGGGTCACTCCAGGGTCACTCGGCCCTCAGGCAGTCGCTGCCTTCTGCTTGTAGGTCGCCATCATCTTCTTGATCTCAGCGATGGCTTTGCCAGGGTTCAGCCCCTGTGGGAGGGGCTGGTCAGAGCCTGGGGGGGCTGCAGCACCTTCCCTTCCCTTCCCTTCCCTTCCCTTCCCTTCCCTTCCCTTCCCTTCCCTTCCCTTCCCTTCCCTTCCCTTCCCTTCCCTTCCCTTCCCTTCCCTTCCCTTCCCTTCCCTTCCCTTCCCAAACCTTCCCTTCCCAAACCTTCCCTTCCCAAACCTTCCCAAACCTTCCCAAACCCCTTCCCAAACCTTCCCAAACCTTCCCAAACCTTCCCAAACCTTCCCTTCCCAAACCTTCCCTTCCTTCTCATCCCCTACTGAACTCTGCTGCTGCTGCTGTTCCACCTTTTTCCCCTAAAACCTGGAACTCTCCTTCCTTTCAAACCCCAGCAGGTCACAGGATGGGTTGCAGTTGTGATAAACTCCCAAATCTGCTGCTATTCCACATTTTTTCCCCCCCAAAAAAATCTGGAATTCAGCTGGTTCTGCCCTTCCTATAAACCCTGGGAGGTCACAGGATGGATCCAAACCACAATAAAATCACAAATGAGTTGCTACTCATAGAAATAGTTGGTACAGGAGGTGCTCAGCACCAATTTTTTTCCCAAAAAAACTGGAATTCAGGCAGATATTCTGCTTCCTTCCAAACACTGGGAGGTCAAAGGCTGGATCCAAGTGACAGCAAACTCCCAAATCTGCTGCTACTCCACCATTTTTCCCCCTAAAACCTGGAATTCAGCTGATATTGTCCTTCCTCTCTGCACTGAGCAGGTGCTCAGCATCCCTTTTCTCCCTAAAACCTGGAACTGAGCTGGTTCTGTCATTCCTATAAACCCTGGGAGGTCACAGGATGGATCCAAGTGACAGCAAATTCACACATCTGCTGCTATTCCACCTCTTTTCCCCCTAAAATCTGGAACTGAGCTGGTTTTGCCCTTCCTATAAACCCTGGGAGGTCACAGGTGGGACCCAAAGCACAATAAAATCACAAGTGAGTTGCTACTCATAGAAATACTTGTTACAGGAGGTGCTCAGCACCCTTTTTCCCAAAAAAATCATGGAGTTCAGCCAGTTTTGTCCTTCTCAGCCAGATATTTTCCTTCCTTTCAAACCCTGGGAGGTCACAGGATGGATCCAAGCCACAGCAAACTCCCAAATCTGCTGCTACCCCACTTTTTTATCCCCTAAAAGCTGCAATTTGGCTGATATTGTCCTTCCTTTCTGTGCAGGACAGATTTAAATTGTAGCAAATTCACAAATGTGCTGCTACTCATTAAAATATTTGTTAGAGGAGCTGCTCAAAACCTCTTTTTTTTTCCTAAAAATCCCAGTCCTGCCTGACTTGAACCCTCCTTTTCAGCCCAGGGAGGCTCAGGACAGCTGGGCCAGCTCTGGCTCCAGCCAGGATGGGAATTCCAGGGGTTCCAATGCAGCCCTGCCCCATTCCAGCCTCACTTTTGGGGGCAAACTGGGAATTCCAGAGGGTCCAGACCCATCCCAACCTCACTTTTGGAGGCAAATTGGGAATTTCAGGGGGTCCAGACCCATCCCAGCCTCACTTTGGGGGCAGACTGAGAATTCCAAAGGCTCCAGGTCCATCCCAGCCTCAGTTTTGGGGCAGAATGGGAATTCCAGGGGCTCCAAGTGCAGCTCTGCCCCATCCCAGCCTCAGTTTTGGGGGCAGACTGGGAATTCCAGAGGGTCCAGACCCATTCCAACTTCACTTTGGAGGCAAACTGGGAATTCCAGGGGCTCCATCTCAGGCTGTGGACACTGCCCCAGTGACTCGTGTGCCCTCCATGCCAGGCTGTGCCCCATGTCCCGTGTTCCCCCATGCCAGGCTATGCCCCGTGCCCTGTGTCCCCTCCATGCCAGTCCATGCCCCACGTCCCGTGCTCCCCCATGCCAGGCTGTGCCCCATGTCCCTCCATGCCAAGCCATGTCCCCATGTCCCCCTGTGCCAGCCCACACCCTGTGTCCCCTGTGTCTCTCCATGTCCCGTGTCCCCTCCATGCCAGGCTGTGCCCCATGTCCCTCCATGCCAGGCTGTGCCCCACCATGCCAGCCCATGTCTCCCCATGTCCCCTGTGCCCCATGTCCCCCAATGTCCCGTGTCTCTCCATGTCCCCCCATGTCCCCTGTGTGCCCAGTGTCCCCCATGTCCCCCCGTGTCCCGCGTACCCCCCTGCCTGCCTGTGTCCCCCCTGTCCCCTGTGTGCCCAGTGTCCCCCATGTGCTCTGTGTCCCCCATGTCCCCCCCGTGTCCCGCGTCCCCCCCCTGCCAGCCTGTGTCCCCCACGTCCCCCCCTGTGCCCCGTGTCCCCGCCATGTCCCGTGTCCCTCCATGTCCCCCCCCATGTCCCCCGTGTGCCCAGTGTCCCCATGTCCCCCGTGTGCCCAGTGTCCCCATGTCCCCCGTGTGCCCAGTGTTCCCCCTGTGTCCCCGTGTGCCCAGTGTCCCCATGTCCCCTGTGTGCCCAGTGTCCCCATGTCCCCCGTGTGCCCAGTGTTCCCCCTGTGTCCCTGTGTCCCGGTACCTTGGGGCAGGTGCGGGTGCAGTTCATGATGGTGTGGCAGCGGTACAGCGAGAACGGGTCCTGCAGCTGCGCCAGGCGCTCCTCAGTGAAATCATCCCGGGAATCGATCATCCAGCGGTACGCCTGGGGACAGGGACACTGCTGGGACACTGCTGGGGACACTGCTGGGACAGGGACACTGCTGGGACAGGGACACTGACACTGCTGGGGACAGGGACACAGACTGTGGGGACAGCGACACTGCTGGGACACTGCTGGGGACATTGCTGGGACAGGGACACTGCTGGGGACAGGGACACTGCTGGGACACTGCAGGGGACAGGGACACTGCTGGGACACTGCTGGGGACATTGCTGGGACAGGGACACTGCTGGGACACTGCTGGGGACAGGGACACTGCTGGGACACTGCTGGGACAGGGACACTGCAGGGGACAGGGACAGCGCTCCTCAGTGAAATCATCCCGGCAATCGATCATCCAGCGGTACGCCTGGGGACAGGGACACTGCTGGGACACTGCTGGGACAGGGACACTGCTGGGACAGGGACACTGCTGGGACAGGGACACTGACACTGCTGGGACAGGGACACTGAGACTGCAGGGACAGCAACACTGCTGGGACACTGCTGGGGACATTGCTGGGACAGGGATACTGCTGGGGACAGGGACACTTCTGGGGACAGGGACACTTCTGGGGACAGGGACACTGCTGGGACATTGCTGGGGACATTGCTGGGACACCGCTGGGGACAGGGACACTGCTGGGACAGGGACACAGCTGGGGACAGGGACATTGCTGGGACACCGCTGGGGACAGGGTCACTGCTGGGGACATTGCTGGGACACCACAAACGCCGCTGGGGACACTATGGGGGACTCACATGCACACTGCTAGGGACACCACAAACACTGCTGGGGACATGGACACTGCTGGGGACACCACAAACACCACTGGGGACACCGCTGGGGACTCGCACACTGCTGGAGACACAGATACTGCTGGCACCAGCTGGGGACCCCACAGTGACACCCACCGAGCAGTGCCAGGCCAGGCTGGTGACACTGCTGCCTGAGGATTTTATATTCTGCATTTCTGAGATCCTGTGCTGCATTAGTGCCTAACTCTAAACTCCACAGTGCCAGCTGCTGCTCTCCCACTCTGCTCAGACACAAAAATTCCTCTGGGCCTGAAACTCAAGGACACCCTCCAGCTTAGGGCCCAAAAATATAAACAAAATAAGTTGGGGGGCAGCAAACTTGGGGTAAATAGTTCATCACCTGAAGGAGGATTAACCCATGATATGTAAATGGGGCTAAAAATTTATAATTGTCTGAAAAACTCGTGCCCATTGTCCATTCTGGGTGTGGCCTCAGAGGTTTCTGAGTGCCCAAGGTGTGCCCACTGAAGCCTTTAATAAACACTTCATCCTCTTAACCCTGTCTGGCCTCTCTAGGCAGCCACTCCAAGGCACCAACACCGGCCAGGTGACACTGACACTGGCAGGTGACACTGGCAGGTGACACTGACACTGGCAGGTGCCACTGGCAGGTGACACAGTGTCTGTCCTCACCTGCATGAGCACGGCGGGGCCCAGGTACTTGTCCCCGTTCCACCAGTAGCTGGGACAGCTGGTGCTGCAGCAGGCACACAGGATGCACTCGTAGAGCCCGTCCTGCCAGGGAGGGGACACAGCACGCTGTCACCACGGGGCTGGTGACACAGGGGATCCACCCCTGTCCCCACGGAGCAGCTCCTGTGTGAGGCAGCAATTCCTGAGGGGAACAATCCCAACCCTCCCAGACCGGGGCCAGGAGCTGCCCATCATGGTCCTTGTGGTCCCCTCCATTGTCCTTGTGACCCCCGCCATGGTCCTTGTGGCCACCCATGGTCCTTGTGGCCCCCCCAGAGTCCTTGTCTCCTCCCATGGTCCTTGTGGTCCCCCCAGGATCCTCATGATCCCCCCAGGGTCCTCATGGCTTCCCCCAGGGTCCTCCATGGCCCTCGTGGTCCCCAAGGGTCCTCGTGGCCACCCCCAGGTTTTTGTGATCCCCCCCATTGTCCTTGTGGTCCCTCTCATGGTTCTTGTGGTCCCCACAAGGTCCTCGTGGCCACCCCCAGGTTTTTGTGATCCCCCCCATTGTCCTTGTGGTCCCCCCATGGTTCTTGTGCCCTCCCAGGGTCCTCATGGCCCCCTCAGGGTCCTTGTGACCCCCTATGGCCCTTGTGGTCCCCAAAATGTCCTTGTGGCCCCTCCATGGTCCTTGTGGCCCCTCTCCAGCTCAGGGTATTCATTCCATGGTTCCAGGAGCCACACAATGAACCAGGGTCTGGGGCATCAGGGGAAGGGCAGGGCCTGGAGAGGAAAGGGGGAGCTGCTGGGTTCTCGTGCACCCCTGCCTTGGGCTCCTGCACTCCCACCTCAGGTTCCTGCACCATCTTGGGTTCCTGCACTCCCACCTTGGTTCTCCTACACTCCCACCTTGGGCTCTCCCACCTTGGGCTCCTGCACTCCCATTCTGGGCTCTCCTGCATTTCCAGCTCAGGTTCCTGCACTCCCACCTTGTGTCACACACATCTTTTATGAAAAATCCTTTCCTTAGCATTTTTCCTCCTGAGAAGCTGAGAGGCCTCAGGAACAAAATGTAAACAATGATTATCTGCTGCTGTGGAATGCAACAGGTGCATCTGTGATTGGTCTCATGGGGTTGTTTCTAATTAATGGCCAATCACAGAGAGTCTGAGCCACAAGCCTTTGTTATCATTCTTTCCTATTCTATTCTTAGCCAGCCTTCTGAGGAAATCCTTTCTTCTATTCTTTTAGTACAGTTTTAATATAATATGTATCATAAAATAATAAATCAGCCTTCTGAAACACGGAATCAGATCCTCACCTCCTCCCTCATCCTCCATGTGAACACCATCACAGCTCTGCCCAGCCTCCCTTCCTGCTGTTCACATCCACCTCTCCCTCCCAAAATGGGACTTGGTGCCTCCCCAGTGGAGCAGGGCCAGGCTGAGCTCGGAATCCTGCAGTGATGGATCCATCCTGGCAGCTCAGAGGAAAAACCCCTAATCCCTGTGGCAGCCATTAAATCCACCCCAAACCTTGGCCACACCTTGTAAGGAGCTGTTCCTCATCCACCCTCACAAAACTCCCCTCAAATCCCCCCTGCTCAACACAGACACCCCAAATCTTGCACTTGAGCTTTTCTCAGGAGCTTTCCAGGCTGCAAAACCCCAGTGAGGTGTGAGCACGGCCAGACACCCTCTGCCCACTGGAGCCTGCAGAGAGCTCCCAGCAGCAGGAATTCCACAGGGGAATGGGATGGGATGGGATGGGATGGGATGGGATGGGATGGGATGGGATGGGATGGGATGGGATGGGATGGGATGGGATGGGATGGGATGGGATGGGGAGCAATGGGGTCAGAGCCCCCCTGGCAAGCCCAGCTCCCTGTGCTGAGCTGTGGGGCTGTGTCCCACACTGTGGGACTGGGAGGGGGCTGAGGGCTCAGCTGTGACCCTGGGCTGCTCTGGGAGGGTTTCAGCACTGAAGTTGAAGCTCTGACCAGTTTCTGGCGATCCTCTATGGACTGCAGGTACTGCTGCTTGCCCTCCTTGGACTCGTCCTTCTTCTTCAGGTAGGGCTCGATGGATTTGTACTGGGCATAGAAGTTACTCAGGTCCTGGGGCAGGAAAAGCACAGGGATCTGGTTATGGGGCTGAGGAGAATCAAGGAACATCCCCATCCCCAAATCCCACCCCTGCTGTCCTGGGGCAAGAAAAGCACAGGGATCTGGTTATGGGGCTCAGGAGAATCAGGGAACATCCCCAGCTGGATCCACCCCAAATCCCAGCCCTGCTGTCCTGGGGGCAGGAAAAGCACAGGGATCTGGTTATGGGGCTCAGGAGAATCAGGGAACATCCCCAGCTGGATCCACCCCAAATCCCAGCCCTGCTGTCCTGGGGGCAGGAAAAGCACAGGGATCTGGTTATGGGGCTGAGGAGAATCAGGGAACATCTCCATCCTCAAATCCCACCCCAAATCCCAGCCCTGCTGTCCTGGGGGCAGGAAAAGCACAGGGACCTGGTTATGGGGCTGAGAAGAATCAGGGAACATCTCCATCCTCAAATCTCACCCAGCTGGATACACCCCAAATCCCATCCCTGCTGTCCACCTCAAATCCCACCCCTGTGTCCTGGGGGCAGGAAAAGCACAGGGATCTGGTTATGGGGCTGAGGAGAATCAGGGAACATCCCCAGCTGGACACACCCCAAATCCCACCCCTGCTGTCCACCCCAAATCCTATTCCTGCTATCCTGGGGACAGGAACAGCACAGGGACCTGGTTATGTGGCTGAGGAGAATCAGGGAACATCTCCATCCTCAAATCCCACCCCAAATCCCACCCTGCTGTTCTGGGGCAGGAGAAGCACAGGGACCTGGTTATGGGGCTGAGGAGAATTAGGGAACATCCCCATCCCCAAATCCCAGCCCTGCTGTCCACGCTGTGGGGCCCTGACCCTTCCCTTCAGCCCCACCCCTGGGGGCACAGCCTCTTCCCAAAATCCCCAAATCCCACCTAAATCCCTTCCTGGCACAGCCTCACCCCAAATTCACACCTGAGCACCTGAGCAGGAGGTGCCATTCCCTCCCCAGAGCTGCCACATTCCAGGCCAGCACACCTTGACTCACTGGGACCCACCCAAGTGACACCTGGCCCTGGTGGCAGCTGCCACTCCCTGTCCCAGCCCTGGCTGTCCCCTGGCCCTGCACTCACCGGGACCAGGTCCTTCACCACGTACATGTGGGGCAGGGGGTAGATTTTGGTGACTTTGCTGAGGTCACTGTCGATTTTTTTGATGCAGGCCAGGGTGTTGCCCCCGGCGATGTTCATGGCGCAGGAGCCGCAGATCCCTGAGGGGGAAAAGCAGAGCCAAGGGTGGGATTGTCACTGCTGGCCCCAAAAATCCACCTGGGTTGTGCTGGGGAATCTCTGCTTGGCCCTTCCAAACCCACCAGGACCCAAAAAACTCTTCCCAACCTGAAGGGTTTTGGGAAACCACTTTGAACCCACCAGGGTCTTCACCTGTCCCAGAAAACCTCCTGGAAAGGCTCTTCTGGGATCCTCACTTGCTCCAAAAAATCTCTTCTCATCACACCAAGGTCCTCACCCATTCCAGAAAACCTCCTGGAAAGGCTCTTCCCAACCTTCTGGGATCCACAATAACCCCAAGAAATCTCTTCTCACCATACCAGGTGAGTCTGATATGTTTCCTGTCCCAGAAAACCTCCTGGAAAGGCTTTTCCCAACCTTCTGGGATCCTCACTTACCCCCAAAAATCTCTTCTCAGTACACCAGGGTCCTCAACCATCCTAGAAAACCTCCTGGAAAGGCTCTTCTGGGATCCTCACTTGCTCCAAAAAATCTCTTCTCACCACACCAAGGTCCTCACCCATTCCAGAAAACCTCCTGGGAAGGCTCTTCCCAACCTTTTGGGATCCTCACTCACCCCAAAAAAATCTCTTCTCACCATACCAGGGTCTTCACTTGTCCCAAAAAGCCTTGTCACAGGTTCTGGAAAAGCCTCTTGCCAATCCCCTAGAGGCCTCACCCATCCCCAAAAAACCCTTTGTGTTCTATCAGTGTCCTCACCTGTCCCAGAAAACCTCCTGGAAAGGCTCTTCCCAACTGCTGGGATCCACATAAACCCCAAAAAAATCTTCTCATTACACCAAGGTCCTCACCCATCCCAAAAAAACTGGTCACAGGTTCTGGATAAGGCTCCTGTCGTTCCTCAGAGGCCTCACCCATCCCCAAAACCCCTTTCTTGTTCTATCAGTGTCCTCACCTGTCCTGCAAAACCTCTTCCCAACCTGCCAGGGTCCCAAAAAACCAAAAAAACCTCTTCCCAATCCCCCAGATTCCCAAAACACTCCTCCCATTCCACCAGGGTCTTCATCCATCCCACAAACGCCCCAAAAGACAGGAAGGTCAGAATTCCCCACTGGGGCTGAAAGATTTTTAACTTCAGCAGGGATCAAACACAGCAGCTGCTTCCATCAGCAGCAAAACCCCTTTTCCATGGAGCAGCTCCTTCCCCAGCAGCAAATGAGGGGGTTTGGGTGAGATGTGGGGAGGGGACAACATCCAGCTCTGCTCTCAGGTTTGGGACATGAGGTGGGGGATGAGAGAGGAATAAAATAAATAAAAAAATTAAAAAACACAACAAAAAATGGCATTAAAATGTGGGGAGAAAGAACCCCAGGGCTGGCAGGGATGGAAGGGACCTCTGGGAACCATCCAAACCCAGAGAAGGTGGCACTGGAATGTGTCCAGGGGGGTTTGGGACCTCCCTGGGCTCTGCCCAACCTTTTTTACCCCTAAAATCCCCAACTGAGCCTGGTTTTGTCCCTCCTTTCTGTGCTGGGAGGTCACAGGATGGACCCAAACAACAGCAAACTCACAAACCTCACTTGACCCTTTTTCCCTCTAAAGCTGGAGCTGAATTCCACTCCAGGAAAAGAACTTTTTTTTTTTTTTTTTCCCCAAAGGTTCAGCAGGAATTTTGGTGTTTTAATGGAATTTTTATGTTTTAATGGAATTTTTGTGCTTTAATTTCTGGCTGCTGCTCCTTGTCCTGTCTCTGGGGATCACTGGGAAGGGTCTGGCACCACCCCCTGGAAATATTTATAGGGATTGATGGGATCCCCTCTCAGCCTCCCCATCTCTGGAACAAGCAGGGAATAAAATGCCCCAAATCATCCCTGAAATTCAGGATTGTAATTCAGGAGCAGCCTCCTCCCCTCGTGTCCATTCCCAGGGCACAAACTGCCCTCCCAAAGGTGACAGAGGGACAAAAATAGCCCCACAAAGGGATGAAATGACCCCTGTGAGGTTCCTCCCACTGCAGAAAGGCTCCCAGGCATTTTGCAGGCAGCTGGGAGGGGAGCAGGGCCTGCAGCAGGAATGTGGGACTGGGGGAGCCTCAGAGGGGCAGGATGGAAGCAGCCCGGCCTGAAAACCCATCCTGAGCAGGGAAAATATTCAGGGCAGCAGTTGTGGCTGTCTGGGAGCCCCAGTCTGTGTGGAATTATTGCAGATTCCAGGGGAAAAGGTGCCTCAGGAGTGCTGCTTTCCATTCCCACCCAGACAAAACATCCACAGGCACTGCCTGCCCTGAGACTGCCCTGCCTGAAGACCCAGCTGGTAATGCAGAGTCACTGCAGACAGGAATGCACTCACACAGCTCAGCACAGCCTGAGATCCAGAGTCACTGCAGCCTGGAATGCAACCCCACTGCTCAGCAGCTCGGCAGGACCCTAAATGCAGAGTCATTGCAGCCAGGAATGCACTCACATAGGTCAGCACAGCCTGAAATCCAGAGTCACTGCAGCCTGGAATGCACTCCTACAGCTCAGCAGGACCCTAAATCCAGAGTCCTTCCAGCCTGGAATTCACTCACACAGCCCAGCAGGACCCTAAATCCAGAGTCACTCCAGCCTGGAATGTACTCCTACACCTCAGCAGGACCCAAATCCAGAGCCATTCCAGCCTGGGATGCACTCACACAGCCCAGGAGCCTACCACAACCCTAAATCCAGAGCCATTCCAGCCTGGAATGCACTCACACAGCCCAGCAGGACCCTAAATCCAGTCATTCCAGCCTGGAATGCAACCCCACAGTCCAGGAGCCCAGCAGGACCCCAAATCCAGAGCCATTCCAGCCTGGAATGCACTCCTACACCTCAGCAGGACCCTAAATGCAGAGGGCCATTCCAGCCTGGAAGGCAATGCCACAGCTCAGCAGGACCCTAATGCAGAGTCATTCCAGTGAGGAATGCAACCCCACAGCTCAGCACTACCCGAAATCCAGAGCCATTGCAGCCAGAAATGCACTCTCACAACTCAGCAGCTCAGCAGGACCCTAACCCAGAGTCACTCCTGCCAGGAATGCAACCCCACAGCCCAGTAAAGCCCCTAAATGCAGAGCCATTCCAGCCAGAACTGCACTCCCACAGCCCAGCAGCTCAGCACAACCCTAATCCAGAGAGCTGTTCCAGGCAGGAATGCACTCCCACAGCCCAGGAGCCCAGCAGGACCCTAAATCCAGAGTCACTCCAGCCTGGAATGTACTCCTACACCTCAGCAGGACCCAAATCCAGAGCCATTCCAGCCTGGAATGCACTCACACAGCCCAGAAGCCTAGCACAACCCTAAATCCAGAGCCATTCCAGCCTGGAATGCACTCACACAGCTCAGCAGGACCCCAGATTCAGTCACTGCAGCCAGGAATGCAACCCCACAGCTCAGTACAACCCGAAATCCAGAGCCATTCCAGCCTAGAATGCAAACCCACAGTCCAGTGTGACCCTAAATCCAGAGGGCCATTCCAGCCTGGAATGCACTCCCACAACTCAGCAGGACCCTAATGCAGAGTCACTCCTACCAGGAATGCACTCACACAGCTCAGCACAACCCAAAATCCAGAGGGCCATTCCAGCCTGGAATGCAACCCCACAGCCCAGGAGCCCAGCAGGACCCCAAAGCCAGAGTCACTCCAGGCAGGAATGCAACCCCACAGCCCAGTAAGCCCCCTAAATCCAGAGAGCCATTCCAGCCTGGAATGCAACCCCACAACTCAGCAGCTCAGCACGACCCCAAATCCAGAGTCATTCCAGCCTGGAATGTACTCCTACACCTCAGCAGGACCCTAAATGCAGAGTCATTCCAGCCTGGAATGCACTCCCACAGCCCAGCACGACCCTAAATCCAGTTATTCCAGCCTGGAATGCACTCCTACACCTCAGCAGGACCCTAATGCAGAGGGCCATTCCAGCCAGGAATGCACTCCCACAGCCCAGCCTGACCTGTGACTCAGGAGTTTTTCCCAGGGGAAGTCTGGGAGCAGCCCCAAAGCAGATCTGGGAGCAGCCACAACCCCAACCCAGCAGTGCCACAACCCCAAACCAGCAGTGCCCTTTTCCCCAACCCAGCAGTGCCCTTTTCCCCACTCCAGCCCTGCCCTCGGCCCAAGGGCCAAGGAGGAGATTCCTGGAGCTGTTCCTCGAAGTCCTGAGTGCTCTCTCCCAGCTCACCCGGGGTGATTCCCACAGCAGCACTGGCACAGCCCCCGCTGCTCCCACCCCAGCCCCACTGCTGGAATCCTGATCTCCCCACACACTGGGAGGAGGTAGAGGAACCAGACTGGGAGAGAAACTGGAACAACTGGGAGCTGTGGAAGGAATTACTGGAGCTGGCAGCTCACAACTGTGTCATTACACCCTGGGAGCACCAACTCCTGCTTTACTCCCTTGTTCATTTGGGTGTTTTATCCCCATGGGTGGAGGAGAGTTTTACTCTTTGGGTCACTCAGGTGTTTCATCCCCAGAGATGGGAGGAGAAGGGTTCTGAGGAGTTTTACTCCTTGGGTCACTCGGATGTTTTATCCCCACAAGTGAGAGGAGGGGTTCTGAGCAGTTTTATCCTTGGTATTTTATCCCCAGAAGTGAAAGGAGAGGGGTTCTGAGCAGTTTAACTCCTTGGGTCACTTGGGTGTTTTATCCCACAGTGGGAGAAGAAAGATTCTGAGCAGTTTTACTCCCTGGTTCATTTGGGTGTTTTATCCCCAGAAGTGAGAGGAGAGGGGTTCTGGGCAGTTTTACTCCCTGGTTCATTTGGGTGTTTCATCCCCAAAAATGAGAGGAGAGGGGTTCTGAGCAGTTTTAGTCCTTAGTTCACTTGGTTTTATCTCCATGAGTGGAGGAGAGTTTTACTCCTTGGGTCACTCAGGTGTTTTATCACCATGGGTGGAAGGAGAGGGGTTCTAAGCAGTTTTACTCCTTAGTTCACTTGGTTTTATCCCCATGGGTGGAGAAGACTTTTACTCTTTTGTTCACTCGGGTGTTTTATCCCCACAGATAGAGGAGAGGGGTTCTGAGGAGTTTCATTCCCTGGGTCATTTGGGTGTTTTATCCCCAGGCATGTGAGAGGAGGGATTCTGAGCAGTTTTACTGCTTGGTGTTTTATCCTCAGAGATGGGAGGAAAGAGTTCTGAGTAGTTTTACTCCATGGTTCATTTGGGTGTTTTATCCCCAAAAATGAGAGTAAAGGGGTTCTGAGCAGTTTTACTCCTCAGTTCACTTGGTTTTATCCCCATGGTTGCAGGAGAGTTTTACTCCTTGGTTCACTTGGGTGTTTTATCCCCAGGGGTGGGAGAGGAGAGGTTCTGAGGAGTATTACTCCTTGGTATTTTATCCCCAGAAGTGAAAGGAGAGAATTCTGAGCAGTTTCACTCCCTGGTGAACTTGGGTGTTTTATCCCCACGGGTGGGAGGAGAGGGGCTCTGAGTAGTTTCACTCCCTGGTTTATTTGGGTGTTTTATCCCCAGATGTGGGAGGAGAGGGGTTCTGAGGAGGTTTACTCCCTGGTTCATTTGGGTGTTTTATCCCTAGAGATGTGAGAGGAGAGGTTCTGAGGAGTTTTACTCCTCCGTTCACTTGGGTGTTTCATTCCCACGAGTAGGAGGAGAGGGGTTCTGAGCAGTTTTACTTCCTGGTTCATTTGGGTGTTTTATGCCCAGTGATGTGAGAGGAGAGGTTCTGAGGAGTTTTACTCTTTGGTGTTTTATCCCCAGAGATGAGAGGAAAGGGGTTCTGAGCAGTTTTACTCCTTGGGTCACTCAGGTGTTTTATCCCCAGGGATGTGAGAGGAGAGGGGTTCTGGGGAGTTTTACTCCCTGGTTCATTTGGGTGTTTTATCCTCAAAAGTGAGAGGAGAGGGGTTCTGAGCAGTTTTACTCCTTAGTTCACTTAAAACACTCATGTTTTATCTCCATGAGTGGAGGAGAGTTTTACTCCTTGGGTCACTCAGGTGTTTTATCCCCATGAGTGGGAGGAGAGGGGTTCTGAGCACTTTCACTCCCTGGCTCACTCGGGTGTTTTATCCCCAGGGATGTGAGAGGGGGGTTCTGAGCTCCCTGGGGCTCCCACAGCCAGCACACACAGCATTCCAGGGCTACTCCAGGTGGGAATGTGCTGTCCCTAAGCACACACAGCATTCCAGGGCTATTCCAGGTGGGAATGTGCTGTCCCTAAGCACACACAGCATTCCAGGGCTACTCCAGGTGGGAATGTGCTGTCCCTAAGCACACACAGCACTCCAGGGCCATTCCAGGTGGGAATGTGCTGTCCCTAAGCACACACAACTTTCCAGGGCTACTCCAGGTGGGAATGTGCTGTCCCTAAGCACACACAGCACTCCAGGGCCATTCCAGGTGGGAATGTGCTGTCCCTAAGCACACACAGCACTCCAGGTGGGACTGTTCTGTCCTTACCCTCCCTGCAGGACCTGCGGAAGGTCAGCGTGGAGTCCATCTCGTTCTTGATCTTGATCAGGGCATCGAGCACCATGGGCCCACACCTGCGGCACAAATCCCAAATCAGAGCCCCCACGTGCAGGGTGCGACCCCTGCACCCACCCTCAGCAGCACCTAAAGGGGTTTTTAACAATTCCCATGAATTCTGTGGGAATCCCAGGGATCCCACAGGGATCTCTGAGCAGCAGGGCAGCCCTGGGGCAGGGTGGGTCAGACTCCTGTGACCACTGAGGGCTTGGCCAAGCCAAACCCCAGTGAGCTGTGCTGGCCCCTTTTCCCCTTTTGGGGTCAGGCTGTGACAGCCCTGCTTGGCCCTGTGAGTCACAAGGGACACGGGACAAACACTCAGGGACAATTTCTGTCATTTTACACCCAGGGCACCACCCAGGGATTGTTCACTGGGGCAAAGCTACCCCAAAACCGGAGCTGTGGCTCCTGTGGGGTTTGAGTAAGGCTGGGTGGGAGTGGGAGCTCCTTGAAGGGTTTGGGGTGGATCCCTCTGGAAGGGTTTGGGGTGGGTTCCACTGGAGGAGCTACTGGGAAGGGTCGGGGGTGGATCCCTTGAGAAGGGTTTGGGGTGGATCCCTTGAGAAGGGTTTGGGGTGGATCCCTCTGGAGGAGCTCTTGGAAAGATTTGGGGTGGATTCCACTGGAGGAGCCCTTGGAAAGAGCTTGGGATGGATCCCTCTGGAGGAGCTCTTGGGAAGGGTTTGGGATGGATCCCTTGGGACAGGTTTGGGATGGATTCCTCTGGAAGAGCCCTTGGGAAGGTTTTGGGGTGGATTCCTCTGGAGGAGCTACTGGGAAGGTTTTGGGGTGGATCCCTTGGGAAGGGTTTGGGGTGGACTCCTTTGGAGGAGATACTGGGAAGGGTTTGGGGTGGATTCCACTGGAGGAGCTACTTGGAAGGATTTGGGGTGGATCCCTCCGGAGGAGCCCTTGGGAAGGGTTTGGGATGGATCCCTTGGGAAGGGTTTGGGATGGGTTCCTCAGAATGAGCTGTGCCCACAACGAGCTGCTCTGTGCCAGAGGTGAGCAGCCCCTTTCCAGCCACTCCTTGGAGCTGGGATTGCCCCCCAGCCCCATTCCCAAGGGACACCCACTTGTTCAGGTCCACCTCATAGGTCTGCATGCGGGGTTTGTCCCCGGCCTTGTCGGGGTCCCATCTGTAGATGGCGAATTTCTTCAGGCGCGGAGCCGCCGCCGCTGTCTGCGCCTGCCGGAGCACCTGGAGCCAGGAAAAACAGCCTCAGATCCGGGGAAAAAACAGCCTCAGATCCGGGGAAAAAACAGCCTCAGATCCGGGGAAAAAACAGCCTCAGATCCGGGGAAAAAACAGCCTCAGATCCCAGGGAAAAAACAGCGTCAGATCCCAGGGAAAAAACAGCGTCAGATCCGGGGAAAAAACAGCCTCAGATCCGGGGAAAAACAGCCTCAGATCCAGGGAAAAAACAGCCTCAGATCCCAGGGAAAAAACAGCCTCAGATCCCAGGGAAAAAACAGCGTCAGATCCGGGGAAAAAACAGCCTCAGATCCGGGGAAAAACAGCCTCAGATCCCAGGGAAAAAACAGCCTCAGATGCGGGGAAAAACAGCCTCGGATCCTATCCCAGATCCCCGGGAAAAACAGCCTCAGATCCAGGGAAAAAACAGCCTCAGATCTCAGGGGAAAAAACCCTCAGATCCAGGGAAAAAACAGCCTCAGATCCCATCCCGGATCCAGGGAAAAACAGCCTCAGATCCCACCCTGGATCCAGGGAAAAGCAGCCTCTGAACTCATCCTGGATCCAGGGAAAAACAGCCTCAGATCCCAGGGAAAAAACAGCCTCAGATCCCATCCCAGATCCAGGGAAAACCAGCCTCAGATCCAGGGTAACAGCCTCAGATCCCACCAGGAGGGATCCAGGAGGAGATACAGAGATGGATATGTGTGTATATATTACAAAAAAATTAAATATACATATACACCTATATAAAAAAGTTTAAAAAAGATAACAACTACGTATATATTTACACACACCTATATATATATAAAAATGATGTATATGTTTGGAATTACATGTGAATATATATGTGTACACTGTATGCTGCATGTATTCACGTTACTATTATTATATTGTATTTATATATTATATATTGCATTGCATAGATTACATTACACATTGTATAAAATATATTTATATATATGTATAGATAAATATACAGGCACAAACATGCATATATGTATATATAAATGTATATATAAATATACAGGCACAAACATACGTGCACACACATATGCACATTGTTTATGGAGTATTTTATTTGTAAATTATATGTATGTGTTTATAAATTATATGTATGCATTTGTATATTCTCCTGACTGTCACTATAATGACATAATTACATGTTTACTTTATTTATATATTGTGTTTAAAATTATAGTCTATGTATTTTTATATTCTATATATAAATATATATTCTATTATATTTAAACAGTGTATAATAAACATTATATTTATATATTTTATATATAAATATATATATTCTATTCATACAGTGTATATTACACATTATATAGAATACATCATATTTGTATTTATATATATACCTATACACATATATATGTACATATAAGTATACAATGCATTTTATATGGAACAAATTAATATATTCTATGTATGTCTATAAATTACACATATTTATAGATGTGTTTGTAAATTGCATTGGTATATTGTGTCGTATGTGTAATTACAATAATATAAATATATTTTACATCTATTAATCTTTACACACATGTTTTATATACATTACTTATATATAAGTATTTTGTATATAATGTCTGTAGATAAATGTATATACACACATTAATATATCTATATTTATAGATAAATATAAAATCATAAAAATTACTTCTGGATCCATCAAATCCCAGAGGCTCTCCCTGCCCAGTTATCCCAGAATTCCCAAGCACATCCTGCTCTTGCTGGGATCACCCTTGGCCCTGTTCTCCCTGCTCTTCCCAACCTTTTCCTGAATGCTCCAAATGCTCTTCTCAACTTTCTCCAGGAATGTTCCTCCTGCTCTTTTTCCAGCCTTTTCCTGGAATATTCCCACTTCTTTTCCCAACCTTTTCCTGGAGTGTTCCCACTGCTCTTCCCAGCCTTTTCCAGGGCTCCACTTCCCTCCCCTGCTCCCCTCTCCCAGGATCACTCCACACTCCTGTTCCCACTGCTCTTCCCAACCTTTTCCCGAACCACTCTCCAAATTTCCTGCTGTCCTTTATCTCCCCCAAACCCTTCCCATTCCAGCCGCCCTCTGCCCTCAGCCCCTCCCTTTTCCCCGCCATTCTTCCCCTATTTCACTTCCTCCTGGATCTCTGCTGTCCCCTCCCTCCATCCCCTTCTCCTCCCCTCTCCCAAATCCCACAGACCCCTTCCAGCCCCTCTGCCACTGACCCTATTCCTTCCCAAATCCCAAAGATTTCTCCAGCCCTTCTCCCACTGACCCTATTCCTTTCCAAATCCCACAGACCCCTTCCAGCCCCTCTGCCACTGACCCTATTCCTTCCCAAATCCCATAGATTTCTCCAGCCCTTTTCCCACTGATCCTATTCCTTCCCAAAGCCCCCATCCCCTCTGCCACTGACCTTATTCCCAAATCCCACAAACCCCATTCCCTCGCACCCCCCCCCATTTTCCCATCCACTCTTCCCAGATTTTACCGCATCCCAGTCCTCCTCCAGCCCCCCAAGCCCCTCTGAAACTGTTCCCCCTGCACACCCCAATTCCTGCACAGCCCCTTCCAGATGCCACAGACCCTCTCTCTCACCCTTTCCCTCATGTCCATCCCCAATTCCCCCTTCCAGACCCCACAGACCCTCTCTCCCACCATTTTCCTCCCCAATCCCCCCTTCCAGACCCCACAGACCTCTCCCACCCTTTCCCTCCTCAATTCCTCCTTCCAGACCCCACAGACCCTCTCTCCCACTCTTTCCCTCCCCAATTCCCCCTTCCAGACCCCACAGGCCTTCTCTCCCACCCTTTCCCTCAATTCCCCCTTCCAGACCCCACAGACCCTCTCTCCCACCCTGTCCCTCCCCAATTCCCCCTTCCAAACCCCACAGACCCTCTCTCCCACCATTTCCCTCCTCAATTCCCCCTTCCAGACCCCACAGACCCTCTCTCCCACCCTGTCCCTCCCCAATTCCCCCTTCCAGACCCCACAGACCCTCTCTCCCACCCTGTCCCTCCCCAATTCCCTCTTCAAGACCCCACAGACCCTCTCCAGCCCCCTCCCCACAACTCCTTCCCCCCTTTTAACTCACCTCCTCCGGCCCCCAGCTCCTTCCCAAGCCCCGCCATCCCTAATTCCCTCACAATCCCCCTCCAGACCCCTCACTCCAATTCCGGACCCCACACTCCAATTCCAGCTCCCTCTCCACAGCTCCCTCACCCCCTCAGCCCACCGCCCTTCTCTTCCACCGCCATCCCGGACCCCTGCAGCCCCCGGCCGCCTCTGCCCCGCCTCTCCCCGCTCCATTGCCAGCCCCTGCGGCCTCCCCGGTCCCTCACCGTCCGCGGCCCGGCCCGCAAGAGTCGTGCGGGGACTCCGCTCCTCAAGGAGACTCCGACCGCGGCCGCCGCCATCTTGGCGATGCGCAGTTCCGACCGCCCCGGAAGCGCTCGCGCCGCCGCCATCTTGCTGCGCTGACGGGAAGGGGCGCCCGCCATTTTGAGTGTGGCGGCGCCCTCAGGAGAGGCGCCATGTTGGGTGTGGCGCGCCCTGTGGGAGGGGAGCAGGACGCCCAAAATCCCCTTTTTCTTTCCCAAATTTCCCTTTTTCTTTCCTAAATCTCCCTTGTTTTCTCTCCGTTAATTCCCAGCATCATTGTTTTGCATGGAGGTACCTGTGCTGCTACCCCCCCGCCTCAAGGGGACTTGCCCCAACACCAATGGGGCAAATGGTGGGTGCTGGGGAGCAAAGAGTGCCAGAGATATTAAGGTAGAAAAAGCTCTCCAAGGTCCCTCCAGGATTTTCAAGTCCAAGCTGGGGCTGATCCCCACCTTGTCCCCAGAGCACTGAGTACCATGTTCAGGCTTTCCTTGGACACCTCCAGGGATGGACACTCCAAACCCCCCTGGGCAGCCCATGACAAAAAAATGCCCCTGTTGGAAATAATGTAACTTTCTTAATTAGTTTTTAATTAATTGTTATAATTACTTGTAAGCAGTGCCCACTTTTAGCCGGCACAATTTAAA